>NC_081412.1:349948168-350640668 GCF_030272615.1 Cryptomeria japonica | reverse complement strand
GTACTAGCATGATTAGTGGTGGTAGGCAACTTTTCCTCTTCATTTTTCCTTTTTTCTAGTGTTCAGGGTTTCCTTTTATAGTCTCTATTTCTATGTCCCTTCCCCTTCTTCATCTTTCTTTGCTTTACCTTTCTTCTTTTGAATAACAACCCTAGTCCTTTTTGAAGTTTAGGGTTGAACATTGACACTTAGGTTTGCTAAAAATCTACTTGTATCACTAGATGAAGATTCTGCTATAGGATAGTTTGTAGTAGAAGAAACCCTATATGTTGAAGCTCATGGGGTTATTTTAACAATTTCCTCTATTTCCCTAGCCCTTGATACTGAAGATTGACCTCTACTTCTAACTTTAGTTAATTTAGATTTCTTTATTGCCACAAATTCAGCCCAGGTAATTTGAGAGACATCTTGTAAAAACCTTTCCACAAGCAATTTAATTAAACAATGATGAGAGACAGAGTTTGACCTACCTTTCTACGTTTTAGCTATCATGACTAAGAGCAAATTATACAAGATATTGCGCACATTCATCCTTTGACCATGTCTCATGTGGCTTAACAACTTGAAATGAAGAGAATGGAGGTAGGATTTTCTACCCTTATAGGTAAGATACTTGATCACGTACCCTACCACCTATCTCCATTTACCTAGAAAAGAAAGTCTCCTAGTCCTATGTTGGTCCACAAAAAGAGGAGGGTCACGAGGTTTGGTTAACTTTGCCTTAGCAGACTTGGCATCTTTAGAATCAAGATATTTTTCTCCATCCATAGGTATCCCTAAGACCTCTTCTATACATTCTTCTATAGCAATTACTTTTAGTCCTTTCACCATTGTTTCACCATTTGAGAAGGTTTGAGTAAATTCTAAAGCAATGTCATTGTCAAACCCGTTAAGCTTCAGGAAATAATTCATCCAACCATGACATAGTCTAAATTTTGCCTCACAGAGGTGATCTGTCAGAAGTATGGTATGAGTTGTAGGCTCATTCCAGATAAGAGATCCTCCCATAGATTACCTTTAGCTTTATCCTTTATATTTCTGAAAATACTATTTTGAAAGTTACATTCCCACAACTTCCAACCCTCCACTAAGAGAAAGCACTTCAAATTCGTATTTTTTGTCTTATCACATTATATTGACAATTAAATTCATTAAAGAAGGCTATTATGACTTAAAATGTATTAGCACAACTAGGCTCAAGCATGCAACTCTAAAGAGAGTTCATATCACATCATAAGTGACATACTGACATATTTCTAAAAAATAAATTATAACGTGGATGACACATTATGAAACATGGAATGACACATGCATACCCTTCCTCCTAACCTAAATTTTGACAGGTGACCACATGTGTCATGCAGGAAAGTGGAAAATAATGTGCTATGTGAAGTATTCATATTAATGAAATTGTAGTAAAATAAATGCATATGAAAGAAATAATAAAGACAAGTTGTTAAGTACATACTTGGAGCATGAATTATGCACAAGATCCGGTCATGGTAGAAGTAATTATAATGTTGAATTGATAAATTGGATGAAAAAGTGAAGTGGAGTGAATGCGGAAGACAAGAACATGAGATGGAATGATAATGTATTTATTGATGGAGAAGGTACTCCCACAAAAAGTGGAAGTGTTATTATGCATGCTATTATATGATTAGGTAGAAGGCGAGACATCAAGTCTGCCTTCTTCAGTTGTAGGAATTCCAAGAATGTGATGTTGCATTGACTTGTTGCATGAGCTCATGTTTAGAAGATGGTTTATGATAAAGCTTCAGGTGATGATCATTGACCAACAATTTTAATTGCACAGGGTCAATAGTTATGAGTTGCATAGGTCCATTAGGAAAAACTTTTGCAATTTTATATGGGCCTAACCATCTTATCTGTAATTTGCCCATGTTATCTTTGAATCTGGAATCATAGAGGAGTGTCCAATCTCTTGGTTGGAACTGCTTATCCCTGATATAGTTATCATGCCATTTGATTGTTTGACTTTGTATCATTAATGTATAATGTAAATCTGATTTTATGATTTCATCCAAAGCATTTAACTGCAAGATTCTTTCTTTATGTGCAACAGATATGTCCATTCCAAGTTCAAGTGTTGTCCTCAATTTTTTATGTTCAAATTCAATTGGCATCATTATTGTTTTACAATATAACATCTCAAAAGGAGTAAATCTTGTTGTGGTTTTCCATGATGTTCTATATGCCCATACTGCTTCAGGTAGTCTAGCTGCCCAATATTTTCTAGGCAGAGCCACTATTTTAGTGAGAATAGATTCAATATCCTTGTTTGTGATTTTTGCCTATCCATTGGCTTAGGGATGGTAAGGTGTAAATTTTCTATGCCTGATATTGTATTCATTGACTAATGTTGTGACAAGAGTGGAGGTAAATTGAGCCCTTTGATCTGTTACTATTTCTCTAGGAACTCCATAATGGGTGAAAATTTCTTCATAAAGAAATTTTGCTACTTTGTTATCCCTTGCATGTTTCATGGCCTTAACTTCAACCCATTTTGTCACATAGTCAATACAGACCAAGATGTAAGACTTGCCATTTGATGGAGGGTCAAGAGTTCCTACAAAATCAAGTCCCCATTTATCAAATGGTGTTACCACCACTTGCGAATATAATGGCATTTCATCTGATCTTGTTGGTCTATCCATTCTTTGGCATCTATCACATTTTCTGGTGTATTTGGTTGCATCCTTATCGAGGATAGGCCAATAGTATCCTGTATTGAGTATTTTAATGACTGTCGTCTTAGCTAGAAAATTTCCTCCACATGGCTCATCATGGCATGCATGCAGGATGTCATAAGTCTCATCCTCTTGAACACACCTTCTCATTAATTGGTTTGGTCCAATATAGAATAGGCACCTTGCTACCTAGGAGAAATTAAATCTCTTTTCAACAAGCAACCTCTTTTCTTTTGGTGAAAAATGAGGAGGAATCCCATGAGCTACTAGGTAATTAGCTATGTCAGCATACTAAGGTGTATAAAAAGTAATAGAGAACAAATGTTCATCTGGAAATGAATTGTCAATGACTTGTGGATCTTCATTTATTGTCAATATTGATAGGAAATCTGCTACCACATTGGCTTTCCCTAGTTTATCAATAATGGTGATATCAAATTCTTGCATCAATAATATCCATCTTGCTAATATTCCTAAAATTGAGGGTTTGTTCATGAGGTATTTGATGGTTGCATGATCTATATGAACAAAGATTTAGTAACTAGTGATGTAGTGTCTGAACTTATTAAGTGCATATATGATTGCCAAGATCTCTTTCTCTGCAACAGTGTAGTTAAATTCAGGCCCTTGCAAATTTTTACTGATAAAGTAAATAGCAGTTTCTACATTGGCTTCTTTTTACCCCAAGACAACACGTATAGCATAATCTGATGCATCAGTATGGATATGAAAGGGGAGTGCTCAATTGGGTCCTTTAAGAATAGGTGTGTGGGTTGGTTCTATTTTTAATTCAGAGAAGGCTTTCTCACACTATGGTATCCATTGGAATTCAACATCTTTTGTCAATAAATTATGCAATGGTCCTGCCATTGTGCTGAAATTCTTTATTAACCTCTTGTAATACCCTACATGTCCTAAAAAGCTTTTGACATCTTTTTGTTTACTAGGAGCAGAGAGATTGAGAATTACCTCTATTTTAGCAAGGTCAACCTGGATACCATCTTGTGAAATAAAATGGCCAAGCACAACTCCCTCTTGCATCATCATAAAACACTTCATTATTCAAGGATATATTGTGATCCTCACATCGCTGCAAAACTTTTTCTAAGTGGATTAATGCTTCCTCATAGATGCTTGTTGTATATTGTTGTTGGTATGCTGCAAATATGTGCTTACACTAACTCATTTAAGGTCAAAATACGATGAAATATTCCAACGAAAGTGAATTAACTTATTGTTTCGTCAGGAACCTTTCAATTTAATTTGAGATTTTCATTTTGTTTTAAACTAGTCCCCGACGTTTGTCAAAATTTCGACGAACAATAATTATCATCACTATTCCGATGATATTCCGACTGATATCAATGACGATGATGATGATATGACCAATCCTTACAATGTCGAATCTGGATCGGATGATATCGACAATGAGTTGGATGAAGAAGAAGATCAATGATATATTTACTACCTTAGAATAATGTGTTAATGAGATCAACACATCTCCAAGCCACAAATGGGAAGGGCATACATATGCAAAACAACAAAATAGGGATTTTTTTCTTCCTTCCTTAAATTATGGAGTTGACTTTCTAGGTAGTTTCATTGGCCTAACCAAAAAACAAATTCTCTATATTTTCACCATAAATATTAATTTTTGAATGGCTTTTCATCTACAATTCCATTGTGTTCCCACTTTTGATGATATTATAGATAAGGGGGTCACCATCTAGAAATCCCTTGTTGCCAACATTTTGGTTGAGAACTATAATAAAGACAAAGATAACATAATAACTAAACCAATGAAAAAACACACTTGGGCTAAAACAACATGTTATCAAATGATGGGGTAACTAACTAACTCCAAATTCATTTAGAGCCTGAACATGTACCTAAATAAAAATACCCTAATGTTTCAAAATTTCCAATGACTAACACATGTTGTTATACCACAAGGATATTCAATAAACCAAAATCATCCAAAACATATGTACACTTCCTTAGGGGAGCTTATCAAAGTAGTATTTCAAAAATCAGTTGAAGCTAACCTTATTAAATTCCCACATACCATAGTTTTCAATGACAATGCACCCAAACTTGCATTATTATTAGATTATTATTTTTAGGCCTTCATATCTTATAGGAGGTGTTCAAATAAAGTATTTTGTAGACATTTTGTGCTTCAAGTTTACATAATGATTAAAATGAAGGAAAACAATTGGTTCCAAATTGTATTTTAAATTTGAAATTTGAAATTTTATTTTGAAAGTATAAAAATGAACTTTTGGTCTATTTGGCTCATTTTTATTTCAATCTCATGCTCGCAGGAGTGAAGAGTTGGGGCTACAAGACATAAGGAAATCCCAATAGATGCCCCATTGGCATTATGTCTGCAAGGATCAATTGAAATACCAAGCCACCCACAAAGCATCCATCCAGCTGGAAATTGAAAAATGGAGGGAGAGACAGGACGAGCAAGTGCAAGTTCCAACAAATCCACTGTAAGTATTGCATTCTATATTTTGGTCAACTCCTATTAATCGTCAAATCTACTATAAAATCCTTCCAATTTACTAAATGAGGTTGAAATAGTGCTATGTTTTTTTACATTGAGTGGGTAAGGCTTTTTGGGGCAGAAAGTTTGTATCAGCTCTCATGGAGTCCACAGGCATACATCTCCTTCACTAGATTGCCTAGCTTGTATGGGCTCGGGCATACACCTCTCTCTTTCATAGAGTTTGCCCAAAAATTTTATGGTTCTTACATTTTAAAATTTGATGTCAATTTTTGTCATCAGATTGTACAACCATGCTTTTCATTCCTTCCAACTTCAACATTTTGTTACAAGAGAAAGTACCCAATGATGTACTAAAGAGCATATTAAAATAGTTTGTCATAAAAATAAGAAAACAATCTTATGAAATACATCGTTACTAATTATCATATGGGTATTGTACCATGCTTAAAATTCCTCTGCAGCCTCATCAAATATTTTAGGATGTATATGTTGTCCTGCATAAGTGATATATGAAGCGAGGGTTGGGAGGTCCAATGCATCCAATGTTTGGTCCTCCAACTCATCATAATAAAATGCAATAAGATGCCTTGCAAAGTGGCGATCTGTTTGTTCATTAGCTTTATCAAGCACTAGGTAGATCAGATCAAATCTAGAAAGAAATGTTGGAGGAAGTTGGATATTATCAATAACTTAAAGTCTAGGGTATAGTGTGAACCGCTAGGATTGACACAAGCTAAAGAGGATGTCCTTGAATTAAGACATGCTATGATCCCAGCCTTTTCAATTAACACTATTTGTTGTTCCATAACCTTATGTTATATGCTATGAGAATTTTCTAACATCTTGTCAAAATCGTCTATGCAACAAATACCCCTATCACTCTGTTGACTCTAAATTTTACCTTGAAACCGAACAACCTGTTGGCATATGATGAACCAGTATGATGATAATGTATGTTGTCATTGATGTCAATAAGTGCAGGTGAACCGGTATGAAGATTGGAAGAAGTTGTTATTGATGTTCAAGTAGGAGAACTAGTATGAAGAGATGAAGTGGACCGGTGTTAGGGTTTCACTAAGTGTGACCACCGATTGGTAGTCTTAGCTCTAGGGTTTCCGGTTTGGCAATCTAGCTTGTGCGATGCAACCAGTGACATTCTGTGGTGAGTTAGCTAAGAGATAAGGATGAGATAGAGATTCCACATCAGTTTTATGCACGTGAAGGATTTCCTTGAGGATCTTGCATGTGAAGATTGATTTCATTAAATATCTACCTTGAGAATGAACATTATTCTTAGTGGTATGTGAAGAGAGTGTGATGGGTTACTAATTTCCATATGCGGTGAAGAATGGACAATGAAGAATGACTTGTGATCTGTTTGAGATTGTTTTATTCTATGCAAACTATTTGAACGGTCAGGAGTGGACCGCTTGTAATTTTAAACCTAAAATGTTTAGGGTTTAGGGTTTATGCTACCGACCTAATTGTTGTCTATAAGGTTGATGAGTTTTGATATTGTAAGCATTAGAAAATATTGTGTTTGTATCTGAGTGATGAGATACTTTCTAGACCAATGAGTGGAAAACTGCAGAGTGTGATTGCAGAGTAGAGGAGCTAAAAATGATCAGCCTTAGCATGCAGTGCTGTTATCAGATCAGAGCTTTACCTGTTGTCTTCTAACCATTTCAATAGTAGGAAAATCCCTTTGCCAGGTAGCTTTAACAGTCTTATTGAAAATCCTCTAACCAGGTGACTCAAGATCATTGAGTTCTTCAAATCCTCTAGCAAGGTAACCTTTAACAAGGTTTCAACCTTTAACAGGGTATATAGCCATCCCTTAACCGAGTAATCTTTAACAGTATCAGTTCCTAACAAAACCTTATTGTAAAGTCTTTAACCGGACTAGGCTCCTAATAGAGCGAGCTTCAAAAGAGTTCAAAAACAAGCTTATGGGTATTCATCCCCACCGTGGTTTTTCCCATTTGGGTTTCCATGTAAAAAATCTGTGTCATGAGTTGTCCATCTTTCATGTGATGATTGAGCAGTCTTTGTTTAGGTGAATATGCATGCAAAGCTAATGGTTATGGCATTACTGATACAACACATGCATAAGTATATTGGTGGAGTAGTTATCAAGTGTTGAATGTTATTTGAAGTATTCGGTTTTACTGGTTTAGCTGTTTGAAGTCTTATTATGTTTAATCGGTATTGCCATGGTTAAGTTTAGTGATGAAGACAACAGGTTAGCATTGTTTTAACTTGATAATTTATTGAGAAGTTTTTGTATGTACTGATTCACCCCCCCCCCCCTCAGTACTGATTAGGGTATTTGTTGTTCATCATTATTCATCAATTGGTATCAGAGCAACTCCAGGTCCTCGATGATATAAGCTTAACCGCTTGAGGTAAAAGATCCTACTTTAAGGATGAAGAGGGAAGGTCCTAAGTTCAATAGAGATAACTTCAAAATATGGAAGGACAGAATGAAGATTTATATCAAGAGTTTGGGTGCTCAACACTAGATCTATGTTGAGAATGCCTATGTAATCCCCACTGGCACTTTAACCAATGATAAAAAAAGAGAGATTCAAGAAAATGGGCAAGTCATGGAAGCCCTTATTAGTAGCCTTTTCGATATTGATTTCATTGATGTACAAGATAAGGACACTCCTAAGGATGTATGGGACACATTGGAAACCATTTATGGTGGCGATGAGCATGTCAAGCAGGCTAAGGAAGAAAGCCTTAGAGGAAAATTTGAAGACATGAGGGTGGTTGAAGGGGAGACCATTCAACAATATGGCATAAGGATCAAGACTATGGCTGGAGATATCAAGAGAACTGGTGGAACAATTAATGATGCCATCATTGTTAGTAAAGTTTTGAGATCATTGTTACTGGTCTATGCAACCAGAGTTGCTGCTATTCAGGAGCTAAGGTCTATCGAAAAAACCAAGGTATCCTTAGACTCTATCATTGCAAAGTTGACTGCATATGAGTTGAATAGCTATGATGGCAGTGTTCAGAAGACCGAGTCAGCCTTTAGAGCATCTGCTGCACCAACTAGAAAAGGAAAAGAAGTAAGTACCATTTATGAATCTAGGCAATGTAGAGATATGGATGATGAAGAAATTCTGATGGAGTTTGAAGCTCTTCTTGCCAAGAGACTTCCAAAAGGAACCAAAAAATATAGAGGTAAGCTTCCTTTAAAATGTTTTTCCTACAATAAGATAGGACATATAGTTGTTAACTGTCCTAAGAATGACAATAAGGATAAACCAGAGAGGTTTAGAAAGTATAAAGGAGGAGGTAGGAGAAATTGTCTTGTTGTAGTGGATGAAGGTGTTACTGATGAAGAATTTGAGGATGAAGAGAATGAGGACATAGTGTTTGTAGCTATAAAGGAAGAAGTATCTGACAAGAAAGCCCTTGTCTCTTGCATTCACAACTCTAATGAGTGGATTATTGATAGTGGGTGTTCTCACCACATGACTGGTGTTCAGAGAAAGTTTATGTCTCTGGAAGAATATGATGGAGATGTTGTCCGGTTTGGCAATGATGCACCATGCTTGGTGAAAGGTAAAGGATCCATCTCACTGAATGGAAAGAGTAGTGCGGATGATGTCTACTGGGTAGAAGGTCTCAAGCATAACCTTTTGAGTGTTGCTTAGCTAAATGAAAAAGGACTCATTCTAGAGTTCAAAGGTGGAGTCTGTAGTATAATTGGAAAGAGTGGTGAACTTATTGCCACCGGTAAGCAAACTAGTGGTAACATGTTTTAGTTGAATTCCAAGATTAGTCAGTGTCTGATGGCGAAGTTTGATAATAGTTGGATATGGCATAGGAGACTTTGTCATATAAACTTTAACAATATTGTAAAGGTGAGTAGGATCAAGGCAGTAAGAGGATTTCCTTTGCTGAACAAACCAGAGAATTCTTTGTGCAGAGAATGCCAACTTGGGAAGATGTCTTTCTCAACTTTCAAAGGTAAGTCTTTTTCAGCAGAGAACTTACTTGATCTTGTGCACACCAATCTGTATGGTCCAATCAAATCTAGAAGTAATCAGGGAGATAGGTATTTCATGATTCTTACTGATGACTGCTCAAGAATGATGTGGGTCACATTCTTGAAAGACAAGTCTAAGGCATTTGGAAATTTCAAAGCCTTTAGAGCATTGGTAGAGAAGGAAATTGGTCAAAGGATAAAATTCCTAAGAACTGATCAAGGAGGTGAATTCACTTATGATGAATTCAATAAGTACTGTGAAGAGAACGGTATCAAGAGGCAGCTGTCTACCCCAAGGACACCACAACAGAACGACATAGAAGAAAGGAATAACATGACTGTAGTTGAAGCGGCCAGAACAATACTGATCCAAGGAAAGATTGCTCACACTTTTTGAAGAGAAGCAGTGAGCGATGCAGTCTATACTATGAACCAAGTACTCATCAAGAAAGATAAAGATAAAACCCCTTATGAGTACTAAACCGGGAAGACTCCCACTGTGAGTTATTTTAAAGTATTTGGCAGTAAGTGTTATATCAAGAGAGGTGAGTATCTGAGAAAGTTTGATGCTAAATGTGATGAAGGAATATTTTTGGGATATTCCACTAAGAGAAAAGCTCTCAAGTGCTACAACAATAGGACTCATAAAATTGTTGAGAGTATCAATGTCAGGGTTGATGAATCCCCTGAGGAGCCTGAGGAAACCTATAACGAGCAAGTGGAAGATGAACCAGGTGTAGCCTTCTGGGAACCAGTTAAGAAAGAAACAAGCAAAGACCTCAATGTTCCTATACCGGTAGAAGCTGTAGTAGGTGAAGAATAATATGGAGAAGAAGAAGAAGAGGAAAAGAAAGCGAAACTAGCTAGAGTCATTCCTAGATATGTAAAACTACATCATGATCCGAAGCAGATCATAGGAGATAAAAATGCAAGGATACTCACAAGAAGAAAGGTGAAAGAAAACTCTTGCTTGATTTCTAAATTTGAGCCTAAAACCACTAGAGAGGCACTTATAGATGAAGACTGTATTAAGACAATGGAAGAGGAGTTGGACTAGATAGAAAAGAATGCAACAAGGTCTTTGGTACCCAGACCAGAACATAAGAATGTCATATGTACCAAATGGGTCTTCAGGAATATGCTTAATGAAGAAGAAACAGTTGTAAGGAACAAGGCAAGACTTGTATGCAAGGGATATGATCAGGAAGAGGGAGAAAACTATGGAGAAACCTTTGCCCCAGTGGCTAGACTGGAAGGTGTTCAAATGCTACTTGCATTTGTAGCATTTAAGGGATTCAAGGTATACCAGATGGATGTGAAGTTTGCATTCTTGAATGGAATCCTAGAAGAGGAAGTGTATATTGAGAAACCAGATGGGTTTGCCTTATCAGAAGATAGTAACATGGTGTGTAGATTATACAAGGTCCTGTATGGATTGAAACAAGCACCAAGGGCATGGTATGAACAATTACACTCTCATCTTGTGAAGATAGGGTTTCAGAGAACAAGTGAGGACAACAATATCTACATGAAATATGAAGGTGATCAGATTTTGATGTGTGAAGTGTTTGTAGATGATATAATCTTTGGAGGAGATGATGAAATGAGCCATGCATTTGCAGATGAAATGAAGAAAGAGTTTGAGATGTCTCTGATTGGAGAGATAAAGTTCTTCATTGGTCTACAGATTCAATAGATGAAAGAGGGTATCTTTATTATGCAGTCCAAGTATGTCAAAGAGGTATTGAAGACCTTTGGCATGGAGGAGAGCAAACCAGTTGGTACACTGATGGTGACTGGATGCAAATTGACTAAGGAAGATGATTCAACATTGGTGAATGAGGAGTACTTGTCAATGATCGGCAAGATGCACTATGTGGTACACAACATACCAGATATTGCTCATGCAGTGGGCATTGTGGCCCATTTTTCAGAAAAGTCCAAGAGAATACCACTTGGTAGCAGTCAAGAGGATTCTTAGATACCTGATTGATTATGGATTGTGGTATCCATACAATGGTGATTTTAATATCAAAGCATTTACCAATGTAGATTGGGAAGGTAATGTGGATGACCAGAAGAGCACAACCAATGGAGAGTTCTTTCTTGGTGGAAGACTAGTCTCATGGATGAGTAAGAAGTAGAGCTGTATTTCCTAGTCTACAACTGAAACAGGGTATGTAGCAGCATTTATAAACTGTACTCAAGTAATCTAGATGAAACATGTATTGGATGGTTTCAAAGTACCTATATATGAACCAGTGAGTATATTTTGTGACAACACAAGTGCAATAAATATTTCCAAGAATCTGATATTGCATGCTAGAACTAAGCACATTGAGCTCAAGTATCACTTCTTGAGGGAGAAGGTTCAAATCAAAGAGGTTTTAGTAGAACATGTTTCTAGTAAGGAGCAGCTAGTAGACATATTCACTAAGCCGTTACCAAAAACTACATTTATCTATTTGAGAGGTGAATTAGGGGTTCTGCCCCTTCATGAAGTAAACTAAAGTTTTGTGCTCGACATCAGTCAGGTACTACAATGTCAAATATTTCAGGATTGATATGTTGAAGGATGCTACTCCATAGGGGGAGCAACATAGGGGATAATGGAAGCTTGTGCCTCCACTTTGGCATTGTTGTCAAAGGGGGAGAAGATATTTGATGATGTATGATATGGGAGAAGGTATCTGATGTATGGGGGAGAAGATATCTGATGATGAAGATATATGTTATACTTGCACTGGTCTATGTTGTTTATAGTTGCTATGCTACACTGAGTATTGCCATCAATGCCAAAGGGGGAGATTGTTGGCCTATGATGAACCAGTATGATGATAATGTATGTTGTCATTGATGTCAATAAGTGCAGGTGAACCGGTATGAAGATTGGAAGAAGTTGTTATTGATGTTCAAGTAGGAGAACCGGTATGAAGAGATGAAGTGGACCAGTGTTAGGGTTTCACTAAGTGTGACTACCAGTTGGTAATCTTAGCTCTAGGGTTTCCAGTTTGGCAATCTAGCTTGTGCGATGCAACCAGTGACATTCTGTGGTGAGTTAGCTAAGAGATAAGGATGAGATTGAGATGCCACATCACTTTTGTGCACATGAAGCATTTCCTTGAGGATCTTGCATGTGAAGATCGATTGCATTAAATTTCTACCTCAGGAATGAACATTCTTCTTAGTGGTATGTGAAGAGAGCGTGATGGGTTACTGAATTCCATATGCAGTGAAGAATGGACGATGCAGAATGACTTGTGATCTGTTTGAGATTGTTTTATTCTATGCAAACTGTTTGAATGGTCAGGATTGGACTGCTTGTAATTGTAAACCTAAAATGTTTAAGGTTTAGGGTTTATGTTATTGACCTAATTGTTTTCTATAAGGTCGGTGAGTTTTTATATTGTAAGTGTTGGCAAATGTTGTGTTTGTATCTGAGTGATGAGATACTTGCCAGACCAATGAGTGGAAAACTGCAAAGTGTGATTACAGTGTAGAGGAGCTTAAAAGGATCTACCTTAGCATGTAGTGTTGTTATTGGATCAGAGCTTTACCTATTGTCTTCTAACCATTTCAACAGTAGGAAAATCCCTTTGCCGGGTAGCTTTAACCAGCTTATTGAAAATCCTCTAACCAGGTGACTCAAGATCATTGAGTTCTTCAAATCCTCTAGCAAGGTAACCTTTAACAGGGTTTCAACCTTTAATAGGGTATATAGCCATCCCTTAACCAGGTGATCTTTAATAGGATCAATCCCTAACAGAACCTTATTGTGAAGTCTTTAACCGGACTAGGTTCCTAACAGAGTGAGCTTCAAAGGAATTTAAAAACAAGCTTGTGGGTATTCATCCCCATCGTGGTTTTTCCCATTTGGGTTTGCATGTGAAAAATTTGTGTGTCATGAGTTGTGCATTTTTCATGTGATGATTGAGCAGTCTTTGTTTAGGTGAATATGCATGCAAAGCTAATGGTTATGCTATTACTGATACAACACATGCATAAGTATATTGGTGGAGTAGTTATCAAGTGTTGAATGTTATTTCAAGTATTCAGTTTTACTAGTTTAGTTGTCCGAAGTCTTACTGTGTTTAACTGGTATTGCCATGGTCAAGTTCAGTGATGAAGACAACCGGTTAGCATTGTTTTAACTTGATAAGTTGTTGAGAAGTTTTTGTATGTACTGATTCACCCCCCCTCTTAGTACCGATTAGGATATTTGTTGTTCATCATTATTCATCACAACCTTATGTGAAATTCAGTGATGGGGGACCTATTGTGCAAAACTCACTGAATGACTTCCGGATTTAAGAAGCCAACTCTTCCTTGTGATTGGGGGAAAATGGGAAGAAGAAACTTAAAACAAAATAATCTAAATGATCAGTGCGATGTGCCTGAACATTTTGGAAAAGCATAAACATCATATAAAAACTAGAAACATCAGGTTTTAAATACTATTCAACAATCTATATATCTGAACAGAACCACAATCAAGATACAACCAAGATTTCTTTTAACATAAAGAAACATACATCATGCATCCACCAGATAACAAGTGCGAAACATAGTTTAATCCATAAAGTATTAGGCAAATATCTCCAAAGTTATCACAATTACAAAACTGCACATAAAACTATCACAACATACTGAAAAATAGGAATCATAGAGGCCATAGGCACAATTTGATTATCCTTTCCTCAAAAAACAATAACAGCTAAAAGGATTAATTCCTATCTAGAATAATTAATTATCTCTTTTCATAAAAGTTCTGAACCCCTAAAATAGGAAAAACCAAAGCATAAATAGAGCCCTCGGCTCAGCTAACAATTCAAAACATCAGCCACACTCCCGCAACCGCTTCTGACTAGAAAAACTATCGTGGCATCCTATAGGAGCACAGCTAGCGAAATTGCCTCCATCATTGTTACTTCCACCTTATCATGGCGATCTCCATACCTGCCCAAAAAAAAAAAATTGATGCAAACCGCAGCCTGAGAGACCAGTCACCATGAATGACACACGACAACTCCGGGGACATCCAAAAAAGAGCAGAAAAACAGAAATAGAATGGGCAGTGTAGAGGCACCATGTGTCCCTATCTTCACACAATGTAGGGTGGGGTCCAAAGAAATGCTCAGTCATCAAAAACCAAGCCACTTGGCAAATCCGCATTTCCCCTTACTTCAAACAAAAAAAGCGGGCCATCAGGAACAACACCAATACGACATCTAGCCTGTGCATTTTGTACATTGAGCATAGCTGGAAAGTCAAAAAGAAAGGGGTGCCACCCAATAAAAAATGCCGCCTACGGATTTTACCTTGAAATAATGTTAACATTTCTTGGCGAATAAAAGGGGCATTCTGCCTGCGGAATGCTAGAACCCAAAATTGCTGGTTCAGAGACCAGACTTCATGTCAGGACAGGGTGGAGCAGATCAAAAACCTATTGTAATGGGGACCATTCTTCCTTGGAGGGCAATACTTGTGCTTCCAAGTTCTGATAATGTTGATCCAAATAGATTATCTCATTGAATGGCAAGCCTATTGGTTCATCATGGACCAGTTTCAAAAGCGCGTAGAGCTGGGGTAGGGGATGTAGGAGATGTTTGACCTCTTCCACCGAGATAGGATTGTTCAAGAATTGTAGGAAGGTCCTATCCTGTTGAAAATGCTCAACCTGATTTAATACTTGTTCAATCCCCAGTACAAAACCATCCATGAGGAACAGAGAACGGAGGCCTAAAGAAACAAAGCTCTCTATGCATTGCTTGATGTCCAGGACTGAGATTTGTAATGGCTCAAGCACTGCTGATATGTGCATGGTCACTCTATGGTGATTGATGAAGACATTGGTCTTCTTGATCAATTGTCAGTGGTCTTCTATTCCCTTCTCCCTCAACTCTTCATCTTGAGCTGCGTACAACATCTAGATTAAGTCCTAAGCAACGGGGATTTTGGGACCAATGACAACCATGGAGCTATTGATGAGGGCTCCCGCTTTAGTGTAGAGGTATTGCACTTCTCCAATGAACCTCAGTATAGGTTGCAATGAGGGGTTGTACTGCTTAATTCTTTCCCAATGGGAAACATACATTTCTGCCAGGATCGGAGAAAAATCTTGAGAGACCTCTATGGTAGGGTGAATATTTAACAACCGTGAGACCTCCTCATCCTTTGCTGTTATTTCCTGTTGCAAATTTTTGTATCTGTCTTGTTCACGAACCACTTGATCCTCCAAAGAGGGGATTCTGGCACTTCCATCCTACACAGTTTGTTGGAGTTGAGACACGAGATCTCGTTCCTACTGCAATAAAACCTCTGTGTCTAGAAATTTCCTCTCAGCTTGCTCTAGACTATTCTCTTTTCCACGTAGCTCTATTTAAAACCTTGCTTTCTCCTCCAAAAGCATGACCCGCACGTCACTCAGTTGTCAAGCGTACTCTTCTTTTAGATGGATCTCTTCACGCAGTTATGCTTGCATTTGGGTGGCATCTCTAGAAGATGCCTTTAGCTACTAGATTTCTTGGTCTTTCTCCTGCAATTCCTTTAAGGCTACATTCCTTGTTTTCTCCTGGCCTTTCAACTAAGAACTCACATTATTAAGGCTGGACTGCAACTTTCCTTTATCTGAGTTAGCTTGCATCAACAATCCCTGCAAGCGATTGATCTCTGTTGTCCGTGCTTTGTCTTCTTTTCTCTGATGGGCCAGAGATTCTTGGAGGTTCATATTCTCCACTTGCATCTTCTCCAGGCGATGACTCTTTTTAATGAAGTCCAAAGACATGACCTTTGAAGTTTCTTCCATCATTTCAAATTTATCAGACACTATAGCATTTAGGAGGTTGATGCCTGTTGAACACTATATTTGAAATATAAAAAAAAAAATATTTCCATAAGCGTGAAAGACTAAAAGATTTTCGGCCAAGAAATTGTATCGAGCATTTCAAAAGGAGTTTCATCAAAAGAGTGCTTTCATCGAAACAGAGCATGAGGTGTAAAGCACTATGCAAAAGGTCTTCGGCGGAATATCACTTTTGGTAAATAAAGGAAGCCACTCATCAATGCCCAAGTTTCATCGAAAAGTGAAAAGCAACATGTAAAAAGTGGTTTCGAGGAGAAACAATTGCCGAAGAAAATCATAAAGCATTCATCGAAATGCAGATCTCATCGACAGCATTATATCGAACAAAAACTGGAGTGTTTCATCGATAAAGGGAATATCGAAGGAGTGAGACTTTCGAAGAGCTTGCACAAGCTTTCACCGAAGAACGAAACTCATCGAAATATGATTTCGATGAAACTTGTGAGTAACTTATCGATAGAAAGTTTATCGATGAAAAGATGATTTCGATGAGTCTTGAAGATGGCTTCTCAACACGGGTTACTCACTGAAAAGGTAATATCGAGGAGAATGGGCTTTCGATGAAAGATCAAAACGCTCGACCGAAGACAAGGGTTTCATCGAAAACTTGAATTACGATCATTTTGGTCGAACTGTACTTCCCGCGAAAGAATTAAAGGCCCAAGTGAAGGATGTCACATCTGCAATTAAGTTTAAACACTTGAGTAGCCGTTGTAGATGTAGAGACATTAACTATGCACAAGTTGCCCATACGATTACAGCTAAACTGATCGAATTTTCAGAGGAGCCAGATTGATGCCAAGAGACTGAAAATTTCGAAGAACTTGCGAAGATTCGTGAACGACAATCAGAAGAGCTAGACATTTTTCCAAGTAAGTGTTGTCTCTCGTATTTGCTGAAATCATGGAACCTTCTTCTTCTTCTTCTAAAAAGAGTAGGAAAGGAAAAGAGCTAAACCCTGAAGAGAAGCCCAAAAGACAGAAGAAGGAAGGGAGAGCTCTGACTCAGGATTTGCTAGACCAATGTCCCACATCTAGTGTAAGGTCTAAAAAGATCAAAAGTGAGGAAGAAGGATTGGAGGATAGATTTGAAAATCTGGGAGACATCTGGACTGAAATCAGGGGACATGAATTGTTCCTATTTAGCTACAAAAGAAGGGATGCTCTTGAGCCCATAAGTAATCTATGGAAGAAGAACTTAGGGAAATTGGTAGTCCCAAACGTGTTTGTGGATGTTGAACTAATGAAAGCTCTGGCAGATTGTTATAATCCGAGAACCAAAACCATATGCGATTACCGAGGGAATCCCTTAGTGGTGATTAACAAACAAACTATTGATATGGTATTTGATCTTGAATGGGAAGTAGAGGATAGAATCGATATGCAGAAACTGTCACAAGAATTCTTTAGCATGGAAAACATCTACAGGACATGGAGACTACCTATTCACCGGCCGAAAGTGGGTGGGTCCTTTGTTCCGTTTAGCAAAAATGACAAGGTGCCGTTTGATGTCAACCACTTCCATCCATATTTTAAGTATACATATTATGTTGTAGCCCAAGTATTAGGCTTAGAGGCTCATCCTCTCATGGATATTGGGGTCATGGTTCTGTGTGCTGACTTACAATCAAAAGACCCTAGGTCATTTGATTATGCCACTTATGTTGTAGATGCCTTAAATCACGGGTTGGAGAAGTTAAAAGGAGACCTTGTGAATGTCCATTTTTCATTGTACTCTTTGTTAATGCATATTATTCTTTATTGTGGACAAGAAATCAATTTCTGGTTAGATGATTTCTGCATCAGAGCTTATGATAAGAATGGTTTGAAGAAACCAGTTCAGTTGTGGGTTTCTGCATGGGATCAGAGATTCATGAACAACCAATACTGGCACTTTCAGGAATATTTTGTGAAACCCCTTAGTGTGGCCTTTGGGCAACATAGGGATTATACTCTGTCCCCTGAAATTAAAAGATTCCTCAGGCCAAAAGACTTCTCTCCAGAGTCCCAGATTGAGCACAATTGGGGTGATTGGTATTGCTACGATAATCATACAGAAATCAGGATATTTGGGTATGAAGGAAAATCACACATACTTCCAATCACAGTACCAAACAGGGTAGCTAGCCTGGAGATTATAAGACAATTATCTACTGTCAGTGCCAAACACCTTATAGATTTTGGTAAGCAGTCCATCGTTCCAGGTTTATTGGTTTTTTCTGATTTCATTGTTAAAAGTTCAAAAAGTTACCATTTACTTCAAAATAAATTAGACTACTATGGCATGACCCTGGGTGAACCTAGAGAGAACTTTGATCCTGAGGGATATATAAGAGCTGCCAGAGCGTCACAAAAACTAAAAGCTGGAATTCATGTGGCCAAAATGCCAGAGGACTTGATCAAGAACCTTGAAAGAGAGGAGGCTAGGGTTTTGAGAGAAAGAAGTGAGATGACTTGGGAGGCCTTCAAATGGAAAAGGGCAAGGGGGATGATAGATGGAGATCTACTTGGAAACCTCCAAGATCCTCTGGAAATAGCCAAAAAGCTACTTCAACATGAAGTATAAATCATGCATAGAGTGCCCCCACAATTCCTTCATTTTATCAACACTGAGAAGGATAGTCAACCATTGGCTCGCATGTCACCAAAATCGACTGCTAGTAGTATCCCTGCTGACTCCCCTAGAGAAGATTATCCTCCTGGTTTTGAAGCAGAGATGAATGTAGACACTGGTGAGATTAACATTAAAGATGTAGTTGATATCAGGATGACAGAGCATGAAGATTTTGTTGCTGATGATGGATTTGCCTCTTCAAGGGAATTCCTTTCATTTTTATACCAGTATAAAGGGGCTCATGTGAAACGAAGCATGGTTGGAAGGCCAGAAGAAGAACAGATGAAGAGACTGCAGGATGAAATCGATATCCTCATGAAAGATATGACCCCTGAGAAAGGGAGAAAATTATTAAAAGAGGCCGGTGTAATCATCTTTTCTGGTTGGGATATAAATTCAGCACTTCTGTTTGACGAATTCTTGAAAAAGCAAGACTTGAATCAACAGGTGTTGCCTCAGGAAATAGACAAATTATTCTTAGGCTCCGGATATGATCCTGATAAGAAGGCTCTCCTACAATGGGCGTTATATCCAAAGGGAAAGAGGCCTATTATTGTAGATATTGAAGAAACCTTTGGACATCTCATGGTTCATCAGGTTGGAAAGACTGACCCTAGGGTCACTGCCAAATTAAACTTGGATGTTGCCAGATTAAATTTAGACCAAATAGAATTTTTGGTCAGAGAGAACATCACCTATAAGGGGTTGTATGAAAAATCTAAAGAGGAGAATCAAAAGTTGCAAGCAAAAATATTGCAACTTGAGACAGGGCCTCCCATAAGCGAATACACCTCATACCCCACAGGACATAGCTTGGATGATGTTTCTGATGCCCTGTACTAGAAATATCAAGCAGATAAGGCTACCAAATGGGCAAATAGTATCCAGCAAAAGATGGACAAATTGGTCAATGATATCATTGGACATCGATTCAACACCATGCTTTCGCATGTTGAACCATATTGGAAGGTGTACAATGGAACTATAAAGGCATTAACAGAGCATGAGAGATTAAAAGCACGATTGCATGAAGTACTAAATAGTGCTGATACAATGACGCCAGAGGAGAAGACTGAAGGGATAGCGTACATGGAGAATCATGTTAAACTCTAAGATACGTTGAGAAAAGATCTTAAGGAATTGGATGATGGGAGACCTATTGGAATGCCCTCGGTCTATAAAGAAGGAGAAGTTATATCCCTGGAGGATTTGCAGAATGAGCTTATCAGCGTCAAAGATTGGGCTTTGTCAGAAATGGATCGAAGTAAAGACATGGCCCCTACCGTCAACCAGATGATATTCAAGTATCTGTCACAAGGAGAAGAATTAAAGAAACAGAGTGTTAAAATCAAAACCTTTAAAGATGATGATTATATTCATCATTTAGGAATTCTTAATCTCTTTTTGCTTAAGTTTGTTAGAGACGTTCAAACTAATGATTAGCATTTCGAAAAGACGTGTCTTTTCATGAATAACTTTCGTTCCCATATATATATGAGAATGGTTTTTGTAATATGTAATAAGACGAAAATACATAATAAGAAGATGGCGATGTATGATAGCCTGTAAGTTTTACAAACTTCGATGGAATACATGCTATGAACTGTTGTTTTTCTTTGCGTATGTGTTGTGGATTATTTCACTTTGTTTTGGCAATTGTCTGTGATATTATCTAAAGTGATAAGGTTATTCATATTCTTGAAATCAAATTTGTGCTTCATGTTATAAGGTTGAAACAAAAGTTTTGCTTGCGAATTGTAATTGTTCCTCACAGTACTTCATTGATTGGTCCCTTAAAGGTAGGGTTAAATTCATTCAATCAACGTATGATATAAGCATTCAAATTGATCTCAAAAGAAATAATAACCGACAGGTCCATAAAAGGGTGGATTAAAAAAACTGTCTCATAGGCTCGCATGATAAGTCCTAAAGAAAGTATAATGACTCTGTAACCCAAACAGCAAGGAAGGCACTGGTTAAATTCAGATTACACTTATCACCATATTCATCATATGTTATTTTAAAGCAATAGAAGTAATTAGGAAACATAGATCGAATAGCTTCTACAACAACAATCTTGAACTCATCTGCTATATCTCCATTCTAGGAACCTATGCCATTCTGCAACTAGGAGATATCAGATTAAGAAACTAAATCTGCTATAAAAAGCATTAGTCGAAGGAACAACTAGTGAGTAGGTATACCCGCCTAGGTCCTGCAGAGCCTAAAGTGAGAGAGTTAGTAACCAAATAGGTTCACTCTATAAGTTGGCCAAGTCAATTGGAGGGTTTGATCATAGGAGTTGGCATTTCCTTAGAACCTATCCAATCTATTGATTTGAGACCCAACAATGCCAATATCATGCAGAGTGTAATCATTGGGTCTTATTTGGGCTTCCAGATTGTCAACCTTGGGGAACATGGTTGCAAAGAAAAGACTATCCTTTTCCTCACTAAAATGTGTCTGTAGGTGCGGATGGGTTGGTTTGGCACCATATTTTTCTTTTCATTTACTAGTCTTGCCAATATGGGTGGTCTTGAAATAAGTAACTTGCTACTGGTAATCATCCGGGTTGGCAATAGCTTGGCTCGTAAATGTTGCGCTAGGGGGAATTGCAAAGGGGAATTGGGAAATGGGACCACCAAAAGTGGTCTGAATAGGGTGTGCAAGCATGGTTGGAGAAAACAATGGGATGAAGGGAGAGGCTCCTTAGGGGAATGGATTAGTGGATGCTGCCCCAACATTTAGGGGAGGAGTGGACTCTCCAAAACCAAGCCTATGCGAGATGGTAGATATTTCAGGCATCTGGGAGGAAAATGTCATGGGAATAAAAATGGGGGTCGGGAATGGAATGGAGACCTACAGAAATGCTTCTTGAGGGTCAACCGATGTTCCGGTGGGTGCTAATTTAAGGGCGGTGGGAATTTGGGTCTGCATTGCAACAAGATGGGCAGCAGTAGAAGAAATAGCTTGAGCAGAAGGAAAAGGCAAAGAAGGGTGTACCTGAACCATGGAAGTCACCAGCCACTGAGGAACCAAGGGAACCTCTGGGGCTTGAGAAGATGAGCTTTTCTTTACTGAATCTAGATTTTGCTTCTTACAGGAAGGAGGGTTGGGTGCCTGTTTCTCATCTTGTCTCTTACTTGCTTGGGAATGAGGTTTATGAGTAGAACTGGTGAGAGAAAGAAGAATACGAGGCTTGGTATCTTGCTCTTTGATACTTATAACCTCTACATCTTTCCACTGGGCCACCTTGGGAGATGAGTACCCACGTGGGGAGCTATCACTTGTCTCTTCATCAGATTTATTGTACTAGCACCATTCTAGCTCAAAACGCTCATCCAAGGGGGCATTCTTGATATTAGCCTTAGGCTGACTCACTTCCTGCTGGTAGATCCAAAAATCCTCTCTCTTCTTTTTGGGCCAAGAGTCTAAAGTCATGGCTTCTAGCATTTCCCGAGGAATGGGCTTTGCGGGGTTATACTTTTGCATGACTGAATAGAATCTAAACCAATGGGGCCTCTTTAGGACAAGAAAATCATTAAGACCCACATATAGATTTGGGTCATCCACTTGTGGATTAGTGCGTCCTTCCCACGAGCTCCATGACTCATGCTTTACTGCATTCTTTCTTCTACTAAGACACCCATTTGGGTCATAACTCCCAGAATCATCAATCACCACTAAGCCGAGTTGCACCATCTTGGATGTCAGGACTTCCTCCACAGTGTTCCTCCAGACCAAAGTGATGGGGCCAATTTCCTTATGGTCTTCAGTGATGGAGGTGTCATGCTTTCCCTCCCCGATGGCCCTTTTTATTCTTACCAATTGTCACACAATTTCAAGGGCGAGGGTCCTTTTTGTGCCATAAGTAGGTAGGCAGAAGGGTTCTTTTGAGAACCCATGCACTCAAATAAAAGAAAAATCACTACCTAGGAACCAGTCGTAGGGAGGGTGTTCATTATACATCCAGTTCATTTGAACCTGAGAGAAGCGAGAAAGCGTGATCCAAAGTCCTTAAGGACGGGAATTAAGAAACAATCAGAGAATTGATAGGCATCGTAAGAAGCTAATAGAATGGGTGTCCAAGATGACATCAACATCTTGTTCCTCAACTTGTCGCAGATAGCCAATTGCATGTATTGGCTGAAGAAGACCTCATTTTGGTGTAGGTACAGATGGACAAGGACCGAGGTAAATTTGAAGCACCGCAACTTTTGAAACTCTGATAGCTTCTTTACCATTTCTCTAGCTATGAAGACAGAGAAGTCAAAATGGAAAGACCCCTTTTACTTTCGGCATTTGAAAAGGAAACCAATCATAGCGGCCATGATTTCCTGGTCATTTTTGTGACTGCATAGCCATGGAAGAGTGGATGAGATATCCCTTAGGTCATCATGCTTTAGGTCACTATAAAATAGAGGAAGCCTTGGGAGTGTGGAAGATAGATTCCGATTGAGGGCACTATGGCAAAAATAGATGACATCCCTTTTGGTGTTCCAAAATTCTTCCATGGCGATCTCAAAGAACACCTCTATCCCCTCAAAAATGGGACAGCACATCATATCCCTTATTGATTCCAAGGAGATCACTACTTTTAAGAAAGAGCCGCTAATTGAGCAGGAAGTAGGGATGAAGCCGTTAGCGCACACAGCCATGAACTCTGGGTAGTAAGGAACCATAGGGACCAAAAACTAGGGAGCTCCATTGTTCTATAAATGAGCCGCCATGGATTGTGGCTCCACTCTTTGATGAAGCGTTCTACTACATGCAACCTCTCTGAGGTTTTTGGGCTGCTTGTGGAGCTTGGGCTCGACAACATTCTCAAAAGAATCTATTACTACAGACATGTTGCGGGTAACTGTCTTGGACCTAGCCTTGGTTCTCGAATATTCTGACTTAGGCATAATAGTGTGGGAAGAATAAGAGAGCTCCCCAAAAACATCTACCCACAATCCTCTCTGAGCAGCACCTGTGGAAGTAGCTTCTACATCCATTTTTTAGTAAGAGAGCTCTTCTCTATCAATATTTCAAAAGTTTTGGGCACTTAGGTTAGAAAAAGAGAAATAAGATGAATATCGGGTGACCTCCTTTATTTAATGCACTGCATGCCTAGATTTTCATAAAAGGGGATGCTTAATGATGAGCATCTATTTGCATATATGCCAATTCATTTTGTAGTCACAATTAACCTTGAAGAGGATGAGCGTCACCATCTACGATTTCCAAGAGAGATTTATTTATCTCGCCATTAATCGAAGCCACTTGAGATGATTTACTTGTCTAGATAGATCCCCTCCTTAATGAAGAAAATCAACAACCAGCAAGGTTCACACAAGTTAAGACGGTCCTACAGGAATTATGGTTTAAAATGCAATGTACTTACACATACGCATGGCATCTATTTGCATCACCTCTTTCTTCAAGGAACCAAGTAGGACATTTGCCAACTCTGAATTAGACCTCGCCTACTTGTGTGAATTGATGAGGAATGACACGCGTGGCATCTATTTGCATCACCTCTTTCTTTGAGGAACCGAGTAGGATATTTTCCAACTCTGAATTAGACCTCGCCTACTTGTGCGAATTGATGAGGAATGACAAGAGCATTGGAGTTCCGGAGTACTGGCATCTTTACCACTTGTCACCTTGAGCCAAGAATTCATTATAAATTTGTCTTTTCAAATATTCTTTTACATAGTATCAGTTTCAATGACGGAGCTTCTTTTAGGAAATGTATACTCCTATTAGACTCGTCAGCAGTAAGGCTCAAGTCAATTTCCTCATAAATATTTTTGATCGGAGGCTGTAGATGATGACAAGGTGGAAGAATCCCCTGATTATTGCTGCTATCAAATGGTTTCTTGGTGAGGATTTTATAGATAACGTGGACCAATACTGTGTAAACATAGACATTTGTTCGCGTTTTGTGGCTTCGCTACTGGATTCCAGAATGGTTGGGCTATTGACCTTAGAACTCACCAAGGCACTCTTCTCCCAAGATTATCTGGGGGGGCTAGAAGATGTAGTGGCATACCATGTCCCTTTTAGAGGCCTTCCTCTACCGTTGGATTTGAGGCACTTCATTACTTCCAATGAGGAGGTGACTTGGCACCCGCTTATCGATGGTCTGAGGATGATGACATTGTCATCCCATTGTTTTCAAGCAAAGCTCGTTGTGGAGTTTCTCCTCCGAGTCCATCTGATAGTTCCTATCCCGGATGGTATTGAATGGTACACTGATTTCAGGGATTACATTTTCCCACAAGTCTTGACACCGCATATTCAACCGAATCTAGTTGTTATTTCCATATTCGGGGTGCCTGGTGGCATCTCTGACCATGAGTGGTCAGAGGGAGATGATAGTGGAGACCCTGATTTCTAGATGGAGGACGATGAAGATGGAGAGGATTTTTGAGGAAATGGTAGCTTGTCTTCAAGGGCTTCATCTTGTTTCATTTTGTAAAAATTAGGTCAGAGGCCCGCCCATGAATTGTAAAAACTACCCATAATTTAATGATTTTGTTTTTACTTAATTATGGCACATCTTGTGATTTCACTTTACCTGCTGGAGAAAATGACTGAGAATAATTAAATAAATAAGGCACACAAAAGCACTTATTTAAATTATATACATTTAGAGAAACACTGCTAATGAAAAGGCTTAAGGTGGAACCCATTGACCGGGATCCTGAGAGAGTCCCCTTGCATGTCTTCAAGGTCAAACAAATTGAAACCTTTGCAGCCTATGGTGCAGAAGGGTCCCTCCCACAACCCATCAAACTTGGCATGTTGATCGAGCTTGGCCGCTCATTCATTGTACTTCAAAACAAGGTTGCCTTGTTTGAATTTTGGGTCATAACTCTTTTTACTATCGAACCACCTCTTGATGGTTTGCTTACAGTTCTGGAGAGATGCGAACATTGCCTTCCTGGCCTCTTCTAGTTCCATAACATCTGCCAAACTTACATCCATGGGATCATTCTCTGCTACTTTGATAGACTTAAGTAACTACAAGGCCGAGATTTCCAAAGAAATAGGAAATAGTGCATCCTTACCATAGACCAACTTATAAGGGGAGTTCTTTAAGACCTGCTGGGGCATTATCTGGTCGGCCCATAACGCGCTCCTCAAGTGGTGGTGCCACTCCCTCTTGTTCTCCAAGCCTATCCTTTTAATGAGTTTGATGAGATTCTTATTAGTGGACTTGGCAAGTACATTTCCTTGCGGATAGTATTTTGAGGAGGTTTTTAGGTAAATACCTTTGCCGAGGGAAAATTGGGTGATTTGCGAACCTACGAATGCACGCATGTTGTATGATATTACAGTCTTTGGCAGACCATATCGACACACTAGCTCCTCTAGGAACGTCAACACCTTGATTTCTGATGAATTCTTTAGGGGAACAACTTCAGACCATCTGGTGAAGTAGTCAATAGTGGTTAAGATCCACTTATGTCCAACTGATCTTGGGGGATTGATCATCCCTATGAAATTGAGTCCCCATTGAGCAAAAGGTTCCTCCACCATTATAGGCCTGAGCAGCATCATCAATTTTCTACTCCTGCCACTGTAATACCTGCATTCTTTGCACTCCCTTACCAAGGTGTGCACGTCTTTGAACATAGTGGGCTAGAAGTATCCGACATGAGTGATCTTGATGATGGTTGTTTGTGCCAAAAAGTGATCTCTTGATGAACCATAGTGAAATTCATGTAAAATCTTGCCGGCCTGGCATTGGCTCACATAGCAGAGCAGGATTCCATCGAAATTTATTTTAAAAAGTATGCCATCCAC
Source organism: Cryptomeria japonica (assembly GCF_030272615.1). NCBI lineage: Eukaryota > Viridiplantae > Streptophyta > Pinopsida > Cupressales > Cupressaceae > Cryptomeria > Cryptomeria japonica. Next base: position 350,614,164 of record NC_081412.1, on the reverse strand, counting down.
CAAGTGGAAACCACTATTCTGAAGTCTATAGAATCTCTTCTTTTCAGAGGGGATACCTTCAGGATAACTTCCTGTCTTCATGAAATGTTTCCGAGCCTCCATCCAGCACGTCTCTGATGGTTCAAAGGTAACCATCATGACTTCTTCTATGGCCATCTCAGTTTCTCGGGGCTTGAACTTTTGGGCTATATATTCACACAAGCCTTTGCCGTAGATTATTTTGGTGGGCCTAACATCAAGGTCATACTCCAAGATTTTGGTAATCCAGTTTGCCCTTTTTTCAGTGATGTTGCCTTCCATGATGTATTCTCTGACTGAAGGATGAGCAACATACATGGTAGTCTTATTATCGGCGATGAAGTGCCTAAATTGTTTCATGCCCTTGACTATGGCCAAAGCTTTCTGTTCAACAAAATTATACTTAGCCTCATATTGTTTTAGAGTTTTTGAATGGAAAGCTATAGGGTGCTCACTCCCTTTTTCTGCATCCTTCTGGATCAGAACCACAACAATGCTATAGTGGCTTGAGAAAACATACATTATGAAGTCCTTAGACATATCTGGGTTGGATAATACGGGGGCTGGGAAGATAGCATCTTTGATGTTCTTGAAAGCTTCTTTATCTTCGAGAGTCCATTTGAAATGTGTTTCCTTCTTGAGTATTAGGGTGATAGGCCTTACCATTCTTGTAAAATCGGAAATAAAGTGGCTAACAAAGTTAATCTTACCTAGGAAAGACTGGACCCCCTTTTTATTGATAGGAAGGGGAAGCTCTTTTATTTCCTTAATTCGATTAGGGTCGATAGAGACTCCTTCCTTTGACACTACGTGCCATAGTAATTTTCATTGAGGGACTCTAAAGATAACTTTTTTTGGGTTAAAAGAGATCCCAAATTCAGGACACTTTTGGAACACCAGCTTGAGATGATCGAAATGATCTTCTCTATGCTTTGAAAACACCATTAAATCATCCAAATATATAAGGATTATTTTGCTGCTAAGCTCCTTGAAGGCCAGGTCCATACCTCTTTGAAAAGTCATGCCGACATTTGACAACCCAAATGACATTTTTTGATAGGTGAATGTTCCCTATTTGGTTGTGAAGGTGGTCTTATGTTGATCCTCTAGCTTCACCAAGACTTGATTATAACCCAAGAAACCATCTAGCTTTGAGAACATTTCTGACCCTGCTACTGTGCTTAGTAATTGTTCCATTAGTGGCAAAGGGTAGTGATCTTTTAGAGACGCTTGGTTTAAGTCTCTAAAGTCCACACAAAGATGGATGTCCCCATTTTTTTTCCCGACTGGCACCAAGTTTGATACCCATGTACTGTTCTTGATGGGGTAGATGATTTTGGATTCTATCATCTTTTTCAACTCCTGGGCCATAAGAGACTCAATCTTTGGATTGACCAATCTCTTCTTCTGTCGGACTGGCTTGGCTCCATCGATGAGCTCGATGGTGTGTTGAATGATGTTGGGATTGTAACCTTTCAAATCTTCATAGGACCATGCCAGTACACCCACATTCATCACAATATCAGATCAATCTCTTTTGGTCCTATGGAGAAACCTCCTTTCCGACTTTGAGTATTCTCCCACCTCCTATCGACATTTCAGTATAGTCTCCTATATCGGCGGTAAGCTTTCGCTTATCATTTTTTGCGTCATCATGGTCGAACAAATTTTCCAAGGTGATCAACCTGTTAGGAAGCTTATTGGATATCAACTGGATGATTTGGTCCCCATAAGCCTCTTTCACCTTAGGTTGTAGTTGATCTGTAAACACCCCTGAGTTTTGAATTAACAGGGCAATCTTCTCATCACTTTTGAAGACTTTCTAGTGGGTGTCATTGTTAGGAATAGCTGGCCAAACAACCACACAGACCATCTAGGAGTTGGCAAGCAGGTCCGCAGTAGGGTCAAATTGTGATCCAATTGTAGCCATCTGATCAACAACATCATTTATTTTTTAAGGAACTCTCTAGATATTGAAAGCATCAAAGCTTTCAATTAGATCACATGTTCCATGATGGTAAGACCTCATAGGGACATGTTTGGTGCTAGAGACTTCTTGAACCTGGTGCACCACCATCTCAAAATCACCCAAAACTTTCAATTTCTTAATACCCATCCTCTCCACCAAGCTCAAACCCTAGATCACTCCTTCATACTCTGTTTCATTGTTCGAGCATGCAAATTGTAGATGAAAAGACTTCAAGATTCATTCACCTGAAGGTGAAGTGAGGCAAACCCTAGATACTGAACCTACTTTGCATCTTGCACCATCAAAGTGTAGGGTCCAGAGTGCAGAGGACAACTCTTCTTCAGAAAATGGTTCCTTGGTAAGTTTTGGGATGACCTAGTTTTTGTCAAAAATGTAGTAAGTACCTAGAATGATGGCATGGTATTTGAAGTATGGATCAGAGTCTATGAATTCATTTAGGAAAATCTCCTGATCGGGTGGAATATCCCCGATCACTTCTTCATCCTCCAGGAGCTGTACAGTTTTCCTTTCTTTGTTTGAGATGGAAGTATGGGTGGATTCAAAATTGAGCATGGCCTGATCTGCTACGTGTTCAGCGTGAAGGAGATCTGAAAGTATTTTGAGTTTGGAATTGCACTGAGTGCCGAGGATAAGGTGGGACCAGTCTAAGGACAAGTAACCTCCTATTTTGGTAGTAAAATCTCGGGAAAGGCAGAGCCCAAAAACAGGTGGGATGTCGATGACTACCATTTCTTGGGGCATGGTGACACCAGGACATGTGAACAATGTTAGCAGAAGGTTCTTGATAAGACCTACAGTTTGGACTTTATTGCCATCTAACTGCATAACACCTCTATTTAAAGGCTCGTATTTGATATTCAAAACCTCAGTGATTTGCTTAGGCATGATGGTAGTGCTAGCACCAGAATCTATCATAGAATTATGCAAGAGTTTATCCCCGACTATGAGGGTCAGATAGAAGGGATTTGGTTTGTGCTTACCTTTTGTTTGAGACTTAGGAGGCATGGCTTAATTAGCTAACATGGTGGAGAGCATGATCTATCCATAGAGGGATGAAACCTTTCTTTAATGATCTGCGGAGCTTTGGCAGCATTTCCGCTTGTATTTTTCTCGCTGTCAGACAGGGCCTCTTTCAGCCAATTCTTTTGCTCTGGGATACTAAGGAGATCCGACAAGGAGACATTGGCCAAATAATTCTTCAACTGTTCCACTACATCTAGTATTTTTGGCACCGATGCTTTTGCCTCTCTTGGTTTATAGGGGATAAACTCCTTCCTTGGGTATGTGGGGGAAACTATAGGTTTTTCAGGAGCTTTATCTCTGGACATTCTCCCTTGTGTGTTTGTATTCTCCCTAGTAAAATGTCTTTTCGAGTGAAGGTTTTAATCTAATTGCACGAGGGGGGGGGGCTCCTTTGAGGTAGTTGCACCATTGGTGAGCACAAATTCTTTGTCCTCCATCCAAGAGAATAGTGTGTGGTCTGGAGATATCTCTACTTCTTGTTGTATTGACATACCCTGCATTTGGACGATGAGAGATGCGTTATCCATGCCATGAGAGGCATAAACTGACTCATCTGGTATCACACCTAGGCTCCGTTTCTCTACGATTTTTTGCTGCAAATTACCTCTCGGACAATTTCTTGGAGTGTGAGCATTATTGCATGGAAAATACCAAGAGTTAGTATCATCCACTAGATTATTTTGCCCCACTGTCAACTCCTTACCGATGCTAGGGTAAATAGTCTGCAAAGGATTGGGGACTGGGACTTTTTGACCATTTGGCTGGGTAGATTTATCAACATGGTTGTTTGCATATTGGTTTTTATGGTATGTGGGTCTATTCCCTTGGAAATTTTGTTGAAAAGGGGCTCTAGCGGGTGATATTTGGGCCCTTTTCAGATTGACAATCTCGTTTGAGAAGGTTCTCAACAAATTCTTCATGTCGTTGACTTTCATGGCCAAATATCATTGCAGAGGGGCATATGCTTGTTGGGGACCAGGATACATATACATGGATTGAGGAGCAGATGTACTGAGCACGGCCTCTTCAGAGGCTTGGTTAGATAGCTCGGGAAAGATTGGCATGAGAGGGCGTGGCGCAAGCTTCCCTGCATCGAAAAGGTTATTTTCTGCTTAGATCGCTATTTCAAAATATTACGGGAGGGTATTGCCTCCTAGAGATTGGATTATTACTTATATGTTAAAATTGAAAGCTTTCAAATAAAAGATGAATGCCATATCTGCAGGAGGGTGGGTAGACAGAGGTATTCTTTGCCAGGTCCTCTAGAATCTTAAGTTGAATTCTATAACTGCTTCCTGAGGGGCCCTCTTTATTGTAATCAACTGATGCATCAACAATGATCTGTCGGGCTTATCAGAGAATCTCTAAAAGAAATGGTCACTTGGCTGATCCCAATCTGCTATAGTATTCGGACCCAGGGATTTGTACCAATCTAGAGCTCTTCGTTTGAAAGAGGCTATGAGAAATCTCAAGGCTACATGTTTCTCGATGATACCGTGGATGATGCAGACATTGGCTATATCTTGTAGATGTTCCACGGGGGTCTTGTGACATTCTCCAATAAATTTAGGGACAACTTTTAGCGCAGCAGAAGGAATTGGCCCCCATACTACAAGTGGAGTGGGGGGAATGAGAGGGCTTCCGTTATTCCATGTCACAAAATTTCTAGGAGGAACATGTGCCATTATTGTAAGGATGACTGTAGGGAAGATAGGTAAGATCTGGGAAGAAGAGGCTGTAGTCGAATGGACATTTACCAGGGGTGGAAGGAGTAAATTGGGATTTAGGGTTGTTTGACTCCTAGTAATGGGCCTATGACTCATAAACTAGCTCAGGCTTATTCAAAATTATGGTCCCACTGGGTGTGCTAGAAAAAGAACTGTTGACTCTAAATTTTACCTTCAAAGCGAACAACCTTATGGGAAATTCAGTGATGGGGGACCTATTGTGCAAAACTAACTAAATGACCTCTAGATTTAAGAAGCCAAATCTTCCTTGTGATTAGGGGAAAAGGGGAAGAAGAAACTTAAAACAAAATATATCCTTTCCTCAGAAAACAATAACAGCTTAAAGGCTTAATTCCTATCTAGAATACTTAATTGTCTCTTTTCATAAAAGTTTTGAACCCCTAAAACAGGAAAAACCAAAGCATAAATAGAACCCTTGGCTCAGCTAACAGTTCAAAACATCAGCCACCCTCCCGCAACCACTTCTGACTGGAAAAACTATCGTGGCATCCTGCAGGAACACACCTAGCAAAACCGCCACCGAGATTGTTACTTCCACCTTATTGTGGAGATCTCCATACCTACCCAAATAGAAAGATTTGATGCAAATTGTAGCCTGAGAGACCAGTCACCATGGAAGACACACGACATCTCTGAGGACATTTGAAAAATACTGCAAAAACAGAAATAGAATGGGCAGTGCAAAGGTGCCATGTGTCTCTATCTTCACACAATGTAGGGTGGGGTCCAAAGAAATGCTCGGTCATCAAAACTTGAGCCACTTGGAAAATCCATGTTCCCGCTTACTTCAAACAAAAAAAGCGAGCCATCAGGAACAACACCGAGATGACATCTGGCTTACATGTTTTGTATGTTTAGTATAGCTGGAAAGTCAAAAAGAAAGGGGTGCCACCCGATCAAAAATGACACCAACAAATTTTACCTTGAAATAATGTTAACACACTTAATACTAGTGCTCCACTTTATAGAACTATTTCACTAGTTTCAAGGTCCTTTGATACATAAGCAGTCAAACCAACTGCAAAACTTCCAGGACCACTTGTATAAATGCCTCGAGGAGCCAACTTATGCACATACTAAAGTACTGTGTTTTTTTACATTGAGTGGGTAAGGCTTTTTGGGGTAGAAAATTTGTATTTGCGCTCATGGAGTCCACAGGAATACATCTCCTTCATGAGATTGCCTAACTTTTATGGGCTCAGGCATACAACTCTCTCTTTCACAGAGTTTGACCAAAAATTTTATGGTTCTTACTTTTTTTCCTTTTTTTTATGTCAATTTTTGTCATCAGATTGTACAACCATGCTTTTCATTCCTTCCAACTTCAGCATTTTGTTACAAAAGAAAGTACCTAGAGATGTACTACAAAGCATATTAAAACAAATTGTCATAGCACTAAGACATTAGTCTTATGAAATACATCGTTACTAATTATCATATGGGTGTTGCACCATTCTTAAAATTCCTCTACAGCCTCATCAGATATTTTAGGATGTATATGTTGTCTTGCATAAGTGATATATGAAGTGAGGGCTCGGAGGTCCAATGCATCCAATGTTTGGTCCTTTGGCTCATCATAATGCAATGCAACAAGATGCCTTGCAAGGCATCGATCTGTTTGTTCATCAACTTTATCAAGCACTAGGTAGATCAGATCAAACCTGGAAAGCAATGTTGGAGGAAGTTGGATATTATCAATGACTGAAAGTGTAGGGTTGTAGCGTGAACCGCTAGGATTGGCACAAGCTAAAACCCATGTCCTGGCATTAAGAGATGTTAGGATCCCAGTCTTTGCAAATGACACCGTTTGTTGTTCTATAACCTCGTGTAAAATGCTACAAGCATTATCTGACATCTTGTCAAACTTGTGTATGCAACAAATACCCCTATCACTCAATACTAGTGCTCCACTTTCTAGAACCGTTTCACCAATTTCAGGGTCCTTTGATATATAAGCAGTTAAACCAAATGCAGAACTTCCACAACCATTGGTATAAATGCCTCGAGGAGCCAACTTATACACATACTGAAGTACTATGTTTTTTTACATTGAGTGGGTAAGGCTTTTTGGGGCAGAAAGTTTGTATCAGCTCTCATGGAGTCCATAGGCATACATCTCCTTCATGAGATTGCCTAACTTGTATGGGCTTGGGCATACACCTCTCTCTTTCACAGTTTGCCCAAAAAATTTATGGATCTTACATTTTTTTTAATTTCAATTTTTGTCATCAAATTGTACAATCACGCTTTGCATTCCTTCCAACTTCAGCATTTTGTTACAAGAGAAAGTACCCAGAGATGTACTATAGATCATAATTCTCAGAGCATATTAAAACAATTTGTTACAATAGTAAGAGATCAGTCTTATGAAATAAACCATTACTAATTATCATATGGGTGTTGTACCATCCTTAAAATTCCTCTACAACCTCATCAGATATTTTAGGATGTATATGTTGTCTTGCATAAGTGATATATGAAGTGAGGGTTGGGAGGTCCAATGCATCCATTGTTTGGTCCTTAGGCTCATCATAATGCAATGCAACAAGATGCCTTGCAAGGCGCCGATCTGTTTGTTCATCAACTTTATCAAGCACTAGGTAGATCAGATCAAACCTAGAAAGCAATGTTGGAGGAAGTTGGATATTATCAATAACTGAAAGTTTAGGGTTGTAGCATGAACCGCTAGGATTGGCACAAGATAAAACCGATGTCCTTGCATTAAGAGATGCTATGATCCCACCCTTTGCAATTGATATTGTTTGTTTTTCCATAGCCTCATGTAACATGCTATGAGCATTATCTAACATCTTGGAAAACTCATCTATGCAACAAATACCCCTATCACTCAATACTAGTGCTCCACTTTCTAGAACTGTTTCACCAGTTTTAGGGTCCTTTGAAACATAAGCAGTCAAACCAACTGTAGAAATTCCATGACCACTTGTATAAATGCCTCGAGGAGAAAACTTATGCACATACTAAAGTACTGTGCTTTTTTACATTAAGTGGGTAAGGATTTTTGGGGCAAAAAAATTGTATCATCTCATGGAGTCCATAGGCATACATCTCCTTCACAAGATTGCCTAGCTTGTATGGGCTCAGGCATACAACTCTCTCTTTCATAGAGTTTGCCCCAAAAATTTATGGTTCTTACATTTTTTTTATGTCAATTCTTGTCATCAGATTGTACAATCACGCTTTGCATTCCTTCCAACTTCAACATTTTGTTACAAGAGAAAGTACCCATCGATGTACTATAGAGCATATTAAAAAAAAATTCACAACACTAAGACATTAGTCTTATGAAATACATTGTTACTAATTATCATATGGGTGTTGTACCATCCTTAAAATTCCTCTGCAGCCTCATCAGATATTTTAGGATGTATATGTTGTCTTTCATAAGTGATATATGAAGTGAGGGTTGGGAGGTCCAATGCATCCAATGTGTGGTCCTCGGGCTCATCATATTGTAATGCAACAAGATGCCTTGCAAGGTGCTGATCTATTTGTTCATCAACTTTATCAAGCACTAGGTAGAATAGATCAAACCCGAAAAACAATGTTGGAGGAAGTTGGATAGTATAAATAATTGAAAGTCTAGGGTTGTAGCATGAACCGCTAGTATTGACATAAGCTAAAACCGATGTCCTTGAATTAAGAGATGATATGATCCAAACCTTTGCAACTGACATTGTTTGTTGTTCCATAACCTCGTGTAACATGCTATGAGCATTATCTGACATCTTGTCAAACTCGTTTATTCAACAAATACCCCTATCACTCAATACTAGTGCTCCACTTTCTAGAACTATTTCAGGTTCCTTTGATATATAAGAAGTCAAACCAATTGCAAAACTTCTACGACCACTTGTATAAATGCCTCAAGGAGCCAACTTATGAACATACTGAAGCATTGTGTTTTTTTACATTGAGTGGGTAAGGCTTTTGGGGGTAGAAAATTTGTATCAGCTCTCATGGTGTCCACAGGCATATATCTCCTTCACGAGATTGCCTAACTTGTATGGGCTCGGGCATACAACTCTCTCTTTTACAGTTTGCCCAAAAAATTTATGGTTCTTACAATTTTTTTTATGTCAATTTTTGTCATCGGATCGTACAACCACGCTTTGCATTCCTTCCAACTTCAACATTTTGTTACAAGAGAAAGTATCCAACGATGTACTACATAGCATAAACAAGTATAGTCAAATTATTTATTAAATAAAAATTCATACAATGAGATAGTGTTGAAAATATATTTATGTAGGTTGCCTTATAACAGTTCTCCCTATTTAACGCTATCTTGTAGGGTGCCTTAAGGTTCTGACTAAATAAGGTTATGATTTTACAAATTTGTAATTTCCCCTAGGGTAAATGACTAAATAAGGTTCTTATATTAGATGTTGATCAAATTTTGGAAGAAAAGACCTTTAACCTCTATTGATTTGCAACTGCAAAACAGAACCAAAAGGTACTAATAATTATATCAAGGGTTGCTCATCTAAACAAGTATAATCAAATTAGTTATTAAAGAAAGATTCATACAATGAGACAGTGGTGAAAATATATTTATGTAGGGTTCCTTATAGAAGTTCTCCCTATTCAACACTATCTTGTAGGGTGCCTTATAATAGTTCTCCCTATTCAACTCTGAAGTCCTTGCTGGAAAGATACTCATTAGATTTTGGTCAAAAGATAAATTCATCCAAATCACTTTGGCATTCCTTTCTTCATGGTTCAAAATTAACCTTCAGACTATCAAAAAGTCATTCAAAGCTTACAAAGTAGGATCTCTAATTGGAAAGGCAAATGGTTATCAATGGCATCTAGAATACAAATGATAAAATCATCTCTTGACACCATTCCCAATTGTTACATGGTTGTTTTGAAAGCTCCTAAATCAGTAGTCTCAAAATTAGAGAGTTATCATAAATTTCATTTGGAAAGTAAATCTAGATAAAAAATAAAAAAACCATTTAATCTCATTAGCAAACATGAGTTTAGATAAGTCTAAAGGTGGATTGGGTATTCATAACATCTCAGTGATAAATTTAGCTCTAGGTACAAAATTGGTTTAGCACATGTACAATAAGCCTCATGCCAAATCATGTAAATTTATGCAAAGGAAATACCTTTATTATTATAATCCAAGAAATAAGTTTACAATTTCTAATCCTTAATTTTATTATTATTATTTATTATTAAATTATTAAATTATATTTCAAAGTAGGGACATTACAATCCGCCCTTCCCAAATTTGCTTGTCCTCAAACAATGTTGATTTTAATTTTCTCAAACAAAGGTGAGAAGAATGACACATCTATGACCTTCATATCCCCTTTGGTTCACTCTTGTTATTCTCATATTTAAGATTAATGAAAAATATAGAGCCAAACATAGAGCATACACTTAAAAATACAAAGCATACACATGGATATATGAAGACACAGATCATACACATAGTATACACATGAATATACGCATTGCTAGACTCTTCTTATTGGTTAGAATGCATTCATTATTGTATTTCTTAGAAATAAAATATTGATCCATAATTGATCGATAATTTATGTATTGTATTACTTGGAATAAAAATATTGATCAATAGTTTATGTATTGTATTGCTTGAAAATAAAATATTACAAATATGCAAGTATAGGTGGTATTGAAAACCACCAGAGTTTTGCCACCCCAAATCCACCCTCAAAAACACCATCCCAACAAAAAATAAACCTTACTACATGCAGAATCGACCTACCAAAACTACTAGCAGAAATACCCACGTATATACAGAATTCGAGAGAAAATAAATATAGAATAAAAAGATATAAACAAACAACACAAACTCCACCAGCCATGGTAGGATTAGCCCAAAAGTGGCCTATACTCAGAGTCCTCATAGAATTATGAGAGCTGCTTCATTGCCTGGGAAGTCTGGGGTCTCGGCCACAACTCTTGACCCATCTCTGCTTGTGCCACTTCATGAAGAACCCCTAAAACCCCATCACATTGCTTCAACCTTTTGAAAGTTTTCAATGCCTGCCACCCGTGAAAAGCAAAAGCTTTGTATCTTGCCTTCAAATCATCATCAACCCATAGAATGAGTGGTAGTGGTGCCACCAGACCAGCCACCCCTACCTCAAGAACAATACCCACCATTGGGACCACACGAGCACACACACTATCCAAGTTTAACAGATACCTTGAGTCAATTATAACTCTCAAGACATTTTTCACCTTGTCCACCTTAGCCTCTAAATGTTATAGTTCATCCACACAATTCATCTGCACAAGCTGGCATTAAAGCCATCTAAATATTAGCCATTCAATGCATATGACAAGGCAATACCTCTGCTTATCAGCATTCTCAATCACCACAAGGCAATAACACAAGACAATTCATTCAAATGTATTTAAGACAGTTCACAATATTCAATTCTTTTTGGGCCGATCCACATGTGTGCACTGTCCTATTAAAGGTTATGGCACCATTTCACAAACCCACTTTATTCCTCCTTCCAAAACGACAACTTTTTTGCCAATTCCAAAGTGGTAGTTGATCCCCTTTGCGAAATAGTGCCAATTTTTCTATCTTGCAATCCTCACTTTTTGTCTTTTGCAAAATGGCGATGTATTTTCCATTTCACAAATCATTATTTTAGCTACGTGAAACAATGATAGGTTTTCTATTTTGCATTCTTCATATTTAGACTATGCGAAATAGCGAAATATTTGCCATTTCGCATCCCTTTTTTTTTACTCTTGTAAAATTGACATTCGATGATGTTGTTGTATGTACGATGATATTCTCATCGAACTGGCATGCTCTACATTGTCGCAAAGCAATGAACCACTTAAATATTTGATGAAGTTTCTTTATGTGAGATGATTTTTTCATCATAATCACCAAATTTTTGTGTTGATTGTTCATTGCAAGACTAGCGAAAGTTTCGTTGATATTCTAATGAAAACCGCTTGCATTTTTTGTGACATCATTCGATGACACTTTGTTGAGAGTTCGACAAATATAGGAATGTTGAACAAGCAACAAAATTTTAGCGATGAAATTTTGTTGGGTATTTCGTCGGTAATCTGACAATGGTTTTTCAAAATTTTGACAAACATGTGTCAAAAATTGGTGCCCAATACAGTAGTGTTATGAGATATCTTTGTGTATCTGAGAGATGTTTTGTCATTGATGTCAACATATTTTCTCTGTCTAGTGCAGTGGAGGTCAGTTAGTTGGTTTATGTTGTATATTGATGACCAGTGTTTGCGGATTAAAGGGTTTGTAGAGTGATATCTCTAGTTGATTCAGTGCAAGTGTCAGAGGTCCACATGAAGATTTGAGTGATTTATGAGTATCTGTGTTGTAGCCATTTTTTCTGTTGTTCAGTATTGCTAGTGTTTAGTATTTTGATCTACATTTCTCCAGATTGTAATATCTTGGTTTGCGGAATTAGAATTATGTTTGGGACATTGTTTTGTGTCCTCAATTAGAGTGGTTCATGGTTTGGATCTCCGTAAGTGATTTTTCTAGGTTGATAGTCAGTTCAGTTATTGTTCTTGAAGTTCATGTTAGACACAATGTACCACTAAGAAGGGGGCATGAATCAGTGGTACTCAAACTTTTCCCTTTTCTATCCTATGTGTGTATATCAATTATCAGATCTAATAGAAAGAAGACTTACTAGTTATATGGGAGACCAACACAAAAGCAATCACATAACACCAGATGCATGAGGAAAACCCAAGATGGGAAAAACCTCGATGAGAAATGTTGCTGAAGTCTACTGCTCTAATCCGGCCTCACCATGAAACTTTGATTACAATGTTTAGGGCACCAACCCAAGGAGCACCAACCCCTAATTTAGGGCACCAACCAAAGGAGCACCAACCCCTGCATCGAGCTCCAACTCAGTGATGTTAATTGAACATAATCAATTACAAAAGTAGTAGCCTTGTTACAAATGAATTTTGTAACTCTTCTACAAATCTCTCTACCAGTTCTCCTCTCTCCAATACTCTGTCGGTTCTCTACTTACCTCTCAGCTGCAACCCTATCTCCTGATGCAACTTGCTCTCTGTTGAACCTTCACCAGTTCAATCTCTTCTTCTTCTTTGTTGGTTCTCTCTTTGTTGGTTCTCTCTTTACTAGCTATGCTCTCTGTCGGTTCTCTCATCTCTCTATCACACTACTGCTATTGCCGGTTCTCTCTTTGTCAGTTCTGCTCTCTGTCAGTCCTCTCTTCTCTCTATCATACAACTTCTATTCACCACTAGTCTTGATAACTTAGTCAGATGTCTATCATCTATTCCTTGTTGGTTCTCATCTTTCCATCTCAGCACTCTTCTGCTACTCTTCTCTGTCGGTATGGTCACCACCGGTTTACTCCTATGTCAGACTCAAAGGCTGACTATCAATAGCCTCACTGATGCTAGTTGAACTCTTCAACCTGATTCTCTTTTTTTCACACTTAGTCTCTTCTCAGATTGTCTTTTTCACACTTGACTGATTTCTCCTCTCACATGTAGCAACACTCTCTCATTTAGTGATAACCTTCATCAATTTTGGCTTGCATATTTATAAACTAGTTTTCCCGCCAAAAACCAATTCAAACTTCAGGCGGTTAGGGTTTCTTCATTGACCTCAATGCAAACCAAATCGAATCAAATCTAATCACCTTGATTGATGAACTGCAACTCATCAATCAATCCCGCCATTGTTGTGCCTTCAAGAACATGCCTTCCATATTTAGCGGTCTGCTTTTAATCTACCAGCTGATTTCTTGGTCGATCACCAAGAATGGTTTCATGGTTTCCTTCACCTACTTCAATTGGCTCAATTAGTTTGTCCTAGATCTTTGTTGTCCATTTAACCTCGAGCTGCAAACCCCTGCAACATTCCCATGATTTTTGGGGTCGACCATAAATGCAGACTCAGTCAGCAACTACCTCATCGACCCATACTTCACTAACTGCCGCATGCATGATACCTATGTCCTACTTGTCATCATTGTCGACATGCAGCTCATCTCGGTCACCATATTGGTCATCAACCAACACACAATACCGGATTCATCTGCTGATTCACAAACCCTACTGGTTATAACCTAACTGGTCTGTCTTCACCCTTGCACTTTTCTCCTCTTCCGGTGGAGCACCTTCATCGGTCATCACACTTTCCAAATAACCTCATGCACCTTGTTAGCTTTACCGGTGGACATACTTACCAGTAACCGCCTTGATGACACCATGTCATCAACCTTCAACAAACTCTTTCTTCAATCTAGCAATGTCCTTTATCTATAGTTGTTCCAACTTTGCCTTCTTCATCATTTGATTGGTTCTCCTATTAACATGTTTGTCAAAGTCACAACCATATCCTTCAATCTTTGTATCAGAAACTCATCTTGTGTACCTGGTTGATATGGTACACATCCCTGATCTCATGCACTTAAGGAAACTTGGTGTTTCACTTGTTCATCTGGTGTGAGCCTTCAATAACCTGCCTTTTACTCTTTTCTCTTATCTCAAAGGACTATGATGCATTTAATGCATAATAGGAGATAAGCTCCACTTACCGGTGGGAGTGGATCCTTCTCATCTGCATCTTGCATTACACCCATGTGGCTTCCCTATTTGAGCAACATATATTCAAACAGGCACATGTGATCCAATTTGGGAATTCTTACTGTTAGTCTTCTCTTCATCCGGTGGGAGTCCTATTGTTTCTCATTCACACAATATACCGGTGACCTATGCATACTTCTCCTCTTGTGTTGATGTGATTCTTGATAAAATTCCCCCTCTTCATCACAATCAACATCCACGCATCTTGCTCACCCTACTTGTACACTGGTCATAATCTTGCCGGTTGGAAACCACTCACTTTGTTGATTTATCTTCTACGTGTCAACACATGCTCACAAGTTAGCAACCATACACTATCAACACATCACTTACCAGTTGACATCCTCTCCTTACTGGTGATAGACTATACTAGTAACTTGCTAGACTAGTTGACATCAATGACTGAACATCAACTATTTTCCCATAAAAGTTGTCCTTCTATAAAGGTTGACATCAATGACAACCCAATGCCAACAATCTCCCCCTTTGGCATTAATGTCAACACATATAGTATCTGGCATACTACATATTCTCTCTCCCCCTTTGTGTGATCCATGGATTCTCACACATGTAGTATGTAGTATACTACAAAATCTCTCTCCCCCTTTAACAACAATGGCAAAGGTCACTGACATGATTTCTCTCCTCCTTGTATCTACCGAGCACTGACACTGATCTAACTCCCTTTTTCTTTACCAGATGCTTCTCCTCCTTTTGCCTTCATACTTTTCATCCTCTCAAATCACATCACTTGAGATGGAGGTCTTGACCATCAACTAACACCACTTTCTCAACACCCAAGTGTATATGCAAACCAGAATCCTAATGCATATGCAAGACTAAAACTAATTTAAGGCCCATGTGCTAGTGAGTACAACATACTTGTCGGTCAAATTGCATCATCACCCTTCTGATACCCTAAATCACGAAATTCTCTATTGGATTTCAAATCAACAGATTGGAAAAGTTCTAAGGAAATGCCAACTCCTATGATCAAACCCTCCAATTGACTTGGCCAACTTATAAAGTGAACCTATTTGGTTATTAACTCCCTCACTTTAGGCTCTACAAGACCTAGGTGGGTATACCTATTCACTAGTCATTTTTGATGACTAATGATTTTTATAGAAGATTGAGTATCTTGATCTAAACTTTCCCTATCTCAGAATGGCATAGGTTCCTAGGATAGGTGGCTTTTAGATGAGTTTAAGATTGTTTTTGTGAAATCTATTCGATCTTTGTGCTTGAAATTTATATGTATACACTATTGCTAATTGATTCTATATATCCTACTCAACTATTCCTATTGCTTTAAAGCAAAGGTAATTGATATGATAAAAAGTTGTTATTTATGAATGATCAATGCCTTTCCTCTTGTTTGGGCCACAAAGTCTGTTACTTAGGTAGGACTTATTGTATGCCTCTATGAGACAATTTTTAAATAACCCCCAGATAGATCTATCAGTTACCTTTCCTCAAAAAGATCCATTTTAATAGTCTTATGCTATAATTTTCTCGAATGAATTTAACCCTTACCTTAAGAGACCATTCAAGGAAGACTTACAAGGAACATTTACAATCCACAAGTAGGCCTTTTATTCAAATCAATAGCAACAAGGAAATAAAATTCACTAGGAAGATACAAGCAACCTTATCTTATATAAAACAATATCACAGAACAATTGCCAATTGAAATAAACAACTCACAACACATATGTAAAGGAAAAAACAACTGATTATATTGATATAGTTTTGAAAGTTACAAAAACTGCCAAGTATACTGTACATGTATTCTTGAATATCACTTTTCTTTTTACAAAAACCTCTCATATATATGAGAACAAAACCTATCCCTCACGAAGAGTCATGTCTCTTCCAAATATTAACAATTTTTTTATACATTCTTGACAAAGCGAAACAAAAATATGTTAAGCATTTCTAAATGATTTATGTAATTATCCTCCCTGTAGCCTTTGGTGTCAGCATTTCGCTTCTTCAATTCTTCACCCATCGATATATAATCAAAGATTATCTGGTTGATGGTAGGAGCCAAATCTTTGTCCCGGTCAAACCCTGAGATGGTTCTTTCTTTGATACCAGCCAGATCATTCCACCATTGCTCTAGTGATATCAACTCTCTATCCTTGTAGATTGTTGATATTCATGAGATGCTCCCATCACCTAGTGCTTGGAGATCTCTCCTCAAGGCATCTGCATATTTATCATGCTTCTCCAAGTATGCCATCCCCTCTGCTTTGTTTTCAGGTGTCATGGTAGCCACAATGTTCATCACCTCGTGTAATCGTTCCTTTAGTTTTTCATGCTCCTTTTGAGCTTTGATAGTCCCAGTATATACTCTCCAATATTGATCCGCATGTATCAACATGGTTTTGAACCTGTGCTCTATGATATCATTAACCAGTTTATTTGTTTTCTACCAAACACTCTCCACTTGTTTGACTAATTTCTCACTCTTGGTCTTCCAGTAGATAGTGTCTGTTAGAGCATCCATGACCTTCCAGTCAGTCTCAAGTACCATGTCTAGTCCACCGATGCTTGGAGCAGAGCTCTGTTGTAGTAGTCTCTCTTGTACTTCCTCATTGGTCTTTTCATACAATCCTTTATAAGTATTGTTCTCTCTGACTAGAAACTCAATCTGATCTTGATTGAGTTTTGCCACATCCAGATTCAGTTTGGTAGAAACCCTAGGATCAGTCTTCCCAGCCTACTAGATCATTAGATGCCAAAAGGCCTGATCAGTGTCTACAAGCAAGGGCCATTTTTCCTTGGGATCCAGAGCCCATAACATAAGAGCTTTCTGATCAGGATCATATCTTGATCCCATGAAGATCTTATCCACCTCTTCAGGCATAATCTGCTTGTTTGGCCCTTGTTTCTTTAAAAAATCATCGAATAATAGGGCAGATCTCATATCCAATCTTGGGTATATAAGAATCCTAGCATCCTTGAGTAAAAACCTTCCTCTCTCAGGCACCATCTCCTTCATGGCTCGATCCACTTCCTTCTAGAGTATCCCAAGTATCTCTTCTTCAGTTCTTCCTTTAGTGTTAGCCCTCACTAATGCCCCTTTGTGCTTGTACAAGAATGTACTACATTCCTTAGTATGAATACAATTACTGTCAGAAGTAAACTCTTCATGATCCAACAACCTCACATCATTGACTTCCTGGATGTCATATTGGCCAGTTGCTAGATTCATTTGTTCATCATGTCTGTATCCAGGTGGATACTCTACCCTTGGTGAATCAACTGGAAATGATTCAGAGATAGATCTGGGAGACATATGTGCTAGATGCTCTGTATCCCTGACATTCTATTTTCTATCCCTGAAAACATATGCAGGAACACCCTCTAAAATTTCCAACTCATATTCTATAAGTTTTTTGGCTCTAGCCAAGGGGTCCTCCACTCCCTGCATGATACCTTCATTTATCTTTCCTTGGCCAAGTTTCCACTCATATGCTCTGGAAACTCTATCATATTTCATCCTTCTCTCAATGGCTTCTTGGCTTTCCATATTCCTTATAAAATCATCAGGCATCAATGGGACGTTCTCTCCAGCCTTCAGCTTTTGAGATGCTCTTGCCTCATTTATGTAACATTCTAGATCAAAGTTTGGCCTGGGATCACCCTCTATTATTTTATAGTAACTTAACTTGTTCTGCAACAAGCCATAGCTCTTTGAACTCTTAACAATAAAATCTGAGAAAACCAACAACCTAGGCACTATGGATTGCTTTCCATGATCTGTCAAATGTTTGGTACTGGCTATTGACAACTGCCTAACAATTTCAAGGTAAGCCAATTTGTTAGGAACCATGATAAGCAGTAAATAGGGTTTTCCTTCAAACCCATACACCCTTATTTGTGTATAATGCAAAAATCAATACCAATCCTCCCAATTATGCGTAACCGTAGTGTCTTCACATAATTCCTTGGGCCTGAGAAATCTCTGGACCTCTAGAGATATGGACTGATTACATGGATTCCCCAATAATTTGTATAGTGTCTTAATAAATAACTCTTTGAAATGCCAATACTGGTTGTTGTTGTACCTCTGATCCCATGTAGACAACCATAACTGCACAAGCTTTCTCACTCCGGCTTTATCATAAGCTCTGACACACAACCCGTCTGGCCATAATCTGTTATCATGCCCAATATCTAGTAATATGTGCATGAGGAGAGATTAATACTTGAAGTGGACATTAACCATATCTTCCTTCAACTTTTCCAACCCATAATTCATAGCCTCAGACAGATAAGCAACAAAGTCGAACATCCTAGGATCTTTTGATTGTACGTCTACATAGTTTATCATAACCATTATGTCCTTTAACAGGGGGCTTCAATTCCTAAGACCTGGGCCACACACTAATATGTATACTTGAAATATAGAAGGAAAAGATTGACATCAAAAGGAGTTTTATTTCCTCCACCAAATGGCACTATTGACCCTACAACTTTTGGCCTATGGATGGGGAGCCTCCACCTTTTATAAATATCTTCCATATTGAAATACTCCTGGGTGAGGTTGCTGGTATCTACTTTCTCTTCAAACCCCAGTCCAAATCAAACACGGTTTCTATAATCTCCCTAGTGATGGACACTATTGGCTTTCCCATATAATCATATATGGCTTTTGTCTTGGGATCATAATTGTTAGCCAGAGCCTTCATAAGTTCAACATTCATGAAGATATTTGGTACCGCCAACTTCCCAAGGTTCAATCTCCATAAGTTATTTATAGGTTCTGGAGCGTTTCTTTGCACATATCCAAGTATGAACAACTCATGCCCTCTATTCTTTGTCCAGATGTCTCCTAGGTTGTCAAATTCGTCTTCCAGGCCTTCATCCTCTGACTTAATCTTTTTTTATCGATGTCTTGAGGCAGGAAATTGATCTAATAGATCCTGGTCTAATGGGTGACCTTCCTTCTTTTGTCTCTTTGGCTTTTCTTCTGTAGATTGGGCTTCCTTTGGCTTCCTAGCTCTAGTTTTCTTAGACGAAGAAGTTTCCATTATAATTTTAGAGACTAGGAATGAGGATTTTACTTGGTGCTCTAGGCTTTCTGCTCTTCCTTGAAAAACTCTCTGTGAATTCTTTAGCCAATGTTGTCTGAATTTCCCTCTATCTTGTTGTTTTATTATGATCTTGTAGTAGTTTTATCGGTTACATCCATCTGTTATGCAATGGTCATGAGTTCACGCGTTTTAAATTTATGATGATCAGACTTCATTTATTTTTGGCATGATTTCACAATAGGGAGTAAATGCCTCATCTAACGATTCCATTTCCTTTCTTCGATGTTTTGTGGCAGGCAAAGTGCTATTGTTTACTTTGATGAAACATTTCTCTTCAACACCATCCATTTCTTTCTCATCAAAAGGCCCTCTTTCATCGAACTCACCTTCCTTTCGAGAAGATTATTGTTTTCGCCATTATGCTTTAAGTTTCCATCGAAACATTATTTTTCATTAAAATGGGTCCCACTCCTTCCTATCCCGGATGGTTAATTCTAATGGGAGTTTTGTCGCTTTCCTTTTCGGTGAATCCCAACCCGTCGCTATATCCTGAAATGATTTATTCGATATCCAAGTTTTCATCGATAACTAATCACATATGAGTGGTCTTCTCATCTCACTCGATACCACCATTTCGATAAAACTCTTCATTTTGCCAAGAGCAAAAAACCTTTCATCGATGATCAATCCTTCTTCGATTTCCCCTTTTACTTTGTCAGCCTACTGCTATATTGGTTCTTTGGGGCCCACATTGCTTTGAAATAATATAGCCGCTAGCTTCTTTAATTTATTTTTCGATGAGAAAAATGACTTTGACAAATCCCTTTTGGATCTAGTCACAACTATAATCCCTTCGATGATATATTTTATCGAGGACGCTTTCAATAGTTTCTTCGACACAATGGCCATATCCTTTTTCAGTGAAACTAGGCCTTTCGGTAAGAGTTAGTTGTGCTTATTCGATGGTTGAGTTTGTTCGATAAGGTTTGTGAACCTAATGTCAATGAAATCTTCAATGGTCTTTATAGGAACTGTTAAAGGTACACTTAATCATTTTTTTAAGTAAACTTATGTAGTTTCAACATGAACTCATGGTTTATTATCACTATAAATAAAATGTTCAACAGTGGCTCTGACTGGGGGCAGAGGTATGCTATGGATGCCTTCAAGAACTCAAAATCTTTGGTTTAGGGAGAACATACTAATGGAAAACTGTGGTATCTACAATGGGAGGATATATCCTAATCTATTGTACATGGAAAAATATCTTGTTATTAAGAAAAGAAATACTTCAAGAATTGTCCATGTACTGACAATTCTTGGATTTCTCTTATAGCACTCTATAAGAGATAAGAATCTTCCCCTACTTTGTTTTCAATTACGAACGGTCCTAGCCACAAAGCTTCAAATTTTTCGTGATTTCATTTCTCTTGATTTCTCGCATCCCACATCAAAACCCAATCACCTACCTCAAATTTTTTGTTTGTCATCCTTCTGTCATACAACCTCTTCATCTAATTTTGTGCTTTGATATTTTGTTTCTGAGCTTTCGTCCTGATTTCATCCAGTTCTATTAATTGTACAAGTCTTTCTTGCAGAGGATCCTCAATATCAATTTCTTCTTGTATGATAAATTTGTGAATAGGCAAGAGATTATCGAGGGGGAGTCTAGCCCTTTTGCCATAGACCAATTCAAATGGGGACCTTCCTATGGACTTTTTTATAGTTATCCTATCTACCCAGAGTGCCAAACTCAGTTTTGAGTCCCATGCCTTCTTATTCTACCCCAACACTTTCTTAATGATCTTGAGAATATTTTTATTGCTGGATTCAGCTTGTCCATTTCCTTGAGGATGGTAAGGGGATGAATGTGATACCCTGATGCCATACTCCTCATAGAAAGTATTAAATTCTTTAGATCTGAAGCACATACTATTGTTAGTAATGATTCTCGCAGGGACACCAAACCTGGAAATAATATTTTCCATCATGAACTTGATTATCACTTTACTAGACGTAGCTTGTCTAGTAGGGATTGCTTCGACCCACTTGGTATGGTAATCATTAGCTACCAATATCCATCTATGTCCTCCACTCTATCTATCAAATATTTATCCTATAAAATCCAATCCCCATTGTTGGAAGGGTTCTTTTGTCTGCATGGGTCTCAACGGGAGTGCTCCCTGGTATTTTGTTTTTCCTGAGAACTTCTGGTAGGGTTCACACTTCCTAATGTACTTATAAGAATCATTGAAGACATGTGGCCAGTAATATCCATCCCTTAGTATCTTATGGGTTGTAGTTTTAGCAGAGAAATGACCCCCACATACCCCACTATGCATTTCCTACAAGATTTTTTCCATCTGGTGCTCATCTAAGCAAAGTAGCAATATTCCATCTCTATTTTTCCAATATAAGTCACCATTAACTATCACATAGTTTGAAGAGTGCAACTTTATAGTCCTCTTTGATTGTCAGTCATACTGTCTGGACACTTCATGTGTTTGAGGTAATACATAATGTCTTTATACCAAATTGTGTGTTCATACTAAAATTAGCTTCTTCTATCCTAATTTCATTTATCTGTGATTCCTCAACATCTGCTTCAGTCAGGAGTCTAGCCAATCCCTGTCCTTTTATGACTTGTGAAATCTTAAACTCAATGTCAAACTCTTAGATTTGGTTTATCCACTTACATATTTTTCCCTGTGACCTCAGTTTGTCTAAATATATCCTTCACTGCTGCGTAAGGGACATAAGCTATCACTTTTGACCCTACCAGATATGGCCTAAAGTGTTTGACTACTTTCACCAAGGCATAGGCCTATTTTTCATTTATCTCATACTTTATTTCAGTAAGGCTTAATGATTTACTAAAGTATGCAATGGGATGTTCACACACATCTTTATTCTTTTGTAATAACACCGCTGCTACTGTGTGACAGGAAGTAAAGGAAAATATCAAAAATGGTTTACTAAAATCTAGTGACATCAACATAGGTGCTTCCATTATTGCCTTCTTGATGGCTAAAAATGCATCCAATGCTTCAGCAATCTAGTCTATTCTAGCTCCCTTTTTCAACATCCACACTATAGGTTTCACAATATCTACAAAATTCAAGATAAATCTTCTGACAAAATTTATTTGGCCAAGGAATGACTGAACAACCTTGATGGTTTTTGGGATAGGAACTTCATTAATTGTAGACACCCTCTCTAGATTTATTCTCACTCCTTCCTTAGACACTATATGTCCTAAAAGCTTTCCCTCCTCAACACCAAAGTGATATTTCTTTGGGTTGAGTGATATTCCATATTCCAAGACTTTTTTGAAGATTTTTTCCAAGTGATTACAATGGTCTTCTACTCTTTTTGAGTAGGCAGTCATGTCATCTTGATATACCACCATGATTACATCAATAAGTTTTGCAAATGCTACATTCATCGCCCTTTGGAAAGTGGCTCCCATGTTAGTCAGCCCAAAGGGCATTCTAGCATATACATATGTACCCCATGGTGTCATAAAAGTTGTCTTGTACTATTCAACTTCTCTGACCTTCACTTGGTTATAGCCTGAAAATACATCCATCATAGATAACAATTCACACCCAGTTACTTTCTACAATATCATATTCATGTTGGGCAAAGGATAGTTATCTTTCAATGATGATATGTTTAGGTTCCTTAAATCCACACATAGTCTAATATTTCCATTCTTTTTTTTGATAGGTACCAAGTTTGAAACCCAAGTATAATATCTACAAGGTTTAATTATCCCTGCATCTTTTATCTTAATTATTTCTTCTCTCATCTTGGGTAGCAATGTAGGATTTATAGGCCTTTGTTTTTGTCTGAATGGTTTAGCATATGATTTGAGTGGTATCTCATGCTGAAATAAATCTTCTTTGTAGGATTTAAGATCATCATAGGACCATGCAAACACATGTCTGTACTTTTTGAGGAAGACCACCAATTCTTGTCTCATTTTTGGGGTTAACCTTTTCCCAATGTACACATATCTCGAGGACTCCTCGTTTCCTAAGTTAATCTTCTCAACATCATTTTCTTTGGCCGAAGCTACTTTTGTTTCTATCTTTTCTTATGCATTGAAGGTTCTTTCTAATGCCACTAGACCTCTTGGTAATTTATTGGATTTTAATTGTATGATTTCCTGACCAAACAAAGTTTCTTTCCCATTAGTCATCTCTACAAAGTTATTGAAATTAATGGCTTGTGCTTGATAATGATCGACACATTGCAAGAAGTTTAGTAAATCAACATCATCCTGGAAGATCTACCAACTGTACAAATTATCAGGAATAGAGGGTCTAACTTTGATCTCCACTTCTAATACTCCACTCAGAGTCATATCATTTTCTTTTAATGCAATATTTGCTAAAAAGTCAGCCATTATATTTTTTGACTTATCAATCCAACTGATTTGGAAAGTGTCAAGCAGTTCGATTGTATCCCATACCACATTTTTGTACTGCCTTAGTCTGAGGTGTTTAGAAGCATATTTTTCTTTAATTTGAGACACTATCAATTATAAATCCCCAAACACACTAAGCACCTTGATTCCATATTTAACTGCCAAATTCAATCTAGTCAGCAGGGCTTCATACTCAACAATGTTGTTCGTGCACTCAAATGCTAACATGAACGAATATTTGAATATTTCTCCATTCGGTGAAATGAATAAAACTCCTGCCCCACTCCCTTCCTTGCTACATGATCCATCAAAGTACATTTGCCATAATTGGTGATCATTTTCTTGGATGCAAGATTTGATCGAGGCCAATTCTTCTATTTTTGGTTTTGTTAACTGTACCTTAAAATTATCCATATCTAATTGGATGAAACATATTTTCTCAATTGATCTGATATCCTCAATGATGTGAGGAGAACAAGGCTCTCTTTCAATTTTAACTTCGTGTCCATTTATTAGTATGGTAGCATATGACAAATCCAATTGGACATGCCCACCTATCAGATTTGACCACTGTCTCGACAAAAACATCCTATAATTTGGAGGAACATCCACTACTGTGATATTTGTCTTGTAAGAGGCTTCAGGGCAGGCTGCTAATTTGAATTCTACATCTCTCATGACACCTACTATCGGAACATATCTGTTATCCATAGCATAGCATTTACCAAATATATTGTCTATACCCATTCTGAGTTCCCTCATGACTCCAACAGTCATAACATTTATTGTTGCCCCTGAATCTATCATGCAATTTTTAATTCTTTTGTTATTGATTTCTAGAGTCAAATAAAAAGGGTCCACTTGAGTAGGGTTTTTTGTTATTGCAGATCCCAAATATATCATTGGAGCTTGATCAACCTCATTGCCTTTGTTGTTATCATTATGTTTGTGCCCTCTCACATTTTCCTCTGGGATGTCTATAATCATTTTCAACATCTTTTCTCTATACTCCAAGAACTTCATCATTTCGAGCAGAGGAACATAAACCTTCATTTGTGTCAGGGCATTAGTATTGTCAAATGACGTGGTGATGGGTACCATTGGGACTTTTATTGCCTCACTCTTTTCAGTCCTTTGCAATTTTGTAGCTTTATGATCTTTCTCTTTATCCTTTTCTAAATTTTCTTCTTGGATCTTATTCGGCTTAGTTGTTTGCTTGAGTATTTTGTTATTCTCTCTTATGAACATACCAGAGGGCTTTCCTTGTTCAGGGTTTATAATTTTGTTCCTTAGATTATATGTCATCTTGGCTTGTTCAACTGCAGCTATTGTAATTCTCTCTCTTTCCTCCTCAGTAGGGATCCTAAGCTCAACTTCATCTTCTTCATCTGAAAATACCTATTGTATGCAATATTGCTGGTTGATTCATCTGGAGTTTACATCATACTCCTCTTCTTCTTCTTCTTCTGATGAGTTATATTCTTCAAATGATAACATGTTTATAGTTTGATCATTGGCAAACTCCTCATAGTTTTCCTCCTCTTCCTGTAACTTCTTTTCCACTATACACTGAGAAGGAGAATGAGGCATGTCACAATAAAAACACCACATACCATCATCTATCATATGATTCACAAGTCTCTTCAACAAATCTGGGGGTGGTATGACGTTTTCCTGATGCTTTTCTACCAGTTTTCCATCCTTCCATGTAGTGTTTTAAGGCATGTCATGTAATCTGGGTTTGTCATAATGGTAGAACTGTTGTTTTTCTATTTTGTTCACCTTCATAGATAAGTCTTTCAAAGCACTCAATACTTTATCTATTTTTTCCTCCTTAGTTTGCTTGGGGGCTCTTGGATTAAATATTCTAGCATCATCTCTCTTCCCAACCCTTCCAGCAGCTTTCCTATTATTTTCTATAGTTATAGTAGCCTTCATTACCTCTTGAAGAGTTGTAGGGTTTTTTGTTCTGAATTCATAATTTGTCTTGTTATTGAAAGCATTTATGTAATAGAGGATACTCACTTTAGGTACTAGTTTTATCCTATTAGGAATTCTGGACTTTGTTGATTTTTTGTTGAATTCAACCACTATTTCATTTTGTTCCTTCTTGATACTTATGATCTCGTGTAATGCAAACTCTGGGCTATTATGATCCCCATACTGCTCTAGAAAAAGCCTTTTGAATTCTGCAAGGTTGCTTATTGAAGCATCAGGAAATGTTCTAAACCAATCCCTTACATATTCTATCAGTGACTGCATGAACAAATTCATTTTGACATCGTCATAGGGGATGCAAAAATCCTCCATGACTATATCAAAAGCTTTGCAGTGCGCTTCCCCAGTAACAACGTTGCTGCTTGTAAATTTTGTGACGAAGTCTTGACTTCATTTGGGATGGGATGAGGACAGAGCATTATTCCAGAGAAATCAAATTGGCTGATATGTTATGTGTTAACCCCCCCAAAGCCTCCTTGGAAGTAATTCCCATAATTTTGGGTTTGCGCTATTATATGGATAGGTAAAAGGAGGAAATTGATTATGTTGCTGATAGTGATTTTGATAAGTGAAGTTGTTTAAATGATTATACTATTGCTCATAAGGTATGTTATTGTTAACATGTGAAAAATTGTTCATCTTTTGGTGGTGTGTATGATAAAAGGGATTGTCACGTGTTTTAAAATTTTCACCCCTGTATTTGCTTCACTTCTGGGATTCTTTTCTTGTTTCTTCCCTTGGGTTGTATTAGCTGTTGCAAATGCTTCTTTGTGTTTATTCAAATCATTATCAATGTCATCTTCATCAATTCTGATGCCTAGCTTAGCACATAATTCAATAGCCTCTTGTGACCTCCTAGTATTTTTCATTTCTTCAGCCACCCCATAAAGCTTCTTCAAAAGTCTTGCAAAACGTTCAGGTGCATCTATCCCCCTCGAGCTGGACAAACTTGTTGAATTCGTTCTTGAGTTTGAGTGATGGTTTTCAAAACTAGGAAGGACCTTGCTTTTTCCGTTTCGTGCTTTATTCACAGCTGCCAGATCTTCACTCCCTTGATACGTAGGAAATACATTGCTTTTCTTGTTCCAAGATGAAGGTGGACTAGTCTCAGAGCAATATTGGTTATACCTCTCATACATGAAATCATCCATTTGTTTATTTGGCGATTCCTTCTTTTGATTGTTCTGGCTTCTTTTCCTGTTGAACTCCAACTGCAAAATAGGATGACCTTGTGTTAATGACCTTCTTCCATACATAAAATTTCTTATTTCAAAGTCACCACCTTTCTTCTTGAAAGGAAATTGTATTTTGTGTATGAGTTATTTCCCACAGTAGAGTCTTTCTTAAATGAATATTCTTTTCCTAATAGAGTCACCAATCTATTGGATCTCAAATCAATAGATTGGATAAGTTCTAAGGAAATGCCAACTCCTATGATCAAACCCTCTAATTGACTTGGCCAACTTGTAGAGTGAACCTATTTGGTTACTAACTCCCTCACTTTAGGCTCTGCAAGACCTAGGTGGGTATACCTATTCACTACTCATTTTTTGATGACTAATGCTTTTTATAGAAGATTGAGTATTTTGATCTAAATTTTTCCCTATCTCATAATGGCATAGGTTCCTAGGATAGGTGGCTTTTAGGTGAGTTCAAGATTGTTGTTGTGAAAGCTATTCAATCTTTGTGCTTGAAATTTATATGTATACACTATTGCTAATTGATTCTATATATCCTAATCAACTATGCCTATTGCTTTAAAGTAAAGGTAATTGATATGATAAAAAGTTCTTGTTTATGAATGATCAGTGCCTTTCCTCTTGTTTGGGCCACATAGTCTATTACTTCAGCAAGACTTATTGTATGCTTCTATGAGACAATTTTAAAATCACCCCGCAGGTAGATCTATCAGTTACCTTTTCTCAAAAAGATCCATTTTAATAGTCTTATGCTATAATTTTCTCGAATGAATTTAACCCTTACTTTAAGAGACCATTCAAGGAAGACTTGCAAGTAACAGTTACAATCCACAAGTAGGCCTTTTATTCAAATTAATAGCAGAAGGAAAATAAACTTCACTAGGAAGATACAAGCAACCTTATCTTCTATGAGACAATATCACAGAACAATTGCCAATTGAAATAAACAACTCAAATCACATATGTAAAGGAAAAAACAACTGATTATATTGATATAGTTTCAAAAGTTACAAAAACTGCCAGAGTATAATGTACATCTATTCTTGAATATCGCTTTTCTTTTTACAAAAACCTCTCATATATATGAGAACAAAACCTATCCCTCATGAAGAGTTATGTCTCTTCCCAATATTAACAATTTGTTTGTACATTCTTGACAAAGATAAAAAAAAAATAGGTTAAGAATTCCTAAATGATGTATGTAATCATCCTCCCTGTAGCCTTTAGTGTTAGCATTCCACTTCTTCAATTCTTCACCCATCGAGATATACTCGAAGATTATCTGGTTGATGGTAAGATCCAAATCTTTATCCTGGTCCAACCCTAAGATGGTTCATTCTTTGATACGAGCTAGCTCATTCTGCCATTTCTCTAGTGATATAAACTCTCCCTCCTTGTAGATTGTCAGCATTCTTGAGATGCTCCCATCATCTAGTGCTTGGAGATCACTGCTCAAGGCATCTGCATATTTATCATGCTTCTCCAAGTATGTCATCCCCTCTTCTCTATTTTTAGGTGTCATGGTATCTAGAGTGTTCATCACCTAATGTAATCATTCCTTTAGTCTTTCATGCTCCTTTTGAGCCTTGACAGTCCCAGCATATACTTTCCAATATTGATCAGCATGTATCAACATGGTTTTGAACCTGTGCTCTATGATATCATTAACCAATTTATTTATTTTCTGTCGGACACTCTCCACTTGTTTGACTAATTTCTCACTCTTGGTCTTCCAGTAGATAGTGTTTGACTAATTTATAAGTATTGTTCTCTCTGACTAGAAACTCAATTTGATCTTGATTGACTTTCGCCACATCCAGATTCAATTTAGCAGTAACCCTAGGATTAGTCTTCCCAGCCTGCTGGATCATTAGGTGCCCAAAGGCCTAATGAGTGTCTACGAGTAAGGGCCTTTTTTCCTTGTGATACAGAGCCCACAACATAAGATCTTTCTGATCAAGATCATATCCTGATCCCATAAAGATCTTATCCAACTCTTCAGGCATAATTTGTTTGTCTGGCCCTTGTTTCTTTAAAAAACCATCGAACAATATGACAGATGTCATATCCCATCCTAGGTATATCAGCACCCCAACACCCTTGAGTAATAACCTTCCTCTCTCAGGCAGCATCTTCTTCATGGCTCAGTCCACTTCCTCCTAGAGTATCCAAAGCATCTCTTCTTCAGTTCTTCCTTCAGTGTTAGCCCTGACTAACGCCCCTTTGTGGTGGTACAAGAATGTACTAAATTCTTTAGTATGAATAAAATTACTGTCAGAAGTAAACTCTTCATGCTCCAACAACCTGACATCATTGACTTCCTGGATGTCATATTGGCCAGTTGCTAGATTCATTTGTTCATCATGTCCATATCTCGGTGGATACTCTTCCCTTGGTGAATCAACTGGAAATGATTCAGAGACAGATCTGGGAGACATATGTGCCAAAGGCTCTGTATCCTTGACTTTCTATTTTTTGTCCCCGAAAACATATGCAGAAACACCCTCTAAAATTTCCAACTCATGTTCTATAATTTTTTGGGGTCCTCCACTCCCTACATGATACCTTCATTTATCTTTCCTCAGCCAAGTTTCCACTCGTATGCTCTAGACACTCTGTCATATTTCGCCCTTCTCTCAATGGCTTCTTGGCTTTCCATATTCCTTATGAAATCATTAGGCATCAATGGGACGTGCTCTCCAGCCTTTATCTTTTGAGATGCTCTTGCCTCCTTTATGTACCCTTCAAGATCAAAGTTTGGCCTGGGATCACCCTCTACCATTTTATAGTAACTTAACTTGTTCTACAACAAGCCATAGCTCTTTGAGATCTTAATAATAAAATCTAAGAAAAACAAAAACCGAGGCACTATGGACTGCTTTCCATGATCTGTCTAATGTTTGGCACTAGCTATTGCCAATTTCCTAACAATCTCAAGGTAAGCCACTCTGTCAGGAATCGTGATAGGTAGTAAATAGGGTTTTCCTTCAAACCCATACACCCTTATTTGAGTATAATCCAAAAAGCAATACCAATCCCCCCAATTATGCATAACCATAGTATCTTCACATAATTGCTTGGGCCTGAGGAATCTCTGGACCTCTAGAGATATGGAGTGATTAATGGATTCCCCAATAATCTATATAATGTCTTAACAAAGAACTCTTTGAAATGCCAATATTGGTTGTTGATTTACCTCTGATCCCATGCAAACAACCATAATTGTACGGGCTTTCTCACTCCGACTTTGTCATAAGCTCTGACACACAACCCGTCCAACCATAATCCGTTATCATGCCCAATACTTAGTAATATGTGCTTGAGGAGAGAGTAATACTTGAAGTGGACATTGACCATATCTCCCTTCAACTTTTCCAACCTATAATTCACAGCCTCAGATAGATAAGCAACAAAGTTGAACATCCTAGGATCTTTTGATTTTATGTCTGCAAAGATTATCATAGCAATTATGTCCATTAATGGGGGGGCTTCAATCCCTAAGACTTTGGCCACACAGTAATACATATACTTGAAATATGGAAGGAAAAGATGGACATCAAAAGGAGCTTTATCTCCTCCAGCAAATGGTACTATTGACCCTACAACTTTCAGTCCATGGATGGGCAGCCTCCACCTTTTATAAATATCTTCCATATTGAAATACTCCTAGGTAAGCTTGCTGGTATCTAATTTCTCTTCAAACCCCCAGTCCAAATCAAACACACTTTCTATAATCTCCCAGGTGATGGACACTATTGGCTTTTCCATATAATCATATATGGATTTTGTCTTGGGATCATAATTGTTAGCCAGAGCCTTCATAAGTTCGACATTCACGAAGACATTTGGTACCGCTAGCTTCCTGAGGTTCAATCTCCATAAGTTATTTATAGGTTCTGGAGTGTTTCTTCGCACATATCCAAATATGAACAGCTCATGCTCTCTAATCTCTATCCAGATGTCTCCTAGGTTGTCAAATTTGTCTTCCATGTCTTTATCCTCTGACTTAATCTTTTTTGATCGATGGCTTGAGGCGGGAAATTGATCTAATAGATCCTAGTCTAATGGGTGACCTTCCTTCTTTTGTCTCTTTGGTTTTTCTTCTGCAGATTGGGCTTCCTTTGGCTTCGTAGCCCTAGTTTTCTTAGACAAAGAAGTTTCCATTATAATTTCAGAGACTAGGAATGAAGATTTTACTTGGTGCTCTAAGCTTTTTGCTCTTCCTTGAAAAACTCTCTGTGAATTCTTTAGCCAATGTTTTCTGAATCGCACTCTATCCTACTATTTTATTATGATCTTGTAGTAGTTTCATCAGTTACATCCGTCTGTTATGCAATGGTCATGAGTTTACTCATTTTAAATTTATGACGACCAGACTTCATTTATTTTTGGCAAGATTTGGCAGTAGGGAGTAAATTCCTCATCTAACGGTTCCTTTTCCTTTCTTCGATGTTTTGTGGAAGACAAAGTGCTATTTTTTACTTTGATGAAACATTTCTCTTCAACACCATCCATTTATTTCTCATCGAAAGACCCTCTTTCATCGAACTCACCTTCCTTTCAGTAAGATTATTGTTTTTGCCATTATTCTTTAATTTTCCATCGAAACATTATTTTTCATCAAAATGGATCCCACTCCTTCCTATTCCGGATGGTTAATTCTAATGAGAGTTTTGTCTCTTTCCTTTTCGGTGAATCCTAGCCTGTCATTATATGCTGAAACGATTTGTTTGACATCCGAGTTTTCATTGATAATTAATCATCGATGAGTGGTCTTTTCATCTCACTCGATACCGTTGTTTCAATGAAACTCTTCATTTCGCCAGGAGAAAAAAATATTTCACCAATGATCAATCCTTCTTCAATGTCCCCTTTTACTTTGTCGACCTACTCCTGTATCGGCTCTTCAGGGCCCACATTTCTTTGAAATAATATAGCCACTAGCTTCTTTAATGGATATATAACTCCCCATGAGTCATACATCTCAGGTCCTTATTGACGGTATGGTCCAAAACTGGAGCTCCAATCTTCAGCATATATCAGTTGAGTTGTGCATATGTGATCAACCTGATGATCTATTAGCTCCATTATATCTACTACAACCTATGACATGATCCTAGAAGTACACAATACCATACAATATCATCATCATGCCATAAATAAAACCCGTTAGCCCTTAAAGGATGCATGCATACATAATCAACAATCGGGCCAGTATGTCTTTTAGGTCTACATCAATACCACCTGAGACATAAAATCCTCATTCCGTGCTATCGGGGCTAATGCAATGATCTCAAACCTCATTGTCATACATAACCTGCAAGTACCTATTAGCATTTATTCTTCTTTCTTACCGGCAGCAACTTGTTCTTCTATTTGTTCTCTTCCACTGAGGGGGTGAATGATAAGGTTAGTGTACTACTCCCCCTAAGGTATTGCATCTCCTTTAAGACTTAGGATATATCACCTATGCATTGAATGCACAGTGCCAGTCCATGGATGCATCCTCTTGCTTTATCCTCCATTCCTGCTTGGTCTTATTCTTCTTCCCATTTTCAATCTTCGGAGCAAGTCTTATCTTCTTCTGCTGATTGGTTCTTACATTTCTGGATCCTGCATCATGAACAAAAGTAGTGCTATAGTAGCACACAACATCCATGCCAATCTCATGATTAGGGAACCTTCTAACATATTGGTTAGAACATCTTCTTCTGGTCATGTTGTTGTGACCGGGAACCAAAACCAGTGGACCTCTTGATCCTATAGGGACATTTCTCCTTTGGTTCCATGCAGGCCTCTGACTTCCATGTGCTCTATATTCATTTCTATGTTGAGCATGGTTTTTAGTATACTGAGCGTTATTTTTCCACTAGTTTCCATACAACTGTGACTTCTTCTTCCTGCATTCATAGCTTCTATGGCCAAATCTATTGCAGTTATAACAAACACTATTTGCATAATCGGGAGAGGAAGTATGCATGTTTCTACTCCTTGATACATTTTGCTCATATGCATAATATCTATGAGATCCTAGATTTTTCCTTTTAGATCCCTTTCTACATTTTTATGCCCTATGGCCATGACCATTATATGCAAAGCAATAACCGGAGAAGAAAGATTTATAACTTACAAACTTATTCTACCATGCATGGGGAGATCTTACCGGTTTGGCATCTCCATTTCTAATTCTCCGATGATGGATCTTGGATTGTCCATGCTTTGCAGCTCTTCCATCTGATATCTTCTTTTCCCACACTTGATTTGTCTTGTGGGCGGTAGTATTTCCTTGTCCTCTACCGCTAGGAGGTGTTCTTTTCTATCTTCTCATGTTCTTTCTTCCAGTGAAGTTGTCTTCTCCCATCTTTCCTTTTCCTTTGGGATCTGCATTGTTCCTCCTTCTTGCAGCACCAATCTTCATCCTTGTTTGCATGTCTTCACCGGTTGTGGTTAGATCAACCTTCTTCTGGGGAGCATTTCTAACTGTGAAGGTCTGACCCTTGTTATCTCCATTTGAGGAGACAAACAAAATGTCATTGTGGGGGACATTCTTGCTGGAGGAGCATTCACCGGCACCATTTCCTAATCCACTGGTATCCTTGGCATGTTTTTTCAAAATCAACCTTTTATCCAAGGCATCATTGCTGCCATCAAACCAGATTCTTACCTTGAGCTCATCTTGACATTTCTCAAGGTTATTTCGGAGAATCTCCATTTCTCCTACTCGCTATAGATATTGTTTATCCTTGACTTCTATCTCAGATGCTAGATCAATACACCAACACACCTTGGTGTCATCTTGTTGAGTCTTTAATTTTGAGACACATTTCTTAGATTCTTCAAGGCATTTTATCAACCGGTTCTGCTCCACAATTGCATCATGCTTGAATAACTTGTATTCATTTCTCACTCTACTAAGTTCTTCAAGTGCATTTACAAGTTCTCCTTCAATATCAACTTTTGCTTCCTCTTCTTCTTCACCTTCAATATCACTACCAAACACATCTTGCCGATAGGAGTGATTTGCATGATCATTCTTAGATGTGTGCCTCTCATCCTCTGATTCTTGAGCCATGAATAGGTGGGTTCCTTCTTCATCATTATTGTGGTTGCTAACAGATCTGCCTTCATCATCTGAAGATACATGAGTTGCATTTCTCAGCTTTTCTTCACAAATCAATTATGTAGTGGTAGGGTCATTTCCATAGAGCTTCTTCAATATTTCCCATAAGCTTTTTGCCGATCTACATCTATCCACCTATGAGGAGACATCATCAAATAAACCACAAAGTATAGCCTTCATTGCTAAATCATTACACCAATTTCTCCTTTCAGCATCTGAATCAGTGGGAGGGCTGACTTTACTAGGGCAACCATTTACAACAAACATCCAAACATCATACCCTAGAGAGGATAAGTGAACTTCCAATCTACAACTCCAAATTGAATAGTTTAAACCATCAAATGCTAGAGCTGGGATTGACACTAAACAAATAATTGTGTCCTTAAGCCAGAATCTATCCAAGCTAGAGAAAGCTTATCAAACGGGAACCTACGCTCTGATACCAATTGTTAGACACAATGCACCACAAATAAGGGGGGGTGAATCAGTGGTACTCAAACTTTTCCCTTTTCTATCCTATGTGAGTATATCAGTTATCAAATCTAACAGAAAGTAGACTTACCGGTTAGATGGGAGACTGACACAAAAGCAATTACACACAATGACACATCACATAACACCAGATGTATGAGGAAAACCCAAGATGGGAAAAACCTCAGTGAGAAATGTTGTTTGAGTCTACCTCTCCAATCCAGATTCACCATGAAACTCTGATTACAATGTTTAGGGCACCAACCCAAGGAGCACCGAGCTCCAACTCAGTGATCTTCAATGAACATAATCAATTACAAAAGTAGTAGTCTTGTTACAAATGAATTTTGTAACTCTCCTGTAAATTGCTCTATCGATTCTCCTTTCTCCAATACTCTGTTGGTTCTCTCCTTACCTCTCAGTTGTAACCCTATCTCCTGATCCAACTTGCTCTTTGTTGAACCTTCATCGATTCAATCTCTTCTTCTTCTTTATCGGTTCTCTCTTTGTCAGTTTTGTTCTTTGTCGGTTCTCTCTTCTCTCTATCACACTACTGCTATTCACCACCAATCTTGATAACTTAGTCAGATGTATATCATTTGTTCCTTGTTGGTTCTCATCTTGTCATCTCTATAGTCTTCAGCTACTCTTCTCTGTCGGTATGGTCACCACCGGTTTACTCCTTTGTCAGACTCAATGGTTGAATACCGGTAGCCTCACTAATGCCGGTTGAACCCTTCAACCCGATTCTCTCTTTCTCATACTCAGTCTCTTCTCAGATTCTATTTTTCACACTTGATTGATTTATTCTCTCATATGCAGCAACACTCTCTGATTCAGTGACAACCTTCATCAATTTTGGCTTGCATATTTATAAACTAGTTTTCCCGCCAAAAACCAATTCAAACTTCAAGCGGTTAGGGTTTCTTCATTGACCTCAATGCAAACCAAATCGAATCAGATCTCATCAGATCTGATCACCTTGATTGATGAGTTGCAACTCATCAATCAATCCCGCCATTCTCGTGCCTTCAAGAACACGCCTTCCATATTTAGCGGTCTGCTTTTAATCTATCAGCTAATTTCTTAGTTGATAGCCAATAATGGTTTCACAGTTTCCTTCACCTACCTCAATTGGCTCAACTAGTCTGTCCTGGATCTCTGTTGTCTATTTGGCCTAAAGCTGCAAACCTCTGCAACACTCCCATAATTTTTAGGGTCGACTATAAATGTAGACTCAATCGACAACTACCTCACTGACCCATACTTCACCGACTGTCGCATGCATGACACATGTGTCCTACGTGTCATCATCGTCGACATGCACCTCATCTCAGTCACCATGTTGGTCATTGACCAACACACAATACTAGATTCATCTACCAGTTCACAAACCTTGTCGGTTATACCTTAACTGATCTGTCTTCACTACCATGTCATCAACCTTTAACAAACTCTATCTTCAATACACCAATGTCCTCTATCTGTAGTTGTTCCAACTTTTCCTTCTTCATCATTTGACCAGTTCTACTATTAACATGTTTGTCAAAGTTACAACCATATCCTTCAATCTTTGTACAGGCAACTCATCATGTCTACTAGTTGATACAATACATATCCCTAATCTCATGCACTTAAGGCAACTTAGTGTTTCACCTGTTCATCCAGTGTAAGCCTTCAATCACATGCCTTCTACTATTCTCTCTTATCTCAAAGGACTATGATGCATTTCATGCATAATAGGAGATAAACTCCACTTACCGGTAGGAGTGGATCCTTGTCATCTGCATCTTGCATTACACCCATGTGGCTTCCCTGTTTGAGCAACATATCTTCAAACAGGCACACGTGATCCGGTTTGGGCATTCTTACTATCACTCTTCTCTTGATCTGGTGGGAGTCCTGTTGTTTCTCATTCACACAATATACCAGTGACCTATGCATACTTCTCCTCCTGTGTTGATGTGATTCTTGATAACATTCTACCTCTTCATCACAATCAACATCCATCTTGGTCACCCTTCTTGTACATTGGTCATAAGCTTGTCGGTTAGCAACCACTCACTTTGTTGATTTATCTTCTCCATGTCAACACATTGTCACCAGTTAGCGACCATACACTATCAACACATCACTTTCCAGTTGACATCCTCTCCTTACCAGTGATAGACTATACTGGTTACCTTCTAGACTGGTTGACATCAATGACCGAACATCAACTATTTTCTCATACTAGTTGTCCTTCTATATCGGTTGACATCAATGACAACACAATGCCAACAAATTGGTACAATGATATCAATGATTCTAGTAATTTGAGTTGGTGTGGATGTTTCTATGGTAATTCATTATAATTCTAGAACATGTGTTATTCATGTTGGTGGTCTGCATTGATTGGTGAGTGTGTTATTGATGATTTTGTTTAACTTCATATTCTTGGTCGACATGATGATTGTAGCGTGTTGTAGATGTTTGATGCATAATTCTTGGAGATGTTTCATATTCGAGGTGGTGAATTAGGTCCATGCTATGTCTTAGCTGACATTGTTTTGGTCCGCGTGTGATATTGTAGCATGTATTGTTATATTTTTGTAACTAGGTGATATGTGTTGAGCTGACCTTGATGATATTGGTCCAAGGTTGATGTCATGTATAAATAAATGTAATATATTTATAATTGAGTATTCCTAGGATGTGTGGTGTGTGAACAATGTATTAATGATTCAGAAGAAGAGTAGAAGTGTGGAGAAGTGTGAGAGATGTTATGTGCTTAACCAGAACTTTAACCAAGCATTGAGGATTCTATTTCTTAGTTCATAATTTTCTGGAAGTGATCTGAATCTGTTTGTAAGGTAGTGAGCCTTCCCAAGGTTGTTGCCCTTTGTTTTTTTTGAGCAGTGATCTCTAAGCAGTGTGCTTGAATGCATGTGCATTCCCCATTGTAATATTTCATATTCTTCTAAAAAGTTATCATCATATTGTGGGTAGGTTCCCACCATGGTTTTTCCCTTAACCTGGTTTTCCATGTCAAAAATATTGGTGCTATGTGTGTTCATGTTGTATTGTTGATTTATGCTTTCAATATTAATTATCAGATCTGAGATTAAAGTAAGTTGTTGTTAAATTTGGTGACAATTGATTCAGCCCCCTCTTAGTTGTCTTCCCTATTCTCATCAGTGCCCCCATAAGTAGTAAAGTCATCCATGTAGATCTACATGCAATCATGTGAGATATCTAAAAATATGCTTATGACTGCTCTCTGAAAATCAGTTGGAGCATTACATAATCTAAATGGGAGTACAAACTAGGCATAGGTTCCCCATGGGCAGGTAAAGGTTGTTTTTTCTTGGTCCTCAAGTGCAATTCTTATCTGGCTATATCCACTAAAACCATCTAAGAATGAGAAGTATTGCTTACTTGCTAAAGAATCTAGCACTTGATCAATAAAAGTAAGTTGGAAGTGATCCTTCTTAGTTGCATATTTAAGTTCTCTATAATCTACACATACCCTCCATTTTCCATTCTTTTTAGGCACTATAACTAGAGGGGATACCCATTGACTGTCATAAATTTGATATATAAATCCTGCATCTTGTTGTTCTCAAATTCTGATTTCCCCAATCCCCTCTGTAAGAAAATTTGAAACCTTTGTTGCATATGGAGAGGACAACAAGAAAATAGAATTCCAGAAAAACATATAACAAGGTTTCTACAGAACCTTCTACACTTTAAGCTTATCCAAAGCTCAGGTGGGTATACCTCTTGTGAATACTTTCACAATTTTAATATGAGATCCACAACAAACCAATGCTAAAAACCTATGAACCTCATCACCTCAATAATACTGAAACATTAAAAGAAAACATGTGGTCATTTTCAATCTTGACCCCAAGAAAGATAGAAAAAACTCCACAACTGATATCAGTGCCTTATCCAGGCTACAGAGTCACCCAATTTAAACAAGAGTTCCAAATCTAGACATTCTCATACATCTCATCACTTCGGCTTTCACTAACCTAATATATGCCTAACATATATATAAGTTTTTCCCTTTATGCTAAAATCGTTTATCACATTCAAGTAGAAAATAATTGTTTTACTAATAGAGATGTTTCACGTCTATTAAATTCCTCTCATGGAGAGAAAAGCCTGAAACATGTTTGTAAGACTGCCTTGCAATCCCTATTCGATCAAATAACCCTAAACTATCCAAAATAAACAAGTAAATCAATGAATGCACACGAGAAGACAACGAAGATTTAGGCTCAGAAAGCTTTGATCTGTATATTAATATTCATTTTGAAAATCTTACATAACTCAAGGTGATTCTGAAAGAACCAGAAAACCTTAGATATATTTCAGTAGAGTTTCTTTACAAATTCTTGTGATCATTTTTTCCTAAAGTCCTGGTATCCATTTATAATGATATGGATGCAAACAAGCTTCGAACTTCCCTAGGAAAAGTTTGTTACAACCATGATTCCCGCTAAAAGGAAATTACAATCATTTCATTCCTAATGGCTTTGAAGTTTGTTATTTCACTGCAACATCTTCTAACTGTTCTTGAACCTCCACTTCTTGCACTGCATACTTGTTTTTCCACTTTTGGAACACGTCATCACTAGGCCAGGAGAAGTTAACAATTTTCTTCTTCAATTTATTCAACCTTTTTCATGTGTTTCTTAATTGCTTAACCTATGTCTCCAAAAAACCATAATGTGACTTTATTTTCTCAATTTCTTCAATTATCTGAATAAATAAAGAAGTGTCATCTGTATTGATGCCTTCATTTATCCATTGAGACAAGTTATATCCTATCTCATCAAGCCACACCTTTTCATCTTTCAACTGACTTGAACTAACAAAACCCCCAAGAAATAGTTCAAACTTATGGTTAGCATATTCTTTTCTACACAAGTTGGCCTTTCTCTCTACACTGACTCTTCATTCTGCTAACCTAGTCATGCCTTTCACTAACTCACAAGTGGATTTAATATTTACATCAGTCTCTTCCTCTTCATAAGATGAACACATAAGATCCAAATCCACCTCTCTAGGAATCCACTTATTCAAAATTGGCTCCAGAGTAGCCTTCTCTTCTTTCAGATCAATCAACATGTTCAAAATTCTTTTCATATAAATGTACACAATAGAAGCTCCTATTGTGTCAGCAAACTTCAAGATTGTGCCTCTGACCTTTTCCTCATACTTACTTGCAAACAGGGCTTGAGCCTGCTTCAACTTTTCCACTTCATCTTGTATGGTCTCAGTTGATTCAAAACCAGAAGTCATAGGAGAAGGGGGAAATTCAATGATTGGACTGGTGGATGGAGGTTTTGCTGGAGAGGAGGAAATCATTAAAGTAAAAGATTCACCTTTCTCTATTGCCCTACTAATTGATTCTTCAACTTGGCAATGATGTTATCCCTATGGGCTATCTCCCCTTTAACTTCATTATAAGCCTTTAGAATCATCTCCAGTTTTACCTGAAGATCAACTTTTTCCTTAGCTTCCTTCTTAGCTACTGGCACACTGAATTTTGCTAATTCCAAAACTATGTTGGCAGCTTCTACTACCCCTATGTCCTGCACTCTTTTCATAATCATACCTCCAAGGTAGCTGGACTCTGAAGTGTCCTTCCTCTTTCTGCTCTCATCCCTCCTTAAAGACCACATGACCAAAGCAGCATGGTCCTTGCTAAATGTCACTCCTTCCAAGGGCTTTGTTTCTTTCCTTACTTCTTCAAGCACTAGTGCATCTGCTATATCCCACTCAGGGAGAATTAGGACACCATCTTTTTCTACCATTTCTCTCCCCTGTTCAAGAGTAATGGTTTTGAATTCTGCCATCATTTCTTGTTTTACTTCTTCCCCACTACAGATGCATCTTTGTGGGGTTGTTCACTTTTCCTCTTTTCACATTTTGCTTTGAATTTTTCTATATTTTTCTTCCAAACAAATTGCATGAAAGATCTTGTTGTAACAAAATTATTATTAGCCAGGAATTCTTCACTGGCCTATTTGATGATAGGGTCTAACTATTTTCCTTTAAACTCCTCTGCAGTCAAATCCATTTCAGCAATTGGTGGCTCTTCAAGCATCCCTTCTTGTACTTCTTCATAAGTACAAGCAATCTCCCTAAGACTTCCTAACTGCAATAATTTCTCAGCAACTGCATGTTCATCTCCCACATGGATTGGGGATTGGGATGGAGAGTATAACGGCTCACCTGTTTGCACCTCTTTTCCCACCCTTTGCCTTTTAGGAGAATCTTGGATTTCAACCACATCTTCTATTGCTCTTTTCCCCTTTGAAGTAGAAGGCTCACCCCTGACTGGTACTAGCGCATTGTATTTTGGCCTCTTGTGCATCACATATTCACTTGGAGGGATGGCCTTAGCAAAGGCAAGCTTGGCTAGAACCAACTTAGCCTTTTCAGGATCATTTTTCAATATAACTTCCCTTTTCTCCTTTAAGGTCTGCATTAAATCTTCAAATTAAAGTATCAAGAATTTAGCCTTTTCCTCAAAGGGAGTAAAACTAGACAGGGTCATAACCAATATCAAATTGGTGGATAAAATCAAGAGCCCTTTTATATGCTATCCATTTTTCCTTTGTCAGTTCCTGTTCATCTAGGTTGAATTCATTTATGATCAAATCCTTAGGAAAATGGAACTGGTGTGATCTGCCTTTACATACGGCTCTCTTCTTGAACATACCATTAAAGAAGTCTTTAGGGTTAGCAAACCTTGACACTGCAGTAGACAACCTATATGGTTGAAAGAAATCATCAAAATATTTCCAACCACCCTTGGTGATTACAAATTGATGTGCAATGGTGACAGTTGGGAAAATTATCCCTTTTCCCCTATTTGTTAATTCTTCTTCTTGCAAACCTCTGATTTGCCTCAGGACCTCTGCAATTCCTATCTTCAATGGGACTTGATAGGGGAGCAAATATGGAGTTCCTCTAAAACCATAAACTCT
This sequence comes from Cryptomeria japonica, assembly GCF_030272615.1. Lineage (NCBI taxonomy): Eukaryota > Viridiplantae > Streptophyta > Pinopsida > Cupressales > Cupressaceae > Cryptomeria > Cryptomeria japonica. Next base: position 350,572,495 of record NC_081412.1, on the reverse strand, counting down.
GAACATAGTAGAGATAGGGTACATGTATATATCACCCCAGTTGTGAACAATCTTAATATCAAGGAGAGCTTTAGGAATTCTAGGGTTTTGTGGGCACAAGAGGATCCTAAGCCTAGATGCAAAACATCTATCAAACTTCAAATAACTTGCATCCTCTCTATCCCAAGATAAAATTGTGCTCCACAATTGAGCAGGCATCTCCTCACCATCCTTTTCCTTAATCAGGTCCATTTCATTAGCAAAATAATCAGCACCTTTGAATAAAAACATATGCATAAGAAGAGAATACCATCCAAAAGGTCTATCTACCTTAGCATTTTTTATCCCCATCAACCCTTCATGAATGGCATCAGTGAGATAAGGTGCAAAGTCAAAAGTTACTGCTAGAGAGGGGTTTAAAATTTGTGCTAACATGAGCATATAGTGGGTTGGCATGGTTGTTTCAGCATCTTCCTCAAAAATCTGACATGGGGACCAATACATCCCTTTCGCCCTCAAAGTAAATAGATTTAGAGAGAAAGGTTCCATGGTGCTAGGGCCTACAATAGTCAGTCCTCCTATTTTGACAAAAAAATCTTTCAAAGGGCCACTCCCGAGGTGATCTCTTTGCACATTATAGACCTGTGCAAGTGTTTCAAAATTGATGGGCTCTAAATAATTCGACACCTCACTGAGTCTGAACACTTTCCTAAACTCATCATCATTTATCTCAATTAAAGATCCCCCATTTACATTTCTAACACACCTGGCAACGGGATCATAGTTATTTGCAATCTGGGTTAACAGGTCCACATCCATGAAAACCCCAAGGACTATGAGCTTTCCAACATCTAAATCCCATATACTATTCATTAGAGCAGGGGAATTTCTCTAGCCAAATCCCACTTTGAAGAGTCCCATACCTGGTATCCCTATCTGTGAATCCCTTAACCAATTCCCTTTGTCATACAAACCGTCACCAATTCTCAGACGAGGAGCCTTGGGCACTAATTCTTTCATTTTAGCTACGACATTAGTAGACATAGTTAATTATTCTAAAAAGTCATCACAAATGGCTCTCTCCTAGTAATTAACCTTCCCTGTGAAATCTCTTCATGGTGCCATCTCAGAATTATAGTTATTTCAATTAAAACTTAAACAAACCTTTGAGAAATCAAGTACCCAATGATATCAATTCAAATTGTAACTATCAAGCAATATGCAAAACTTACTTGTTGCTTGAAGAAATTCGCTCTGTGCACCGGTTCCTTTGCAATATTTTTCAAAATGATGCCAAGGTTTCAGCTGATGTGAAGCTTATTACGACAACTAAGCATTGAATAGAAACATTAACCCACATGCTTCGGCAGTTAATTCACAATTGAATTCAAAAAATGGCTCCAACGGATCACAAAGCATTTTCTAAGTGTCTTGCCTTTTCGCTATTTTGCGAAAGATAAAAAGCTTGCATCTTTTCATTGCGAAACAACATCGTCCATCAAATCTGAAAAACATGCATGTTCTTTACCTTACCTGGGTCATCTTGCTTAGAAATGGGCCCTGCCTTCCTTTCGTTGTTTCACAAAGCATAAATTTCATGCATCTTTTTCATGCGACACAACACTGACTGTTGGATCTTCTACCATCCGCTTGACCGTTATTCTCCATGGTGATCGCTAGTCTATTTAACTAACCGCATGAAACCGTCACCACTAATGGTTTTCATTATTTCGCAAAGGTTAATCACCTCGCATCTTCACCATACGAAACAATGCACATCGTTGGATCAGTTTTGAGATGCACATCTTTTAACTCCTTTAACCTTCAAAGTGGGCCCTCTACGGGGAATCCACTTGTGCTACCAATTTCTGGCAAATAGCCCCCATCTGTTGGTCATTCATTCACTCAATAACTCTGTTGGTCTCCACATCTAAACCACCACATGTCTTATCTAGCTGTGGATTTCATCAATATTGCCGCTTGATCAAATGGGCCCCTCATGATCCATTCGGAGCCACGTGTCCTACTAACAAATCACCTTTTGCCTTAGCCAGACATCTAGTTGTATTGACACCTCATCCGCCACGTAACTGCCAGCTCCATTTTGCTATTTCACAAAGAGTAAAATTCATGTTGCTTCAGGCTATAAAACAATGCGCACTGTTAGATCTTCTTGGAGATGCACTTCTTTTATCCTACAAGCCACCCTTTCGCTAGGCCCACTTCCCTTTCGCTACTTCGTGAAAGGTAAACTTCGCACATCTTTTCCATGTGAAATAACATCGACCGCTAGATCATGAACAAGATGCATGATTCTTAACTCATTCTTTAGCTTACTTGTCAGGCCCACCAATCTTTCGCTACTTCACGAAGGATAAACCTCGCCCATCTTTTCAACGCAGACCATTAGATCTACCGGAAGATATTTGTCCTTTAGCCTTCCTTGCGAACTCTTTACCCAGGCCCGACACTTCGTGAAAGGTAAATTTCATGCATCTTCCCTCTACGAGCTCGCGTGCACCATTAGATCAATTAGAACTTGTACAATCTTTATGAAGCCCGACAAAGAAATAAAAACTTAGGAGAAGGCAAAAAATTAAAATATTATTAAAGACCCACCTAAGGCAAAACTAAAAGGGGGAACCTCTCCTCACGATGGACCGACCCTTCCACTTAAGTAGAAAAAGTAACAAGGAAATATAATGTAGGGATTTCGAGATAGAAAAGGGTAAATTGCAAAAACCTTAAACCCTTAGACCAATAACCCTCAGAGGCAAAAAGAATTACTAAGAACAATTTTGTAGATTTTAGCGGATTAGAGAACAAAATCACCCAATAGTCAAAATAGTGATAACACATCTAGTAATTTTTGAAGCTCTCCTTTCACTATCTCTCTTAATGCAAGATTGATTAACCTTTGTGGTTGTCTCACTGGTCTGCAATCTTCTCTGATATAAATCCTATGTGTACACAACTTAGGATCCAAACCCTTCATATCATGGTAATCCCATGCAAATGCTTGTGAGATTTAAGCAATTCTATCAAAGAAACATTTTTATCTTGAGTGAGATTATAATTAATATTCAAACACTTTCCTGGTGATACTTCTATTTTCTTAGTTAATTCAATCATAGATGCTTCAGTAAGATATGGTATTTTTACCTCATATGACAACAGTGTATGAAGCATATCTTTGGTTGCAGGAAAGTTGTCTGAACTAGGAGTACAAAGGATTGATTGTAATGGGCATGCAAGACTTGATGAACTTCCTTCTGGTTTCTCAACTGCTCCATAAAAATTTTGAAGGATGTTGGAGAGTACTTCATCTTCCTCTTGAAGATGTAGGAAGGGATCCCTATCTATCACAATAAGTTGTGCAACTAAATTGAATTCATCTATTTCTTCCCCTATGTTAGGCCACACTGGTTGTTTCAAGTCAAGCTAAGATTTTGCTAAGGGATAACGTGCAAGCTTCTTAGTAGACATGCCATCTAAAATTGTCATATCCGTTGACCCTTATCCTATAAAAGCATTTATTGTAGCCAACCAAGGTCTTCCCAGAATAATGGGATATCCACCTAGAGTTGCCTTTGGAAACAAAATCATAGAATCAGCTAAGTATTCCCAAGAATCCAGGGTGATTACAAGGTCTTCCACCATACTATCAGGTCTAATAGTAGAACTATCTTGTAGTTGTAGGACGGTAGGGGTAGGTCTTAGAGTAGTGATAATTAGATGTTGCATGACATATTTTGTCATTAGGTTTATAGTTGTACCTATAAGATCAATTAGGGCACTTTGAACTTGGATTCCATTGATGACACCTCCAACTATTGGGCTACCAATGTCAGAATACTTAGGAATAGTCACCTTTCCAAGCATGATATCAACTAGTTGACCTACTACATGCACTGTTTGTGGATCCTTTTTCTTTCACCCTAGTTTCTTTAAACAAGCCTCTTTGATTGCTTTGATGTAGATTGGGACATCTTCAATGGCTTGGAATAGAGGAATTTGACACAAATATGTTTCAACTAATCTATGAGATCAAACATTGGTTCCTCCATTTGCTTTGTTACTTCTATCTCAAGCCTTCGGAGAAATGGAGGTGTTGCATCAGATTTTTGTGTTTGACTGGGTGGTACAAGTGGTTGGGGAAAATTATCCTACTCAATTTCTTCTGAAGGTAACTCAGTTATCACTGGGAAAGAGGGTGTTGGCAAAGTTGTCCCTGATCGAAGATGTATAACACTTATGCATACAACATATGCATGATATTGATTTGGATTAGCAGAATAAACAAGATGTTGTTGTGGTTTGTTGTTAGGATTGGCGACAGGTTGTGCTAGCAATTTAGTATGTCTAGGTGCACTAGAATTTGAGTCAGGAGGAGGCAAAAGGGCTTGCTGCTGAGGTTATTGAGATGGTTGTAGGTAACCAATAGACTAGTTTGGCCATTGTTATCCTCCCCTCCATTGGGATGTTTGTTGCCAATTCCCTTGAGGTGGTTTCCAACCTCCTTGAGATTGCTACCAATTCCACTGAGGTTGAGGCCATGGAGATGGGGATTTTTGATAATTGGTCCATGTATTTTGATTATTCCAAGATTGTGAAGAAAAATTTCCATAGTGTTGTGGGTAAGAAGGCTACCACTAACTATTAGGATTATAAGAATTTGTATAAGGACCATTGAAAGATAGTGGGTCTGGTGGCATACCTTGGCTTGGAGTCCATGGCCTTCTTTGTGCAATGTAGAATATTTGATCTTCATCTCCTTCAATCGGCTTGAAATCTAGTGGAATTGGTTTGCTTTCAATATTGGCAACTATTTTGCACCTGCAATCCTTTTTCTTTTGTCTACAGTGAGGGTAATATTCTGCCAACATTGCCTCTACCTCCTCATGCTTCTTTTTGGCTTTAAGTCTATCCAGCTGAGTAGCCATATTTTTTATGATGTCTTGCTTTAAATTTGATAGAAAATTATTGATATCCATCCCTGAGACTACATTAGTGGAGGATTTACCCATACTAGGTTGGTAACCTCTTCCTTTCTAGATAGCTGCTCTAGAGTAGTTTTGACATATTTTCTTGATGTCATCCCAAGGAACTTGAGTAATAGCTCATCCTCCTATAAGGTCCAAGGCTTCAGTAAAACTTTCGTTGATTCCTTTGAGGAAGAGAAATTTTTGAGATTCATGATTAAGTGCATGATCTGAGGATTTTTGCAGGCAAAATAAGAATCTTGAAATGTAGTCCTCCAAACTCTCATCTTCCTTTTTCCACATCTGAAAGATGTCATCTCCCCTCATATTATGACTTCTACAATACTCTTTGTATTTCTCAAGGAATTTTGTTTTCATGACTTCCCAAATGTCCACAACATCTCTTCCTAAACTCATGAACCATATTAATGTTTCTTCTTTCAGAGTGGTATGAAATAGTTTAAGCCTATGAGCATCTATAGTGTAGTCATAGCTTCTACAGAGGATATCAAATTCAAACACAAATGTCTTTGGGTCCTATGTTACTATAGTGTCATAAATTGTACACCCTTTAGGGTGGTACAATTTCACACTAAGGTTAGCAACCACCTTAGGGTGTTTTGCATCTTGCATTTCTCATTCCCCTTTAAGTATTTAGTTAATTAATTTAATTAAATCTAAGGTCTTGTCTCATCACTTTACACATTACAAAGTCAAGCCCTTTACCCTAAGTGCACCCCTTTTCATATTATTCCTCAAATGAATCATTTAATCATAAACCCTAAATATATCATATTTTGACCATTTAGGCTCGATTTTGCATATCAAAACACTTAAAAATCAGTTGTAACTTTGGCATGCACTCTAATATCATCATATCTAATGGCCTTGAAAAATTCGGTGAAAAGTTGGTCGGACTGTGGCGGGAATACACATGGTCCGTGGCTTTTTTCCCAAAATTTTGGGAGCACAATCATATGATATGATAATGCTTAACCCTAAAAGATCAACAGGAAATTCAAATCCTAGGTCGGCCTAAACATGAAATTAAGATATAGGGTTTCATACTTAAGATCTCTCTTTCTTCATTTGAAGGGGTCTTCTTCTAAGAATCTAAGAGCGGGTTTTTGGAGTATTAGAGCCTTCTTTATAGCGAAAGAGTAGATCTTTGAAGTCTTCAACAACATCCAACATTCATTCATCAAACATTTATCAAGCATCATTTTATCAATTAGAGGATTTTGAAGACGTAGAAGAACAATAGGAGATCACCGACTGATGATTGGCTTGTACCTCTCCCTTGGGGTTGGGTATGGTTTCAGGTTGTTTTTATATCTTTGCATAAGCTTCATTTTGAATCATATTCATGCTTTAGATCACTTTGTATTATGGATTTAGAGAATTTACTTTGTCAATTATAAGCAATTAGGGTTTACTCTTTAGGGTTGCTCTAGTTTGTTTACTTTCATTCTTAGGATCTTGCATATACACAAGGTTCTTGCACACACATTTTCAGTACATTATCAACTATTCATGGAGGTGGGAATCACTAACACAGGGGTTTGACTATGGTAAAACTCTATATAGCCACCCCAAACCTTCCCTTTTCAGCTTGCAGGTGCAGAAATAAGAATCTGGAAGCAGGTACAGCTCTGGAACAGACATCTAAATCACTCAAAAACTTCAAAAGTGTAGAAAACCTATCAAGGATAGGGGCGTGGCACCCTGGTCCTGCCCAGTATAGGAGAATGGCTCCCTGGTCTTGCCCTCTATCAGTGGGACTTGGCATAACAACAATTCATAGGTCTCAGAATCCCTCCTCTTAGTTGCATCTCCAGAATTACAGAATTAGAACATTGGTGTGGCACCCTGGTCCCGGACATTTTTGCTCATATTTTAGACATAGATGCACCTCTAATTTTGTCTTTTGATCTGTACTTTTTAGTAGTGTATCAGTTATTCTTTGATCTGCAATCTCGGATTAGGATTTGTTTGCTTATTTGCTTTCTACCTAAGAGGTAATTCATGACTCTCTCTTTCTCATAAGAAGTAGCTGATGTGCGTTACCTCCCTAGGCTCTTTTGTATTCCATGAGTGTGTATGAGAATGGGATTAGGGTTTCCATACTTAGTCTCACTTTTTCCCCTACACATCTTTGGTGAACCTGACGTGAATCCAATTTGCATTGCATTGTTAGATCTAGATCTAGTTTATTTCATTTGATTTCAAAACATTAAAAAATAAAAAATACAAAAAGAAAAAAAAAGAAAAAAAAGAAAAAAGAAAAAAGAGATAGGTTTCTTTCATTTTCCTTGCATTGTGTGTTTAATTTTTATGCAATTTTCATTTCAAGATGTCAGATTTCTATTTCCAAGAAGTTCATGCTTTTGATGATGTATGCAATTTTGTTGATTATGAGCTTAGTAAGGATGAATTAGATGAAGCTCTAGATGAGTTTTTGAACCCTAAGCCTTCTAAAATCTCATTTTGTCAAAAATTAATCAACCTTGTTACTATGTCATTTCATGGTGATGAGAAAGATAAGTTGAATGATCCCTCTTGTGGGTATATTCCTATCAACTCCTCCACTAGATCTAGTAGTGTAGTTGATTCCCATGATTCCCTCTATGATGTTATGTCTCTTTTTGAATCCAAAGATAAGCCTTTCAATCACTGTGACTATGCTTTATTGGATGATGCCCTTGATGACTTTATGTCTCTACCTAAACTTTCAAACAATAATAATGCATCAATGTGAATGAACATAGAAAACAACTTTTTGTTGTCTAAGGTCCTTGTCCTTCTCCAACTTCACCTCTTCCCAATCAACCTCTTTTCATGGTACAAGGTGGATATGGTCATGATTCCTTTAGCACTCTGAACAAACCCATCATTACGGTTCAAGGAAGGAAACCCACTAAGAGTCCTTATAGCTATGCTAGACAACTTATTAAGGAGAGTTATAATGTAGTTGCCCATACCTATAACACAAGAAACAATAGGCAACCTAATCCTCCTCCAGTTGTTTCAACTCCCCTACCTGATCCTCAACTCATTCTTCCTCAAGCACCTCGTATTTCACAAACCCTTGGTAAGGAATATGATCTTGTCGAATAAGTTAAAGCTACTCCTGCCAAGATATCCCTTTGGGATTTCTTCAAACTTCCTTTAATCATCATGGAATGCTACAAGATGCCTTGAAAACATTGAATGTCCCACCCATAGTGACATCTAATAATATGGCTTCCTTGATTCACTCTATTACATCACCTAAGGCTCAAATTATGTTTACACAAGATGAGCTGCCTTCTAGTGAAATTCAACAATAATATAACCACTTAATGATTGTATTTATCATAAATGATAGAGCGATAAGAGGAACATTAGTGGATAATGGTTCTGGCCTTAATGTTTGTAGCATTAACCTATTGCATAAGATCAATGTTGATACATCTCTTATCAAGCCTGATTCTCTCACTATTTGTGGCTTTGATAATGTTACTAAATCTTCACTAGGTATCATCACCTTGCCTATTAAGGTAGGTCCTGTTACTTTACCTACTCCTATCCATGTTATGTCTAGAGAGTTGACATACAACTTGTTGCTAGGAAGACCTTGGATTCATATCATGCAAGTTGTTCCCTCTATATTGCATAGGCAAATCAAATTCATTTACAACAATATAACATATACCTTGTTAGGAGACATGAGATTTCAGGCTTGTTTACAAACATCAAGTTCTAAATCCTCTTCAATCAATTCTTCCCCAATGATCTTAGACAATTCCTCTAAAGCTTCTACTCCGATTAGTGAGAATAGTTCATCGAACCTATCTCCTATATCTAGACAATCCCTGATACTTCCTCAAGTGGACCTAAAGTTATTGACAAAGAATCTTCTCAACCTGATTCTACGATTGAGAACACTTTCTCTCCTGAACAGATCCTTTCAAAAGATGATTGGGGATCCCTTGATTTCAATCCTACTTTCGTAGGGGAATACAGAACCCCCCTAGAGAACCTAATGTCGAAAAGAAGAAAGAAGAAGAACCTAAAAAGCAATCTACTTTATCTGGGCCATTGAGTAATAACTTTGTGGAGGCTTGTCAGATTTCATCTCCCTTAGTTTCTAGTTTAGAGGATTTTGATCCTTCACTTTTTGAAAATCCTCCTTCTTCTTTGGAAATGACTAACCTTTATGGTCTTGTTTTTCACATCCTATCTAGGTGTGAATACAATAGAAATGGATGTGGTGCTCAAGAACAAGGGATTAAAATTCCCTTGGAAAACAACTTTTGTGATATGACATTTGGGCTTGGTTATGATCCTTTAAAGCATACTAAAGCCTCTAAGAGACCATCTATTAGTGTTAATGTCATTTTTGCTTCTCTCTCACTAAAATATCTAGAATATATTAACTTTGACCCTTCTTGTGTCTTTGCTTTAGATGTTTTTTCTACCGATGATTCCTTAGCTAAATTCTTGGGAGCTTATGACAACCTTCCTCGTTGTCACCACAATCGCAATTTTTTCCTATTGTTTAAATGTGGAAGCTTACTTTGGGAAGGAAAGGAATAACGATGAGATAGTAAAAGAATTTCCTTAATTGAGAGATGCTCCTCAACAAATCAATCTCCTAATAAATGACATCATTGATATTAAGATGGATCCTTGTGTTGAAGATAAGATCATCAAGATAGGGAAATGTCTTGACGAAGTAGAGCAAAAACAATATGCTGAGTTGTTACATAAATTCCCTGAGATCTTTGCTTGGATATATTCTGACATGCCTAGCGTAGATCCTAATATTGTCACTCATAACATTGTCTTAGTTCCTGATACTAAACCTGTGAAGAAAAACATTCAAAAGATTCACTCTAAAGTGGCATTACTTGTTAAAGCTAAGATTGAAAAGTTGTTGGATGCTGGATTCATTTGTCCTATTGACTATTCCCCATGGATTTCGAACATTGTGGCGGTGGCTAAAGCTGAAAACAAGATTAGGATGTGTACCAATTTTCGTGATTTGAACAAGGCCTCTTTCAAAGATGATTTTCCCCTCCCAAATATTGATATGATAGTGGATTCGGTAGCAGGGCATGCTTTACTATCCTTTATGGATGGTTTCTCAAGATATAATCAATTTTTTATCAATCCCCAGGATCAATATAAGACTTCTTTTACCACTCCTTGGGGTACATTTTGTTGGATTGTGATGCCTTTTGGATTAAAAAACGTAGGTGCAACCTATCAGCATGCTATGACTCTCAATTTCCATGATTATATGGATAAGACCTTAGAAGATTATGTTGATGACATCTTAGCCAAATCCATCCTTCATACAAATCATGTTAAGATTCTTTGTCAAATCTTTGAGAGAATTCAAAAGTACAACATGCGTTTGAATCCCCAAAAATGTGTTTTTGGTGTGGATAGTGAAAAACTATTAGGATTCATAGTTTCACATCCTGGTGTTGAGGTGGATATGAAAAAGATAGATGATATTGTTAACATGCCACCTCCTAAGATTGTTTCTCGACTAAAAAGTTTGCAAGGAAAGATCCAAGCTATTCATAGGTCTGTCTCTCAACTTGTGAATCGTACCTTTCCTTCACACAATTTCTTAAGAAGAATATCACTTTCCAATGGAATGAGGATTGTCGTCAAGCATTAAAAGGCATAAAAACTTATTTGGCCAATCCTCCCATTCTTCAACCTACTAATCCTACTAAGCCTTTTCTTCTATACACCATTGCTTCCCCTCAAGCTCTTGCAGCCTTATTGGCACAATGTGATAAGGATGGTAGAGAATGCCCTGTTTATTACATAAGTTGCACTCTACTCAATTACGAAATTCGATATTCTGCGATAGAAATACAATGCCTTGCTTTAGTCTTTGCAACCCAAAAGCTGAGGCATTATCTCTTAAATGCTGAGATTCATGTTATCGTTAAATTTGATCCTCTTAAACATATTTTCTCTAAAAAGAGATCTTTCTGAATGCTTAGCTAAATGGGTTATGATGTTGACCGAGTTTGACCTTAAGTTTGTCTTACAAAAGGCAATAAAGGGTCAAGCATTGACTGATCATTTAGTTGATGCTCCTTCACCCTTCTCCCTACCTAATTCAGAGTCTTTCCTCGATGAATATATTCTTTCCATTAAGGTTGATGGGACTTGGGAACTGTACTTTGATGGCTCTAAGTGTTGTACAAGATTGAGGAAAAGGGTGGTCTTAATTTATCCTAAAAAGAAGCCTATTCCTTTATCATATCGTCTCAATTTCTTATGTACCAACAACATTGCTGAATATGAAGCTCTTATAGCTAGAATTAAAGCATCATTGGCATTGAGTGTGAAGAATCTACACATTTATGGAGATTCTCAACTATTCATAAGACAAGTGACAAGAGTTTATCAATCTAAACAAGACAAATTATTGCAATATAAAGATCTAGCTTTATCCTTGTTACAAAATTTTGATTCTTACGGAGCCCATTCCTCAAAAAGATAATCGACATGCTGATGTGATGGAATGTGTCACCTCTCTTGTGTCTCTAGAGGACCCCATGGTAGATCTTCAATTCATTATTTCCCCAGCTATTTCTAATAACCCTAGTGATGTGGCATATTGTTGCATTATAGATTATGATGAATGGTACTCGCATGTCATAAGATATTTGAGTGATGGTACCTTTCCTGATTCCGTGAATAAGAATACTAGGACTAGGGTTCACAAATTGGCTGCTAGATACATTATCCTTTCTAATATTCTCTATAGGAGGGGTTATAATGATCTTCTCCTTCGATGCTTAAACAAGGCTGAGGTCCTTATTGTTCTCAAAGAAGCACATTTAGGTGCTTGTGGGGGGCATTTTGGGGGTAGGTCTGTAGTTCAAAGATTGCTCCAAATGGGATATTATTGGCAAACCATGGAGAGATTCTTTTGTGTTTGTTAAACGATGTCATTAGTGTCAGCAACATAGCAATTTGATCCATGCCCCTACCCAAGAGCTTCAATCACAGGTAACATCTTGGCCCTTTTCCACATGGGGTTTGGATCTCGTTGGAAAAATATCTCCTCCTTCATCTCAAGGACATACTTTCATCATAACTACCACTCATTACTTTACAAAGTGGGTGGGAGTCGTTCCTCTTCAATCCACTACCGCTGAAGTAATTTGTCAATTCATTTTGGAAAACATCATTTATTGATGTGGGATACCTTTCGCCTTAGTTTCATATAATGGAACACCATTCAAAAATAAGGATCTGAAGAAGTTTCTTGAGAAATATCATAGTCAACATAAATTTTCTACATCTTATTATCCTCAATCAAATGGTCAAGTTGAGTCTTCTAATAGGATAATTGAAAAAATTCTTCGAAAGACTATAAACAAGCATGGTAAGGATTGGCATACTCAATTAACCTATGTTATGTGGGCTTATCGCACGAGTGTACATGTTGCTACGAATTGTACTCCTTATAATCTTGTTTATGGTGCTAACACCATTATGCCTTTGGAGTTAGAAATTCCTTCTTTGAGAGTTTCTCTTAAGGATATAGTGGATGATGATTCCTATAGAGAGAAAAGACTTCAACAACTTGAGATGCTCGATGAATGGCATATCAATGCCCTCAAACATATTCAAGCGTATCATAAAACTTTACAACAAAGCTACAATGATAAGGTTATTCAACATTCCTTTGATAGTTCTGATACTTAATGTAAGTACAGATCCAATAGCCAACAAGATGAGAGGGGAGGGGGGTGAATCATACAAACTTAATCATCTATAAAAACATCAGATTCAACCTCGGTAACATATACTTCAGTAATATAACCAAAACTGCTAAATATGCAAACTCATAAGCATATAAACATCATAAACCTCATAACACCAGTTTAACGTGGAAACCCAAATAGGGAAAAACCACTGTGGGATTTCAGACCCACTAAGAAATATACTCTTCTAGAATATGCTCGGTTAAAAGAAAATCCTGTTAAAGATTACAAACACATTGCTAGATGTGACTCAGTTAAGGGATTTCCTTCAGATTTGTTAGGATCTTCACCTTGTTAGAAGTGACCTTGTTAAAGGATTTCGAACACTCAATCAGAATGTCACCTTTCTAGAGGGTTTTACAAATAAGACTGTTAAGTCCACTCGGTTAAGAGATTTTCTGTCACTTTCACAAAATAACAGTAATAAAAATCTATCTGCAACTTCACATCTAAAATGCTAAAGCAGATTCTTATTTTCTCAATACAATCTAGACATAGAACTAATCTTGTCCATCTGCTGGGCTTCTATACCTCTGTTTATTCAAACAAGTCTTCAAGCTTCTGTTCTCGGTAATCACTATGTAGCATCCCTGTGCATACATTTGCCTGCATGCATTGTTTATCAATAGTTCCCTATTTATAAACAATTAGCCAACTGCTTAATCTCCTTGATCAATCATAGCCATCAAATCTTCAATCTTGTCCAGGTTCAATGTATCCTTCGATCTAAAAAACATTTTACCCCATCTTGGAACTTGCATACATTTCTTGGAACTTGTGCTAGGGTAATGCGGTTCAATCTGCACTGTAGATCTTCATGCCGATTTTCCTTTGCCATAGATTCATTAACAAACTTCATGCACGGCATACCAATCATTTAATCAGTTCCAGCTCATCAACTTCCTTCAATAAATAACGCATGTAACCATTTAATGTATTTTGTTACAGCTCGGTTGCAACTCGGTAACAACTCAGTAAATACTAAACTTCACTTGGTAGACATTCTGCCTTCATTAACCGATAGTGATAACCTTAGGGTTTACCGACTAGGTTCCTTAGGGTTTACCAACTAGGTTCTTTGCTCGGTAACATAGTATAGTATTAACCTTACAATTTACAACATATGTATGATGTTAAAACAATCTAAACATCATGATCTCATCATTGTCTGACTTGGTAATAGTTGCCCATTGAATACCTTATTCATCATATTCTTTCTGTGTCTTTTACCGACATCTTTATACTCATCAAATCATACTTCTCAAGATATGGGAACATCAATGACAAAATAATAATATTAAGATAGTAAACATCCTTAATCAGTTATATCTATAATAATCAACAACCTTCTCAATATCCTTATTGAAATGCCAACAATCTCCCATTGTCTGTTATAATGCCAAATGCCAACATCCTTCTCAGTAGGGGATTTAGTCCTTTACGAGAATCAATGCAACGTGAATGCCTTACCTGAGGAGAAAGGAAAATTTAGTCCTAATTGGCTTGGACCATACATTTTCATAGAGGTCTATGGATCAGGTACTTATAGGATAGAAGATGTGGAAGGTACGCCTCTCAAGGAACCCATAAATGCTATGCACCTTTGTAGATACTATGCCTCATTCTTCTCTCTCTCTTTCTCACTCTCTCTCTCTCTCTCTAGTCTTCTTTATGTTATCTCTCTCTATATTTTTCTTCAAAATTGGGTAATATGTTAGCATGTCTTTATTTAAGTATGTAAGATTAAATGATGTTATATTGTTTGGTCTACATTACTTCATTCTTGACAAGCATGCTTCATTACTGTATTGTTTGTCTTGGATTCTTTTTATGTAAATTGTAATGGATTTATATTTCATATATGTTAGCATATTATACAATTTCTTATGTGTTACGTATAATTATATCATGTTGTGTTTAATTAGAGTTAATTAAATCACATTAGTCATATAGTTCTCATGCTTAATACATTATTTCTTTACATCATCATAGTAGCATTTGATAAATACTTAGTTATATAATTAACTCACACATGTATCAATTTAATCATGAAGTATTGAGAAATCAATCACATGAAAATTAAATCAGATATACATGCTCATTACTCAATATGTTACCTCTAATCTAAGCAATGTGTACATTGTTTAAGCATTACAAATAACATAATCATGAGTATCATCATATATACATCAGTACATCAAATTCATCTCCTATCCCTAGGACTAGTAGCAGGAGGATGGTGGCTAGATGCCCCCTCCTGATCTGGTCATGCAGGTAGCCCCATGGGGGTGTATCATGATACAAACCATGAGTGACTCCGCGAGGAGCTCTTGTGATCTCTCTCCATCATGATCTCTCGGTATGTGGATATCTCTATTTGCGTCACCGCTAGGTCACACTCTATCTATCATAATTTGTCTCATAGGTCCTCCACCTCCATCTGAATAGGGAGAAAAGGTCCTCATGATGTCCTGCACTCCTCTGGGGTCTGTGTGGTATATGTACATGTGTAGTCACAATAAGGTTTGTCACTGCATTTTAAATCAGAGAACATGATGCTAGCTACAGGATAGAGATAATTTTTTTATCAGTAACATTCTATATCATCAAATCTAAAGTAGGTAGGATACACATGTTAATCAATAACAAAGAACATTACCTAGATCTCCCTCTCATGAGTGAGGATCGGGGACAATGACTTCCTGTGCCTGGGATCCGCTTGGCTCTCCCTGCTCGTACTGGCTCTGTATAGTTGCTATAGGATGATGAGAATCAAGATCATGACCCCTTATGGGACCCCTCTCTACCTGTCATGGGAGAATCGATGGATCTATGGTTCTGGTATCCTCTCTAGAGTGATGAACTGCACCTGACTCCTCTTCCTCATCCTCGTCCTCCGCATCCTCATCCTCGTCCTCTTCCTCCTCCTCATCCTCCTCCTCATCTTCCTCCTCTACGTCCTCCTCCTCCTCATCCTCATCATCATCTCCATCTTGATCTCCCTCTCTAGTATTAGGATTGCCTCTGTCTCCACCTACCTCCTACTCCTCTCTATCGTCACCCTGATCATCTGAATCCTCCTCGGATGCATCAAATCCCTATTTGTTTCCTTCCTGTCTCCATGGTCTGGGGTCACCTCTAGGGAGGTCTACTGGGAAGATGGCTCTGAGGTATGTCCTCCTCCACCATGTGATGTATATTCTATGTGTGCCTGAATCGTCTCTATAATCTGTCGCTATGTCCTAATCTAACCCATCTGAATCTATGAAATCAATATCATCACTCGTAGGCCTAGGAATGGCTCCTAGCTTCAACATCACTCGTGAGTGTCAAATTTATATAGGCATGTCAGTAGGAACACACTAACACACTGCTCAAAACCAAACTGCCGCCAAACTCAGTTGAAGTAGAAAGGAATGACTATGTGGCTATACCGTCCCTCTAGTAGATGGTTCTTCTACATGTCGAACATCTGTCTATGTAGCCCTTCTCGCATGGACATCCTGAGGTAAGGTCTCCATATGATCTCACCCACTATCAATCTATCCATGCTCAATATCCAATACAGGAGATCGTCGAATCGCCACTCATAGGTAGGAGGATAAGCATATACCCTAGGTTTTTCTAGGACCAACTCTATAGGGGCTCCACTAGGTCTAGTGCATGTGATATGCTTGAACATCCACACCTATAGTAGTTTGTAGGTCATAAGGTTGCATCCCTTTTCGAACACATACTCTCCAAAGGCCTGATAGAGATGTGCAAGCATACTCCGACCCCAAGAGTATACTCTCTTGTGTCTCTTCATAGCTCGTATGGTGTATATGAGTCCTTCGTGCATATGTGTGTCATGCCCATTGGGGTACACTACTAATTCAAGGGTCACAACCATGAGTCGCCTCACCAATGGAACCTCTCTTTTAGGGTGTAGGAGCCAGTTGACCATAATGCAACCCCTCATCTCACTACGTATCACTCTCCCCATAGCGTATGCCTTCTCTCTTCTGTAATCCTCCTCTGTGCAGTCAGATCAATATCTGACAGTCTCTCCTCTAATGGGTAGGTGCAAAATGCAGTATACATCCTCTAGGGTGACCGCCATCTCCCCCACTAGTAGTAAGAATGTCGAGGTATCTACATCCCACCTCTCCATTAGCACCATCAACATAGTAGAATGGAATCAGATGGCTGACATGGTCATTGCATCCCACAAACCTACTGCATGTAGCAAATCCCTCTCTCCTACTATCAGTCTCGGGATCTTCTCTCGAAGGCTCTAAAAGGTGAGACCGATGGTATGCTCACGGATGTAATGTAGTGTCTAGAAAATACAAAGTAATCTCTCATCAATAATAGATCAATAATCTATCATCATCTAATCAAAGCAATCATTCTGTTGGAACCCTAAAATTTGCAATTTTTAGAATTCCAAATTCCAAGACAAGGAGCAAGAAAAATTCTAAATATATATATACATATATATATATATATATATATATATATGTATATATATATATTGAATAGGTACAAGTAATATATTTTATATTTGTTGCACAATATGAAACCATAACATAAACACATTAATGGGCATAAAAAATGGAGTGTGAAGCACCAAAGGGGGTATTTACATCATTTAAAGACCATTTATCCATTATATACCCATAAAATAGCCTTAAAATACCTCTAATATGCCTAAACAACTTGTAAAGTGACAATTAATTACATAAACTAAGGCAATTTCGGGATTTGGAATTATTTTTATTTAAAAGGGGGGTGTCTTTTCACCCAAAGGGGTATGAAAACCATTCAAACACATATATATGTGTGATGAAAAGAAAAAGAAAGAGAATAGAGATAGAGGAGGTGGAGGCAATTTTGTACTTTTAAACTTTTTTATCAAAAATAACCAGTTGCATTTTCTTTCTCATATGTGTTAAGAGTTAACATATTTTTAGAAGGCAGTTGCTTATGATATTATCTAAAAGTGGATAAGGTTATTTGTGTTCTTCCAGTAAAATTTTGTGTTTTATATTGTAGATTTGGATCAAAAAGATTTACTCACGAATTGTAATTGTTCCTTGTATTTCTTCCTTGGATGGTCTCTTAAAAGTTAGGGTTAAATTCATTCAAGCAGTTTACAATATAGACATTGAAGTAGAGCTCATAAGAAACAGTAACTGACAGACTCATCGAGAGGTGGTGGGATTAAAAACTATCTCATAAGTTTACACAATAAGTCCTGAAGAAATATAAGACTTTGTAGCCCAAATAGGAGGAAAGGCACTGATCATTTGTAAACAAACCCTTTAACCATACCAGTTACCCTTTACCTTTAAGCATTAGGATTAGTAGAGTAGGTATAGTAGGTAATTTAGCCAAAGTGTAACATATATACTTTTGTAAGATACATAGATCAATACACACATCTGAAATCAATCTGTTTAAGAAACTTATGCCATTCTGAGACTAGGAGATATCAAATTAAGACACTAAATCTGCTATAAAAAGCATTAGTTGAAGGAACAACTAGTGAGTAGGTATACCCGCCTAGGTCCTGCAGAGCCTAAAGTGAGAGAGTTAGTAACCAAATAGGTTCACTCTATAAGTTGGCCAAGTCAATTGGAGGGTTTGATCATAGGAGTTGGCATTTCCTTAGAACCTATCCAATCTGTTGATTTGAGACCCAACACATTCTATCATTCCTATCATTCATTGCCTAATCTAGTATTGCCATTGGTCACCCCGTACAGGGACCAGGGCACCTTGTATGGACCAGGACACCCTACTGGGACCATGGTGCCCAAAGGGGACCATGGTGCCCTAGGGGGACCAGGGCACCCTAGGACCCCTAGGTGTCCAAAGGGTGGGCCCCAATCTAGACTAGGAGATGACATCATCACTTCTAAAAATTGTGAAAACATGACAAAGTCAAATGCAGTCAACAGGTAGTCAACTCACTTGATCGAGCGATCGACCGATGAGTACGGACTGGCATAGGATCTCAATCCACATGGGTCACTCAGGTCGGTGCCAAGGCATGATGGCTTGTATGTGGGCTCCTCTGAAGTCAATAGTGACAAAAAGTTAGAAAGTGACAAATGAAGGTGTCATTTTCATATTTATGTATTATGAACTTTTTGACTTTACGTTTTTAAGTTAAAACCCTAATTTTGTACTTTTTCTTCAATCTATCATATCTTGAGCTAGGAAGCTTCAATTCTCACACCATCGGTGGCATTGGAATTGTGAGTTTTCCTTCTCACTCTGTGTTATTTCCATAATGTGCTTGGATGAGTAATCAATCCTTTTTGAGAACTTTATTCATCACGATCTTTATCACAATTCGATGTGGAAAACACGATACCCTGTTTCACCTCACAAATAAGCAAGTCAAAATAGGGGGGGCATATAGCTACCTACGAATTTCATCACCTTCCTTAGTCAGTATTAGGTGATTTTGTGATCTAACATGTGGTTTTGTAGTGTGTAGTTCCTAACTATGTACTGCAGATGTCGTTGGGGGCTTCGTTCGATACTTATGGATATATCCTTTTTTTAAATGATGTTTACTTTTTTGTACTTTAGCTTGGATATGCACCTAGTGTCATATGACTGCTAAAGTGGGGGCTAAATGTAGTGTCGTAAATTGTACACCCTTGCTAGGGTGGTACAATTTCACACTTAGATTAGCACCCACCTTAGGTTGTTTTGCATCTTGCATTTCTCATTCCCCTTTAAGCATTTAATTAATTAATTTAATTAAATCTAAGGTCTTGTCTCATATGTTTACACATTACAAAGTTGGGCTCTTTACCCTAAGTGTGCCCCTTTTTATATTATTCCTTCAATGAATTATTTAATCATAAACCCTAATTGTGTCTTATTTTGACTGTTTAGGCCTAATTTCACATATCAAAAAACCTCAAAATCAGCTGTAATTTTGGGATGCGTTCTAATATCATCATATCTAATGGCCCTAAAAATTCAGTGAAAAGTTGGTTAGATCATGGCGAGAATGCACATGGTCCGCAAATTTTTTCCCAAAATTTTGGGAGCACAATCCTATGATATGGTAATGCTTAACCCCAAAAGATGAGCGGGAAATTCAAATCCTAGGTCGGCCTAAACATGAAATTAAGATCTAGGGTTTCATACTTAAGAGAACTCTTTCTTCATTTGAAGGGGTCTTCTTCTAAGAATCTAAGAGCAAGTTTTTGGAATATTAGAGCCTTCTTTATAGCGAAAGAGTAGATATTTTAAGTCTTCAACAACATCCAACATTCATTCATCAAACATTAATCAAGCATCATTTTATCAATTGGGGTCTTTGAAAATGTAGAATAATAATAGGAGATCACCAACTGACGATTGGCTTGTACCTCTCCCTTGGGGTTGGGTATGGTTTCATGTTGTTTTCAGATCTTTGCATAAGATTCATTTTGATTCATATTCATGCTTTGGATCACTTTGAATTATGGATTTAGAGCATTTACTTTGTCAATTATAAGCAATTAGGGTTTACTCTTTAGGGTTTCTCTAGTTTGTTTACTTTCATTCTTAGGATCTTGCATATATAGAAGGTTCTTG
Organism: Cryptomeria japonica; assembly: GCF_030272615.1. Classification (NCBI taxonomy): domain Eukaryota; kingdom Viridiplantae; phylum Streptophyta; class Pinopsida; order Cupressales; family Cupressaceae; genus Cryptomeria; species Cryptomeria japonica. The sequence goes on along the minus strand of NC_081412.1, from coordinate 350,552,160 downwards.
CACCCACATTTTCAGTACATTATTGGCTATTCATGGAGGTGTAAATCACCAACATGGGGGTTTGACTATGACAAAACCCTATATAGCCACCCGAAACCTTCCCTTTTCAACTTGCAGGTGCAAAAATAGGAATCTGGAAGCAAGTACAGGTGTGGAACATGCATCTACATCACTCAGAAACTTCAGAAGTGTAAAAAACCTATCAAGGACAAGGGCATGGCACCCTGGTCCTACCTAGGACAAGGGCATGGTGCCTTGGTCCTTCCCCCTATCAGTAGGACTTGGCTGAACAACAATTCACAGGTCTCAGAATCCCTCCTCTCAGTTGCAGCTCAAAAATTACAGAATCAGGACAGTGGCGTGACATCCTGGTCCCGAACATTTCTGCTCAGATTTTAGACATAGGTGCACCTTTGATTTTGTCTTCAAACTTGTACTTTTTAGCAGTGTATCAGTTATTCTTTGATCTGCATTCTCAGATTAGGATTTGTTTGCTTACTTGCTTTCTAGGTTAGATTGCATTTTGCATCATTCCTCTCTCTCATTTACAGAAAAGGAATAGAAAACCTAAGAGGTAATCAATGACACTCTCTTTCTCATAAGAATTAGTCAACATGTGTTACCTCCCTAGGCTCATTCATATTCCATGAGTGTGTATGAGAGTGGGATTAGGGTTGCCATACTTAGTCTCACTTTTCCCCTAACACAGTTACTAAACCATCAAATTTAGGGAGAATTGAAGTAGGAATATTCTTGAGATTATTGTTATCATTTTAGTTAGTGATAGGGAATTCAAAAGTGTTTTGATTAGGTTGATTTTGTGTAGTCATCTGTGCTTGATAAAGTATCAAAGCAAATGGGTAGTCAAAAGGATTTTGGTCAGCTGGGTTTTCAAGATTGTTAAAATTGGAAAATATATTAGCTAAAGGATTTATGTGTTGGTCTTGTCTTTCTTCTAGCTAATTAAAGACTTCTTCTAAGTGATTATTAGGATAAGGGTCATTAGGAAGAAATATCCCTAAAGAATCTCTTCTCCTATGCTTGCAGTGTTAACTCAGAGATAACAATAGATAATTACTCTATGAAAGTGAAAGTTGTATGTAAAACAAACTCTGACACTACTGGAAATAAAATACAATGAAAAATGACTGCAAAAGGTTCCTTAGTTTGATACCATCCCCAAGAATGATGCCAAAAATATTTTTCTCTCTTAATGGTTTTAATAACTAGACTCTAATGCCATGACTTAGGGATTGGACATCCATACTAAGTAGTTATATAATCATCATGAAAGCTCATTTTCTATCAACATGGGGCATATACTTGAAATGAGTCAACAAAGTATATGGACTAAATTCTTCATTGTAGTCATTATACTAAGAAGGAAATGTTTCTAAAAGTAAAGTGGATGGAAAAAGGAATAACTGAAATGCTTTAATAGAAACTACCTTGAATTCAAAAAAACAACAACGTAGTCCATAACAAGCAGGTAGTAAACTAATATGTCTGCCTTGGTTGCAGGAACAGTCACATGATGATTTCTAGTGGTTGCAAAAATAGTCAACCACTAGGACAACAAACTAAATACTGAAGGAAAATAAATGCTAAATACAAAGGGTGTAATTCTCACTAAGTTTCCCCCCTTAGAAAGTCTTCACAAAACTCAACTAAGTGCTACAAACTAGAATATTATCTTATTAATTTGAAAACACTTGTTACATCATAGTATTTGCTAAAAACTGTTCTACAATAAAAACCAAAGCCTAAAAATTACAATAGCCAATGTTCACCATCCCTGAGAAGGGATATCTGAACTTATTTATAGCAAAGAAACTCCTAACTAACTCTAACCATTGGCAGGTCTAGTCCTAGTCTATTTATTACAACATAAGAAAGAGGATAGGAAGTTACACTTTGAATAGGAAATAGTCAAGTCGTTTCAACTACAGAGGAAATCTAGCATAACTATCCCTCTGAGATTTATTCTCCTACAAACATGAATACCGAAGTTTCATTATTACACTCTCTGAGTTGTGGATCACCAACTATTGACTCCTTCAATACTCATCTTGTTAAGATTTTTTCTTCAACTAGCTAACTAGCATGAACTTCCACACTGTGAATCTTTGACCATTTCTTGGTCTTCATTAACTCCTACATCATGTCATTAGCATGTACAAAATAAAGGTATATCCATTCCATGTCAGAATAATAGTTATCTAACTACATGCAAGATTAATATGGATAAATCACATAGTATGGTCACTTTTCATCATTGATCATAATTTTAACCAAAATAGAATATATATATATAAGGGTAAGTTCATGCCATTTTGTCAAGTTCCTGGAAACATAATAGGACCATTATTTAATAGAGTTTTATTACTTAGACAATATCTAAACCCTTGTCAACATGATGTAAGGATATGTGAAATAGGTTTTGGAAGTTGAAATTGGGGTAGGATTAATGATAAATTAGGATAATAAAGGATAACAGGCACACCTAGAATCATAGTCCCAAATAATAGTGCAATGATGTAATAAACTGGAATAAGACTCATAATATTGAATTAAATATTAATTAATTACAATAAAGGTCCCATAATTCATAGAGGAATGGGAAGTACTAAAATGAGTTCTAGGAGAGTGTGAAATTGGACACACTAATAAAGGTGTACAATTTATGATGGTACATTTATCCCTCACTTTAGTGGAGTATGATCTTATAGTCATACTCTTGATAAAGTTGAAATGAAGATATAAATAATTTGAGAGAAAGACAAGCCAAGGATATGTCAATACTAAGACATGGCCAAGCTCCCAAGCATAGGATCCTATCAATCCATGCAAGTAACCTATTAGTATACACAAAAGAAAATAATGTTAGTACTCAAACACAAAGTTCCAAGTCAACTAATTGAAGAGACCTCGATAATCAAAAGGTCAAAACCACTAATATCATTCTTGACATGTTATTGCAAGAGCACAAGTGGAATTATAGAAAGATCAAGAACGTACAACAATTGAAAGGAAAAGAAACCATGATCCAACACTAGAAAAGTGTGTCATGCTATGGGTTCATGGGAGAGAGATGAAGGAACATGGACTCTACGGGCTAATAAACTAGGTTATGCTAGGTGATCAATGGAAAAAGAGAGTTGAAAGGTCTAGAAACTTGTGTATTGATGGTCAACTCATCCTGTTATGATGTTGTTTGGTTTCAGGAATGAAGCACCTTGTCTAAGACTTTGGTTTGGTTTCGAGCATGCAACAACCTGTATAAGACACATGATATAAAATCTCTAGTTTTGAGAGTGCAACATGAGGATGAAACAACCTGTCTAAGATAAATGGTGAATAAAATAAGGATGAAGCATGAGGATGCAACAATCCCATAAATAATAGATAAATGAGAGATGAAACATGAGTATGAAACAATCCAAAATTGATATTTGATAGTTGAAAATGCAACTAGAAGGTCACATATATGGCTCACCCTAAGATGTCAACATAGTCCTATGTGGTGTCTTAAGGTAGAAAAGAACAATGATATACACCTTCATCATTGAGGAGATATCCTTTAAGAAAAAATATATATGCAATCCAAGCCAAAGAGGTCACAACTCTTTTGAGGAAAGGAGAAGATATTTGTAAAAAATATATCTTGCAAAAAGTGTAAGGGGATCCTTATGAGGGATGCATGATTGAAAAAGGAGGAAGAGATCTCTACATAAATATATCTACCTCCAAGAGTAGAGAATATCTTTTTTTTAAAATGACATCCTTGAAAGGATAAGGAGACTAAGAATACATACCTTCTCCATTTCTTAGAAAAAAGTGGATTCTTAGTGAAAGATTGCACACATTCACTAAGGGGAAATTATTCATAAAAGACAAAATCATTTGAAGGAAGAATAGGTCCTAAACAAGGAACACAAGTGTACTCGCAAGAAGGATAATTCTATCCAAGAAATGACATCAAACTATAAAAAAAAATGTAACTCAACAAATTAAAAGTTATTCCTTAGAAAGAAAGAATTATTTAAAGTCTATTCTTTCCCCCCAAGCATGAAGACAATAATAAATATACTATTATGTTTCTCATTGAGCATGATTTCACCTAAATTATACCACCATGAATGACAATGAGCCCTCGATAAGTAAGCTAGAAATGTAACATAGTGAGGAGCAACATAATAGGAACTTAATGTTATGTGGAAGGAATAAGATGAGAGTACGACTTATTTTCATCAAGTATTTGAATGGTACCAGTTACAATAAGTTGTTGTATTTTATTTTCCAAGTCATGACATTCATTGGTGGAATGGCCATGGATTTGATGATATTTGCAAAAAAAAGGATTGTGCTGATTTTTTAAAGGGAGGGTAATCAAGTTGGCTTTAAGAAGCTCATACAAAATACCATCTTGTTGTGATGAGAAGATTTAAGAAGATGCATTTGATTATATGGGAGGGGATGTCAACAAAGAAGGAGGTTGGGAACGAAAACCTTCTTTGAAAATGTGTAATGTAGATTTCTAATTAGCCTCAAGACTTTGTTACACACATCCTAAATCATGTCCATTGCATCCATTTTTAGAATCAAATATAGGTGTTGAATATTCTAGAGGAGAGGATACATTCTTAGTGTCAAATTATAGAGAGTTCCCATCATCATCAAGACACGTGTTGGAAGGAGAGGTGGGAATTGATTTAGAAGAAGCTTCAATAAATGACACACAAGGCTCCTTCAAGGATTGATTCTTAGATTAAGGTATCTTATACCCATTAAAGGAAGGTGTAAAGTCTAATGTACCCCAATTCTTTGATAAAAAAGTGTCATTGATAGGAGATTGTGTTGCTGAAGGAATCATAGTATTAAATGGAGAAATGCATCCTACCTCATCATGAAAAAATCATAAGAATAAGGATCAACATTGATTGTGTGAAGTTCATTGTTATATAAGAATTTGATTGTGTGATTCAAAGAGTAGAAGGGATTTCTTTCATAACAAAAATCCATGGCCTACCTAGAAGAAGGTTATAACTAAGATCATTGGGCATGACATGAATAGGAGTGGGTAAAGCCACGAGTCCTAATTTGATAGATAATATGACTGTACAAAGTGACTATTTAGGAACATCATCAAAGCCATAAAAAATAAGAGGATCAAGTTGAATAGAAGAATAATCCCAATTTCTATCTTTTGATAAGTCAACATGACAAATGTTAAGTGCTGACCCATTATCAATTAAAGGACATCTTATGTTTTGTTTATAATGAGAGGAGTAATCATAAGGGTATAATCTTTATTTTTAACCTCTATAGAAGGAAATTCATCTTGTGAGAATATAATATCATTTTGTTTAGAAGAACTTGGATGAGGAACCACCTTTTATAAGGATTCTTGTATTAACCCATCATATGATGGTGAAGTTTGAACCAAATCCCAAATGAAAAATATTAGCTAATATATCATGGAGGTTCTCAACAAGATTAGGTTCCTTATCAACATGTTTCTTAGGATGAGGAGGGCAAGGAAGAGAAGTGAGAAGAATATTGGGGTCTTGATTATTGATTCTTGCATGCTATACATGAGGAACTTCAAGACCATATTTTTTTGCTAGTTTCCTTTCCATATTACCTATTTCACATATGAATTTTTTAAACTCTTAGGAAATAGCCAGGAGGTCTCTTTGGTTTCTTAGAATTAATCATATATTGGTTTGGTGGTTGAGTGGCATGTTGAACTATTTTAGGCTTCTCATAACTAGAAAGATGAATAATATTGACTTGATTAAGCTCTTTGTTCTCCAAGGATTCATCTTTATAAGGGAGAGCATCAAGGAAATTTCTAATAATTTCATCCTCTAGATCCAAGGTATCTCTATGGGTAAGACAAACTTTGGGAGAAGGATTAACACTATCCATCAATGCTTCATCTCTAGGATAAATACCATGTATGGAAGGAAAGTTGATATTACAAAAGGTGTTTATGATATAATCCTATTCCTCTAGATAATCCCTATGGGAGAGGAGAAATTTAAGAGAAATATCAACATCGTTTGTCAAAACTTCATCCTTAGGAGAGAGAATTTTAAAAATACGTGTTAATAAACTCTTTTTGCACTAAAGTGTCTTCATGGGGGTGTACATTTTAGGAGAAAGATGAAAATCATTTTTCAAAGCTTCATCCTTAGGAGGGAGATATTTGAAAGAAATGTTTAAAATATCTTCTTGCACCATTGGTGGGAACAAATTTGGGAGAGGGACAAGCATTAGTCAACAATGCTTCATCCCTAGAAGGAAGGACATTAATAAAGCTACTATTCTGATTAACCTCTTGCCTCAAAATGTTCTTATGGATAGGAGGGTATTTAGAAGAGGGGTGAAGGGTCATAAGAAAGTCTAAGAAACCATCACAATATGAAGACATGTCTCTTCACAATTTCTAATGCAATGAAAGAAACAATGCTATAAAAGAAAACTTAAATGTCAAAATAATACAGAACATGTGATTGATGAAAGTGAATAATTGATGAATAAGTGCATCTAATGATACATAAATGTTAGATTCAGAACTCAAAATCAAAAGTCATGCAAATGCAAGAAGCATGAAGTTTACCAAAATGTAATGGATGAAAATGGAACCAAGTAGGACTAAGATCAAGATCCACTTTTATACAAACATTGGAATACAAAATCACCTAAAGGAGTGAGTGAATTTGACTAACTCTTGTAGAAGAGAGCCAAATGATACTTCTAGGGTTTTTATTCCTTTTGCTTCTTTGGAAAGTGAATGAACTATAGAGATATGTTGAAGCAGTGTGAAACTATGAAGTAAAGGAGAACTTACATTGTTGTATTTAACTAATAAATAGATAAAGATTTTTTAATAAACACAAAAATGGATGGGAAATATGACTGTGCACTTGAAACTGAAATCTAAAGTTGAATCTGCAAGTCTAGGACATTAATAACACCCCAACCTTCTGAGTATAAGCCACTATTTGGAAATTTGTACCTTGATACTGCTTGGTCCTAGGAAATCAGGTCCAAATTTTAGGAATAGGCCTATACCAACTTCTTTATGTTGTTTTGGGCTTCTTGGCTACACTAGCTACCTATAGTTGCACGCAAGAGGAAAGAAAGGATGTTGTGGATAGGGATTTTCCTAGGTCAAGCCCTAGGTTTGGAATTAACCCTAATTAAAACAGAAATTGAACTTGAATTGAATTGGAAAGCTTGCTTTTTGATAGAAAGGCTATATTTGAAATTGAAATGTTTGAATGTAGATGATTATACTTTCAATAGGTGATGCAATTCTCTTAGGATAATTCATCCATTTGTTGATTCAATAACATGATACATCACATCAAATTATAACTAAAACATAATATGAAGATGCCTTGATGTAGTTTATTGCTCCTTGAATTAGATCTAATCTTGAAGAACAAGAAGAATTGCTCTTAAATTGGATGATAATGTTAGCATGAGATGAGATGTTCTAGATTTTGAAATGAATTGAGAAGGATACCTCATATAGGAATTTCATAATTAAAATCACCTTTAGGCCAATTTAGGTATAGAGTATTTTTGCACGGAGCTATATTTGAATAGGGTAGGACCGTCTTATTATCCTCCCAAAATTCAAGGCAAAAAGTGTAGGACCAAGGGGGTGTGATGTCTTGCTCCTGACAAATTCATCTTGAATTTTTAGGGATGAAATATAATGGGGTTCTAATCCTAATTCCAGCTTGGTGGCTCAAAACATGATGTATAGATATGCAAAATATATTTTGGAAGTTTAAATTTGGGTAGGATTAAGGATAAATCAGTATAATAAGGGATAAAGGGCACACCTAGAATCAAGGGCCCAAATAATAGTGTGATGATGTAATAAAGTGGAATAAGACTCATAATATTAAATTAAATATTAATTAATTACAATAAAGGTCCCATAATGCATAGAGGAATGAGAAGTACTAAAATGAGTTCTAGGAGAGTGTGAAATTGGACACACTAACAAAGACATAAAATTTATGATGTTTTAGAACCCTAAACCTAACACTAAACTAGAACCTAAATTGAGACCTAACCCTAACCCTAACTCTAATTGAATGTAATACACTAGATTGAACCTTATCCGAACCCTATACCAGATTGAACCATAACCCTAAAAATACATGATATTGAATCGTAATTGTGAAACTAATTAAACCCTAAATATAACAGTAAACCTAATTGAATGCTAACCCTAACATTATTTCAAAATAAACATTAAACTAAATTATACCCTAACCCTAAACCTAACCTAATAACAACCCTAAACTTAACTATATATCTAAAACAAAACCTAATCCTAATTATTATTGCAACCTTAACCATGATGTAACCCTACCAATAACTAGAATTATAATCCTAACACTAACCATAACCCTAATCTTGAGCCAAATCTTGTCATAACTATTATTCTATTACAATCATAATCCTAAATTCCCAACTATAACCATTAACCTAACCTTATCCATGATTTAAACCCTAACCATAATCCTAACCATAACCCTTCGCCTAACCCTAACCAAGATGTAAACACATGCCATAATCCTAACCCTAACACTAAACCCTAACCCTAACTACAACTCTAACCCCAACCATGATCCTTACCATAATATTAATTAATTAAGGTTGACATACAATTATGGTTATACTATTATGGATGGAGGAAACAGACAAAGATCGAAAACTTCCAACATCAACAATGGAGTTGTTGCAGTATGCACACATGCAAATATAGATATCTAATCTAAAAACACACATTAATACTATTAAAAACTACTCCATTGCACTCCTATTTCTCAAGATTTCATGATATTGCTCTCAGAAGCATGCAAAAAAGGCTATGAGGAAATGGAGATTTGAAATACAAGATGATTGAAAGATATGAAAGATGACTGCAAAAGTAAACTAACCAGAATGAAAAAGAAAGAAAAGATGCAAGAGATGGATTGAAAAGTAAGATTATTGATTTTTGATTGCAAAGTCATGGATGCCAAAATAGGAGAGGATCTCTACTTTTATAAGCATTCTCTGGGTGAATTCATGTTGTAGGATAAATGTGGGATAATAGATCAATTGTAAAAATGTAAATGTTTATCCCATATTGATTAGGTGGATGTAATAGATGGATATGAAAAATGATAAATAAGGGATGAAGTGGATTTGAGAAGGGTTTGAGAATAAAATGGATTTAAGGGAATAATGAAATATATATTATTAAATGGATAAATAATAGAATATATATTGATCTAGTGGATTAAATGCGGTAATGGAAAAATGGATATACTATTAGAATAATGGATATTAATATAATGAAAAAGGGATAATATTATGGATTTACCTAATTAGTGGAAAAATTGAGATCGGTTGGAGAAGACAATTTTTACATGTCTACAACTATTATCATTAATACTATTGAGGGAGGAACAGTAGAAAAACTGAGAAACGAAAGGAAGAAAAAGGGAAGAAAGCCGCAATAAACTAGGAACGGTGGAAAAAAGGAATGGAGGAAAAATTGGAGAAGCTGGAAGCTTAGATTGATAATCTTGAGGAAGGAAAAACAACTATGAAAAACTTTCTGATGATGATTCTGGACATCCTTACCTCGGTTACTAAGAATTTAGAGGATATTGCCAAGCTCCTTGAAGGTTCCAGCACCCCCAAACCTATAGTGGATCTTGATATGGATGAGGATACTATTAAGGGAGGAACAGTGGAAAGTGCTCCTGGTGGTGCGGTGAAAAGAACAAGGGCAAGCATGAAGAAAGTTGTTGCGGCCTCTTCCAAGGATATCCCTAAGCTTAGGGATAATATCAAAGATTTGCAAGGGATTAGCATAAATTTGGCTAATGCCCTAAAAAACATGAAGTAATTTGTTTTCTCTTCCGTTTATGTTTTAGCTGGAATTGGCTGGTTTTGTTGGGCTTTTTTGTTGATTTATGCCCATGACTGTGTTGGTTTTTTGGTAGTTTGTCTTTTCTTGTTGCTTAATGGTTTTATCTCTTAAGGATGTTATGTAAAGGGTTTCAGGATCCCTTCAAAACCTGCTTTTCCCATAATCAAAAACTATTATCATTAATATTATACTATGTTTTAATATAAAATAATATCACTATCTTAATCTAATGATAAAGAATTTAATTTACTACTATTATAATATTATTAATTTTTTTTTTTAATATAATAGTGTGTGAGGGAAAATTGCGCTCGAATATGAGAGATTGAAATACCTATGATGTCAATAAAGCAAACACAATTAGCTCAAACACCTCAAGATTAGGATGCTAGAAAGAAATGAATAAAGCATTTAAGACATTAAAAACAACAAAATGCAAATTCTATTCAAATCTTTGATTTGATTATCCCATGGTAAGATGTGTTAACGTAACAACTGCTTGATATTGTTGCATGATGTGATTATGGTGATTCAAGTCAAGCTATGAGTATTGCATGGTATGAAGTGTGGATGAAATTGGGCATTACGACAATATGGATGTGCTAATGGTGGATGAAATTCTGCATTATAACAATGCAATGTAATGAAAGTGGATGATTTGATCTTAAATGAGGACGGATTAAATAGGATAAGGGAGGAGAGGAAGGGATTGGAAAATGCAACACTTGTCCTCAAGGAGGAGAAGTGGCAATCCTATAAATGACAAGTGGAACAAGATTCCACACTTATCCTCAAAGGCTTAACAAGGGAGGACAAGTGTCCAATAGAGGGGCACATGTCTTGGGGAGGAATGACATGTGTCTTCAATGACACATGCCTCTTTTGGGAGAAAGCCACCCAAAATAGGCTTTAATTTCCTAAAATTAAGGAAATTAGGGAATATGTGTGCACACGCATGTGAGGGGAGGTTAGGATAAGGTTAGTTTGAGGGTATAGGGTTGGTTAGAACCCATGGGTTAGATTGGAGGTTAGGTTAGAAGAGGCTTAGTTAGGTAGTTAGGAGTTAGAAGCCATGTTCTCTAAAGGGAATATTTGAATTTAAATAATTAAAATAAAAGGAAGAAAAGGAGGAATTAATTAATTGGTTTAATTAATTAATGGATTTGGAAAAGAGGGAAATTAATTAATTCGATTAATTAATTAAAGGGATTGGAAGGGGAGAGTTAATTAATTAGATTAATTAATTCAAGGGATGGGCTTAATTAATTAAGATATTTAATTAATTAAATGGCTAAAGGCAATAAATTTGACTAAATTGATTAGCCAAATTTAAGTGTCTACATTTTGCCCCTTCTTCGCAGTGGCGTTAGAATAGCATCAGTGTGAAGACAATAAGACACTTCCTAGGGAAGAAAAAAGGGAGAGATAAAATGCCCTAGGCAGACGAAGGAATGGGCAGGGAATCCCCCTCGAGAGGGTGCATGGGGAGAAAGGACCCGATGACGTCTCAAAAGAAACATTGCCCCAATGGATAGGAGGGAAAGCAAGAAGCACGGTAAGAGGAGATAATGTGAATGCAGTAGAGATGGAGATGGAAACATCATGGGGCACAAGAACCTATGCAAACAAGACGTCATGTAGAACTTATTTTGATTTAGCAGTGTCTATGAGTCACCAAGGTATAAGGAACCAGGGTGGAATTTCACAACCAATGCATGGACTGATTCAATAAAAAAAACCACGGGCTAATCTAGCACCACAAAGAGTTACAGAGACCTTATAGGCAATAGTGCTAAAAGAACCCCAAGCAGAAGATATTCCCCAGTGTAACATGAGATAATAGAGACCTCACGAGGAGAACCTATAGGGGATTTGAAATGAGAGAGTGTGCAAGAGGAGGAAGCAGGCAAACCAGGGTTTCCAAAGATGAAGATGGAGATGTTGATGATGTGGGAGAGGGCCTTTCCCCCCTGGCCATTTCTCTGTGCTTTGTTTTGCATGTTGGGTTGTGGGCTTTGCAGGGATTGTTGAAGCCAAGATGGAGGAGATCTCGATTAAAGATGTGGTCTATTTTTACCTAGTGTTGGGGATCGATAGGGGTGTGTTTGCGTGGAGCTATATGTGGTCTTCTCTATTGAGATTTCATTGGTTCTTTTCCCAAATCATGGGATTTCATGTTCTCTACGTTCTATGAGGAGGGCTTTGCAGGGAGAGGCCTATATAGGGTAGAATGTCGATCCAGGTGTTGATGTTGCATGGTTCCTCTATGTGGTGGTGATATTTTTTTTTGGTGGTATCCTCTTGCTCGAGGAGACCTTTGTTATCTGGGTTGTGGAGATTTTGAAGATTTTTTTCCCAGGTTTGTTAGTTATGGCAAACTCATCTCTCCATGAGAGGGGTTGTTTGGATTTTTTCTGCTCTGAGGCTCATTGTGATGGCCTTATTCCCTGTTTCTGCCTTTGCTTTGATGGATGTCATGGCTTGGATCTCTTGTGGCCCTATTCTTTCTTGGAAGACTATTTTCTTGGGCCTACTTCCTATGTATCTCTATTAGCTAATATGGGGGTTTGGCCATTGTTTTCTTTGTGGTCCCTGTGCACCTCTAGTTCCATTCTTGTCTTGTGGGGTCTTGGTGATATTATGGCTCTCCTTTATCTATCTTGGGTTATTTCTTTATTCATTGTGGAGAGTATGAAATTGGTTCTGGTTTGAGAATGGCTTTTTGGCCCTCTTTTTTACCTGCTTTCTTTTTCTATTGAGGTGAAAGGCATTTTTGTGGAGGGAAGGTTTGGTTGGAGGGTCACTGCTCGCTGGAGTTTTCTAAGGGTGCTTGCTGCCCTGTTTTTGGAGGCTGATTATTGCTCTGCTATCATCACTAGATTGACTGGTCCTCAGCAATTTTATCCTATGGAGGTGGCTAATATGGTTGTGTCTATTTTTTTGGTGCATGGATTATGTGGGCCTCTGTTTCTTTGGAAGGTTCTGGGAGCCTTTTTAAAACCCATTTTTCCCATCTTCAAGTGTGGCTTAGATCTTTTGCCACTAGCTCTTGTGGGGTTAAATGATGCTTGGAAGGCTCATCTGTTTGCTTCCCTTCAAACCCTATTGAGGTGGGTCCTTTTCCTATGGAGATGGAAAAGTGTTTTGCTGGTTGGGAGCCCTTTCAAAACCCAAAATACTGCTAGTTTTGGGAGCTAGTTCAAAACCCAATTTGGGTTGTGGGAGCCTAGTAAAACTCATTCTAAAGGTTGAGGGAGCCTAGAAAAACCCTATTTTTGTTGTTTAAGGTTGTGGGAGCCTTGTAAAACACACTTTCAAGGTTAAGGGAGCCTGGAAAAACTCTATGTTTTTAGTTTTTTTTTGGGACTAGCTGGTTGCTAGCAGTTTTCAAGGGCCCAGTCTAGTCATTGTTTGTTTTTGGTTAGGTATTGGTCATGTGGTCTTTTGTGGCCAGGAGCTTCTATTATCAAGTTTTGGGAGCCTTGTAAGACCCATTAATCAGGTTATGGGTGGTTGGAAAAAAACCCTGGTATCTCTTGAATGTGAAGGGAGCCTTGATAAAACCCTTGTACTTGTGAAAGGCTTTGGCCTTCTACCTTTCCAGCTAGGTTTCATTGATATCACTTTGCTGCTAGGCTGGTTTTATGCTACTTATTATCTTTGATGTATCTTTTGCAGTTATATATTTTGGGTTTCATATTCTGGTAAAATCTGAGGGTTTTGGGTCCCTTCAAAACCTATTGTAAGGAGTTTCAAGTCCCCTCAAAACTTGTTTATCCTGATAAAAAACAAAGACCTCATGAGGGTACAATAAGGAACACATCCAAAAGACACACCGAGAAAAAAAAAAAAAAAAAGCAACAAGATCACATCTTGAGCCTTGTTATTCCTAGCGCACCATGAAATGAAGGATCATGGCGACCAAGAGGAAATAGGACCCAAGGAGCTTAAAAAGATAAACAAAGATCAAAAAGCAATCAAAGCCAACACAAGGGCCTCAAATATCTTTTGTCAAAGGATGATTGATTGGATTTGATGATGTCTAGTTTTAGGGAGGGTACTTCCTGTATAAGACAAAAATGATCAAGACATCTAGTTTCAGGAAGGATACGTCCTATATAAGACTAAGATAGATCAAAAGGTTTGGTTTTAGAAAGGATACACCCTGTATAAGAAAAATGATAGATGACTGTTTGATGGATGAGACAAAAGGTACCTAATATGATCATGATGACAAAGATTCTCAAAGATGATTGTTGAAGAACCAGCTGATAGAACATGATCTCGAAGGACTAGACTGACACGCATAGCTATGTACAACGACACCTATATACAAGGGACACCTATATGCAACCAACAATGGTGACCAAAAAGAGCGAGGAGGAATGTATAGGATAAGAGGACACTATGCACAGAGGACCCATTGCAAAAGACCATTCATAAGAGTTATACACAAATGAGATGGGAGGTGAAGTAGGAGAAGGCAAGGGAATGTGGGTACCAGGAGATACCACGTGGAAAAAGAGATGGATACGATATAGATGCAAATGGGGGCAAGTAACAATAGATACCGCACCAAGAAAGATGTATGTGAGGAGAATATGGATAATGGAACTTCCCTTTACACATGGAGCCTGCTGCCAAGTTTTCACCATATGTACATGTCCAAGGTGCCTGTTTGCCAAGTTTTCACCATTGGACTTTTTATTTTTCTTGTCTATTTTTTTTTTATTTATAAATTTAGTATTTTCTAATTTTCAAAACTTGAGGTACACTACCATAGTCTAGGCATAGAATCTCTTCAAATGCGGGATGTTGAGGGGATCATTGAGAGGCTTCCCTTCTAGAGTAGATAACTAATAGGCTCCTTAACCATATTTTGTTGTGACCACATATGTACCGAGCTAATTTTCTTTAAATTTTCCTTTCTTTTTGCAGTCCTACTGAGTGATGGTACTTGCTCGAAGTACTAGGTCATCGACATCAAACTCACGAGGGTCAACCTTTTTTTGGTACTACCTCTTAAGATGGATCTGATATATCTACAAATGATCATAGGCTTTCTGACGCTATTAGTCAAGAAGACCTATCTGAGCTATCCTTGCCACTCTATAGTCTTCATCAGAAATGAACTCTTTTAAGGATATATGCAACTATGGCAACTCAACCTTGATTGGTAAGACTGCTTCTGCACCAAGGACAAGGGAATAGGGAGTGGCTCCAGTAGGAGTCTAGATGCTAGTACAACAACCCCAAAGGAAGAGGTTGAGATGAAGGTGCCAGTCATGACTAGTTTCATTAACAACTTTCTTTAGGATATAAAGAAAGGTTTTATTAGTTTCCTCAGCTTGGTCGTTCCCTTGGGGCTAATATGGTGTAGACCAATGATGTTGGATATGAAATGTGGAATAAAGATCATGCATGTGTTATTTTTTGAATGGGGTTCCATTGTTAGTAATAATGGTAGAGGGAATCCCATAGTGGCAAATAATGTGGTATGGGATAAACTTGGACACTTGGACAACAATAGTGAGGGCAAGGGCGATGGATTCCACCCATTTGGTGAAATATTATATTGCAGTAATGATAAAATTGTGTCCATCTAAGGAAGGGGGATGGATCTTACTAACGAGGTCAAGGCCCCATGTAGAAAAAGTACATGGTGTTGTTATTGGCTACAAATCCTGAGCTAGAACATGAATCAGGTTCCCATGCTACTAACAAGGCACATATTTCTTAACAAATTCACAACAATCATGTTCCATGATGGGCCAATAGTATCCCAATCTTAAGAGATGTTTGGAAAGAACATATCTGCTCATGTGAGTGCCACAAGTACCGACGTGCACTTCTTTCATTGCAAGATTAGCTTTGTTCAAATATAAACATCTAGAGAGAATATCATGGTAGCCCCAATGATATAGATTGTCTCCTACAAGGGTGAATTGGGTGCAACGATGAATAAGGTTTCGGTGGTCATTATGGGATATGTTTGGTGGAAGGGTACCATCTTTAAGATAGGCATGGATGTCATGGTACCAGGGTGATTAGGGTCCAGCAATGTTGCACACCATTTCTGTTTGTTATGTACCAAATATTGGTTGAAGTAGTTGTTCAACTAAGAATTCATATCTCAGACTATCTGATCCAATATCCATGAGGGATCTGATGGTGGCCATTGCATCTGTTGCTTTATTCTGAGTTGGAGGGATTGGGTCAAAGGAAACATTCAAAAAGTTCTGCTTAAGGTCATCAACCATTTTTTATATGGCAAAAGTTTGTCATCTTTAGTTTGATATTCATCATTGACCTATCAGATGACTAGCTAGGAGTCTCCATAAACCAGGATATCTAAGATGTTCCACTGAATAGCTATTATTAAACCAGTCATTAGTCCTTCATATTCAGTGATGTTGTTGGTACATGGGAAGGCTAACTTGAATGATTTCAGAATAAAATTGCCTTGTGGAGTGACAAACAAAAAGCCCACCCCTACCCCTTTCCTTGTATGGGAACCATCAAAATAAAGCTTCCAAGGAGGTTGTTCTATGATTGTGCATACATACTCATCTGGGAACTCTATGACTAGAAGATAAGCATCAACCAAGGGTGTTTCAGATAACTGATCAATGATGACCTATCCTTTGATGGTCTTTCTGTCTACATACTTGAATGTCAAATTCACTGAGTAACATGACCCATTTAGCCAGGCAGCGAGTGAGGGTTGTTTTAGATAGTAAATATTTCAGTGGATCAATGTTGCAGATGAGCTTGACTGCGTGACTTAACATATAATGGCATAGATTTTGTGAACAAAAGACAACTGCTAGACATGCTTTTTCTATTGGAGATTAATTTAGCTCAAAGTCGACCAAGGTTCGACTGATGTAATAGATTGCTCTTTCTTTTCCCTGATCATCATCTTGGGAAAGAAGTGCCCCCACAGCTATTGGAGTGACTAAAATGTATAAAAGCAAAGGATGGTCTGGAATGGGTGGCATTAGAATTGGAGGATGAGCCAGATATTCTTTTATCTTATCAAATGTTTGTTGGCATTGGGTATCCCATTTGAATTCAGTACCTTTTCTGAGCAAGCGCGTGAAAGGTTAACACTTATCTGCAAGTTGAGTAACGAAGCGGTGAACCAACTGTAGCTTTACTTGGAAGCTACACAGATTTCTCAATGTTCTGGGAGGGGGCATCTCCATGATTGCTTTTACCTTTTTGGGTTTGACCTCGATACCTCATCTAGAAACTATGAATCCTAGGAGTTTACCTGATTTAACTCTGAAGACACACTTTTTTGGATTAAGCCGTAATTTATATTTGGCGAGACGCTCAAAGACAAACTCAAGGATAGCAGGATGTTCCTCTCTTGTTTTTTTTTTACTAGGATGGCATCTACATAATCCTCCAATACTGTGTGCATGAGGTCATAGAATATTATTTTCATGGCACGTTGATATGTGGTGCCAACATTTTTGAAACGAAAAGGCATGAACTGATAATAGAATGTTCCCCATGGTGTGGTGAAGGTATTTTTATGTTGATCTTCTTTTGCTATGTTTATCTAGTTATACCCTAAGAATGCATCCACGAGGGATAGCATTTCATGTCCCGTTGTTAGATCGACAAGGATGTTGATGTTGGGAAGTGGAAAATCATCTTTGGGACATGCTTTATTTAGGTCCCAAAAGTCTGTACATACTCTGATGGATTTATCCAATTTGGAATTGGGATCTATGTTAGAGATCCACTCTGAATAATCAATTGGACGGATGAACTTGACTTCAAGAATTTTTTTTAACTCTGCCTTGACTGAGAGGGCAATTCTAGGATGCATCTTGCATAGCTTTTGCATAACTGGTTTGACATTAGGATCAGTTGTCAGATGATGAACCACTAATTCAGGATCTAGGCCAAGCATGTCCACATAAGACCATGTGAATTTGGTGGGCCATCTATAAATGATATCAGAGAATACCTTGAGTTTGTATTCAGATAAAGAAGCGACTATATGAGTGATATCATGTGGAGTTTCTTTTGTACCCAAAATTATCTCGTTGGTCTGATTCATGAGAATGGATAACCTTTTAGGAACATAACCATTGGCGAGGGGAAGAAAATAATCATCATCATTTGGCACCTCAAGGAGGTTTTCACCAAAAGATACACCCTTTGTTTTTTACTATTTTGAGCCAAGAAGAACCTCAATGAGGTTTTTGCTATAGGACCGTTTATTTTTTATTTCTTTTTCACTTTTATGGTTAATAATTCCTTATTCCCTGAAGTAACTGTTAGGGTCTAGCTTGTAGATTATGTTTTGCTCAAGATGATGATATGGTGCAGCCTCGGTTGCCCCTGAAAGTAGCAACATTGTATCATCTTGGAATGTGTCCAGATGTGCAACAGTTTGGCCCCAATAAATGATCTTAGGGTGGAGAAGGGGAAGGTCAATTAGGAGAATTGTATCACATAGGTTAGTTGTGCCAAATTTAGAGGAACTATCTATATCATCATATGCTTTTTTAACCACTTCTTCAGGGATATCATCGATATTGATTGAAACATTTTTATTGTTTCTAGTAGTGCTAGCCAAACTCAAGGCTTCATAGGAGGGACTTCCAAAACCAAGCCCTTGGTGATTAATATTAGAAGTGGGATTAATAGGTCTTGTGATACCTTGTTCTTCATGGCCTAAACCACCACCTTGGTAGTTCCACTTTTGAGTAGCCCACTTGTGAGGAACGGGATATTTTTCCTTGAGTTGTCTCAGGTGAGTGTCATTATCTGTAGAAACATCCTTATAGAGCCATTGATCGATGTCTCCTTCTATGATCTCATGTTTAAGCTCCCCTTGAGCTTGAAAAGTGGTGGAGTCATATTGTCAGGCCACAGGTTCTTTCTTCTTCTATTCTTTAGTAGGTTTTCCATGAGCATGGGGATATAGGGGTAGAGTGTTGACTGTGAATGTGCCATGAAGGGAATACTCTCCACAACTAGCATCATTGACCTTGAGTTGGGAAAATGAGGGAGAGATAGAAGTTTTCTATTTTGCGGTAGTGAGTATGGTATTCGAGTCAACATATGAGGATGATGGAGTGGCAGATGTGGTTTGAATTTTGATACCTATGTAATGATGGGAGTATGGAGATGAGGCCTCGAGTGTATAATAGTACTCAAAGGGTTGAGTGTTGCCACAAATAGTGATTTCACACCCTTGAAAAGGTAATTTTAGGCACTGGTTATAGGTGGACAAAATGACCTGCATGGCATGGATCCATGGACGACCTAGGAGGACATTGAACGGCAAATCAAGATCGACAACATGGCACATTGTACTTTGTGTTATTGAGCCCACCTAAATGGGGATATTGATCATTCCCACTGAAATTCTTTCAGCATTATCATATGCATTGATTGTGCATGTCTGCAACAGTGTACCCCACTTGAGTAACAAACTTGAATGTACAAAGATTCAAGGCATAACCATTATCAATTAGAACTCGTTTTAATTTATTTCATTTCACAATAGCTTCAATATTGAGCAGATGGATATGATCAATATCTAGGACCATAGCATCAGATTGGGTGAAATTGAGGTGGTATGTGGAAGATAGATGTGCCACCATGGCTTGGAATTGTGTGGGATCGATATTGCTCGGAACACGAGCCTCTTGTAATTCTCGAGTGAGAATCTCTTCATGAGTAGGTGAGGATTTTAGCAAATCCAAGATGGAAATATGTGTTGGGGTTTTTCCTAAGTTCTCAAGGAGGTTATATTGGGTAGATACTGACACTGTTGGGGTAGCATTAGATACAGGAGCCCCAAGCACTAACATATAAGCTCTCCTAGTTGTTATGACACATTGAGTATCAACACTTTTGATACAAATCATGTGAACATGATCGTCTTCTTGAGAAATGTAACCTATGGTAGGACCATAATCAAAGGGTACATTATTGTAGTTTATGTTATTGGCAGTATGAGTTTGATTTGCATTAGACGTGCTAGCCTCTCCTTGATGTTTAGAAAGGGCATTCTTGTACATACCGAGATTGGCATTCATGGATTTCACTGTGATAGGATCGATGTCAATTTTGCCTTAGTCAATAAGGTATTGGACCAAGTGCTTAAGCTTTACACACCTGTTTGTAGCATGACCATGGACACGATGATAGGAACAATACTCATTTTCCTTATACCAATCAGGCTTAGGCTTAGACTCGTCAAATAGTGTCGTGTGTGGAAACACAACCATATTATGTTGTTCCATACATTTTAGGATCACCTCTAGGGGTTATTCTATAGCCATGAATTAGCGTCATCGACCATTGTATCCCATTTGATGAGGAAGAGATTGAGATACGGTAATCATATTGGTTTGATTATCTTGTGCATTTTGCGTTTGTGCTTGTGGATGCATGGGTGGAGAAGGATTGACATACAATTCTTATGGGGGTAGTGACTTTGGAGCCACAATCATTTTCACTATCTTGTAATCAATGACCCCATCACCAATGAAATTTTTGTTCTTGTTCCAACACCATTGTCTACCATTACCAAGTTTATCAGGATACTCTTTATAGAGCTTGATAATTCTTTCATTAATTAAAGCATACTCGATAGATGGTCCTTTGGTCATGATATCCTTAAAGGTACTTGTTCAATTTAGTCGAATGTGATATGCAAGCTTTGGGTGAAGATTGTTGATAAAAATCGGAACCAACTAAGTATCTGACACTATACAGGGGAGATGACCAGCTAGATCTCTCCACCTTTGGACATAATCGAGGAGGATTTCACCACCTTTCTTCTTAGCATGACACAAGTCGAGCATAGAGATATCAATTTGTATGTTGTAATGATATTGAGCCACAAAACACTCAGATAAGTCTGCAAAAGTGGTGATGACACCGAATGGCAATTTAGAGAACTATTCTAATGAAGAGCCACTAAGAATCTTGGGGAACAACCACAAAGATAGTTATCACTCCATGATACCTCTTGACAAGCCATACAGAAGTCTTTAATATGATGATGCAGATCTCCTTTCCCTTTGTATTTTTTGAATCTTGGTGTTTCAAAGTGTTTGGGGAAAGGCATTGTTGTGATGGATGTATCAAATGGGTAAGGACAAAGTTCTTCAAATTTGAAGACCCGTTCATAGCTATTCTCTTGTAATATTTGAAGTGTAGCTTTCATTTCCTCCCATTCGGTATTGACCAGAAAAGAATTAGGAGATGATGTAGCCGATTGATATCATGATACTTGATATGACATTTGTTGTGAGTGGTGATAACCCTATTGGTGTGATGGGTTCTGATAACTTGTCATATTTTGGTAAACAGGGATTTGTTATTGACCTAGTGTTTGTTGCTAATACTGAGGTATCTGCGAATAGGTTTCCACATTTTGTTGTGGGGTGCTAAGTGGTTGTTGATATTGCAGATTTTGACAATGTTGAATCTGTGGTGTGCTACCTTGTGGATAACTGCCCCCTGTGTAATTGGGTTATACATTATACTGAGCATTTCCTGTTGGGGGATTCTAATTTGCACCACTTTACACATGATGAACATTCATGACAACGTAAGATACAGGTGGTGTTTGTAAGTAACTGAATCATGGTTTTGATGCAATAGGTTGGAATGTTACTTGCGGTTGATATTGGGTAGTACCCACAACTTGTGGCATTGATTGAACATGAGGGGGTATAGATGATGATAATGATGGTAACGTGCAATTCATGCCCCAGTTGCAATTTGTGTGGTGGATAAAGAAGGATAACTTGGCATTCCTATGGTCCAAAATGGTGCCTATGTAGAAGACACATTGATGGGTAGAGAGACTAGAATGGTAAAAGGCATGACTTGCATCATACTAGATGTTACGATCATTTGTGTCGTTAATGGTAGAGAGGTGGTGAGTTGTGTGGTCAAAACATTAACCGGTGCATTGTAGACACTGCCTCCTAAAGATGAAGGCCCTTTCCACTTGGTGTAAAATGGCTGATAGTGTCACATGAGGGTATCCATAGGTGCTTGCATGAGCATCATGGATGTATTATTATGTGATAGTGTTGGTAGGGGTGGTTGAGCTTATTGAGGAAGTCCTTGTGGACTTGCGGTTATGAGTGTGTCAGGTGATGCAATAGTCATGTCATTGGCAACCATGTTGGAAAAATGAGATTTTTGCAAGCTTCAATGATTTCATTAGCCATTTGAGCATTGTCACGATTCGAGAGGAACTGATTGACGGGATTAATTTGAACATTTTTTTCATCGAGTTGATCGACCATATCGTCCTCTACAATGATTGTATGAAGTGGGTCTTGACTAATGGGAATGTTTTCTGACATGATAGGGCTAACACTCGATTCAAGGTTCATTTCAGGATCATAAATTCCTAGTCCAAAATGTGAACGTTATTGATCCATACTTGTCGAGATTTAGATCAAGTGATGACAAGAATGAAATGGGAGACAAGGTGATGAGATGATGAAAACGTCAAGAATGTGAAACCAAAATCAAGGATTGAATAGGTGTCTAATTTGATCAATATTGATGAGAAAGAGACCTAAAATGGATGCAATGATTGACTCAAGAACAAATCAATTAAAAAACCAAATGCCCCAAACCACAATTGGATGATGTCTGAATAAAGCAATGCGATACTAAAGTTACTCAAGAGCATACACTCAAGCAACAAAATATATCAAAGTGAAGGAAATCTCTAGCTCAAGGTGATGATATCACAATGAAATAAGACATAAAACTCTAGACACGATATAGTCAAAGAGTTGATGATGATTTGTAGCAAGGAAAGATGCAGACTATTGTGATTTGAGAAAAAAATGGGATTGAAATGGTGATTTGTCTATTTTGATTGATGGATTGATTATAGTACCAAATGATTATCCAAAAGATAAGGATTTATTTGATTGAAAATATGCAATATGATTGGTGATGCAATTGATTAACTAAGGAAATCAGACTTTTGATAAAAAGATTTTATCCCTGACTCAAGAGGAGAAAGATGATGACCAAGCATGCAAAAGCTCAAGATGATGATGATGACGCAAGCTAAAGATTAATGACCAAGATTGATGAATGATTCAGACATTCAGATGCACTGAGATAAATCATGCCCTAGATAGACGATAGTAAAGATGTTTGATTGGAAAGAGGATAATGATGACTATCGATTGAGATGATACAATTGATTATGCAAGTCAAGACCTTAGTAGATGATAGCAATGACACAATTTTTGCAATGACAACAAGGTAATGATTTATCACTTTGTAGTAATGAAAGTTTGATTCATGCAAGTTGAATACCTTAGAGGGCAATAATAATGACACAATTTCAAAAATAGATGACAAGGTGATGACTTAGTAATGGTGATAATGAAAGTTTTATTTATGCAAGTCGAAGACCTCAATAAGAAAAAATGACGACGCAATTTCAAAAATAGATGACAAGGTAATGACTTAGCAATGGTGATAATGAAAATTTGATTTATGCAAGTCAAAGACCTTAGAAGATGATAATAACAATGTCAGATTGAGAATGAGGACAACCAAGATGAACTTCTTTGACACTTGATTTAGGTAAAATTTGACAACATAATGAGACAACTAACACAAAATCAATAGATTAGAAAGGACAAATGTTGAAGGACAAGACCAAACTAGGACCTAGTGACGTGAAATTGTTTTATGTTTTGAGTTGATTTTTGACAAAATATTATTTCGACAACAAACATGACAAACACGTAAGTATGATAATGAATTTTAGTCATGCACTTCCTAGGATAGTCAAAGAGGATACTTGTTGAATCCCCTAGCCCAGAATACCACATCCAACATGATAGATAAAATCTTGGCAACACTGGCTCCACCCTTAGTACACACTTCTTGGGCATGCCAAGCTTCAAATTTATAGAGATCCAAGGATCTAGAGAAATTTTCTCCAATTGGGGGGTACATGAAGGGTGTCTTCGACATGCGCATATCACAACGTCTGAGCCAACAAGTAGAAGGATTGGGGCCACTATAATAATGGTTCGTAATAATTTTTCAATGGGTCCAGTCCAACAATGGATTCTCAAAACAAGCCACCTAAGGATTTAATTGAGCTTATCGGTGTGGAGAAGGCCTCCACATACGATGAATTCACTCAACACTTTGATCATTTAATCGAGTATCTATATAGCGGCTCAAAAAACACCACTCGAGGTCATGCTGGGAGAGATGATATCCCCAATGCACCTCTGTTTTGAAACACTCCATTGACGTGATGAGGCCCACAAGAGGTGATTCGCTAATAAAGATAAAAATGGGCATTGTTAACCACCTTTCTCATCACCCAAGTTCTGCAAAGGCAAGGGGAGATAATAATAGGCATAATTGTCGATCCACCCTACAAGTGCACAACTGTGCCAAACACGAAATACACAAGATTCATTTTAATCCCCATATAAAAGTTGTTTACCCTAAAAAGAAAACACACTCCTAAGTTACCCCTACAAAACAAACCATTAGAAGTTTTCAGATTTGTCTTTGACCGCTCGAAACACCCCTGCAAGCAAAATGATTAGAAGTTTCAATGTAAGTCTTTGGCCGATCGAAAAGTCTATGTTATCCTTGCCACATGCTGTAGAAAAACCATTGGTAGCAGAAATCAAAATTACATCAATTTTTTTTTTTTAATTTTTAAATTTTTTGTTTTTTTGTGGAATTTTCTAAAATTAGAAACTTTCTAAAAATGGAAACCTACCAAAAATGGAAACCTACTAGATTTAGAAACTTGCCAAAAATAGAAACCTACTAAAATTAGAGACCTACCAAATTTAGAAACTTGCTAAAATGGAAACCTAATAAAAATAGAAACCTACTAAACATGACAGCTTGCTAAAAACAAGAACCTGCTAAAAATAGAAACCTGCCAGATTTAGAAACCTGCTAAAAATGTCAACCTACTAAAAATAGAAACCTACCAAATTTAAAACATGCTCAAAATGGAAACCTACCAAATTTACAAAACCTACTAAAAATGGCAACTTGCTAAAAATGAAAGCCTCCTAAAAATAGAAACCTACCAGATTTAGAAACCTGCTAAAAATGGCAACCCGCTAAAAACAAAAACTTGCTAACAATAGAAACTTTCCAAATTTAGAAACCTACTAAAAATGACAACTTGCTAAAAATGGAAACTTGCTAAAATAGCAACTTGTTAAAAATGAATACTTGCTAAAAATAGAAACCTGCCAAGTTTAGAAACTTACAAAAAAAGGCAAGCTACAAATAGAATTAAATCGACCCTAAAGTGGATCCCATCGGGCGTGCTAGAAAATGTGTGAGGGAAAATTGCACTCAAATATGAGAGATTGAAATGCCTACGATGACAATCAAGAACACAATTATCTCAAACACCTCGAGATTAGGATGCTAGAAGGAAATGAATAAAGCATTTAAGACATTAAAAACAACAAAATGCAAACTATATTCAAATCTTTGATTTGATTATCCCATGGTAAGATGTGTGCTCATTGATGCAATAGTTGCTCGATATTGCTCCATGATGTGATTATGATGATTGTATTCAAGATATGAGGATTGGATTGTTAGACAGCTCAAATAACCAGAGGACAACTGAGAGGGGGGGAGGTGAATCAGTTGTCAACAGATTACAAAACTTTAAGCATTCAAATCCTTATTACCGGAACACAAACTCAATACCCAAATGCATAAACCAAATACCAGAATAACTGATATAGAAATTAAGCATAAACACAAATCACATAACAATTACCATCCAAACATAACACATGACACCAAGATTTGTAAGTGGAAAACCTAGTAAAGGGAAAAACCACGGTGGGAAGCCTACCCACAGTCAACCAATACTTCTGCAGTAAGTATGTGATTACAAAATGAGGGGCCTACACATGTAGGAAGGCCAATAGCCTAGAGCACACTGCTCATCACAAAAGGAGCCTCACTGACTACAAAATAAATCCAGACTACAATTCGAAAAGAAGAGTGAACTGCAAAGATAGCATCTCCTATGCCTGAGTACAGTTTCGATCAAGCTCAGTACTAGAGGTCTTAAACCTCTCTTACCAACCCAATTTGATCACCTATGATTGACCAAAACTTCTGCATATGATTACAACATTATTCACACAGGTAATCACATAACCATCCCATAACCATGATCTACAAAGAGATCTTACATTTCATATATACCAACCCGGGACCTAAACAATTAGGTGGGCCATCTAAAAGATAATACAATAAATTCATAATATAAACCCACAAACCAATAATCAATCAAGTCAGACTAAGACTGAAACAACATAATCCAATCAATGAATCCATTTGGTAACGCATCAAGATCACCCATCAATACGTTACATAAGCCAGTCCATAACCTAATAAAATAAGACATCATTAGGTCCATTCTGAAATGCAACACCATCGATCAACAGGAATATGAACAAGATAACCAACAACATCCTGAAAGCCATCTAGAAGCCATGCAAACACCACTTATCATGTGCATCAAAAGATCTTCAACAAAGCTCTGTCGATAAAACCCTCACCGGTGACCAAAAGGCTTACTAGAACAAATGATAGTATCCGAGTCATCAAATCCCGAACCAACTGATTATGATATGCATCTGAATAGCATGAATGATGGATCCAAATCAATTCCACAAACCAAAGCATATCGGAGCATACCAAATCAATATCATAATCCAACCACTCTACCAGAACCAACCGAAAATTGGCAAACAACCAAAATAGTCGGTGTTTCCATCAATGACAAAACATCAATGCAACACAATAAATTTCTCCAAATTGCCAACGATCTCCCCCTTTGGTATTGATGACAACACTAGATGCGAAAAGCATCTAAGCGCCAAGAAATCCCAAACAAGTCTCCCCTATGGAAGACAACCAACAATCTCTCACAAAATGATATAGCAATGAAGCTCTGAACCAAACTCCTCTAATGAATATATCTCTCCCTTATGTTTTTCACAAGAATTACTCTCCCCCTTTGACATCAATGCCAAAGATCTGACATAAATATCAAAGAAAAATTATAAATCCTCTGACTCTTACAACTGACTACTCCCCCTGAGTAGTAGTACCACCACATCAATCTGGAATGAGTAATAGCTCTAATAATGCAAACCGAACTGATGCCAATCAACATCACTCAGGTCTCTACCGAAGGGATAGAAACCCCCAATCTGTCTCTGAAGTACTCAAATGATTCTTTAGGAAAAGGTTTAGTGAAGATGTTTGCAATCTTCTCTTTAGTGTTCACATAAACCAGTTTAACTTCATTAGCTTCCACCTTCTCCTTCAAAAATTTATACTTGGTAGATATGTGCTTTGTCTTAGAATGAAATACCAGATTCTTTGATTTAACAATAGCAGCAGAGATATCATAGTGAATAATTGTCAGTTCATTACAATTCACCTTTATATCCTTCAACATTTGATTCATCCATAGAACTTGTGTACAGTTAGTAGCAACAACAACATACCCAGCTTCAACAGTAGATAAAGAGGTACATGACTGCTTTTTGCTGATCTGTGAAACAAGTTTCTTTCCAAGAAAGAAATCTCCAATGGATGTGCTCTTTTGGTCATCAACATCTATAGTCCAATCTGCATCTGTATATGCACATAATGTAAAGTCAGTATTTTTAGGATACCACAAACCATATTCAGTTGTTCCCTGCAAATACCTAAAAATCCTTTTCATCGCACTCTCATGAATTTCTCTAGGATCACTCTAATATCTTGATATAATACAAACTCTATTCATTATATCTAGTCTAGTCTAAGGCAGATATAACAAACCTCCAATCATAGACTTGTACCTTGTAGGATTTACTGGTGCAAATGCACCTTTCTTTGTCAATTTCTCACTTGTAACCACCAAAGTACCAACCGGTTTAGAATTTTCCAACCCGAATTTCTTCAACAACTCTCTAGCATACTTAGTTTGACAGATGAAAATACCTTTATCAGTTTGAGTAATTTGCAAACCTAAGAAAAATTTCATCTCCCCAATCATAGACATCTCAAATTCATTCTTCATATTGTTAGAGAATTCCATACATAACTTATCTTCACCTCCAAAAATGATATCATCAACAAAGACTTCAATCATCAATATGCCATCATCGGTGATCTTATAATATAAATTACTGTCAACATTACCTTTAGTGAAACCAAGCTCCAAAAGATATTTATCCAGTCTTGCATACCAAGCTCTAGGGGCTTGTTTCAATCCATATAAATCTTTCTTTAACCTGCAAACCATGTTTTTGTCATCTGAAAGTGAAAATCCATCAGGTTTCTCAAAATAAACTTCCTCTTCAAGATCTCCATTTAGAAATGCACACTTAACATCCATCTGATAAACCTTGTAGTTCTTATGTGCAACATAAGCAAGAAATAATCTCGCAGCTTCAATCCTAGCTACTGGTGCAAAGGTTTCATCATAATCAATTCCTTCCTTTTAAGAATATCCTTTACAAACCAATCTAGCTTTATTCCTCACAACTTTTCCATCTTCATTCAATTTATTCTTTAAAACCCATTTAGTTCCAATAACATTCTTATTTTTAGGTTGGATAACTAAAGTCCATGTGTTATTCTTTTCTATCTGATCTAATTCTTCTTCCATAGCTTTCATCCAAAATTCATTTTTACAAGCTTCAATTACCGATGTCGGTTCAACTTGAGAAATTAAATATACCTCATCAGTTGCCAACCTTCTTCTTGTCATCACTCCTTTGTTCTTGTCTCCAATGATCTGATCTTCTGAATGATTCAACCTTATATACCTAGGAGTCTTCTGATTTTCTGTTCCTCTGCCCTGATCTTCAGTTACTGTTGAATTTTTTGATACTGTCGGAGTAACTAGTTCAACATTTTGTTTCAGTGTAGGTGCTACCAGTTTAGTTATGATCATTTCCACTGTCGGTTCTCTCACATAAGTTCTGATTTGACTTCTGTTATGCTCATCCACCTTGGCATTTGTTCTCTCGATAATTCTCTACAATCTTTTGTTGTAACATCTATATGCTTTTCTTTCATTAGAATAACCAATAAATATTCCTTCATCACATCTAGGATCAAGCTTTCCAATGGAATCATCTCTTTTGATATACCATTTACTACTGTAGATTTTGAAATAATTAACTGTTGGTGTATGACCAAACCATAACTCATAACGTGTCTTACTGGTATCTCCTTTGATATGAACTCTGTTGAATGTGTTTACCATCGTGCTTACAACTTCTCTCTAGTAGACATGAGGCAAATTAGCTTCCATAATCATAGTTCTAGCTGCATACAAGATAGTTATGTTCTTCCTTTCCACAATTGCATTTTGTTGAGGTGTCCGGGTACACTGTCTCTTTATTCCACTGTTCTCACAATAGCTTTTAAATTCACTGGATGTGAATTCTCCACCTTGATCTGTCCTTAAGAATTTAATCTTCAATCCTGTCTCTATCTCAACTTTATCTTTAAAGATTTTAAACTATTCAAATGCTTCAGACTTCTCCATTAGAAAAGTAACCCACATCATTCTTGAATAGTCATCAATGATTAGCATGAAATATCTATCACCCTAAAAACTTTTGATTCTAGCAGGACCACACAAATTAGTATGAATAAGATCAAGAACATCATTATATTTGTCTAGTATACTCTTAAAAGAAGTTTCTATTTACTTTCCCATTTGACATTCCTTACATATCGGATTATAGGGCTTTACAATATTAGATATATCTCTAACTGCCTTAGTAGAACTGATCTTCACAATGCAGTCAAAATTTACATGACACAACCTCTTATGCCATAGCCAACTCTCATCAATTTGTGAAATCAAACATATCTTCCTACTAGAATTCAAATGAAACATGTTACCTTTAGTCTATGTACCGGTTGCAATCTCCAATCTAGATCTATTAATAATCTTGCATTTTCCATCCTTGAACTGTAACTGAAGTCTCGTATCCACCAACTGTCCTACACTCAAAAGATTATGCCTTAAACCTTCAACATAATAAATATTATCAGTGTTATTCTTACCATCCAATGATATTGTTCCTCTTCCCTTGATCATGCATGCTTTGTCATCTCCAAATCTAACCAGACCACCATCAAATTCTTGTAAAGATAAGAACTTCCTTTTATCTCCAGTCATATGATGTGAACATCCACTATTAATTACCCATTCATCCTTGTCTTCAATTTTAGTAGCAAGGGCCCTCTCTTCAGGTATCAGATCATCTTCCTTGATAGCCAAAAATACCCATTCCTTTCCATTTCCGGATCCACTAGCGGAATCTTATATCGGTTCATCATCAGAATCAGTCACACCTTCGTCATCAGCAAAGTAGCATGATTTGTCTTTGTTCCTCTTGTACTTATGCTTGTTCTGATAATCATGGTTACACCTAAAAGATCTTCTAGCTCTTTCTTCAAATCTTGAATTCCTTTCAGGACATCTAGATGCAAAATGACCTATCTTATTACATGCAAAGCATTTAAAAGGTGATTTTCCTTCATACTTACAACCTATCAATCCTTTAGGTACTCTTCTAGCAAATAAGGCTTCAAGTTGCTCAAACTCTTCATCTTCTTTCTTTATATCCTCTAGTTCCTTCACATATAAATCTTTCCAATCACTCTTTCTGATAGATGATGTAGATGCATGAAAAGCAGGTTCAGATTTTACAGCTCTAGAAGGTCCAAATTCCTCAAGTTCAAAAGCAGATAACTTCCCAACCAAAGTATCCCTATTAACAGAGGTGTTTGCCATAGTTCTCAGCTCATTAGTTGTAGTAGCCTTCATCTTATAAGCCGGTGGCCAAGCTCTCAGCCCTTTAGAAACTATTTCAGCTTCACTTAGAGATCCACCACAACATTGAATTCTCATAACAATATCATTAACTCTCTCCATAAAAACAGTAATCCTTTCATCTTCTTCCATCTTCAGGTTCTCATACCTCACTCGATAACCATCAAGTTTAGCAATTTTAACAGTAGAGTCACCTTCACTTAGAGTCTCCAATTTGTCCCATATAGGCTTTGCAATTGATTTTTAAGTTAGTCCCATTATTTGCTGATCAAAAAGTTCACACAAAAGGGCTTCTCTAGCTCCACAATCATTCTCAAGCTTCTTATCCAGGCCTATCAGAGGAGGATTTCTAGATGTCAGATTAAAAGGTATTGCTCCTTTTTCAGTGATCTCCCAAATTTCCTTTCCAAGACATCTCAGATGAGTCTCCATCTCAATCTTCCATACCCTGTAATTAGTTCCATCAAGCCTAGGAATTTCTCCCCGAAAAACAACTGTAGATGTATTTGATTAACTTGAACCGCTAGATGCCATAGGATATTCCTCAAGTGGTTAAGCTTCTACAGAGAGGACCATGTTCTGATACCAATTGTTAAACAAATCAAATAACCAAATGACAATTGAGAAGGGGGGGGCTGAATCAGTTGTCAATGGATTACAAAACTTAAGCATTCAAATCTTTATTACCAGAACACATAAACTCAATACCAGAATAACTGATATAGCAATTAAGCATAAACATAAATCACAAAATAGTTACCATCCATCTAGAACACATGACACCAATATTTGTATGTGGAAAACTTGGTAAAGGGAAAAAACACGGTGGGAAGCTTACCCATAGTCAAATAATACTTCTATAGTAAGTATGTGATTACAAAATGAGGGGCCTACACATGCAGGAAGGCCAACAACCTAGAGCGCACTGCTCATCATAAAAGGAGCCTCACTAACTACAAAATAAATCTAGACTACAATGGAAAGAAGAGTGAACTACAAAGATAGCATCTCCTATGCATGAGTACAGTTTTGGTTAAGCTTAGTACCAGAGGTCTTAAACCTCTCTTACCAACCCAATTCAATCACCTATGATCGACCAAAACTGCTGCATATGATTACATCATTATTCACACAGGTAATCATATAACCATCCCATAACCATGATCTACAAAGAGATCTTACATCATATATATACCAACCCGGGACCTAAATAATTAGGTCGGCCACCTAAAAGATAATACAATAAATTCATAACATAAACCTGCAAACCAATGATCAACCAAGTCGGCCTAAGACCGAAACAACATAATCCAATCAATGAATCCATCTGATAACAAATCGGGATCACCCATCAACACGTTACATAAGCCAGTCCATAACCTAACAGAATAAGACAGTATTAGGTCTAGTCCAAAATGCAACACAACCGATCAACAGGAATACGAACAAGATAACCAACAACACCCCAAAATCTATCTAGAAGTCGTGCTAACACCACTTATCATGTGCATCAAAATATCTTCAACAAAGCTCTGCCGGTAAAACCCTTACCGATGAGCAAAAGGCTTACTAGAACAAATGATAGTCTTTGAGTCATCAAATCCCAAGCCAATTGATCATGATACACATCTGAATAGCATGAATGATAGATCCAAATCAATTCCACAAACCAAAGCATACCAAATCAATATCATAATCCAACCACTCTACCGGAACCAACCGGAAATCGGTAAACAACCAAAACAGTCGGTGTTGCCATCAATGACAAAACATCAATGCAACACATAATCAATTCCTTCAAATTGCCAACATCTGCCAAAAAATGTGTGAGGGAAAATTGTACTCGAATATGAGAGATTGAAATGCCTACGATGACAATCAAGAAAACACAATTATCTCAAACACCTCGAGATTAGGATGGTAGAAGGAAATGAATAAAGCATTTAAGACATTAAAAACAACAAAATGTAAACTATATTCAAATCTTTGATTTGATTATCCCATGGTAAAATGTGTGCTCATTGATGCAACAGTTGCTCGATATTGCTTCATGATGTGATTATGATGATTGGATTCAAGATATGAGGATTGGATGATATGAAGTGTGGATGAAATTAGGTATTATGACAACATGGATGTGCTAATGGTGGATGAAATCATGCATTATAACAATACAATGTAATGAAATTGGATGATTTGATCTAAAATGAGGAGGGATTAAATAGGACAAGGGAGGAGAGGAAGGGATTGGAAAATGCAACACTTGTCCTCAAGGAGGACAAGTGGCAATCCTAGAAATGACAAGTGGAACAAGATTCCACACTTGTCCTCAAAGGCTCAACGAGGGAGGATAAGTGTCCAAAAGAGGGATACATGCCTTGGGGAGGAATGAAACGTGTCTCTTTTGGGAGAAAGACACCTAAAATAGGCTTCAATTTCTTAAAGTTAAGGAAATTAGGGAATATGTGTGCACACACATGTGAGGGGAGGTTAGGATAAGGTTAGTTTGGGGTATAGGGTTGGTTGGAACCCATGGGTTAGATTGGAGGTTCGGTTAGAAGAGGGTTACTTAGGTAGTTAAGAGTTAGGAGCCATGTGCTCTAACGGGAATATTTGAATTTAAATAATTCAAATAAAAGGAAGAAAAGGAGGAATTAATTAATTCATGGATTTGGAAAAGAGGGGAATTAATTAACTTGATTAATTAATTCAAGGGGTTGGAAGGGGAGAGTTAATTAATTAGATTAATTAATTCAAGAAATGAGCTTAATTAATTAAATGGCTAAAGGAAATAAATTTGACTAAATTGATTAGCCAAATTTAAGTGTCTACATTTAGTATTATACTACTATATATATTATTAAATATAATTATATATATTAATATAATTTTATTTAATGATACAATACTATATAATTATATATTGACTTATTTAATGTCTTCCATGTAGCACCACAATTGCTACTAGCTTATATACATTTAATTGTATAATATATAAAAAATACACCTAGATATATCCTTCTTGAGGTGCCTATTAGGCTCAAGGTGAAAAATGATTAAAAATAGGTTCCTTAAGCCGGATATCTCTCGACGTATTTTATATATGTATTATAAAATTAAATATATATATATATATATATAAGCTAGTGATCAACTGTAATTGAAAAAATAATTAAAAGATTTCATAAATAGAATGAATGAGTTGAATAGTGGTTATAATAGAAAGAATTTGGACATCACATGGACAATTCAGATACAAGAACTATTGAGGTAGCTCATGTTCATTTTTTGAGCTTTCTCGATAGAAGGAGAAATTCTTGTTAGGACAAGATGTACAAAATCTTTTTTATGTGGTGGTAGGGATAGGGAGATGGACATAGTGATCATCCTTTCTTTAAAACACTTAATTATAGATAGCGACTCTTGTATGGTGGTCAGGGTCATGTTATATGTAATATATGACTCCCACTCTAACGATGGGAAATCCCACATGTCCTTTGATAGACTATAAATAATGTGAACATGCTCACAAACCTTGGACATGAAAAAACTATTCTCACTGTAGATCAAATGAGTCTTTTTCTTTGTCATAAAACATAATATTATTCACGTGTCTTCTCATCTATTTCCTATTGAAAGACTGGGTATTCTCTCACCCATTTTTTTATTAAATTGAAGGAAAGCTATAAGATATTTGAAAAAAGAAATGGCATTATTTTATAGCTCTGCTAAATAAAGACACAATAATTTTTCCTATACAAATAATAATTAAGCTTTGTTAAATCCAACAAAATAGGCAGCTAATTTTTTGCTAAACCCATTTGAATGATTCTAGATGGGTTAATCTAAGGATGGTAAGGATTTTTGTTGTACACTTTTTAGGAATCAAATTAAGGAGTATTATCACCAAGACCATTGGAGGTTACACAATTGCATAGTGTTGGCAATTGGTTGATGTTACATAATTGAGTTAATTATCTTCCTTTATACTTGTTCACGGTGTTATGACATTGAGTAAATTCTCTCCTATGTCAACCACCTCACTTCAAAAATAAATACAATAGTTGAGATGCCTCCACAATAGTGATAAGTTAATTCACTTTTACAAGTCAAGTTGACTTTTGTATATTAGACTAACTTTTGTGAACGCAAAGTTTAATTTCACATGTACAATTTGAATAAGATTAAGATAAATTTAGTGTACATGTGTGTGTTGCAAGGTGTGTTCTCTTGGTCTCCTTGTGCTATGTAGCATAGTGCTCAGGTTGTGACTTGGCTTAACCACCTGCTATGGATTCTATAAGTCTAGTCGTTGTATCAGGCATCAATAGGTTGATCTTTTGGTACAACAAAAAACACACTTGTAACAAGTGGTATCAGAGCTTGATCATAGGTTAAAACCTCTCGCTTGTGCTGGGGGGGTTGTTGTTGCAAGGTGTGCACCCTTGGTCTCCTTGTGTTGTGTAGTGCAACGCTTGGGTTTGTGACATGGATTAACCACCTCCTGTGAATTCTATAAGTCTAGTGGTTGTATTGGGCATTAATAGGTCAATCTTTTGGTGCAACAACAACCACACTTGTAACAACATGTTATAAGGAATTCATTTAATAAGTTTTTATTTCCTTACACATTGATCATGAAGTGATCCATGATATCTATTGTAGTATAATTGTCTATCTAAATATCAAGCTATATATCATATTTGATTTATTTAAAAAATTCATAAATTATATCTATAAGATTGATTTCTTAAATCCTAAGTTTCATTATTATCTAATTATTTGACCTAGACAAACTATTAGTGGAAGCATTTGTTTTTATCATAACTATATTATATATAAAAACCCTAAAAAAATCACTAAAAGAAAATTGTCTTGGATGGTTATTCTTAAACCATACTCACTTCAACCATGGTCAAAACTATAAATTTTGATTGATAAAAGAAGACAATTGTTTACCATTTTTTGGTGGAGATATGTAAATTACTATTAACTATTTGACCATTGAAAGTACATACTATTTAAAAATTAGTGTCTAAAATATTAGAGAATTATTTCAACCACATGAATTATGTGACGTTCAATTTGAATTACATTGTGTTTAATAAGACTTCAAATATATTAGTTAATCTAAAATTTGTAGAAAAAGTAACCAATATGCTCTTATTAATAGGTTCATTGAGGGACAATAATTAAAGACCTTATAACAAAACAAATGTCTAGATATGGGATAGAATGCCATTTGCATTGGGAACAAGGAAATTGCTTCTCCCTTACAAATCAACCAAAAATAAATAATTGACTTCCACATAAACAAAATGAAGATGAGAGTCAAATGGTGCTTAGTATAGAAAGTATTTAGACATCACATGGATGCGATTAGGGTGTGAGGGCTATTGAGAAAACACATGGATGTGATTGGGGTGCGAGGGCTATTAAGGTAGCTCATGCTTGTTGGATGTTGCTGAGAAGTTTTCTGGAATGATGTGTTATCATTGGTGTCAACATATTCTTCTATATTCCAGTGTTGCAGCTTGGTTGGATGAGTTTGTTTTGCAAATGAGCTAATGCAAATTAAAGGGTTTCTGGTATATTGTCTATAGATGGTTCATTCCCATTTGCAGGGGTTTGCATGATGTATTGATTGAGTTATGAGATCCAATATTGAGGATGTTATTCAGTTGTTCATATTATTCAGTATTCTGGTTTGTGCTTTGTATTTCTCCAGAATTATAATATCTTTAGTTGTGAATGTGTGGGATGTGTTCTAGACATTGATGTGTGTCATCAGATCGATTGGTTCATGATTTAGAAATCCACAAGTGAATCTTTCAGGTTGAGAGTCAGTTATGATGGTATTATTTAGCTCCGATAGAAAGATGATGATGATTCTAGTGATCCGAGTTGTTACGGTTGTTGTGGTGCAATTCATGTTGCTCGTGAATATCTCTAGATCATCTTCTATGCATATTGGTGGTTTGCATTGACTATTGTGTGCATTATTGAAGATTTTCTTTGTCCAATAATGTTATTTGTATTATGCGACATTCTTGGTGGTTGTAGCGTGTTGTGGATGATCAAGGCATAATTGTCAGAGGCGTTGCGTGTTTGCAGTGATTGTTTGGGTCTAGACTATGTCTT
This sequence comes from Cryptomeria japonica, assembly GCF_030272615.1. Taxonomy (NCBI): domain Eukaryota; kingdom Viridiplantae; phylum Streptophyta; class Pinopsida; order Cupressales; family Cupressaceae; genus Cryptomeria; species Cryptomeria japonica. Next base: position 350,515,159 of record NC_081412.1, on the reverse strand, counting down.
AGCCGACATTGTTTCGGTCTAAATGCATTGTTGTAGCATGTAAGGTTATTATTTTGTGATTTGTATTGAGGGTTTAGCTGACCTTTAAATATAGGTTGATGTCTTGTATAAATGAATATAATAATCATTGAGAGATGTAGTGCTATGTGTGAATATTGTATCAATCCATCAGTAGCAAGAAAGTTGTGTGAAGTTATGCGAAGGAGTGTGTTGCGTAGAAGATTTCACAATGAGCTTAACTGGAACTGTACTCAGACATATGGAGATGCTATTTTCACAGTTCATGTAAACTAGATTGTTGTCTGAATGCTTTTTTAAGTCAATGAGACTTCTTGTAAGGTAGTTAGCCTTCCCTAAAGGTTGAAGCCTTTCTAGGTTTCTTATTTTGAGCAGTGAGCTCTAGGAAGTGTTCCTGAATGCATGTGCATTCCACATTGTAATATTTACATTTACTCCTAATAGGATATTATCTCATTGTGGGTAGGTTCCCACCGTGGATTTTCCCTTAACCAGGTTTTCCATGTCAAAAATCTCTATATTATGTGTGATATTGATGTGGTGTTGTTTCATGTTTTAACTGTTAATTATCAAATCTGATTTGTGGTTTAAGTTGCAGTGAGTTTTTGTGCAAAATGATTCTCCCCCCCTCTCAGTTTGTTGCATTGTTGCCAACAATTGGTAACAGTTCTAGATCCCCCAAAAGAATCTTGATAACTTGAGGAGATCCAAGATGACAACCTTTTCTTTCAAGAAGGATAGTCCGAGATTTGATAGAATGAACTACACTCTCTGGAAAAGCTGGATGCAATGTCATTTGAGATGCATTGGAAAAGAGTACTGGAAGATTACTAAGAATGTATATAATGTTCCTCAAAATTGTCCTACTACTTCGTATGAGATAAAGGAAGCAAAATAAAATATCATCCAAGGAAGTATTGTTGAATGCCTTGTTAGATTTTGAGATGACTAATATGATGGACTTAGAGATTTCTCATGAGATTTGGATAAAGTTGGAGACCTTGCATGAAGGTGATAGACATGTGAAGATTGCTAAGTTGTAGAGCTTGAAGGGTAAATATGAGAACTTGAAGATGAGAGAGGATGAGAACATTACTTCTTTTATGCAAAAATTGAATGATCTTGTGTGTGGAATCAGATGTGTTGGTGGAGTATTAGAAAAATCTGAGATTGTTGCTAAAGTTTTGAGATCCTTGCCTCATTCTTACAAACATAAAGATGTTTCTATTGATGAGATCTGGACTCTGAAAAATGTGAAAAGAGACATGTTGATTGGTAAACTTGCTGCTTTTGAGCTGAGTGAGTTTGGAGACTCTCTTCCTAAGATTGAATATGCATTCAAAGCTACTATTTCCGAGAAGCAGAGATATGATCTGGGAGAAAGTTATACAAGAGTATCTAGATATGAGAAAGAGATGAAAGAGATAGAAGATGAAGAAAGAGAGCTTGAGGAGATTGAAGCACTTATTGCCAGAAGATTGCCTAAAGGCGTCGATAAGTATGAAGGAAAGTTACCTCTTAAATGTTTTTCATGTAATAAGATAGGACATTTTTCATCAAGGTGTCCGGAAAGAGATGGAAATCCTAAGAATCCATTTAAGCCATATAAACCTAAATATAAGAAGAAGTGTTATTATATTGCTAATGAAGGAATGACAAATTATGAGTTGAATAAGGGAAACTCAGGAGATGAATTTGTGTTCATTGTTATCAAGGAAGATGATCTTGTAACTACAAATTTTAGAAGCTACATTAATGAGGAGAAAGCTTTAGCTACTAAAGTTAAGGGGAAAGATGAATGGGTAATTGACAATGGTTTCTCTCATCATATGACCAATGCTAAGAGTAAATTTGTAAATTTGGAAAAGTATGATGGTGGTATAGTAAGATTTGGTGATAACAAAGATTGTGTAATCCATGGTAGAGGTTTTATTTCTCTTGATAGTAAGTACAATACTGATGATGTGTTGTATGTTGAAGGTTTAAAGCATAATATTTTGAGTGTTGGTCAGATGGTTGATAAGGGATATAACTTGTAATTGAAGAATGGAAAATGTAAGATCTTGAGTAGCTCTGGAACTGAGATAGCATCATGTACAAAGACTAAAGGTACTATCTTTCACTTGAATGTTGGTGGTAAAAGTTGTTTGATTGCTCAGATTGATGAAAGTTGGTTATGGCATACAAGGATGTGTCATGTAAATTTTGATTGCATGGTTAAGATAAGTTCTACTCAAGCAGTGAGAGATCTACCAAAGTTAATAAAGCCTTCTAATATAGTATGTAAGGAATGTCAGTTAGGGAAGCAGACAAGAGTTACTTATAAGAGAAAATAGTATAATTATAATGGATTGTTGGATCTTGTGCATATTGATCTGTGTGGTCCTTCTAGAGTGATAATATTGCAGGGCAACAAGTATTTCATGTTGCTAATTGATGGTTATTCAAGAATGATGTGGGTTACCTTCTTAAGGGAGAAGTCTGAAGCATTGGAGAAGTTCAATATTTTCAAAGCTAGAGTTGAAACTGAGACGATTGAAGCTGGCATGTCTGAGATTTGACAGAGGTGGAGAATTAACTTCTGGTGAGTTTAATGCATATAGTGAAGAGCATGGAGTTAAGAGACAGATATCTGCTCCTAGGACACCACAGTATAATGGTGTTGTGGAAAGAAAGAATAGAATAGTTCAAGAAGCTGCTAGAACCATGATGATTGAAGGAAATGGTATGCATGTGTTTTGGAGAGAAGCTGTGAGTACTACAGTATACACTCTTAATCGAGTAAATGTCAAAGTTGATACTAGTAAGACTCCTTCTGAGTTATGATTTGGTCATGCTCCTATTGTTAGATATTTCAGAATTTTTGGTAGTAAATACTATATCAAAAGAGATCAAGATCTTGGAAAGTTTGATGCTAGATGTGATGAAGGAATCTTTCTTGGTTAATCTACTAAAAGTAAGGCCTACTGGTGTTATAATAAAATATTCAGAAAGATGGTTGAAAGTGCTAATGTGAAGGTTGATGAAGGTAATGTAAGATAAATTAAATCTTGTAGATATGATTCTAATGATCAAGATGCTAGTTCAGATAAAGGAAAGCAAGTGTGAACTCAAAGTCAAGTTTAGATTGCTTCGGAAAAACTTGAGAATGAAGGTGTAGATGCTAATGCAGAAGAAAGAGTTCAAGAGCTTGAAATTCAAGAAAATCCTAAAACTCCCCGGTATGTAAGGTCAAATCATTCAAAAAATTAGATTATTGGTGACAAGAATAAAGGTGTGATGACTAAGAGAAGACTTGCCAAAGAAATTTGTTTGATTTCTAAGATTGAACCTAAAAGTGTTGATGAAGCATGTAAAGACAAACATTGGATTAAAGCCATGGAAGAAGACTTGAATCAAGTTGAGAAAAATAATACATGGATTCTTGTTCCTAGACCTAAAATGTAATTCGAACTAAATGCTCGTATTCTAGAATAAGTTGAATGAACAAGGTGAAGTTATCTGAAATAAAGCTATACTTGTGTATAAAGGTTATTCACATATGAAAGGAATTGATTATGAGGAGACTTTTTCTCCAATAGCTAGAATTGAAGCTGTTAGATTATTTCTTGCCTATGCTTCTATAAAGATTTCAAGGTTTATCATATGGATGTCAAATTAGTCTTTCTTAATGGTTAGTTGGAAGAGGAAGTCTACATTGAGTAACCAGATGGATTTTAGCTGACAAATGAAAAGGACATGGTTTGCCAGTTAAAGAAAGCATTGTATGGATTGAAGCAAGCCCCTAGAGCCTGGTACGCTAGATTGGATAAGTATTTGATGAAGCTTGGATTCAATAAAGGTGTTGCTGACAATATCTTTTATTTCAAGATTGATCAGAATAACTTTTTTAATGTTGATTTTTTTGTTGATGACATTATCTTTGGAGGAAATGATTGCCTATGTAAGAAGTTTACTGAAGAGATGCGGAATGAATTTGAGATGTCTATGATTGGTGAGATGAAATTCTTTCTGGGATTGCAAATTACTCAGTTGGACAAAGACATTTTCATATCTCAGTCTAAGTATATGAAGGAACTGTTGAATAAATTTGGTTTTGAAGACTCTAAACCAGTTGGTACACCTATGGTGACCGGATGTAAGTTGACAAAATATGATGATTCTTCGAAATCTAATAAGACTAGATATAGATCTATGATTGGTGGTTTGTTGTATTTGACTCAAACTAGACCTGATATAATGAATGATGTATGTCATGTTTCTAGATTTCAAGTCGATCCTAAGGAATCTCATGCTACTGCTATAAAAAGGATATTTAGATATTTGAAAGGGACAGTTGATTTTGGTTTGTGGTAACCCAAGAATGATGACTTTAGCTTGAGTGCTTTTACAGATGTTGATTGGGAAGGTGATGTTGATGACTGGAAGAGTACTACTAGTGGTGCATTCTTTTTTGGTAAGAAGTTGGTCTCTTGGGCAAGTAAGAAGAAAAATGCCATTTCTTTATCTACTGCAAAAGATGAATACATTATTCCTACTAGCAATTGTATTCAAGTAATTTGGATGAAGCAAATGATGAAGGATATAGGAGTTATTTATGATGAGCCTATTTCTATATACTATGATAATTCAAGTGTTATCAATATTTAAAAGAATCCAGTGTTGCATTCCAAAACAAAGCATATATCGATCAAGTTTCATTTCTTGAGAGAAAAAGTGAATGAGAAAGAGTCAAATTGGATTATGTATCTAAAAAGGAACAAATTGTAGACATCTTTATGAAGCCTTTGCCTAAAGATATTTTTGAGTATCTCAGAGAGAAGTTAGGGGTGAGTGCCCCTCCTAATAAGAACTAAGATGTATGGATTTGCATCAGTCCGATGAAATTAACATAGATATTTTGTGATTCAGATTGATGAGTGAGGCTGCTACTCAGAGGGAGTAGTCAGTGTTGGTGTTCAGTGGTTCAGATGTACAGATTTGTATGGGAGAGAATATTGATTCTTGAGCCTTTGTCATTGATGCCAAAGGGGGAGAAGAGCATGTGAAAAACCTCAAAGAATTTTGAGATTTGAGTTGTTTGTCTAAGGGGGAGCTAATCCTTGTGATTTTGAGGTAGATTGTTGTGAGTTGATTTCTTTCTTTGCATTGATTGTTTTTCAAATTCATATGTTGCCATCAATGCCAAAGGGGGAGATTGTTAAATGTTGCTGAGAAGTTTGCTGGAATGATGTGTTGTCATTGATGTCAATGTATTCTAATGTATTCCAGTGTTGCAATTTGGTTGGATGAGTTTGTTTTGCAGATGAGCTAATGTAGATTAAAGGGTTTCTGGTATATTGTTTGTAGATGGTTCATTACCATTTGTAGAGGTACTCACGATGTCTTGAGCAAGTTATGAGATCCGGTATTGTTGTTCATGTTATTCGATATTTTGGTTTGTGCTTTGTATTTCTCTGGAATTGTAATATCTTTAGTTGCGGATGTGTGGGATGTGTTATGGACATTGATGTGTGTCCTAAGTTTGATTGGTTCATGATTTGGAAATCCACAAGAGAATCTTTTAGGTTGGTAGTCAATTATGATGGTGTTCTTTAGCTCTGGTAGAAAGATGATGATGATTCTAGTGATCTAAGTTGTTGTGGTGCAATTCACATTTCTTGTGAATATCTCTAGACCGTGTTCTATGCGTAGTGGTCATCCGCATTGATTATTGTGCGCGTTATTGAATATTTTCTTTGTCCAATAATGTTCTTCATGTTATACAACATTTTTGTTGGTTGTAGCGTGTTGCAGATGATTGAGGTGTAATTGTTGGAGGTGTTGCGTGTTTGTGGTGATTGTTTGGGTCTAGACTATGTCTTAGCCAACATTGTTTTGGTCTGCATGCATTGTTGTAGCATGTATGGTTATTATTTTGTAATTTGTATTGAGGGTTTAGCCGACCTTGAAATATAGGTTGATGTCTTGTATAAGTGAATATAATAATCATTGGGAGATGTAGTGCTATGTGCAAATATTGTATCAATCTTTCAATAGCAAGAAAGTTGTGCGAAGTTATGTGAAGGAGTGTGTTGCAGAGAAGATTTGATAGCAAGCTTAACTGAAACTGTACTCAGGCATATGGAGATGCTATTTTCATAGTTCATGTAATCCAGATTGTTGCCTGAATGCTTTTGTAAGTTAGTGAGACTTCTTGTAAGGCATTGAGCCTTCCCTAAAGGTTGTAGCCTTTTTGGATTTCTTATTTTGAGCAGTGAGCTCTAGGAAGTGTGCCTAAATGCATGTGCATTCCCCATTGTAATATTTACATTTACTCCTAACGGGGTATTATCTCATTGTAGGTAGGTTCCCACAGTGGTTTTTCCCTTAATCAGGTTTTCCACATCGAAAACCTCTTTGTTATGTGTGATATTGATGTGGTGTTGTTTCATGCTTTAACTGTTAATTATGAGATCTGATTTGTGATTTAAGTTGCAGTGAGTTTTTGTGCAAACTAACCCCCCTCTCAATTTGTTGCATTATTGCCAACAAATAGCTCCATCAATAGAGAGGAAGAGCTTCTTAGGATGAGCTACAAAAAAATTTAGTGCAGTTGAGGGGGAGATTGTGCATCCATGTTCATAGATTGACAAGGGCATGTGCATCTTCCTCCTTTCTATCAAATGCTTAATTCTAGAGATTGATTCTTGCATAGTGGTTGACATCATATTAGCAAAGAAAAACCTGAACCATCTTCCTCTTTACAATGGAATGACAAACCAAATGATACATTCAGTCCAATTTCTCCAATGATTATCTTCTAAAGTGCATGCTTGAATTCTTTGTGGAAAAGATGACAAAGGTCCACCCAATAGAAAAGCCTCACATTACTTCTAGTTAAACACTTAATGTCCACCTTGTTCAATCCTCGCACAAACACATTATGTGCTTTTGTAGTCTCTTCTTATTCTCCTTAATATATTATCTCACAAATTCCTTGTCATTTAGTAACCCTGCCCAACAAGTATTGCATTTGTGAAGAAACCATGAAAAAACTTGAAATTCTACGATTTGCCATAGCAACCTTGTTATTATTGTTATTTGTGAGGAACTAGTTATTACTTATTACCGGTATTTTTTATGAGTTGTTTTGAAAGAAGTTTTTGGTGGTTGTTAAGGTTTTAAAGTTTACTGTTATTACTGATTCACCCCTCCCCCCTCTCAGCAATAACTGGTTCCTCACAAATAACAATTAAATGAATAGATGACTCCTACTCTAAAGACAAACAATCCCATGTCCTTTGATAGACTATAAACAATGTAAATATGATCATGCTCCATTTGACTCGATATTGCCTCTGTAATGCTCACAAATGTTGGACCAGAAAACATTAATCCAACATATATCTCATCCCAAATTAGATGGATCTTCTTCTCTATCACAAAACATAATATACTTCTCAATGTTTTCTCATGCATTGTGGTTCCTAGTGGGTTGGACAAATTTGTTATTAGAATTCCCTTCACTCTTATCTTACAACACTTGGCCTCCTTGTATGCTTCTTCAAGTGCCCTCGTTTTCACCTGAAAATTGTTGGAACTACTACACTCCACCGGTATCAATTCTACTCCAGTTCGCCACTTTAGATCATTATCAAACCTGTTTGTCAACATTTGTATACATTAGATTTATCTATTAATTGAAAGATTAGTTATAATATTTATTTAGCTCATATAATCAAATTAATTTATATGGTTGATGAATAGGGTAAGTCTTGAATATTTTTATATGGAAATTTGAGAAGTAGTAGATTCTTAGTAAAATATTTAAGTTTTACTTGGCCAAGATAATATGGGGATGGAACAAGGAAAGCCTCTCCTACATTTGCCACATAGAATGTTGGCACCTCATGAGACACAGTTGTTCTTGCAATGAGAACTATTCTATCTTTATCAAATTTTACTCTTCCTCATCCCACTTTCTCAATAAATAATAAGATGTCTCGCTTTAATACTCTGTCATAAATGATTAATAAAATCCATTACATTGACACATGAATTAAGCTAAATTGAATAGTTTTCTTAATTGAATTTGTTAATAGTTTGACTAAATGCTATATTATTTAATAAAAATTCAATTGAATAGACCTTTTTCCAAATTTATTGAATTAGACTATTTATAACCATCATCCATCTCATCCATGAAAATTCAATTTTGACTCATAAAAATATTATAATAATGAAATATAAAATTCCCATTGACTATTTAATCATTAAATAAAGAAATACTTAAATAGAATGATATTAGATGGATTATTGTGGGGATGGTAAGGATTTGTGTCGTAGGCTTTCCAACCATCAAAGTAAGGAGAGTCTTCACCATGACCATTTGCAAAGTTGTGTTGGTAGTTGCATGGTGTATCCTATGCTAGGCAATTCACTTATCAATAGAGTTGCTGTGAAAACAAGCTGAGATGGGTATGCCAACAAGATAATGTTATGTTGCATGTCAAAGAAAAACACAAACATGGTGAGTCGTATATTGAAGTGAAGTTAAGTTATGGCTGGATTTGTTTTGTTACACAAGTCAATAATATACACTCGTTGGCATAGAAAGTCTAATTTATTGAATATTGTCGTGTTGGATAAGCATTTCACCCTGACAGACAATATTTTGGTTGATGACTTACATATTGAAAATAATATACACATTTGATATATGTGTGAGGTAAGATGCAATGCAACTATATTTATGCATCACATACATATATGTGAGGTCATATAAAAGGAAAGGGGAATAAGATATTATAATTTATCAATGTCTATGAATTATGATCTTTTTCTGTTGGATTTAGTATTCTTTAGGTTCGTCATTGTTTGGAGAAGAACATGTATCATCTTCTTCTTTAATATTTTTTTTGGAATTTTTTTTTTTGGGGGGATTGGTAAATGACAGAGCCAGCGGATTATATTAATATATATAAACATTTACATATTTTGTTTAATCAAAAATAAAAAAAATTGGGCCTACAATCTCAATTGTCCAAATTCTTCCTTTAGAGAAGAATTGTGAAGTTTTAAACTCAAAAAGGCTGGCATTCAGCCTTCAAGGTCTAGAACTAACTCCATTAAGACAAAAAAATTTAGAACCCAGACATATCTATAAACATAAAAAACAGAGACAAGCATTATAAACAAAGATCATATCTGCATTGCATAGAATTCAAGCAGCCCTAAACCGGATCCTTAGGCCAAACACGACCCCTGCCTCTCAGACGACCTTGACCCCTATTCTGCATTGGGAGATTTCCACGACCATGACCCCTTATGTTCATAGCTCTTTGGCCATCAGCAAACCTCCCATAACATTCCAATTTTGGAGGAATAAGGTCATTCAACCAGGCAAAGTCAAGTAATTCATCTTCTTTGTCTGTATTGTCTGGTTCATCCCCCAGAAATCTCCATTCTAAAAACCTAGTTGCCATTGTCATGTATTCCTTGTGATGCCCAAGAGAAGGGCCTTTTAAGTCCAACAAAAAGGGGTAATAGGTAATGGTCTCACCTGGGACTGAATAATATCAGGTCACCCGAGCGAGGCATCCCTGTGCCAATAATGGCACGATTCAAGACAATATCCAATCCCACTAGAACATTTTGATCAACCAGATGCATGGTTAGAGCCTGCACCTTCTCCTTGGAATATTGTTAGTCTAACAAAGAGCCAACAGATCTTGAAGATATGTTAGAATTATCCCTAGGATACTCTACCCTGCTTAGAAAACTAGAGCCTAGGATTAGCTTCACCGCCAAAATGACTGAAAACTTAGAATTGTGGAGCAGCCTTAGGTCTGAAATCTCATGAAAAGAAACTTGACGGAAGTTGCAGGAAAGAGAGATGGGCATATCTGCCCCAAAACAGAAAATTGGCTCAAAGTGCTTTTTAATAATGAAGCCAAATGAAGCTTCCTCCATCATTTGGCTAACCAGGGAAAACAAACTTCTCTACAATTTTGAGTAGAAAGCCTTCAAGCATCAAGATGGACATGCGATAATGCAAGGACAAGACTTAGCTTTTCTTTTCTTTTAAAATTCTTTTGACATTCTCACACAATTCTAGGCTCATTAATGCAAAGTGCCTGGAGTTGTTAATCCTAGAGAAGAGGTGGCGAAAGGAATGGCTTCCAATGTCATAGTATTAATTAATCAGACTTTAGAGCATTACCAACACATCACCACAAGCATCGGCCAACGAAAATGGTGTACTTTCCCACCAGCCTGAAGATTTGACAGATTTGCTGACCTCGTCAACCTTTCTATGCGTGACACAAAGAATGAGAAAGTTATTATTCATCTACCACTCCCCAATCAAGAAACATTCATTTATGATGCATGATTTCAAGATTGAAGGTGTCCAAATTAGTTGCCTTAGTGCGGGCTATAGTTATCTAGTAATAATCAACATACAGTAGGATGAAGGGCCCATAAAATATAAAACATGATTACTTAGCAAACTTGCTTGTCAGGAGAATAGAAGACCATTGACAATTAAACACCTCTCTTCATTTGAATTCAAAGGTTGCCCAACTAAGAAAAACCATGGATCCTGAATGGATATTTTAGAAATTCAAATTGCCTAAGATCAACCACTCTCTTCCTGATTCCTTGGGGAATTAAAGCTGACTTCAAGCACCCACCAACTTAAAGAAGTGCTAGTCGATGCCAACTTCGACAAAGCATTTGCATCCATGTTTGCCTCTTTGTATATGTGATTGCAGGTGTAGTTGTTGAAATAAGGTAGCATCATTATAATTCTTTCTAGAAGAGCTTGCAGCTTCCAATTAACAAAATGAGTCCTTTTAATTGCATTTATAACGATGGAAAAGTCCCCCTCAATTGTTAATTTTTTTATGCCACAGTTAGAACACTCTGACAGGCCAAAGAGAAGAGCTTTAAATTTTTCTACATTGTTTGTATCTAGAGGGATAGGTTCAACCATCTTTCCCATCACTATTCCACTATGATTTCTGACTACACATCCAATTCCAGAAGCTCTTGGATTTCCTTTAGAAGCCCCATCAAAGTTCAATTTGAACCAATCGTATTGGGGAGGAGACCAAGCTACATTTCCTCTGTTGCCTGACTTCTTTCCTAAGAAGGGGGGAATTTTGATTCCATTCCATAAGAACCTCATTTTGTCATCCCATGAGGTAAAGTTCTTGTCCAAGTTAGTAGAAAGGGCAAGTCTGCTATTAATGTTCTCAACAATGGTTGCTTCCAGAGAAGATAAAACTGATTCAACACTCCTTGCTTTGCCATAAAAAATTATCTTGTTTCGCTCCTTCCATACCTCCCATACTAGAGAAGAGGGGGCAATTTCCCACAAAGAGCTTAAAATGCCATCTTTTGGTCTAATTGGCCAGCTTGAGAAGAGGGATACAATGTCATTTGGTAGAGTTGTTATCCAACCTAGTTTAGCACATAACCACCTCCATCATTTTGCATAAAAGGGACAAGTGAGCAGGAGATGGTCTACAAATTGCTCATGTGCTTTGTAGAGAATGCACCTTGAGGGGCCCTCAAATCCCCTCTTCTTGAATCTCTCTGTCATGAGGATCTTTTTCTTGACTGTCAATCAAGCAAAAATGCCAGCCCTAAGAATAATTCTATTATTCTAGAAAAGCTTTTGAGACATATGTTGATCTTCAAAGTCCACTAGGTTAGCGAGAACATTATATCCTATTTTAACAGAGTATTGTCCAGATTTAGTAGGAGACCAAATCAATGTGTCAATTCCATTTCTGAATACCAAATGCCTTTCCTTGAGGAGGCAATAAGTTGGTTTAATTCATTTAAGGGAAAGGGGAGGCCTTCCAATTTTTTCCAACCCCAATCTGGGAAGGAGTTATCCATTGAAAACTCTTCATAATCCTTGACATGAGGCCCCCAATAAGGTCTTAGCCATTCCCTTGTTGTTAGAATCGTTAATAAACCATCTATGCTCAAAAATCCACCCGAAGAATCCTCCTAGAAGAGACAAGATGAACCATCTCAAACATCCCAAGAAACATAATTTGTTATAAGATGCCTGCATTTGAGAATAAAATTCCAGGTCTGAGACCCTTTCAGATGACTAGAAGCTCTCATAAAGTTAATTGGGTCTCCTACAACAACATATTTGGTAAGAATCATTCTTACGCATCTTGCACTTGGATCAATAAGCATCTTCCAGGCTAGTTTTGCTCCTAAAGCCTTATTCTGAATCTGAAGGTTATGTACTCCCAAGCTCCCTAAAGACTTGGGTTTACAAATTTTGTCCCAGGCTATCAAATCAGTTTTGTGCCTTTCATCCAATTTTTTCCAAAAGAAATTTCTCATATTCTAAATGATGAAAGAATTCATGCCCGCTGATAGGACTAGAAGGGACATAAGGTAGATGGGGAGAGCAGAGATGACGACTTGAAGCCTACTCAATTTAGTTGCCCAAGAGAGCCATTTTCCTTTCCATGAATTGGCTTTCTTATTTAGTTTTAGCTTAAGGGGGTCCCACAGTTTGGAACTCCTGAAACCCTTATCTATTGGTATCCCAAGTTATATACAGGGGAGAGATCCCTTTTTTCAATTGAAGATTTTTAAGATCTTGTTTTCCACAATTGCTGGAGTAGAGAAAAAATAAATTTCTGATTTTTCCTTGTTGACCACCTAACCTGAAGCTTTCCCATGATTCCAGTAGTTCCTAAAACTAGGCAGCTTTCTTGGATCTTGTTGCACCAAGTAGGAGGTTGTCATCAACAAATTATTGATGCATAGCAACAAAGTTGGTGGTTATCTTGATACCTTCCAAATTTTTGCTAGCATACCTTGATTTATTGTTCTTCCAAGTGCTTTAGCCATGATAATAAAGAGAAAAGGAGAAATTGGATCCCCTTGGTGAATAACCTTAGAGGATGAGAAAAATCCCTTTGGTTTTCCATTAACAAGGATAGAGAATCTTGGTGTGGATATGCATTCATAGATCCAATTAATCCATTGTCTACTGAACCCGAAAGCCTGCATAATTTTGCACAAAAAAAGCCAATCCACGTTATCATAAGCCTTGGAAATGTCTAATTTCACTATCATACCTGGCCTCTTCATGTTTTGGAGGGTATGAATTTCCTCTTGCGCCACAATGACCCCATCTAATATTGAGCGACCAAGAACAAAACATGTTTGCTCCTCTGAAATAATGGATTCCATTAAAGGTTTCAACCTATTCATCATCACTTTAGAAAGAATTTTGTAGATGGAATTGTAGAGGGAAATAGGTCTGAAGTCCTCTAATCAGAAATCTTTTTCTTTCTTAGGAATAAGAACTATGAAGGTATTATTGATCTCCTTAAAAAGATTGCCCGATTTCCTAGCAAATTCTAAAGCTTCCACTAAATCTGAACCAAGGATCTCCCAACATTTAAAAAAAAAACCTGTTGGAAATCCATCTCGGTCTGGAGCTTTATCGGAGGGGAACTAATTTAGGGCTATACTCACTTCTTCTAGAAATAAACTTTGATTTAGTATTTGATTTTGATTTTCTTAGATCACTTTAGGAATAAAAGATAACAAATTCCTTTTCTCTAAAAGATTAGAGCCTTCTTCATTATTGAGAAGCTTGGAAAAGAAGTTCACGATCTCAGTTTTAATGATATCTAGATCATCAGTGGAACCATTTCCTAGGGTATCCAGCCTTGAAATTCTATTTAAACCTTTGCGGATACGGGTGACATTATGAAAGAATTTTGTGTTCCTATCACCAGCCTGGAGCCAATTTTCTCTAGATTTTTATTTCTAGAAGATCTCCTCTTTAGATAAAATATCTTCATATTCATCCAGAAGATGTTTTTCTTCTTGAAAAAGGACTTTAGTCATACCCTCCTTAATAACTCTATCATTCAATATCTTCATCTAGGCCTCTATCTTTTTTTTGACAACAAAGATATTCTTAAAATGCATTGCATTCCATTCTAACAACAGTCTTTTGACATATTTAAGCCTGGACACAAATGGAAAAATCTTTGAACCTTCAAACTTACTTCGTTCCACCTTTTTCCAATAAGACTTAAGAATCTAGCATCCTTCATCCACATGTTTTCAAATCTGAATGGTGGTTTAGAAAGATTTGGAGCACCCTGCAAGGAGAGAAGAAGAGGGAAATGATCTGAGCCTGAGCAAGGGAAAAGGGAGAAATCGAGGGAGAAGGAAAAGGAGGAAAGATCTCCCATCCAGAAAAATTAGTTTATTTTTTCTGCAATGTTGTTGAATCCTCATCTTCAATTGTTCCAAGTGAAAACATTATCACTAGAATCAATCTCAAAGAGACCATTTCTGTCAATCCAACTATTGAAATCTTGTTGATATCTACCAAGTCTAATGATGCCTCATGTTTTGTCCTTAGAACTCCTGATAGCATTGAAATCCCCTCCAATAATAAGGAAATGATCATGGATAAGGGATAAGAGTCCATCCAGATATGACCATAGATCGCATCTGAGGGAAGGAGATGTTGGTCCATAAGCATTAAGCAGTAGGAAAGAAGTATTGGAGTGTAGATGAAGAACTCTCACAAGTAGCCAATTTTTGTTAGAAGCAATTCCCTCAATCTGGACAACTGGTTGTTTCCAAATTATCAACAAACCCCTTGACAAATCTTCTGCAGATACTGCCACTTATTGGCTGGTAGAGAAATGGTGGCCAATTTCCACACCAAAGGATTCTGCTTGGAGACAATCTAGTTTAGTTTCCTACAACATGATGATTTCAGCATTGGTCAAAAGGACCAAGCACCTCTTATTAGGGGCATTAAGGCCCCTAACATTCCATGAAATTATTTTCATTGTTGTTCAGGAAGGGGGGATCCCTTCCCTACTTTCCATAGATCAGTAATTTTTACTTGACCTCTAACTCTCCATTGCTAAGAAGTTGCTTTGTGTAGGTCTTCCTACCTCTTTTAGGTGAAAGAAACCCATACTTAGGCAATAGTTTTCCATCCACCAAATTTTTGATGCCCAATTTTCTCTTTTCTTTAATTTTTGAGTATAAAGCTGCTATAGGAGTCTCCATCACTTGATCTGGGTCCTCGTCCTAATTAAGATAATCTACAAAAAGCTTGTGAGAATTTGTGTCTTAGTTTGATCCAAGGAAGGGGAAATGCAAATGAGGGAAGTCCAACAATGGAGATGGAGATTCTGAGGAGAGATTAATAGCATTTCTCTTCAACTAGGAATCACAAAAGGAGGGAACGGAAAAGGGATTATGAGATTTTCTAGGGGAAGGAATAGGCGATTCCTTGGAATCCATGTGATCATCATAAAACGGATCATTAACTTCATTCATCTCCTGAATGATATCTTCCTTTAGAGTTTCTCCTTCAAAAAGAATATTATATAAAGCTACGTCCTTATCCTTGGAAGAAATGGCCAAAGAAGAATTCTCACCCGCCTGAAATCTTCTCACTCGGTTCCTTTTTTTGGATGCTTTCCTAGGCCTAGAAATGAAGATGTTAAACACACCCCGACTTAAAGGGGGGATCTTGCCTGAGCTATAAGATTTCTTGGGAAGATTTTTGTCCTTCAATTTTAACTTTGGGGAGAGGATGAGATGTTGACCAGGGAGAGATGGAGGACGAACATCTTCTAGAGCCTCTACAATAGGTTCCAGATGAGGAGACCCATCTAACAAAGGACCTATAGGATTCTGAAACTCCTTGCTAAGGTCCTGGAGCTGAGTATGGTTCACACCATCCTAGTCAAAAGAGGCGAAACCAACTGGAGTAGTTTGACCTTGTTGGAGACTATGCTTCAAAGCTGAAGGACAAGAATGATAAGCTAACTGAAGGATCGAACCCTTTGATCCTTGCATAGAGTTTCCATTTAAAAGTTGTATTCTAAGAATACATTTACCCGGGATTACTTCAGAGAGACTACTAACTTTCTATTTCCATCTACCCACCTATGAGACAATATCTAGTTCTCCATAAAAGCCTAGCTCAAGGTCTATTTTGACATATATGTTGGCAATATCCCTTGTTTTTTCATTGAGGAAATACTCTTCAATGCCTATTAAATAGCCCAAGGCATCTCCAATCTTTAAAAGTGCCTCAGCACACCAAAACTCAGAGGGAAGTCCAACTAGAGATAGCCAAACTGGTGATTTTTTTATCATATTATTCATAGGATCAAAGCATGGCTTGCATTCAAAGAGGTGAAAGATCCACCCACAATAGAACAGGGGACTACCATTGAAGATTGTGTCTCTAAGCAAGGAGTCTATACATTCAATTAGGATATAATCATTTTGCAAAGGGCGAACCAAAATCATACCAAGAAACAAAGAGAGCCACCAATTTATGATGTCCTGGTATTCCCCCTCAAGCTAGCACCATGTAGAAAAAAGAGAATTCTCCTGTAGACATCCTAAAATAGGGATCATAGCATCTAAAGGCAGCACAAAGAGCTTACTTCCAGGACCTTTCTTCTTCTAGTCAGCCTTGGCTGAGGTAGCTTTTAAAACTAATGATGATGGAAGGGAAAGATCTTGCTAGCCCACCTTCTTACCGTTCTTTCTAAAACCTCCCAGGCCTTGCTTCCCATTAGGCCTATTAAAGGAGGAATAGGAGTTTATTGCATTAGAAGAAAATTAAGGGCTCTTATCATTCAATCGAAGACCTCCCAAACCTTGGTTTCCTCTGGGAACATTGAAAAAGTTTTTATCTAGGACTCTTTCTGTCAAAGAAAAAGAATATCCAATCTTTGCTAAAGAGATAGAGCCCAAAAGCTCTACATTCCCTCAAAGATCACTTGAGGGAGTTTGCATACTGAACTCAGAGGCCCCATTTTCTCTAGCGGGTCATTTATGGAGCCAAAAGTTGCGAGGATACTGAAGAGGATTTGATTTGCTCTAGTTGCAACCTTGTTCACCCAAGAAGCAAGATTACTCACATTTTTTAGATTTATATGGGAATACTTCAAACTACTTTGAAACTTGGAATGAGAGCGATGAGGACAAATTTCAAAGGCATGTAATCGAGAAGGGTGAAGATGACCTTCAAGAGAGCGGTGATTTAGGGCATGGAGTTGAGGAGGATAAAGAGGTTTGGACCAAGAAGAAGCTCAGAGGCCATGGGAACCAGGAAAGCGATCAGCCATCCTTTTCCCCAAACAGTTGTTCTTTTGAACACAACAAATATTCACATTTCCTTCCCCAAATATTTGTTCATTTGAAGACAGTAAATTGAGACTTACTTTTTTTGGAATGTTTTTACTATAGAGATCTTGAGTCTTTTTTTGCAACAGTGGGAGGTGTCATTAGCAGTAAACAAATTTGTTTTCATAAAAAAAAATTAAACTTCTTTATTTTATCCATGTCATTAATCTACACATCATCTACTCTGATTGAATCAATTCCATCATTTGCATTCTTCATTTTGATATATTTTCATTAAGTCAATTCATCTTGAGTTCTAATATCCAAACCTTGGGTCTTCTTAGTTTGAAGCGTTCACAACTTACAATTAATTTTCACCATTTTTTCCACTAAAAAATCATTAGAAGGGTCATATTGTAGGATATTTTCAAGAACTAGAAAATCATCTTGGATCTTTCTTGAGTGCTTCTATTATATAGGGAAATTTCTTTCCTATAGCTTAAAGTAGAACTCTACAACTATTTACAATATTGTTCCATTGAACAACAAAGGAAATTTATTTCAAGGTCATCTTATTAATTTCTCTAATAATAAAGATTCTTTTACTACACTCCTATTTATTAAGTAGATAGGTATTTAATTTAAAGATATTTATATTGTAGACATTAAGTTTCCACAGTCCATAATTGTATGGTGTATGTGAACTTCTAGATTTGACTGTGTGTGCCTTTTTGTTATCAACGTTTTGAATCATGCTCTATGATTCATCATCAAGATAGTGATCTAGAGAAGAGAATAAGTGATTTGAAATGTTGATAACAAAAAGGAACATACAGTCAAATCCAGAAGCTCACATACACCATATGATATTCATAATACTTATCTTCTTAATATCGGGACTATTTTGCACCAAAATTTTAGTTCCAACATGGTAAGAATTGTGCATGAATGCAATTTTAAAATAAAAACCATCATCAATATTCTCAAAATAGAAGAAATTATTATTATTATGATAAAACCTATTCAACCTATGATAAATCCTTTTACCACCTTTTTGATAATTGCACCATGTATACCATATATCTTAAATGCTTTCTTTCTTCATATTTTCAAGAGGATCAAAGAGATTTATGTTATTTTTCTTTTTATCCCAAATTTAAATTTCTTATTATATTTCCAATTTACCCAAGCCCACCATATTTATCTTCTTTTTATTCTATCATGTTAGAATTATTCCCAACAATCCAAGGAATTCTTTGGTGGTTGTTCACCCAATTTCATAGATATGCCCTTTCTCTATAGTCTCTAAGGGCATATATGTTAGACACAATGCACCATTGAGAGGTGGGGGGGGGGGGTGAATCAGTGGTTCTCAAATTGTCTCTCTTTAACTAACTTATGTGAGTATACTAGTTATGGGATCTAACTAAGAACATACTTACCGGTTAGTGGGGAGACCAATCACAAATGCAATCACACAAGGGGACATCACATGACACCAACATATACGAGGAAAACCCAAGATGGGAAAAGCCTCAGTGAGAAATGTTGTTGGAGTCTACTACTCCAATCCAACCTCACAATCAAAACTATGTTACAATGTTTAGGGAACCAACCCAAGGAGCTACAACCCCTGATTTAGGGCACCAACCCAAGGAGCACCAACCCCTAACTTATTTATGGGCTACAACCCCTGCACCGAGCTACAACTCAGTGATCACAATGAAAATGTCAATTACTAAAGTAGTTATCTTGTAACCATTTCATATACCTTACTCTATTAGTGAGATACCTTCTCTGCTACACCGGTACACTTCTCCTGTTTCTCTCATCTGCTACTTCACTTCTGGTAAACTCTACCGGTTCACCTCTACTCTCTTTCTTCTCTGCTGGATCTTTTCCTCATTGTTCTTCTCTTTACCGGTATGACACTCTATCGGTTCTATGTCTGCCTACTCTGCAGCTTCCTTCACCTCTACTCTTCCGGTATGGACACTACCAGTTCTGCACTGCTACCGGTTGAACACTTCAACCTGGTTCTCCCTCACACTCAGTCTCTTATCAGATATTCATTGAGAAATTGACTGATTTTCTATCACATGTAGAAGTAACACTTAATCACTTTACAGTAGCACTATCTTCTTCTCTATAGCAGCCCTACTCTCTCATCCAGTGACAATCATCTCTGATTTTGGCTTGCATTTTTATAGACTGGTTTTCTCGCCAAAAACCAATTTAAACATTGGGTGGTTAGGGTTTCCTCACTTACCTTGAGGCAGACCAAATCTAATCAAATCTTGCCCGATTTGATCGCCCAGACAGTTGTTTCCTCATCACCGCTATTGTCTTGCCTTCTTGATTACGCCTTCTATCTTTGGCAATCTGCTTTTTACCTTGTCAGTTGATCTCTTGATCAAACGAAAAGATTGGTCTTGTTGTTTCCTTCATCTGCCTTGATCTCCTCAATCAATCACTCTTATTTGTCTCTCAGTTGTCCTCCAAACCTTGAGCCGCAAACCTCTGCAACACGTCCCGTGATTTGTGGGATCTACCATTAATGTTGACCAACTCTACAACTACTCTATCGGTGTTCATTCCATCTACCACTGCATGCAAGTCCACCACCTTGACTCCATGTGGCATCCATGTTGACCAATTGCTAGCTTGGATCCATATTGGTCCAGTTAGGATCACTGACAAAACACTCTACCGGTTCATCTTTTCTATCGGTTTACTAACCTTGTTGGTTAAACCATCAAACCGGTCTGTCATCAACCTTCAATGAACTCCATCTTCAATCCAACCCTTCTACTCTGATCAGCTTGGATCATATCTTAGCCAGTTTGTCAAGTTGACAAACCCATAAATTCTTCTTCTGTATAGGCATCTCAGCATGCCTTCTCAGTTGGTCTAGTGCATATACCGGTGGAGTGACGCCTTGTCTTCTGTGTCCTGCAATGTACTCATGTGACTTCCCTATTTGTGCAACATATCTTCAAACAGGCACATGTGATCCGGTGTGGGCACATTCACTGTCATTCATTGCTTCTCATGATGACTGCATCTTCATCCGGTGGGAGTCCTGTTGTTCAGCAACCTCACAACAAACCTGTGACCTATTCATTCTTCTCCTTCGTTGTTGATGTGATTCAGGTAACATTCTGCCTCTTCATCACAAACAACAACTCAAACACCTTGGCCATCTTTCTTGTACATTGGTCATGATCTTTTTAGGCTGACAACCACTCACTTGGTTGATCTGTCTTCTCCATTTCAACACATCACTTACCAGTTGACATCCTTTCATTACTGGTGATATACTATACTGGTACCAATCACCTTACCAACTCATCCACACAAGTCAGGCACTAACTTGTGTATTGGTGACTCCAGTGGTCATTCATCCTTACCTTACTGGTGTCCTACAACACAAGGTGATATCAAAGATATCTCAACCTGTACTCCTCCTTGATAGTGTTGCACATACATCTCTTCTACTGGTAGACATCCCATACTGGTTAACATCAATGACAACACAATGCCAACAATATCCCCCTTTGGCATTGATGTCAACTCATGTAGTATCTGGTATACTACATAATCCTTCTCCCCCTTTCTATGATCCATGGATTCTCACACATTTAGTATGCAATATACTACAAAATATTTATCCCCCTTTGACAATAATGGAAAAGGGCAATGTCAGGGTATCATTCCTCCTTGTATTTTCTAGGCACTGACATAATTCTTTCTCCCCATTTTTCTTTACCGGATGCATCTCCTCCTCTGATACCAATTGTTTAAAATTATTACATTTTCTCAAGTCACAAAACTTGAGATGGAGGACTCACCCATCAACTAACACCAATTGAGCATGCAAATTTTATACCATTTGTTAGAATACTCAATTGTATAGGGATGTGTCAATGAACACTACTCACCTATCGATCAACCTGCAACACCTCCCATTTGATCCCAAATTTCTTTAGGAATCAAATGTGATTGTACTACCAATACAACCATCCAACTAACAAGTAGGAATCAAATGTGATTGTACTATGAATACAACCAACCAAATGATAGGTAGATACCCCTTACAATGAAATTTTCCTGGGTATTCCTACTGTAACTTTTCATCATCTGCAGTTTTGGGCAGTCAGTGCACTTACTCTTCCAAGTTCAAGCATCTCGATTTTGCATCATAGCCACTTGAACTCCCCCTGAGTCATACATCTCAAGTCCTCAACTCTGGTGAGGCCTAATACCGGGGCTCCAATTATCTCCATACCGGTTGAGTTGTGCACCTGTGATCATCTGATAATCTTTCAGTTCCATTATATCCACCACAGCCTATGACATGATCCTGGATGAACACAATGCCATACAATGTCATCATCAAGTCATAAATCTTAACCGGTTATCCCATAAACATGCATGCCTGCATGGTCAGCCACTAAGCCAAAAAATGTCATTCGGGTCCTTTCCAATACCACCTGAGATAGTAACTCCACATTCTATGCTATCGAGGCTATTGCAATGATCTCCAACTTCATTGTCTTACATAACTTGCAAGTACATGTTTAGCATTCATGACGGTAACATCCTGTACATATCAGTCTCCTATACTGTTCCACTATCACTACCAGAGCACCTTCTTGTGACTCCTGACCTTTGTCAACACTGTATCTGATTCTAATTGTTATCTTGTCATATATTGACACAATAGTAGTGATCCAATCTTTCATACCGGCAACAACATGTTCTTCCATGTCACCTTCATCACTGAGGGGGTGAATGATAAATTCAGTATATTACTCCCCCTAAGATCCATCATCTCCTTTAGGCCTTAGGAGATATCACCTATGCAATGAGTGCATAGTATCGGTCCATGGTCTTCTTCCTCCATACCTTCTTGGTCTCATTCTTCTTCCCATTTTTCAGGCTTGGGAGCAGGTCTTTCCTTCTTCTGCTGGTGGGTCCTTCCATTTCCTGCTTCTCCATCATAGCTATAAGTAGTGCTATAGTAGCACATAACATCCATCCCAACTTCATGTTTGGGGAATCTCTTGACATATCGGTTTGACCATCTTCTTCTGGTCATGTTGTTGTGACTGGCAACCGAAACCGGTGGACCTCTTGCTCCTGTAGGGACAATTCACCTTTGCTTCCATGTAGGTCTCTAACTTCCATATGCTCTGAATTCACCTTTCTACGAAGCATAGTTGTTATATCGGCCTCCATATGATTGCAGGTTCCTCTTTCTGCATTCAAACTCTCTATGGCCAAATCCATTGCAGTTATGACAAACAACATAACTGAGAGAGGGGACATGCATGTATCTACTCCTAGATACATTTTGTTTATATGTCTAATGTCTATGAGATCCTATATTATTCTTTCTAGATCTCTTTCTACATTCCTCTACCCTATGGCCATAAGCATTACATGCAAAATAGTAACCCGTAAATGATGGCATATGATTTACAAATTTATTCTACCATGCATGAGGAGATCTTACTATTTTAGCATCTCCATTTTTGCTTCTTCAGGGATGGACCCTAGGTTGTCCATTCTTTGTAACTCTTCCATCGGGTCTCTTCTTCTACCACACTTGCTTTGCCTTGTGGGTGGTAGCATTTATTTATCCTTTGTTGGTAGGAGGTCTTCTTTGATATATTCTCATGTTGCTACTTCCGGAGAAGCTGTCTTCTTCCATATTCCCTTTACCTTTGGGATCTGCATTGTTCCTTCTTCTTGCAGCACCAGTGTTCATTATTGTTTGCAAGTCTTCACCGGTTGTCCTTAGGTCAACCTTCTTCTGGGGAACATTTCTGACTGTGAAGGTTTGTCCCTTTCTCTCTCCATTTGAGGAGACAAACTGAATGTTATTGTGGGGGACATTCTTGCTGGTGGAGCATTCACCGACACCACTTCCTAATCCTTCAATGTCATTGGCATGCGTTTGCTTTTTCAACATTTTGTCCAAGGCATCACTGTTGCCATCAAACTAGATTCTTACCTTGAGCTCATCCTGATACTTCTCAAGGTCATTTCGGACAGACTCCATTTCTCCAAGAAGCCTATGACATTCTTTATATTTAACTTCTAGCCTAGATGCTGGATCTTCACACTGGTATACCTTGGCATTCTTTGCCTGAGACTTCAACTCTGAGATGCATTTCTCAAATTCCTCAAGGCATTTTGTTAGCTAATTCTGCTCTATTATAGAAGCATTCTTGAATAGCTTGTATTCATTTCTCAAATTCTCCATTTCCCTTTCCTTTGTCTCTTATAATTGAGTGGTCAATAAACCAACCTTTTGGTTTGATACTTCAAGGCAGGTTCTCAACTAGCTGCAATCCTCATGAACTGATCTTTTGTAGATTGTAAAATCATTTATAACATTTTGAAGCTCTTCTAGAGCACTTACCAGTTCACACTCAAGATCTACTTCTGCATCTTCTTCTTCCTCATCATCATTTTCAAATAAATCTTGTCAGCTAGATCTATTTACCTTTTCTCCTCTTTCTTCTTCCTTTTCAGTGTTGTTGTCAAACACATCATATCGATGGGATCTATCTGCATTATCCCCTTTTGATGTGTGACTTTCAATGTCTGACTCATGGGCCATGAAGAGATGAGTCTCAACATCACCAATGTTGTAGCAACAATCTGAACTCCCTCTGTCATCTTCACATGTATCTTCAATATTGTTCTTCTCACTCTCACAAGATGATTCAGTGGCACCTAACCCATTCCACCTGACCTTGGGTTTAACTAACCCTATCCTATCTTGCACATCCTAATCTCCTTATCCTAACCTCCTATGGTGTGGATATTCTCCCCTTGAGACACATGGCACTTTGGCCCCATGTCTCCTCTCTTGGACACTTGTCCTCTTATGAGAAAGGTTCCTTGACATTTGTCACCACAAAGATGACAAGTGTCCCTCCCTCCAACCTCCTCCAATTTCACCCTTGATATCTTCAGATTCAATCTTGACCGTTGATTCCTGCCACCTCACCCCTGGCCTTGGAAATCCTATTAATATTCCCCATTTTGGAGCACAAAGGATTGTTGGCATTTGGCACTATAACAGACAATGGGAGATTGTTGGCATTTCAATAAGGAAATTGAGAAGGTTGTTGATGATTATGGATATAACTGATTAAGGATATTTACTGTCTTAATATTATTATTTTGTCATTGATGTCAATAAATTGATTTTCTAATTCAGTATGATGTTGCCATATCTTGAGAAGTATGATTTGATGAGTATAAAGATGTCGGTAAAAGACACAGAAAGAATATGATGAATAAGGGGATGAATAAGGTATTCAATGGGCAACTATTACCGAGTCAGACAATGATGAGATCATGATGTTTAGATTGTTTTGACATCATACATATGTTGTAAATTGTAAGGTTAATACTATACTATGTTACCGAGCAAGCAACCTGGTCAGTAAACCCTAAGGTTATCACTATCGGTTAATGAAGGTGGAATCTCTACCGAGTAAAGTTTAATATTCACTGAGTTGTAACCGAGTTGTTACAGAGTTGTAACTGAGTTGTTACAGAGTTGTAACCGAGCTGTAACAGAATACATTAAATGGTTACATGTGTTATTTAATGAAGGAAGCTAATGAGCTGGAATTGATTAAATGATCGGTATGTCATGCATGAAGTTTGTTAATGAATCTATGGCAAAGGAAAATTGGCATGAAGATCTACAGCACAGATTGAACTGCATTACCCTAGCACAAGTTCTGAGAAATGTATGCAAGTTCCTAGGCAAGGTAAAACGTTTTTCAAATCGAAGGATACATTGAACCTGAACAAGTTTGAAGATATGATGGCTATGATTGATCATGGGAAGTGTGATCAAGGAGATTAAGTGGTTAGCGAATTGTTTATAAATAGGGAACTATTGATAAACAATGCATGCGGGCAAATGTATGCATAGGGATGCTACATAGTGATTACCGAGCACAGAAGCTTGAAGACCTGTTTTGAATAAACAGAGTATAGAAGCCCAGCAGATGGACAAGATTAGTTCTATGTCTAGATTGTATTGAGCAAATAAGAATTTGCTTTAGCATTTTAGATGTGAAGTTGCAAACAAACTTTTATTACTATTATTTTGTGAAAGTGATAGAAAATCTCTTAACCAAGTGGACTTAACAGTCTTATTTGTAAAACCCTCTAGCAAGGTGACATTCTGATTGAGTGTTTGAAATCCTTTAACAAGGTCACTTCTAACAAGGTGAAGATCCTAACAAATCTGAGGGAAATCCCTTAACCGGGTCACATCTAGCAATGTGTTTGTAATCTTTAACAGGATTTTCTTTTAACCGAGCATACTCTATAAGAGTATATTTCTTAGTGGGTCCGAAATCCCATAGTGGTTTTTCCCTATTTGGGTTTCCACGTTAAATCTAGTGTTATGAGGTTTATGATGTTTATATGCTTTTGAGTTTGCATGTTTAGAAGTTTTAGTTGTATTACTGTAGTATATGTTACCGAGGTTGAATCTGATGTTTTTATGGAAGATTAAGTTTGTATGATTCACCCCCCCCTCTCATCTTGTTGGCTATTGGATCTGTACTTACATTAAGTATCAGAACTATCAAGGATCCATCTTATATCAATTTAGGCATTGTCACTATAGGCATATCCATTCTAGCATATCATTTGATCATTGCTATTATAGGAAATTGCATCTTAGATCTAGTATAATTTGATCATTTTCTAGCATAATTGTTGAATCGTGTAGCTTAATCAATCTCTTTTCTATCTTAATTGCATCATCATCATAGCTTAATAATGCATACAATTAGCTTAATTAGACTCTTGGATCAATCTAGCATAATCAATCTCATCTAGCTTGCATATCATTATCATTTCAAATCCTCTATATAGGTGTAGTCAAGTTATTGGGATTTCTTATCCAGATCTGAGAGAAAATCCACACTTGCATCTCTTAGGAGGCGATAGGTCACTTTGTCATGGTTTATCTTTCATTTACTTATAATTTTCTAACCATGCTTGTAATGATCTATTGAGTGTTTATGTTGCAGCTGCAGGTACCCTACTTCACAGGCACGACATTTTGGCACCCCACGGTGGACACCAATTAATGTGATGCTAAAAATGTGGTAAATAGAAAAGCATACACATATAATAAGACAATAAAACATAATGGAAAGATTAATTGAAAACTAAATTAAATATGCAAACCATAAGCCTTCCTTGAAATGTCCCATTTTCCTCTATTCTTGAGGACCTTGAAGGTGTTAGATTGATTGGCTCTCAGTGGAGCAATGACCTCTAAAGTGGCAACTCAAGAGTTGAGTAGCTACTTGATCATGATTGATTATGCAATGATTGATTATGCAAATGATATGAAATGCATGATCTAAAAAACTAGATTAACATGCTATGATTAATTCAAAATGCTAATTATTAGATGATTGAAATTAAAATGCCTATAGTAATGATGTTAAAGCTATGAATACAAGGGATCCTTATTGCTCCAAAATGAGGGGTTTTTATAGGAATTCCAAGGCCAAAGTTGAGGTGGCAGGAATCGACGGTCCAAATTTGATCTGAGGATATCAAGGGCCAAGATTGGAGGAGGTTGGAGAAGAGGTTCGAGGGAGGGACACTTGTCATCTCTGTGGTGACAAGTGTCAAGGAGCCTTCATCATAAGAGGGCAAGTGTCCAAGAGAGGAGACATGTGGCCAAAGTGCCATGTGTCTCAATGGGAGAATATCCACACCATAGGAGGTTAGGATAAGTTGGTTAGGATGTGCAAGATAGGATAGAGTTAGTTAAACCCAAGGCTAGGTGGAATGGGTTAGGCTAGGGGGTGGTTAGGTTAGGTGGTTAGAAGTTAGGAGACATGTGGGTAATTTGAATTAAAAAATTCAAATAATAGGAAAAGGCTAATTAACTTTCAACAACTCATAAATTGATTTGTTTTAATTAATTAGGGGATTAGAAGAAATGAATTAAATGGGGGGAGGATTAATTAATTTGAATTAATTGATCAAAGGGGACTATTGAAATGAACCTATTAAATAAATCCTTAGATTTATTAATAAGTAGATGAATGGAAGAATTTAATCAAATTGCTAATGAATTCAATTAAATTAGGAAGGGGGATTAATTAAATAATTGCTTATTTAATTAATTATCTTCAGACCATTTTTAGATGTATACAATATCAAGTCACCTCTTAGTATAAAATAGTTTTATGATGCTAAATTAATAGAGACTCTAATTGGGTGTTATATGAGTTGAGATTAGTATTAATTTGATCCTCGTCTTACTTATCATGCCTGAAAATTATTACACATTTAATATTTTCACTTTAAAGGCTGTAAAGATCTACTTTTTCTTTTACTGTGAATATATTGAAATAGAAGTTGTAAGGAGCCTTGGTTTTGGTTTGTTTCATTTTAAAATATGTATTTTTTTAAGGGTTTTTGTGATTTTCCTACATACTCTATCTATTTTTAGTAGCTATAGGGAGCTTGGTTTTGGTTTGTTTCATTTATTTTTATTTTCTTTTGTAGGTTTTTTCCTCCAAACTCTACTTCTCATCAACATCTTTGAAAGAAAAATATTGAGGTAAGTCCCTTACTATGGTTTCAATGAGTTTTTCGAAGGATTCATTTCATTGGCTATTGTCTTTCTACTTTTTTTTCCTTCACTTAAACTAGCACATCTTCTTCATAAAGAGAATTTATCTCCCTTGAAACATTTAAAAGTACATCTTTGCATAATTGTCTTAAAGCAACTTTGTGTTTGGCTCCATCAATGGTAGTAGCTATACCCACAACACCAACTGCAACAATAACCACATGAAAGTACATGGTCACTTCATATAAATTTCAAATAGCAAAGAACAATACTAATGTTCCATTGCAACGTCTTGATTTCAGTTCCAAATCAAAATGTTGTTCTACCAATGTACATTCCAATGTTAGTAGCCAATCTCTGCCTTCAACACATTTTATTTTGGTGACATATATAATACTGATTCTACTAAAGGTATCTAGAAAAGACGTTATAAGAAATGTGAGAAAATATTTCTATAAAAACTCAATCAATGATTGGAAATAAGTTAGCCAATGGTGAAACAATTATGAGATCAATTGAGCTCATCTTCTGGACAGATCGGTTAATTCCCTCGTTCTTTCCATAGTTTATGTTTTGTGAGTTCAATGCATTTATGTTGTGTTTACCATGGTACTCAATGATGTAACTTTATATGTAATCAATTTTTTGTACCTCAATCACACTAGGAGAGAATTGGGCTCAGTTCCTATACTTAAATGGTGTTCTTGGGTATTAATGATTTTCTTGTATATTTGTGTGAATAATTATATCAAAAGAAGAAAAGCATTAAGAGGGACTTGTAGGGATCTATTTTATTAATGGTCTATGCTTAAGTAAATAATTTACTTTGACATATCTTATGAAGACTCCACAAAAATCATATATCATTTCAAGTCAATGAGAATGTGTATAACTTAAGTTATAACATGATAATAATTATTTGGCTAACCATCACAATTTCATAATTAACATTGCAGATTGGAATTTATTTATGGCATTTTATATACACATTTCTAGAATACGGGGAATTCAAATCTTAAATTATTCTTTTTATTTTAGCTTTGAAGTATTCACACTCTCCATAGGGCTATGTGGTACATAAGCATGCACTTTCAAAGAACTTATTCATGAAATACAAACATTTTATGGAAGATTTGTAGCTGAATGTGTGCTCATTATATTATTTTATTATTTTAATATATTTTTATTTCTCCACTTTTTCTAAAGGAAAAATTTAGTGTTTGTTTGAGAACTACTTTGGTATTCAAAGATAGTAAAATACACTAGGAAGAGATGTAATCAGTCAATCGTTCATGGCTTTTGATTAGATATCAAATCAATCATGTAGTCTAATAAGAAATTGTGTGATTAGATCCAAAATTAGAAACATAGCTTTAATAACATTATCTTGGTTTTTCAAAAAAATATAATATTGAGACTAATCTCTATCAAAGAGATTAGTTTGTGTCTTCACTTTGAAAATATCATCCAATTTATTACTTAAAATATATTATGTAATGTATGTTTCTATTGTAGTGTGTAAGTTTATTGTAATATATAATTTTTATAATAAATATCAAAGAAGTATCATAATAATGTCTACTCGTATGTTTGGACTCTCTAAACACTTCTAAAGTAATTTAATTGAGTTATACCTTCCATGTATTTTTTTATTGAATTTTCATTTGGAAAGTCATGATTTTGATGTTTATGCTTGAATTGTATATAGTGGTCCAATAAACTACACTCTTCTGACAGCTAGACAAATGCAATAGTTCTTAAAGTTTGGGGACCTTGGTCTAGAAGAGGAGAAAACCATGGTGGAAACCATAAGAGACAACTCAAAAAATATCATAGATTTGAATGCATCAATGACTTTGGATTTGATTTCCTCCTTCAGAAGTTTTTTTATTAATACATGCATTCTTGTTTGCAACCATGATTCTCTATCATTTTTTTAATCACCATACAAGTTGTAGATAAGTACATTGGGTTCCCAATGTGTAAATTGATCAATCCATCAATGAGATTTATGTTAGAATACCTATGGAACAAGGACATTTGAATCGCAATCAAAATCTATTACTACTTTTCTTTTAATAGGTAACAAAAATTGTTTTTTTAAAAATTCATTTCTATAGGAGATCTTCAATTAAATTTTATCTTTAATTTCCTATCGGCGTATCTCTTGAACCTCCTAGAGGTGCAAGTGTTGGTATATATTCTTCTCCAATCTATAATAAATTGTATGAGAATAAAATATTTTAATGAATCTCAAGAATACGTCTTAACATAAAAATAGAACTTCTAAGCTCTATTCGAGATCTTTGACATGTAAATCATATTAAAGAGTTGTAAAGAACTATACTAGCTTGCATAATTTTATGCCTAATATAATCATCATCACATGCATCTATGTGGTTCTTTTTTAATCATTATTAGATAAAATTTTCATGATGAGAGTTGTGAGGTTTAGATACTAAACAATTATTGATTCTAGATCATATCCTACACAATAGTGTTTATAAATAAACAAATTTAGTTTAAATATGCATAATATTTATTAATTTTACTATGAATTTAAATAGCTCTTAGAAAGATAGAAAAGCCACACTTATGTACATAATCCCAATTTAAAATTGAATAGGCCAAATTAAATGATATATTAATATAGGAAAATGGGATCTATTCAAAATTAATTTTGAAATGCTATGGAATGACATGGTTATATATGGAAATATCACACTCTAGGTACATATACAAACACAATAATTAATAAGGTTTTAGGCTATCATAAAAATCTTTCATTTTATATGTGATAAAGTTTCATAAAGTTTTGAATTTGTTCTTATATGTTTTGATAGGTAAAAGCTATGTAGAATTGATATTGCAAAAGACTTTGTGACCATATA
The DNA here is from genome assembly GCF_030272615.1 of Cryptomeria japonica. Taxonomy (NCBI): domain Eukaryota; kingdom Viridiplantae; phylum Streptophyta; class Pinopsida; order Cupressales; family Cupressaceae; genus Cryptomeria; species Cryptomeria japonica. Next base: position 350,484,445 of record NC_081412.1, on the reverse strand, counting down.
TAGACGTTAATACATTTAAGAAAAAATAAATGTTTACTTCTTACTCTTACATGCACCTTAAATAGAATATAGTATCTTGTAATGATTACAAAAAGAAATTATATGTTTTTTTTTTCAAATATACAAATGATAATATTAGTGACAAAAATAAGATGATGGTTATAATTAATTATGATTTATATATTATTTTTGAAAAGTAAAATATAAAAGATAAACTATTAAAAAATAAAATATAATTATATTAACATATCTGAAATACTTATTATACTTAAATCTAGTAAAAATGGACAACTCAAAAATGATGTCTCTAAACATCTTTTACATTTTTTTTTTAATATAGATATTTTAAATCTATGGAACAATCATTCACTACAATAAAAATGAACTCAATGACCCCTACAATGAAAATGAACTCAAATGACAACTGGCAACACAACTTTGTGAAAGAAGAAGCTCTAAAGACCATGGTGAAGATACTCCTACTTTGATGGCTGAGAAATCCTCAAAATACATTAGGAGCCTCCTTGGCGTTCCCTGGTGGAGCCCATTTGACTTGTTGCGACTACACACCACAAGTAGCTACAAATTCCATTCACCAGTCTGAAAAATCCCAATAATAAATTTTTCATGCCATCTCAAAATATGATTATCTTTACATAATTCCATTCAAACCCTCAACAACAGTGCTTTAATACCATGTTCAAATTTAACAATTCTACAATTTAGGGTTTGAATAAAGTATTAGTTATGTTAAGCTTAAAATCAAAACCTGCTGTAACTTGCATATATGGAAAAAACAAACAATAGAGGTGCCTGGTGGGGTGAAGAGAACATTCTAGATGGGGTAGACTTAATTAGGATTGGTGTGCAGTGTGCAGTGTGCAGTGTGCAGTGTGCAGGCAGAGTCATTGGAGGAAAGTTGATGAGGAATTTCACGGTTGCTTCGGATGGTCCAACGTCAATAAGTGCACACGTCGTTGCATGCTCCACAACACAGACAGAGTTTGGAGCATGCTTCCATTCCGATCAGTCAATTATTTGCCTGTGCCTTTGAAACAGGGTATGGGCATCCATTAAAGCAGGACGTAAGGGCAATTATTATCAGATGCTCTGTTTGACATGTTTGCAAAATGTGCATAGTATAGACAAGGCGAATGCTATGTTTGTTGAAAAGGATTTAAAACTTCCAACCAAATGTGATTGCCAGACTCTGCGACCTTTGCCAGCCTGTGGGAAAAACGAGAGAGCTTTGGAGAGAGATGATGTAGCTGCAACTGCCATGGTAGACGTATGCTTAGACAAGGCAACCGAACTTGTTGACAGAATGCCTCAAACAAATGTCTTCTCATCTGAACGCCCTTGATTGCATGCTATTAACAAAATCAAATTTGGGGTATCTTCACGAATTGCCAAAATATCCAAAGATGGCCTGTAAAAGCGACCAAATAGGGGAAAGGACCCAGTAGTCGTGCACCCTAACTTCACGCTTCTCAAAATCCTACTTGGAAATTTCGAATCACTCTGATTTTTTTACAGCAGCTTACTTGGCAAGTCCCCTGCTTATAACTAAGGTTTCAGGGCCACATCATCAAATATGATGCCACATCAGCATGCTTTTTGCCAAGGTGTCCAAAACAGCCCCAAAAAAAAGTGAGACCAATAGGCGTGCAAAAGAGACCCCAATAGTTGTGCAGCCGATGTGGCATCACCTGATTGGTTACTTTTTACAATATTAGTACATTTCTTAACAACTATTGGTACATTTCCTAACAACTATTGGTACATTTCCTAACAAAAATTGATTTTTTTTGTTTCAAACAATAGGTTTTATTTGTTCAATTTTTGGAACAAAAGGTATCAACAACCGTCACAACAATTGGAACATGCTCAACTACTGGGTCCTTTCCCCTATTTGAATTTCAAATTTCTCATCATGCAAAGTATAATGCACTAACTATTGTTGACGGCACCTAGACTTAACTTGATCCTAACCTATGGTTTAAGGTTGTCTCAAGTGGCAATCAAGAGCAATTTTCAAATATAAATTAATAATTTTCAATCCATTTTAAATATACTAGTAGGAAATCAAAATGCTAGAAATTTTTCGCCTTGGAATCTGGATGTTCAAATTTGTGACTATCATCTTTGAAAATAAAGAAATAAATGATTAGGAAAATCTGATCAGCGACACCTTACATAACAAATTGTTACAAGTTCAAGATACCAAAATTTCTATATGACTTCATATCAAGTTTATCTTATAGCAAGGAAAGCTCCTTACCTTGGACAAGTTAAAGTTGGAATTGCCTTATAGAAAAAAAGGTTTATGAATCCTATCCTTAATCAGGCAAGATGAAAACATTTTAAAAAAGGATAAAAATGTTAATGTTCTATTTGATCAATTTCATAGAGAAAATATAAAGAAATGCCCATCTCTAGAGGTTACAACTACAATTGCAAAATTAGAAAATTGGTTCATCTAATTTCTAATGTTTGCATATAATTCCCACCTAGTTCTATTCCTCCCCTACAAACTTATGTGCAAAATGTTCAAGATGCCAAGAGTAGGGGAAAGAGTCAAAAGAAGTTGATTTATCTCTTGTTGAATTTTTAACATGGCCTAATATCACTACCAAGAAAATAAAGAGGGTTTCCAAACCTTTAGTAATGGATTTGTAAACAATTTCGACAATGTTATACAAACCATTTCAAGCAAAGAAAATAATAGTTATTTATTAATTTATACTAATACACCATAGCCGAGGATAAAAAAATTGGTACTCTAATTGTGGATAAAGATAAAGAAATCTCTAGCCATCTGATTATCAAGTACATTGAAGGTTAATTTGGGACTATAGATACTTAAGGCAATTATAAATTGGGAATAATCAATCTATCATTACTTCCATCATTTATAAAATGAATAAGCAATTAGACCAAGCATAAGCTAAAAGAATAGGTGCTTCAATTGACCTCTTATATTAAACACCTAGTTATCCCTCTTCAATAATCTCAAGTGTTGTTTTCTATGCCTTCTATTATATCTCATGAGCATGCCTTAACAATTGATGAGATGAAATATATTGCTAATGTAACAAAGCAATGACTCAATGAATTACTGGCTCATGGGTCCATGGTTATTAAAGATTCCACAACCATACATTAAAGAGTGACAAATACGACACTTTGGCCAAAGTTATTTTTCATATAAGTCATTGTTCACTCACCTCTTACTCGACTTGGAGACTACTCCGTTCTTAGGGTTTGGTAAGATTAAATATCAAGACCAAAAGCATAAAAAGAATTTGCAATCGTGAATACTTAATGGTATGGACTTCCCCTTTGCATCTGCAACCTAGAATATAGAGTCACTTCTCCTAAATAGTTTCCATTAGAGTAACCAGTTAGCAAGTAGTTCTTGCGCATAAGGAAACTCGTGTTCAAATTCAAACTCATCATTGTTCCCGCGCTACTGTAATGAAGTGTTTGATCACATAAAAAACAAAATAGCCTTTGATCAAATATGATTATTGTAGCGCACATAAGATATTGTTTGTGATAATTTTATTGCATCTAAGCCAATATAAGGATCATATCTAGAATTGAAAAGATGTGTATTTAAAGAAGATCAATTTCCTTTATTTGTGTATGGGTGAATATGTGGATGTAATTAAGGTTATCCATGACAAAGTAAATTTCTCTATGGTTCTATCCATGTGAGTCATGATCTATCTTTCAGTACGAAGGTGGTATGTGTAGTGGAAAGCATCAAGTGGACTAGAGAGTGTCAAAATGACAAAGCAAAATTACAAAGGTCCTTTTTGATATCATTCTAATCCTATCTCAAATGGGGAAAGTCTATTATCTATTGTTGATTTGTATGAGGTTGGTGCCTCTCTTGTATTGAGTTGGAGCTCAAATTAGGGAATTGTAGTTTCCTTTGGGTTGGTGCCCATAAATGGTGTATTAACAAGGGGATTATTGTTTCTTGAGGGTTGGTGACTTCTATTATTTGACACTTCAATCTCTATCCCATCTTCTAGTGTTCTTTCTATCCTATTTAATTGTCATTGTCATATTATGAATTGGAGATCCCTATCTCGAGATTAGTCAAATCATCTTCTCAAACTCCTTCAAATTGATTTAGATTGATGGTTTTTCTTCTTATTTGGGTTTTATGTATTTTTGTCATTCTTTAAATTTCCTTGAATCTTAGAGATGGTAGATGGTACTACTCATTTTTAAAATAGATGTAGGAAAGTAGAATTATGGGATTGGAAGACCAAGAAAATCCTCTTTGGTTTGCTAGTTACCCTAGTTGTTCTTTATGGTTGTGAGATTTGGGGAAGTAGCTTGGCAAACCATAAATAGAGACAAGTAGAAATAATCTAAAAGAATCTAATCATTAGTAGTCTCAAGATCAAGTCAATAGTTCCTTATGAGATTCTTCTAGCTGGAGCGATAATGTTCCCACTAGAGGCCTCGACTATAGTTCACTTGATAAGCTATTTAAGAAGGTAAAAAATATGGATGGGCAATGCTGACCCAAAATGGTTGTTGAGGAGGAATTAAAATAGAGGAAATTTACTTGGATGAAGTAGAACAACAAATGGATCAACAAGTGGGACATCAATTTGCAATATTTTCTAAATAATAATGAGGATATAAAAAAAATTATTTGAGAAAATCTTAGAACTACAATGTGGACAAAGCAGGTTGGCCCAAAAAAAGAACTTTATATCAAGCATAATGAAAAAGACTACCTAAGGGTGTCAATTAAGGTAAAATCTAGACTTCTTCTTGCTCATATCAAAACCGGGTTCAACTATCTTAGATGTGAGATGGATAGATGGACGGTCCCTAAGGAGGAATGAGAGGAAAGAACTTTTCTTTTTTGCAATAAAGGAGTGGTAGAAATTGAATGGTACTTCATTTTTGAGTGTGCAACATGTGAGGAAATTCATACATAGTATGAGGACAATTTGAAGGTTTGTAGTCTAAAGGGGCTATTTAAGGAGGCAAGACTTCACAAAACTGCAAGCTTCTTATTCAAGATCCACAACAAAAGAGATGACAATGAAAACAACCTAAAAATTGTTAACAATGTTTCCCTTCGCCCCATAGACTAATGGTCTTGTGGATGTAATTAAAACTCATTCATACATTCATTCAACTTTGGTTCGTGCCCAATACCTTAAGTTATAAATTAAGCCTCATTTTTTTGTGTGCAGACTAGCCCCCCCACCTAACATTACCATCCATCCCGGTCACGTAAAATATTTTGATTTACATCTTAGTCTCAAGGTTCAACTAATATGAAAGTGGCCTCCACCAGGTTGTCCATGTTAGATCCAATAGTCATTTAATAAAAGGGCATTAGCATAGAATTTATTTTCTTGGCCCCACTTTGAGCTATGGTATGATGCCAAGTGTCATGTTTCCATGCAAGCACACTTTGTTAACACTAGGGCTTGGTTTAAATCACACATTCATGTTTTTGTGCCATGTAGTGAGGATATCGGTGCAATCCCATGCCTTATATGAATCTTGAAGGAATATTTTGTCAAACTTGGTCATCTTTGATTGGTCATGCACTAGCATAGGAGCATGTCACTCTTACCTCTCTAGGACCACTCAACTGCCATGTGTCCTGAGCCCAATAAAGGATGTTAAAAATATTATCACACAAGAACATGCCATTTGATCATGCCTCATGATGATGCAAGATTGTACCATGTGTGGGGATAGCACACAAGTGTTGAGAGAGAGATGTGGGCCCTTTTCTTAGTTGTGATTTAATACTTACAATGGGGCAAGCATTACGGATTATGCAATTTGATCTCATGAATTGTGTGAGAAAATGGAGGAAGTCTTGATTGGTGAGAAAGATTGGGATTTAAAATCAGACCATAAACATATTTATTTAATTTTTTATTGTGTAAGAAAGCAATAATATGGATGAACTCTCAATGTTTTGCACAATCGCCTTCAAAGTATAGAATTCTTTTGACTCAATTTTATTTTAATACATTCAAGATAGTGCTTTAGAGGCTTTTTAAGAAGGAGAACATTTTGTTTCATGGCCTCCATAGTCACGAGTTAACAAATTTAATTCATAGGGACCTTTCAAAGTGCAGAAAATAAAAAATATAACACAAATTGCTTTTTAGTCAATGCTTAGTTTGACGAAGAATGTTAAATTGCAAGGATAAATTTGAAATGATAAGAAAAGTCAGAATTGGGAATTAAAGCATACAAGGAGTTTAAGAAAGAAAAAACTCGATTACATGATCACAAGGAGGGAGAACCTCGTCTTCCTTGGTAAAAATAATCCCAAGTTATTTTGGAAGGAATTTCAACCAAGAAAGAAGCAAACTAAAAATAGTATTACAACTACTAAATGGTTTGATTATGCGAGACAACGTTATGAGAAAGATTCTGAGGTTGATCCTCCTTCATTGGTCAATACTGTTGCAAATATTAAATCACCATGCAAGAGATATAGATGGGTATTAAGAAATTGGGTGTTAGAAAAGCAAAAAACTTGTTTGAGCTTCAAGATATGAGTTTTTAAAGTAGGGTATGAAAACTTTTGCACCGCACATTATGAAAATATTGAACGATATCATTCAGTGTGGGTTTACTAGAGATTGGACAAACAAATTTGCAATATCTCTTTTCAATCTAGTGGTGATGTTAAAATGCATATAATTATAGGACTATAATGATAAATCCTATATAATTTACAAATTTATTTGGTAGCATGATAGAAAATAAAATTAGAAAATGGGTAGAAGAAAAAGATAAACATGCAAAGGGGCAAGTTGGTTTCTAACCTAAACATTCCAGAGTGGATCATGGTATTACTTTGAGGCATATCATTGAAAAGGTTTGGGAGAAAAGGGAAGAAGAATTTTGTTGCTTTGTTCATTTCAAAAAGGCTTTTGAAATGGTCCCTAGGGATAAGCTTTGACACGAAATATAAGAGCTTGGGATTCATCTGCATCTCATAGTGACTATCCATAGGCTCTATGAGGAGGTTAAAGTCAAAATCAAAACCTCAACTGGCATTTCAGAGAGATTTAAGAGTGATATTATGGTCAAGCAAGCATTCCCTCTATTCCCTACCCTTTTTGGCTTATATATTGATGAGTTGTCCATAGTGGTTAGGTTTGCAAGATGGTGATGGTATCCGCTTAGGTGATTTTGTGATTACGATTCTTCTTAATGAAAATGACCTCATTTTGATTACTAAATCAACTCTTAGTCTACACGATCACTTATATGTCCTTGATAAATTTTGCAATGTGGTGGGGATGCAAGTCAATATCAACAAGACAAAAGTAATGATTTTCTCTAATAGAAGAAAATAAAACCAACACAAGTTCTACTTTGAAGGTAATATCCTTGAAGAAATTACTAATTACAAATACCTTAGGATTGACTTCTACAAAAAAATGAGTTGGGAATGTTGTAGAAAGAAGAGAACTTTGGGAGGTTGGAAAGCATTCTATGCTCTTCAAAATAGATGTAAAGAGGCAAAGTTGTGGGATTGGAAAACTATCCAAACACCTTTTTGGCTTTAAGTACTTCCATTTGTTCTTTATGGTTATGAATTGTCGGCCAGTAGTACTTCATATTCTCAATGAAATAAAATTGAGAAAATTCAAAAATGTTTGATCACAGGCAAGTTCAAAATTAAAAGAACAGTTCCTTATGATATCATGCTAGCTGAAATTGGGGCTAATCCAATTGAAGTAACTTCTATAGTGTGTCTCTTATGTTAAAAATAATTGAGAAAATAAAAGAATTTAGATGGCCTAATATTATTTTTCAGAGATGTATTGTGCAAAAGAAAGATGACTTGGATGCAACAAAATAAATATGGATGATTAAATGGAATATATAATTGAATATGAGCCCCACAACAAGTAAGGAGATAACTTAGGCTTTTGTTATGGATAATTTCCGCAAGTGTATTTGGGGTAAAGGGCTAGGAAGAAAGAAGAAAATTGTACATTGGGGCTAATATTTTGTGGAGAGCCAAATTTCCTATTACCCAATTGAGAACTAACTCTCATTAAATTTGTTGTGAAACTAGATAGGTGTTGGAAAAGGCCAAAATAAGTGTAGGAAGAAAGAGAGTGTATTTTTTGCCTTTAGAAATGTGAAAAAAAAGTATTTGATTTTAGAGTGATGTATCTTGATAGCTGGCTCTTGGTATAATTTATTCAATGAGTAATTTGTTGAGTCTTTCTCTCTTCTTCTTCTTCTTCCTTCACCATGATATTATCCTCAAGGAGTTTCCATGTAAATATTGAGTTCTCTCTTGTGTGGACAGTGTAAATTTGATGTTGTAGTTATTATCAATGCTTATATTATTGTTGATCTCATGATGATAAATAATATATTGAATTAAATAAAAATATTGTAAATATTGATTTATCCCCCCTCCCCCTCCCCCCTCAATACAATTATTTTCTCTTCAAACATTGCATCATAATTTTAAACCCAAATATGGACATACATATCAAATTTAGTTCATTTAAAGTCCATAAGTTATTGTTTAAGTTGAAATCTAAAATTTTAGGCTTTTATTATTATTAATTATTTTCCTAGGTAAACTTATGGTAGAAGAATTTATTTTCATCACAACTATATTATGGAAGCCCAACCCCCAAAATTTATGACTATTATTTTGGAAGAGAATAATTTTGATCTATACTAAAAGATAATTCTCTTTGGCCTCCTCCAATCCATAGACATTATACAACCCTTCAATAGTTAATATTGTAGGCTGCAAAGATAGTTGGTCTAATCAATGCACACAACTAGTGGAGCCATTTAAAATTTAAAGATCACCCAAATCAAAGTTCAAAAGAAAAATTTGGCAAATAAAAGTAGGGCAACTATTTACCACTTTTTGGTAAGGATGGGATATAAAATTACTAATGTCTAAACTAGTAGAGCATTAATTCAACCACACAAGTGGGACTTGCAATTTTAACTCGTTTGTTTTAAATTGTGTGTATTCTTGTTTAATCAATATTAGAATATATTATTTAAAGTTTTCTTAAAAAAAAAAAAAAACTAATTCACTCAACAACAGTAATTGAAGAAGTTGTAATCAAAATATTGCATAAATAGAACATGGATTAGTTGAATATATAACCTGGCTAGAATAGAAATAATTTGAATAGATCACATGGATGTGATTGGAATGCAAGGGCTACTGAGGGAGCTCATGTTCATTTTTTGAGCTCTATCAACAAAGATGGAGAGATTATTGTTAATGTTGTGGTAGGGATAGGGAGATGGACATATTGCTCATCCTTTCTTTAAAACACTTAATTTTGGAGAGATACTCTTGCATTGTGGCCACTCTAAGGCCATTGATAGACTATAAAGAATGTGAACATGCTCACAAACTATAAAAAACTGATCTAATCGCAAATCAGGTGAATCTTTCTTTGTCACAAAAAGTTATATACTTCTCGGTGTCTGCTCATCTATTGTTAATGAAAATGAAAGACTTTGGGTATTCTCTCACCTGATTTTCTATTAAATCAAAGGAAAGTTATAAGATATTTGAAAAAAGAAATGGCATTATTTTATAGCCCTGCTAAATTTAGACACAAGCATTTTGCCTATACAACTAATGATTTAGCTTACTCATACAAATTCAAACTTCAAAGTTTTATAACTCAAATTTTAAATTATGTTTTATTACTCTTTAAATTCACTTGTAATTGCGAGATGACCTATGATATGTTTTTTATTAAGGTAAAATAGGTTTTGAAGGGACTCAAAACCCTTTAACAATAAAGTAGAGAGTAGTCCAAACTTAACAAGGCACTAAGCCAAAAAGAGACCACAAAAGACCATGCTTCCCCATAAGATATACAATAAGCCTCAAAACAGAGAGGGGGAAAACAAAAATATAGACCAAAACAACATAAACCAGTACACAACAGAGAAAACCAAACAACAAAAATGCCAGTAGCAACAGACCCAGTGAAGAGGCAGCAAAGCACCAACACTAGTCCAATAGATTCATTGACTGTGATCTTCTTTAACTTCTGGAAATCGGGAGGAGGTCCCACTACCTTTCTCTTCAAGGTGCCTCTCATTCTTTTGTTGGGGCCCAAGGAGATGTCCTAGTCATTTTTGGTGTCCACATCCATAATATCTTTCAACTCGAACTATTCTTCAAGACTTCTAATCATGTTCTTAAAGCTATCAACCATGGCACCAATCACACATGACTAGTTTTGACAACAGATTTGATAGAATCCTTTATTTCACCAATTTGTTCTTCCTGGCTCACCATCCTAGCTTCATAGTCTTTTTTGAATTTTTCAAAGGCCTCCATAGTAGTCTTTAGTAAATTGATAATAGAAGCCTTACCTTTCTCAAACCAGGGATTATTCTCATCGGAAACATACACATTATCCATATTCTTATCTTTTTCTTTAATTACCTCCAAATTACTGCTATCGGTTCTCTATTTTAGTTATATATCTTTGATCTCATGGAAGATCTACTTGAAGATTTTAAAAGTGTCCACCGGCCCATCTCTGGCTAAGGCAAGGACATTAGATACAAACTCTTTCTCAACACTGAGGAAAGGAGAAGTAGGTCAAGGGTATTTGGAAAAGGCGGTCGACTCTCAGTGTTATGGTCAAGAAGAGAGTCAATGGAAATCGAAGGAGAGGGATCCTTTCCCTGGCCCAGGGGAGTATCAGCCAAAACACCAGTAGTCTTAGATCCCATGTGAAGTTTCCAGACAGGGGGAGGGGAGCTGGAACCACAAGGTTTTTTGGATTTGGGTCTTTTCACAACAAGAGCTTTACCCTTGGTCTTAGGGGGGGAAGCTCTAGGGGAGAAATCATCATCATCAGAATCAATATGGTCATCAACCCTCAAAGATTGAGTATCATTTGAATCAAGATCAACTTCAGGGGGGAGGAAGACAGAGGCTTATGCTAAAAGTGATTGAGGAGCGCAAAATGGTAACCGAAAGCTCTTGTGAACCACCCATCAAGGGTAATGTACTCCATGAGAAATTTCAGGACATCACCCTAGATAGTCTTTATCTTCGCTCTATTGTAGCTTGTAGTCCCATCTCTTACCCAATCTTTCTTCTCCTTCTCCTCTTTCAGGAAGAGCTTGATCGCCTTTTCTGAGAATTTTTTGATCTTTATAAAAGTTCGCCCCATCAGTGGAAAGACCAGTAACTTCTGTAATAAGATCTTCATTAACAATAATTTACCTTCCAAAAAGGGTAACCGACCCGTTATTATAAATTTTGACAAACTGTTTCGTCACCTTGGCTTTGACACCATGCAATTTTTCAATATAGATGGTAAAACCACCCTTCTCCAAAATGCACCAGTTGGTTTTGTTGTTTTTCAACTCAATGCAGTCCATCGGATCCACACATTTCAAATCCCCGCCCATTTTGTGATAGTCAATGTGCTCAGAGAGAGAAAATTTTGTAATTAACAGAAACTCTGGAATTCGTCGAACCTAAAACAACCCCAAACTGGAAGAGAGCACAAAGGAACTCTGAGCACGCCCAGAATGTGTGCGAAGAGAAGCCTCTAGAATGAAAATTAATGCGAGGTGCCCGTGACATGTTCATAACATGACAAGCTCAAAAAACACTCATGTCAAAATCAATCATGGCAAATTAAATTCTCTACTGGTTAGGCTAATGACCTATGATATGTTTATGTGGATTTGTGTAATATGATATCTCATTTAAGGACATATTCATTATCCATTTGAGTACAAATCTTATGCCTATATTTTAGAAGAGACATAAAATCATATAGTAGCATAGTAATAGTTCCTAACAAAATTCTAAACTTGCATCATCATCCTAGGCATATCACATGGTTTTCTATTGTCTTTGATACATTTTCATTATTGTGAAATCAATCTATCTAGAGTCTTCAAGAAGAATAAATTCTTGCCTAGAAAGTTCTTAAATAGTGTTAACCATCTCACTTCAAAAGTGAGTACAATAGTCAAGAAGCCTCCACAATAGTCATATTTTTTTTGCTAATTCACTTCTACAAGTCAGCTTGACTTTTGTATATTAGACTAACTTTTGTGAATCCATAGTTTAGTTTCACAAGTGCAATTTGAATAAGAGCAAGATAAATTTAGTTAACATATTCTAAGGCATTCATTTAATAAGTTTCTATATCTTTACACATTGATGAAGTGATTCTTGATATCTATTGTAGTATAATCTTCCATCCAAATCTCAAGCTATATATCACATTTGATTTGTTTAAATCTAATAAAAAATTTATATTCATAATTAAGATTGATTTCTTAAATCTTAAGCTTTTATTATTCTAATTATTTGACCTAGGTAAACTTTTAATGGAAGCATTTATTTTGATCATAGCTATATTATATATGTTAAACCTAAAAAAACCACTAACATATATTTCAGATGATAATAATTTTATTCTATAACAAAAGAGATTTGTCTTGGAGGGTTATTCTTAAACCATACTCACTTCAATAGTCAAAGGTAAATTTTGGTCAATAAAAGAGGATAAGTATTTATCACTTTTAGATTACTCTTACCCATTTGACTATTGCAAAGTAGTTGCTATTTGCATAAGTGTTTGAGATACTTGAGAATTATGTCAATCATGTGAATTATGTGACCTTCAATTTATGTTACATTGTGGGTATGATTGTAAAATCAAAATTCAAATATTTTATAAATTTTATTGGAGGGAATGGTTTTTGCATTAGGAACAAGGTAATTTCTTCTCCCTAACAAACCATTCAAGAATAAAGAACTAAACAAATTTATTGGAGGGAATATATTTTGCATTGGGAACAAGGCAATTGCTTCTCCCTAACAAACCATTCAAGAATAAAAAAATGATTTCCCCATAAACAAAATGAAGAAGAGAGTTGAATGGTGGTCAATATAGAAAGTATTTGGATATCACATGGATGTGATTGGGGTGTGAGGGCTATTGAAACAATACATGGGTGTGACTGGGGTGCAAGGGCTATTGAGATAGCACTTGGATGCAATTTGGATGCAAGGGCTATTGAGACAACTCATGTTTGCTATTGGAGCTCTATCAATAGAGAGGGAGAGATTCTTAGGACGAGTTGTATGAAATGTTAGTGCAGATGAGCGAGAGATTGTGGACACCTTGCTCCTCCTTTCTATCAAGCGCTTGATTCTAGTGAGTGATTCTTGCATTGTGGTTGGGGTCATGTTAGCAAAGCAAAACCTGAACCATCCTTCCTCTTTACAATGGCATGACAACCCAGGTGATACATTCAATCCAATTTCTTCGATGATTATCTTCCAAAGTGCAAGCTCTGAATCTTTATGGAGAAGATGGCGGAGGTCCACCCAACAAAAAAGCCCTACATTGCTATTGGCCAAACACTTAATTCCCACCTCACATAATCCTTGCACAAACACACTATGCGCCTCTTGTAGCCTCTTCTTATTCTCCTTAATATATTCTCTCACAAATAATCTGTCACTTAGCATCTTACCCAACAAGTACTGTGTTTGTGAGGAAACCATGCAAAAACTTGACATTCTACGTGCCGCCATAACAACCTTGTTATTATATGAATAGATGGCTCCCACTCTGAAGCCAGGCAATCCCATGTCCTTTGATAGACTGTAAACAATGTGAACATGATCACGCTCTATTTGACTCTGTACCACCTCTGCAATGCTCACAAACCTTGGACCCAAAAACACTGATCCTGCATAGATCTCATCACAGATCAAATGAATCTTCTTCTCTGTTGCAAAATGTAATATGCTTCTCAATGTTTTCTCATCCATTGTGGTTCCTAGTGGGTTGGATGGATTTGTTATTAGAATTCCCTTCACTTTTACCTTACGACACTTGGCCTCTGTGTATGCTTCTTCAAGTGCACTCACTGACACCTGAAAATTGTTGGAACTACTACACACCACCGGTATCAACTCTACTCCAGTCCGCCACTTTAGATCTCTATCAAACCTGTTTGTCAACACATGCAAACATTAGATTTATCTATTAATTGAAAGACTTACTTCAATATTTTCTTCAACACATATAATCTAAACAATGTTATGTGGTTGATAAATGGGGTGAATGTTGAAAAAATTTATGTGGAAATTTGAAAAAGCAATAGATTCTTAGTATTAAAAGATTTAAGCTTTACTTACCCAGGATAATATGGGGATGGAATGAGGAAAGCCTCTCCTGGATTTGCCACACAAAATGTTAGCACCTCATGGGCTGCAGTTGCTCCTGCAGTGAGAACTATTCTATCTTTATCAAATTTCGCTTTTCCTCCTCCCACTTCCTCCATAAATGATGTGATACCCTGCATTGATAGTCCATCATAAATGGTTAATAAATTTCATTGGAGTAACACATGAGTTAAGCTAAATTGAATAGCTTTTTAGTTGAATTTATCAAGCTATATTTTATGACTTTGACTAAATGTTACATTATTTAATAAGAATTCAATTTAATAGTTTTTAAGTCAAATTCATTTAATTGAATGAAAAGTCAATTTTGAGTCAGAAATACTATAAATATGATGAAATTTCAAAAAAAAAATGTTTGAATAGAATGTATAAATCGAAGTAATAAATCTTTCAGCTGAAAATTTGTACCTCTCTGAACTTGGGGAGGCCATGATAGTCTTGATAATTGGCAGTCTCCTTAAAGCCGGCAATGCCCTCCTGCGTGCAAATGGAAGACTCTGGGTGTTCTCTCACCCACTTTTCTATTAAATCGAAGGAAAGCTGCAAGACATTTGGGAAAAGCAATGGCATATTAATTTACAGCTCTGCTAAACAGAGAAACAAGTATATGAATTTAGCCTACAGGAATGCATAAGAATGAATGAATAGGCACCTGATTTTCTGCTAAGCCCATTTGAATAACTCCAGATGGGTTTTTGTGGGGATGGTAAGGATTTCTGTCATAGGCTTTCCACCCATCAAAGTAAGGAGAGTCTTCACCATGGCCATTGGAGGTTGCTCTCCGAGAAAGGGGCGTTGGGAGTTGCATGCTGTTTATGTACTTATGTTACGCCTTAATCCTCTGTAATGTTACGCAATCGACTTAATCCTCTGCCTCTTCCTCTGCCTGTGTTATCGATGGAATTGTTGTGAAAGCAAGAGATGGGTATCCTATTTTTATAGGCAAAATGTGAAGAGTTGAAATGGATGGTCCAACGTCAAAAAGAGCGTGCAAGTGCAAGTGCAAGAGCAAGAGCAAGAGCATCAGCATCAGCATGATACTGTAGCGGCGGCGCCAGGAGCACGTGAAAGAAAAAAAAACATAGACAGACACGAAGTCAATAATATTAGCCATCCACGCAGTTAGACAAGAAGACAATACAAAGTCTACTTCCTCGTTTGACCCTCACAGACAATAATTTATGCGCTGACTTACATATTGAAAATAAAATATAAACATTTGATATATGCATTGAATATATATGAGAGGTGGGGGAAGAAGATACTATAATTTAATATAACAATTTTAGTGGAATTTTTCTTTATTAAAATTGATATTTTATAGTGTTTTTAGAGTAAAAGGTTTTTCTAATGTAAAAATAGTTGTGTTCTATTTATTTTATAATTACATCGAATGTGTTCTCTTATTTTAGTTATGGACGATCTATTATTAGACATTAACGATTCATGTTCACAAAGGAATATGCAAGACGATTGAAATGTTTGTACTGATCAAATTGTTTCACCAGATTTTTTTTCTGAGAACTTTATTTAAATATTTCTTGCACTCAAACTATCATTGAGAGTAAAACCCACTTTAGTGATACAGAGCCACATGGAAACTAGGTAGGATTCCCAATCCCAACACACTCACTCAACTTGCTGCAATTGATCAATTAACAAGAGGCTTACTTCCACACATCAACCTCACAACAAACTCACAACAACAATGGTAGATATCACTCAATGTTAGATAGCCCTTACTCACACTAGGCTATACGCACTCAAAAAGCTCAAACACCAATGAGAAAGCACAAACCCTAACCCTCATACCGTGTCATTTCACATCCCTCTTGACATGTTTCAGGCATTGGAAGTGGTCTACAAACTTCCTAATATCCTTGTTCTTCACAAAGGCTCCACAATCCTCGTAGCCCTATTTTTTAAGTCTTTGGGGAATAACTCACAAACTTCCCAAACCACTTGACAATTTTTTATATATTTGAGTACCCTTTTGGGCCTTCTATAACATATGTCAGATTCAGGTGGGATTCCTTTGGAGGAGATGTACGGAATACTACATGTCCTAATTGGTCAAGAGCCCCATTTTTAGGCATGTTTTACAAAGAAACCCCTCTAGAATGGACTCACAAAAACTTCACAACCATTTGGACACTCATAAAATGTGTCAAAACCAAGGATTCTACAAGAATTTTGGACCTGCACTCAATTGGTTTCCCGCAAACCAATCTACCCCTCTTCAATTGCTTGCCATTACACAATGTCAAGCATTTGAGTTTGAGGAATTTTCACTCTTGGGAATGTTTGGAACCAACCATGTCTTATGAAACCCTCGGTAGGGGTTTCCTCAGAACCTAGAACTGAAGAAAATTAATCCCCTGGCTCCAAACTTTGTTTCAACCCCTGCAACCACTTGGATATGTTAGGTATAACACTACTTCACCCCTCCAGACACATTAGATGCATTCACCAATCAGATACAATAATGAAACAAAATGAATACACTAACTGAGACACAAATTCCTACAACAAAGATGGCTTCTCATTCATCAAATCTTCATCAATCATACAAGTTCAGCCTCAGAGGATTTTATATGCAACATCCAACATCTCCCAACTTCCACAAATGAAATTTGAACCAGAGGACCGTTGGAGACCAACTAACCACAAAAGTTGTTAAGTTGACAACAAAAGTTGTCATGACAATTTGACAAAAATGTACAACTTTGCACTCTTGGCCTTCCAACCAACCAAAACAACAAAAAAACCATTACATAGGATTCAAATAGGCCCACACAACACAAATTACATCTTTCAGGACTCATCTTGGTCCTTTTGAACAAGTGTGACCAAGGTTGACCCCCTAGATCCTATTACATGATTGGATAAACAAGATGTCTATAAAGCCTTACAAACATGATATTATTCCACTTGGATTTTAAGATTCTTATTACATTCAAAACAAGAAAGATTAAAGTGCTCATGGATTGGACCCATTATGTCCACTTGGTGCCCCTGAACCATACTCCCTAGGTGAATTGTTCTCACATTCACTTGAGAAGAGATCTTCAAGTCTGCAACCAAACTTCATAATATCATGCTCATCCAACCATGTTGCATCTACCTCTGGCAAACCATGCCACTTGACCAAATACTGCTTGTAAACCTGATTCCTAGTCTTTTTCACCACTTTGGTATCTAGGATCTTTTTAGTCTTCAAAGGTGGCTTTGATGGAAGATCCTTGAGCCACTCAGCACCTTCTACTGCTGCTTCACCTATCGCAGTGCCTACAACAACAACATTCTTGCAAAGAGTTAGATCTGAAACATTGAAAATGGTTGAGAGGCCTATATCCTATGGTAATTTCACTTCATAGGCATTGGAGCCAAAAGCCTTAAGGATCGTGCATGGCCCTATCAACCTCATCATCAACCTAGTGTGTCTACCCTTTGGTATCCACTCCTTTTTCAAATGCACCCATACCATATCACCAACTTGAAAGTGTACTTCCCTTCTCTTTTTATCTGCATGTTCCTTGTACTTGTCTATAGTCTTTTGTAATATTGTCTTGACCTGCTCATGTACATCTTTGATTGCCTCAAAAAAGTTCTCACCTTGTTCACTACAAATGACCTCCTTGGGTAACTCTCTCAACTCCAAAACATCCCTTGGATTCATGCCATAGAAAATTTGGAAAGGACTTTTCCCTGTGCTTCTATTCACTAAGTCATTGTAGGCAAACTCTGCCTGTGGAAGGACCGAATCCCAAGATTGACCATGAGGTTTTGTGAGAGACCTCAATAGGTTTCCTAATGACCTATTAACCACTTCAGTCTACTCATCTGTTTGGGGATGGTAGGCAGAAGTGAAAGACAAATTTGTTCCCAACTTCTTCCAAAGAGTCCTTCAAAAGTGACCTACAAATTTGACATCTCTATCAGACACAATGCTTAAGGTAAGTCCATGAATCCTTACCACTTCTTTGAAGAAGATCCCTACAATGTGAGAAGCATCATTGGTACTCTTACAAGGCAAGAAATGAGCCATTTTACTAAATCTGTCCACAACAACAAAAACACTGTTATATCCCTGCTTGGTTCTAGGAATCCCCATTAGAAAGTCCATGCTTATGCTCTCCCATGGTCTATTGGGTATAGGTAGGGGTTGGTAAAGTCCTACATTTGTGGCCACTCCTTTATCCTTTCAAAATACAATACAACATTCCACAAACCTTCTGACATCATACTACATTTTGGGCCAGAAGTAGTGCCTCCTCACCTCTTCCAAGGTTTTATCTAACCCAAAGTGACCACTCATACTCCCACTATGCTTTTCCTTGATGATATTATCCCTCATTGAACACTTAGGGATACACAACTGACCACCCTTGAACAACAATCCATCTTGAATCAAAAACTCAAAATACTCAACATGATATGTATTTACAAAGGCAGAACATACCTTATAAATCTCTTTGAAGTCATCATCATCTGCATACATTACCTTTAGGGAATCAATCCCCACACTTTGCAATTGCACCTCCTGCACTATCAACACTCTTCTACTGAGAGCATCTGCAGCCTTGTTGGCAACCCCTTTCTTGTGCTTTAGGGTGAATGTATAAGCTTGGATGGATTCCACCCACTTCATATGTTTGTGGCTAAGCTTCTCCTGACTGTTGAGACAACTCAAGGCCTAGTTATCCATGTAGACAACAAATTCTTTTGGCAACAAATAATGTCGCCACTTCTTGAGTGCTTGGACAAGAGCATACATCTCAAGATCATAGGAGGAATACTTCATCTTGGCCTCATTCAATTTTCCACTAAAGAAGGCTATTGGTCTGCCTTCTTGATTGAGAACTACACCTATAGACATATGGCTTGCATCACATTCAATTTGGAAAACTTTATCAAAATTAGGCAAGGTTAGGACAAGTTGTTGTGACACAGGTTCCTCTTCAATATTTCAAAAGCTTCATCAATAGCCTTGGTCCATTCAAACTTACACTTCTGTCCACCTTTGATAGGTTCCAACATAGGGGCACAAATTTGGCTAAAATTTCTTATGAAATTCATATAGAAAGTGGATAAACCATGAAAAATTCTCACCTCGCCCATTTTTCTTAGAGTAGGCCAACTCAATATGGATTCAACTTTGGAGGGATCCATCTTGATGCTTCCTTGGGAGATGACGAAACCCAAATATACTAGCTCCCGCTTCATGAATTTACATTTCTCCAAATTGATAACAACTTCTCCATGTGCAAGGTCTCCAAAACCATTCTGACATGCTTCAAGTGTTCCTCCTTGGTCTTACTAAAGATGAGTATATCATCTAAGTATACTACCATAAATACCCCAATTTAAGGCTTGAGTACTTCATGCATTAGCCTCATAAAGGTACTAGGGGCATTGGTTAGTCCAAAGGGCATAACCATCCACTCATATAACCCCTCATTGGTTTTAAAAGCAGTTTTCCACTCATCCCGCTCTCTTATTCTTATTTGATGGTAACCACTTTTTAGGTCTATCTTGGTGAAGTAGCAAGCTCTCCCCAAATAATCCATCAAGTCTTGTATCCTAGGCATAGGGAATGTATACCTAATAGTGATCTTATTTATGGCCCTAGAGTTTGTAAACAACCTCCATGTCCCATCCTTCCTAGGTGCTAAGACAATGGGTACTGCACATGGGCTTAAACTTTCCCTAATCAATCCCTTGCTCATCAAATCTTGGATTTGGTTGGCAATCTTTGCATTTTGTGAGGGAGTCATCTTATATGTTGCCTTATTAGGCAGGGTATCCCCAAGGATGAAGTCTATGTGGTGACTAATGTCTTTGATAGGTGGGAGGGAGTTAGGTATATCCTCCTTCAATGCTCCATCAAACTGCTGCAATAGTTCTTGTATCTCCTTTGGGATCTTTTTCCCCTCCCTGTCTACTGCATCTTTAGGCTTTAAGACCAATGTAAAGCCTACTTTATCATTCGTCAATGTCTATAACATTTCCTTCTCTCCCACTATCATCACCTTTGGTTCATCTTCTTTACCATTTGTATTGTTCAGATTAGGGTGTAGGGTGAATTTATTACCATCTTTTGTGACGATATAGGTGTTCCTTCATCCATCATGTTGGACCTTCACATCATACTGCCAAGGATGCCCAAGAAGAAGATGACAAGCATCCATGGTCACAATGTCACAAAAAATTGTGTCCTTGTATCCCCCAATGAAGAAATCAACCCAAGCCTGCTCATCAACTAGGGTCTATTGTCCCTTAGTTAGCCACGAAACTTTTTATGGATAAGGATGAGGTATCCTTTTCAAATGTAACTTGTCTACCATCACTCAGGACACTGGGTTATTTGTTGAACTCACCTGACATACCTTTCCTCTAGATTTACATGTGGTCCTAAAGATGGTCTTCCTTTGTGGGGATTCTTGAGGAATTAGTGCCTTTAGCAATGTCCTCCTCATCATTAGGCTTTCTCCTACTTCTCCATGTGTATCTGCAAGTGACTTCACACTCTAACAGTCTTCTTCTAGGGTCAAATGTGTTCTCTTCTCTCCACCTTGAAAGTTTGAGGTGCTCTTCTTCAGACATATATAGAATGGATGGCATGTCTAACCGCAAGCGTAACACTTCCCTGTGAAAGGACCTCTTCCAAATCCTCTCCCTCTTTCATTAGATCTCCTTCCTCTGAATCCTCTGAAATTGGAGCCTCCTTGCTCACTTGAACTAGATTCACCCTAACCCTTTTGTGGTTGACCTCTACGACCAAAGTTTCCTTTCCCTTTGAAGTTATTTCCTACTCCTCTTCCTCTACCACTCTGATCAGACTTCCTTTTGAGCTTCTCCTCTGCTCTTAGTGCTTGTTAATAGCACTTGCTCATTCTATCAAGGGCTCGAATACTAATTTCATCTTGGATACTATACTTTAACCCATTCAACTACCTTTCTACCCTCTCTGGCTCCTCTTCATGGTACTTGGTTCTGAGACTCAACTTGTGAAATTCCTCAATATAGGCACTTACATCAAGATCCTTCTGCCTTAGACTTTGCATCTTCCTATATATAAAAATCTGACGTCATTTTCTAGTCAAAATTTTACAACATTGACCACTTATCACTTTCATCCTCAAGTCAATTTTCGAATCATTTTGTGCTCAATTCATTTCTAATCTCAAAATTAATTCTTACATCAATCTTTGTGCTCAAATAATTATCATTGCTAAAAATTGACTAAAATCGTTGCACCCTCGTTATCTTTTGATTTCACTCTCGAGGCGGAATACTCATTACACCTTTCCAGTGATCATCATCATCAAAAGTCAAGAAATTTTTCAAATGCCCATCTAAAGTCGAACAAAAATATTTTCAAACAAAGAAAATCAACCAAACCTTATTACTAGGGGCATCTTAAATAAATCATGTCATATCAAGTTGAGATTCTTCGATGTCAAATAAATCAATCTCTAGGGGCATATCAATCTTTGTCCTTATCTGAACCAATCTTCAAATCGATGTTCAGTTTCATCACATCAAATCAAGATGGACATTTTCTCTTGCTAATCGATTCTTGTTCAATCAAGTTCAGAATCGATTCGCTTTGCTCATTCGATTCTTGTTCAATCAAGTTCGAAATTAGTTTTATCGCTTTGCTCAATCGATTCTTGTTCAATCAAGTTCAGAATCAGTTTTTTGTCTCTTTGCTCAATATAGTTCAATCAAGTTCTAGATCGATGCTTTTTTCTTGATCAATCAAGTTCAAGAACGGTATCTCGCTTTTTCTCCATTCTTGTTCAATCAAGTTCAGGATCGGTATCGCTTTAATCAATATGTTCAGTTTCATCGCTTCAAATAGAGCTGAACATCTCGCTCTTCATTGGTTTGTGATCCATCAAGTTCAGAACTGATATCTATTTTACATCAACTATTCTTTGAAACAACGCATTGCTCGCATATTAATTCAAAGAGGGGCAAATGTAATACCCTAAAAATGGTCACCTAAATTATGGGCCCCTAATCTTGACAAACATCACCAAGGTCCTAACCAAAGGCAATTAAATCAACCTTGAGCACCTAATTAATTAATTCTTCAATCATTAATGTTACAGGGCAAATAAATCACTCTATATTAATTAAATATTTATTTAATTAATTAAATCATTTCAAGTAAATCATTTTGATCAATTATCCTATTTATTTAATTAAATATCCTAGCATATTTAATTAATTAATAAATTTTCCATTTAATAACAAAAAAAGGAATTAATTTACAAAAATAGATTAATCAAAAAAAGAGGAATTAATCTGCAAAAGAAAGCGTTAAATTGAAAACAAAAGAAAATAATTAAATTGAAAGAAGAAATCAAACTTAATATATTTATTTTTCTAAAATTAAGATAACTTGAGAAATCAAAAAAGAAATTAAATTGAATTAATCATTTTCTCTAAAATTAAAACTCAAAGCTTTTCTTGAGGAAAGAGGTTCAGTTGCATTGAAAAGGCTTCTTCTAAATAAAAATCTTGAGCAAATTAAAGAAATGTGCATGGAATCACCTAATTTTATCTCAAGTGTATGGAATCAACTAAATTTATCTCCATTGCAAACTCGAACTTATAATCTGAATGCATTCAATCAAGCTATAATTGGAATCTATCTCAAGGTTAACTGAATTTGATCTCTCAATTATTTCAATTAACCTGGATTGCGCTTTTTCTCGAGGAATCTCAACTGCTCATTGTTAATCGATCTTAACCGTTGGTCTCTCTTTTGAGTCTCTATAAATTCAGCCTTCATCTCTCATTCAAAACACCCTGGAGATTTATTGTTATTGTGTAGTTTTTTCTCTGGAGTCATTGAAGATATTGTGCTTTGAGATTATTGCATCCTAGTTTAGCTTTTTGCATATTTAGTTTAATTATTATTGCTTGAATTCATCTAGCTTAATCTTGCATATCTAGATTAATATTGCATACATTTAACTTATTTTTGTGCTCATATAGATTAAATCCTTCATCTTGGTGTAGTCTAGTCATTGGTATTGGTTATACAAATCTTAGAGCAAGTCTATACTCGCATCTTTTAGAAGGCAATAGGTCGATTTGTTATGGTTTTTATATTCATGATTATATCTGTCTAACCATGCATGCAATGACTTAATTGAAATGTTGTGTCTTACAACATGCTGATACTTACCCACTTTTCACACACACATTTTTGGTGCCCACCGTGGGGTAGAAGACTACATCTTTCAACCTCGCAGATTAACTTACTTCTGTTTTTCAGATTTTTTCTGTACAGTTACTGCAAAAACTTGTACGAGTTTTCATAGAGGCCCGAATGATAAACTATAGGTATCGTACGGTCTATCACAAATTATCGTACAGCTAGGTGAGAATAATCGTACGGTATTCTCATTTTTGGTATTAAAGCATACTGCAATTTTAAGGTTTTTTTTTTCTTATTGAATTTTTATGGTACTAATGTTGACCTTGGCTTGTTGTTTGTCTGCCTGAGAGATTTTGACTACCTAACTAGTTTTTGCAGAATGCTTGTCGAAGAACATGCCTGTCGCACAAAAATAGTATGACTACTAGTTTGTTGTTTTTGCAAGTTGCCTGAAGAGATTCAAGTGAACATCATCTATTCTTTAAATTTATTTTTAGGCACTTAAATTGCTATCTGGTTAATGAACAAATATATCTTTTGTGTTTTAAGAAAAATCTAAGAGGTAGGAGAGTATGCTCTTGTCTGCACAGACAATCAGAAATCTAGACCCTCGAAGCTTTTTCTAAGTTTTGAGATTTGTGTACCTTTAGTAGGTCTGCCACAGTTGGAAAAAGTAATCACCCTATGAGAACGACCCAAGTGAGTACAATTGGACCTGAGCATTCCAAATTACTATAATAAATAGGCCTCTAGTGATTAAAGTCTTAGAGGACGGGATTATTTGAGTTTTCTCTTTGAGATCTCTCATATCAAGCATTTTGTAGGGCCTCACAGTCTCAATCACATTTACATGACTACAAGATGTTTTGATACCTTATCGGGCTATAGGCCTCAATCATGCTTGCGTGACTTCAAGGGGTAATTTCGAATGGAATTTCATTTGAAATTCCTGACTAAAAACTATAAGATAGAGGCTACCTGATTCACCTCTGAAAGGGGGATAATCTTTGTGCAAGAGAGATAGTACCTCTCACAAGATACTTTCCATTTCATGCCCCCATTAATGTTTGGAGTCGACTAATATGGCATTGAGAATCTATTGCGTGAGACTCAACGGTCATATTCTAATTGGCTATTGGGTGTGTACTTGAGTCTGCAAGCAAAGGTTTTCTTCTCTAAGCCAACTTTCGTAGGGTAAGCGTACTATGCTTGAGGTCATTATACATCTTGCATGTTTTCAGTGTTTTCATCCTTCAAACTCAAACTGAAATATTGAAATTAGAGAAAACAATCAAACAATGTCAAAAACTAAGTCATCAAAACTCTATCCGTGTCAAAAAAACTAGTCTCTGTCAGTTATCATAACTCTATCTATGTCAGAATCTCGTCTCTGTCCAGTCCACTATCATACAATTCTATTGAATTATCGTCTAGCTATATACCTATTGTCGTTCGGGTCTACATAATTGTCATTCTGTTTCTAGAGAATTGTCATCTGCTCTTAGGTAGACTATCATACGAATAATCATAATCCTCATCAGATTGTCATATAGAGAGCACTAAACTGTCGTTCAATTTTAGGCAGCAACTCGTACGAGAAACTGTCTGTGTCATCTGGGAACTGTTAATTTGTCATCTGGCTCTAAAAACTCTGTTGTATGAATTCCTGATTTTTCAGTCCAAAAATGTGTCTATCTACACACTTTTCCAAAATAGTCATACTTGCCTAATTAGTCTACAACGAGCATAAATTTGGTCATCATAATTCTGAGCATAAACAATCTTGATAGTGTACCCCTGTCGGTGTGTTGCACGATTTTGTCGATCATCTTTCAGCTAGTTCAATCAACTACTTATCAAACTAAATCAAACTAAGCTACCTAGATCACGTCTTATACATGATAGATCGTTCTTGAAAATAGACCGAGTCTTAGTCACTTCTCTAAAATCACTATGTCAAATGAACAACTAGCTTCAATTTGATCTTGACTTCTGCATCACATCTAGTTCTCGGTCACATCAATTATAAATGCCTGTTCAAACCAAAATTTCTCATAAGAAAGTTGTCAAAGGTAAAGGACAATCTGTTTCATTACAGACTAATCCATTCTTTGTAGAAGACCCCATCTCTAACAAACCTTCGTCGTCAAATATACCAATTTTTGATCAATCCTTATCTCCCACCATGCATGGAGAAAGGCAAGAAAGAGAAGCTGTTAAACATGATACTTATGATAATATCAACACCCATGCTAATGACAGTGATTCCTCATCTAGAGAGTCTAAATACTCTGAACCTACAAAAGTTGTTATAAATAATTGTCAAAAGGATAAAGACTTCCAAAAAATGATGAAGATTATCATGGCTAGAGAAAAAGAAGATTATTTTTTAGAGCTAGCAAAACAAGGCGCTAAACTTCCTACTCATTATAATGTTGAAACCCTTATCACTAAAGAGAAAGAGACACCCTTAGCATTGGTAAACAAACAATTGCAAGCGTTACAAACTGAAATCACAGAAATGAAAAACAAGGATAAATCATCAAAGCAATATTCTTTGGACACAATATGCCCATTCCCATTTGACAAAAACCTTTACATGCCTCCATTTCCTTCAAGAGTGGAGATTCCTAACTTTGACAAATATGATGGTAATGCAGATCCTCAAGACCATGTCAGAGAATTTTGTGCTTTATGTATGGAGTCTGTGCATGAACAAACATATCTCATGCACCTTTTCCCGAGGAGTTTAGAAGGACAAGCTATTGAATGGTTTTCAAGCCTACCTATGGGAAGTAAATCTTTTGAGGAATTAGTCGAATGGTGTCTCCAACAGTACTCCAATAAAATTCGTCATCCAGTCACTATGATCGAGCTTTGCAATACCAAATAGAAAATAGGAGAACCTTTTCTCATTTTTCTTCAACGTTGGAGAAAGATGTTCTCTAGATATTCACGACCTATTCCAGATTCTGAGAAGATGGACATTTTTGTCAACAACCTGATCCTTGAATTGAAATACAATATCCAAATGAAAGTTTACCCTTCATTCAACAAAATGGTAGACAGTGCCCTCAGAATGGAAGATGTGCTTATAAAGAAAGGAGATATATCACTTTGGAAAGAAACACAACAAGGTTCTAGTTCCAAAGAGAAGATTAAATATTGGAAAAGTGGTAAAGATAAAAACAAAAACATTGTTAATGATGGAGTGGTGGACACTGTTAAACAAAAATAAAAAACAACAATATTTAATCTGGCTAGTGGCACACAAGCCCTCAAAGCAGCTGAAACTGTGGCGGAAAATCCTCCTAAGAAATCAAAAGAGTGGTTTAAAGAGAAGCCTTGGCTTTCAAAACCTAAATGTGATTTCACTCCTTTGGAAGAATCATATGAATCAACTCTTAAAACTTTATTGGCAAATGATCTGATAACATTTTCTGACAACTCTAGACCATATGATCCAAAAGTTAAACCCAAATGGTGGACAGAAAATGAGTATTGTGAATATCATCGAAACAAGGGTCATACAACAAACAACTGCATGAAACTCAAACACAAGATTCAAGACCTCATTGATGCTATCAAATTTGTTATTGGAAATCACATGACTAATGCTGATTACAAAGCTTTTAAAGATCCCTTTCTTGCTTATGAACAAGGTTTTTCCCCCTAAAATCCAAGGGAGGTGACAAAGTCAATTACACCTACACCAACAATGACAATGTGATCAACATGATTGAATCTTCACAATCTGAGTATCGCAATGTGATCATAGTCAAAGATAAACAAAATAAAACGCAAACTACAAATGTTGTAACTCATGCTCAAAAGAAGGTTACTCTAAAAGGAGCTAGTTTCTCAACTCCTGATCAAACAACATCAAAACTGTCGACTTCTTCAAACAAACAACCATATATAATCACGACTAAATCTAAGCAGATGGCTTCATCATCCTCTCCTGGTTACAACATTGTCGAACAATTAAAATGAACCACCACTCAAATCTCCATTTTGAATTGCTTAAGATCTCTTCTTCTCATAGAGAGATCTTGGATAAAGCTTTTCTCACTACTAATGTCCCCAATGATTTAGATGTAGATCAGTTTCAATCTATGGTGGGTCACTTGACTTCGCCTCATTACCTCACCTTCTTTGAAGAAGATGACAATTCACTGAATCACCCACATAACCAACCATTACACATCAAAGCTATGATCCATAAACATCGAGTCAAACGTGTTTTGATAGATGGATGCATTGGGTTGAATATTTGTACCTACAAATTGCTGACATGGTTGGGATTTTATGAACATGTCATTGATCCAGCAAAGAAAATAACAATCAAAGCTTATGATGAAGAAGAAAGAACCTCTAAAGGTCTGGTACTATTACTGATCAGGGTAGACCTGTGGAAAGAGATGTTATTTTTCAAGTGCTTGACCTTCCTCTTTCCTACAACATTTTGCTAGGCAGGCCATGGATTCACGAAATGCAAGTAGTACCATCTACCTATCATTCATGCTTGAAATTTCCTTATAATGGAGTTGAAGTCTGTATTCCCGCCGATACAAGTTACACCTGTATTGCATTAAAATAGTGTACCGATACCTTTGTTCCTCATAACAGAGTAGCCTCTGTAGTTGAAAGTTCAAAAACTTTGATGAAAGATTTAGAAAAGAAATTGAAAATCACAGATACTGGCATGGATGGATACAAGATAGAACCTGTACTTTCACTAATGTCTGTTCCTCCATCGCCAAGATAGTCTGGAAAACGATCAGAGGCTATGAAGCCACAAAATTCAACTCCAAATGTCATTTATGATGGTATTTTTGTACAGTCCTCTACTTCTCTTGCAAATGAAACAAAAGAGTAGGTTGTTCTCAAATGGCTTTTCAAAGAAGATAGTGAAAACAAAGAAGTGCAACGCTGTGATATTTCCCCTGAACAATATGGTCCAGGCTATAAGATGATTCAACGCATGGGATATTCGGGTATAGGTCCTCTGGGAAAGCATCAAGAAGGTATTGTTGAACCTATTCAGCTACAAACTAAGTCTACAAATAATAAAGTTGGACTTGGATATCATTTAGAGGAGTCATCAATTCAGAAACATACTTCTCATCATCAGTCTAAGTGGAGGAAAAGGATACTAACTTCAACATCACAGGAAATAAATACTCAGCAAACTCAGAAAGAGTATGAAAAAGAACAAGAAGAATTGGCAATCAAGAAAGAAGAAGCCACATGTAATCAAGTTCCAATTGTATCAGCAGTGACACTACAAGGAGTAGAAGTCCCAGAAGATATGAGAGAAGAAATGGAAGGAATTAAAGAGTTGTTTGCACATTGAACATTCTGGTCACATACACAGGTAGAATGCAAGTAGATGATTCAAAAACTGACTCGAATGAGTATGAATGGGGTCCAAAGCCTCTGTCAGATGCATCTACTGAAGGAACTCCTGAAGAACCTAGTGATATCATAGATGAAGCACAAGAGATAGTGCACTTAAAACTACAAAAGGAAATAGAGGAAATCAGACTAAAAAGACAAGAAGACTATGAACAACAACTAAAAGAAGAAATAACACAAGGAAATTCTTCACCTACTATATGTCTCTCTAATGAGATAGAGAAAATCAAGTATGGGACTACAAATGAAGAATTTGAGGCTACATAAGCAGGGCCGGTCATTAGTCCAGAGGAAGCTGAATGGAAAAGATGACAGAGACTAACAGAGTCGTCAAGGTTATGCCAACAAGTATGTCAAATACAAGTGATCATTGAACCAAATCTTGAAGGAACTTGTAGCATCAAAGATGTAGATATTGATATTATACATGCTTTCACTAAGCCACTTGAAGAAGAGTTAGAGGCTTCATCTTCTGACTCTGATCACTCTAACATAAGCTATATTTATGACATTACCTATTCAACACCAAGCTATGACTACTTCGTC
Source organism: Cryptomeria japonica (assembly GCF_030272615.1). Lineage (NCBI taxonomy): Eukaryota > Viridiplantae > Streptophyta > Pinopsida > Cupressales > Cupressaceae > Cryptomeria > Cryptomeria japonica. Next base: position 350,455,034 of record NC_081412.1, on the reverse strand, counting down.
ATGAATGTCAAAACTCTGTCTGCTAAACTTGTTACTGTCGAACCATGATATGTAGTCCAGTCTGAAGTAGAGGACAATGCTAGTGGTAGGTCTGCTGGGTTAGATTCCCTAAATACTAACGTAAACTTCGATAATCATGTTCTAACTCTTCCTAGTCTCAAAATGCTTACTCAAGGTAGTCTTCTAGAACTCGACTTGTCAGTCCGAGGTTGTGATGATAATACCATGAATTCCCTTGAACCTATCAAATATTTATCCCTCGTACATCTTGAGCTTATTAACTGCACTCTCCAAGATCAACCTTTGAGTATACCTACCTTTGCCAATGACTATACATTAGCATGTTATCTTAATACAGTTGAACAAATGGACTCTTCCACTAGTGAAAAAAGTGAGAACATGACAACAACAAATGTCAAGTATCTTAGTCGCAAAAATCAAAAAAAGAAAAATAAGAGTTCTGATGGCGAAAACCACACTGTGGCGGTGTTAGAATAAAAAATATTAAAAATAAAGGACGTACCTAACAATGAAAACCTTTCTAAGGCGCCTGAAGGTGAGATACTTGACATTTTGCCTGATCACTTTCAAGAGCGATCATCAGTGCTAATTGAACCTACACAACCAGTAAACACTAGAACAGAAGAATCTCAACACACCATACATGTAGCTCAATCCTTGTTAGCCGAAGAACTTAAAGAATTTGTTGATTTCTTCACAGAAAATAAGATCAATTTTGCATGGACATATGTTGGTATGTCAGGTCTAGATCTTGACCTCATAATGCATCATCTCTCTATCAATCTCGGAGTTAAATTTGTTAAGAAAAAACTCTAAAAAATGCATCCTCATGTTGCATTACTTGTTAAGGCTGAGCTAGAAAAATTACTAAAAGCTGGATTCATCAAAGAAATTGATTATGCCGAATGGATATATAATATTGTACCTATTTCCAAACCTGACAAATCAATACATGTTTGCATAGATTTCAAATATTTAAATAAAGCTTGTCCGAAAGATGATTTTCCACTACCCAACATAGACATGATCATGGACATGACTACTGGATATGAAATGTACTTTTTAATGGATGGTTTTTCTGGATACAATCATATCAAAATTGCACCTGAGGATCAAGAGAAAACAACATTCACCTGTGCATGGGGAGCCTCCTGCTAGAATGTAATGCCCATCAGCTTAAAGAATGCATGCGCTACTTATCAAAGAGTTGTAACAACAATTTTTCATGATATGATGCACAAAAACATGGAGGATTATGTTGATGATACTCTAGTTAAATCTATGAAAATATCAACACATCTATCAGAACTAGGTCCAATATTAGACAGGATGGAAAAATTCAAACTCAGATTAGATCCTAAGAAATGTGCATTTGGGTTACATCTGGTAAGCTCCTAGGATATATTATTTCAGTGAAAGGAGTTGAAGTGGATCCATAAAAAGTTAAGGCTATCATGGAAATGCCACTTCCAAAGAATGTCAGTCAAATGAGAAGTTTACAAGGGCAGCTCCAATCAATAAGACACTTTATTTCTCAGCTAGCAGACAAGGCTCAACCATTCACAAAGGCATTATGGAAAGGAGTTACATACAATTGGGATACATATTATAAAAAACATCTAAAGAAAATCAAGGAATATCTTTCTAATCCACCTTTATTGATGCCACCAATTCAAGGCAAGCACTTGATTCTCTACATACCAGCTACTGATACATCACTAGGGGCACTTTTGGCACAACGAGATGAGAATAAAAAGGAAAGAGCTATATATTATATCAATAGGACCTTGATGTCCTATGAGATGAACTATACTATCATAGAAAAATCTTGTTTGGCATTAGTCTTTGCATCACAAAAATTACGACACTACATGCTAGCACATTCTATGAAGCTAGTGGCTAAGATTGATCCGCTCAAATACCTTCTCAGCAAAGCAACACTTACAGGGAGATTGGCTAAATGGGTCATGGTTCTTACAGAATTTGATATTGAATATATAGATCGCAAAGCTATCAAAGGATAGGTCATTGCAGATCAACTTGCTGATGCTCCACTTGAAGACAATCAACCTTTGCACATAGAATTTCTGGATGAATCCATCATGCACCTTACGCAGTGATCTTGGAAAATGTTCTTTGATTGGTCTTTCACTCAACAAGGTTCTAGTGCTGGAATAATTTTTATCACGCCTCAAAGATATTCAATCCTAAAGGCTTACAAGATTCTTTTTCCTTGCACAAACAATATTGCAGAATATGAAGCCTTGGTAAATAGAATCAAGCTAGCTATTGAATGGAAGGTCATTGAGTTACACATCTATGAAGACTCTCAGCTGATTATCAACCAAATCAATGATGTATATCAAAATTGAGATGATAAACTGATGCCCTATAAAAGAATGGTTGATGACCTCAAGAAATACTTTACCTTTGTATCATTTCAGCAGATTTTTAGATCAACAAACAGAGCAACAGATGCTATGGCTACCTTGGCATCTATACCACAGCTACAAGAATCTGAGTTCCGCTTCGAATTATTAGTGGAAGAGCTACATTATCCTGCTTATGATTCCCCTGAGTCCCAGATGGTATTTTCTATTATTGGACATGATTCATCTTGCTATAGCCACATTTACTCTTACTTGCGTGATCAAATTATCCCTGCTAATCTTACCCGTAATGAGAAAATAAACCTTATTCGAAATGCTTCATGGTATGTCATCATCGTTAATGATTTTTATAGGCGAGGTTTGGATAGTACTTTTCTTAGGTGTCTACAAACTGAAGAGTCTCGACATGCATTATCTGAAGTGCATGAAGGTATTTGTGGATCTCATTCAAATAGTCTAACTTTAGATTGAAAACAGATAAAGGTTGGCTACTACTGGCTAGATATGGAGAAAGATGCTATAAAATTTGCTAAAACTTGTGAGAAGTGTCAACTACATGGGAACCTTATACATGCTTGAACAAGGGATCTAATACCTTTCATCACACATTGGCCTTTTCAACAATGGGCATTTGACCTCACTGGCCAAATCTATCCTGCATCATCTAATGGACACAAGTTTATAATAACTGCCACTAAGTACTTCACTAAGTGGGTAGAAGCGGTTCCGCTAATCAAAGCAACCGGTAAACAAGTAGCTCTGTTCATCCTTAACTATATCATCTGCAGGTATGGGATACCTTCTTCCATTGTGACTGACAATGGAGGGCAGTTCAAAAACAAAGATCTAGATGAGCTCTGTAAAAAGCTCAAAATCAAATAGCACTGGTCATCCATATACTACCTTCAAGGTAATGGACAAGCTAAAACATCTAACAAAAAATTGCTGACTATTTTGCACAGAATGGTAAACAAATCTAGAAAGGATTGGCATTTGCATCTCAATCCTGCGCTATGGGCTTATAGAACCAGTATCAAAACACCTACTGGGGCTACACCTTTTTCTTTGGTGTATGGATCCAAAGAAATATTTCTCGTTGAGGTGGAAATACCTTCTTTGAAAGATTCTTTGCAAGGTCTTGTTACTGATGAAGACTACAAAATATCTAGATTGCAAGAACTTGAGTTGCTGGATGGATGTCGACAAGTGGCATCTAATCATCTGAGAGTGTACCAAAAGAAAAAGTATAGAGGTTATAACAAGAATGTTTGACAAAGAGAATTTCAGGTTGGTGACCTTTTTTTGAGAGAAAATCCTAAAAATCAACAGTTTTGAGAGAACAAAGGGAAGTTTGAACCCAACTGGGTAGGTCCCTACATCATTACTACAGTCTTTGGCTTTGGTGCCTATCAACTCTCAACATCGGAAGGAGAATAGTTCCATGAACTAATCAACATCATCCACTTGAATAAATTCTTCACTTAGTAGTCTCTGCTCTAGTAACCTGTACAGCTAAAAAGTCCTGAAAAAAAAATTTAAAAAAAAAAAATCATAAAAAAAAGAGAGAAAATCAAATGCCTTGGTGAAAACTTGGTAAACAAGCACCTTGGTAAAAAAAAAAAAAATCTTTGCCAAGCAAGTGAAAACCTGGTAAATAGGTGCCTCTTGTACTCAAGTGCTCCATCTATCAATGCAAATTTGGCATTTCTTGTTTTCATTCCCACTGTCCTGCATCTTTGCTTTCACTTGTAAATATCTTTGTCATTTTTGTGACATCCAGGTTCTTTTGGAACCCTCATGACTTGAAACCAATCAATGTCATAGTCTTAGGGTAATCGACTGATCAATTTACATTTCCTAAGCAGTATCAACCAAGTCATCTTTCTGTCGGTAGTACCAAGTCATCCAATCCGAGTCAGTCACCTGTCTCCAAACTATTGAAATTTTTTATCACTGAGTAAACAAGCAAAACAAGACTACTAAAAACAATCACTAAATTGTTTGAGATATGATTTAAATTTTTTGTGTGTTGTCTTTTACATTGGTTTTTTATTATTATTCCCTTTGAGTAACTTGAGGAAGTCTATCTTGACTTAGAGGAGCAAGGATTGGGGGCATAATACTTTTCTTTGTTTTCTACTTGTAGGAATGATTCCAATGATTTGAAAACATCTAATCAGTTGGGTGTCTGTGATAAGTACCTTCACATCAAGGTGAAATCGCCACACATACCTCGACTCCGCTTATTTGTATGCTTCAGGGAGGTTGGAGTCATTTCTTTGTTTGTTTGAGGTAATTTCTTTAATGTGCAATCCAGATGCATGCGTAATTTGTCCAAGGATATGAATGATAAAAGGGTCATTGCGGACAAGATAATTAATATTGCATATGAAAAGGAAGGAACTCTATTTTGCCTGTTGTGTCTGTAAAACACCCAGTGATGAAAATTAAGCATACCAAATCCAGTGACTAAGTTTAGGTTGCATTTATTCTAAATTTTAGGTATTTCAAGTAATTTCGGCATGATAACAATGATCTCTTTATCTTTTGAATGAGAGTCTCAAGCAATCATCATTTCTCAGCTAAGTGGTCTCTTTTTCATCATCGTTTCTCTGATCGAGTACTTGTGTATTGAGATGTTAGCTGCATGCATGAGCATCTTATATAGATCCATACATTTCATTATATACTTATTTGCATTCATATTATTGCATGAAAAATAAACATCCACATTACTAGTTACTCATTTTCATCATTTATTTGAATATGGAAAAGAAATTAAAAAAAACATCCATATTCATCTGTATTACATACATCCATACTGAAAAGATATGCATACATATAGAATAAAGCATATAAAAATACATCTCATAATCAATCAACACAAGTACGATGAAATCAGATCAAGAGCTCGTATATCTCGTCATAATCTCAGTGTCTAAGAGTACAAATGATATCAACTGTCAAATATAATGTCTCATCAGAGCAAGAATCGTATAGGCTACAAAAATGGGGTACCTAACAAAATCTAGGAGATATAACAAATCTATCTCTCAACCTCTCCCTCATCACTGGGTGGAGGAGGTGGTGCCTACTAACCAACATCTTGTCTAGGTGCCCTAGCTCCCTCAAATTGAGCCATATACTAAGAATACGGAACAACCTGTTGCACTACTAGGACCTCTACACTATAAGCTGCAACGTAATAAGTTACATGACTCGTCTGATGCAAAACCTCTCGCTAAAGAGCATCTCAATCTTCTCTCACCTCTACAAGCTATCAATCACAATCAATGATCTATTGGTCTCACTCTACCAGCTGCGTCTGCGCCACTATCAATTGTGACTACAAACCTATCAACCTCAACCTCAAAGACTATACTACATTTGGTACTCCCTACTCTCTCCCAATATCCCCCTCTCCACCTCCCTGCTCATCTCTCTACTGCCTAACCTGCCTAGGAGCCGCTCTCTCCTCCTCATTTCCAACCTCTTCTTCCCTAGATCCACTAGGCTCCACCCCAACAACTCCTAAGGATCCACCCTCCCTCTCTGTCATTGTCGACCTCGCATTATTGCCCTACTGCTACTAGCATACTAGCACCAGGATCACTTCATGCCCGTCTAGGTACATCCACTCTCTGTCCGTGTACCTGCCCTCATCCCTACACCTGACCTGGTACTTGTGCCTGTGTTGGTGCATCCTCCTCAATCTCCTCTATAAGAGGCACATGCTCTCCCGGATCTGTAAATCAAGGAAAAGGATATCTCTAAAACCAATCTCTATATTGGAGCAATACCCCCACGTCTGTTACATCCTCTAGATAATCTCATCTCTGCGGCTGTAAACCCGCTAACTCCTTCATGCTCAGTGCATATGACAGTATCGATGTCCATCCTTATCTCTCCTCCTCCCCATATCGAGAATAGGCTGTGAACTCCTGGGATATACTCTGCAGTCTCCTATACTATCTCATCACCCTAGATACTACAACTCGCTCAATAATAGACACCAATCTGCCAATGAGAGGTCGAGTCATAAACATATCCTTCCTCTGTGCTCTCCAATCATCCCATAGCTCTAGACCCCTATATGGTCTCCATACTACAACAATCAAATCATCTAGCTACCTCCTCCAATAATCAGTCTTGCCTAGGTGGGGCTGTGTAACATAACCCAAATAACAACATAAAATAGGCTAGTGCGCCTCCCATGAATCATACTATAGGTCTGCATACCGATATGTGCTCCCATGCCCATATCTATAAAACTAACACACATGTTTCCATGCTCTTCCCCTCCTGATACACAATCTCATGCATCTCATGATACATATGAGCGAGTAAGCATGAACCCCACCCCAATCTCACTCGATGAGTCAATAACCTCTCAAGCATCTTGCGCTAACCACATAGAAATCCCTGTTGTCCCCTATCACGCATCTCAAAACAACCAATCATACCAGCCAAAACGCAAGCCAGAGGGTACTCTGCACCATACCTACTCATCAAATCATCCCAAGTAATAGCGCGATCAAGGATAGTCTCATCATGGAATATCCATCTCAAAGCCAAAATACCTAGTCGTGGAGTAGAATCATAAACCACCTTATCTCCAACCAATAGAATCCTCAATATCCTGTATATATCCTCTGGCGTGATGGTCATCTCTCCAACCAGTAAATGGAAGGTGTTATGCTCAGAATGAAAACACTCAACTAAAGCAGTCAACATACCATGATTCGCACGGATATCAGGCATCTTTAATAGATATCTGAATCCACACAAACCAATATGACCTCTCCCTGCATCTGATAAATCATGCACTACCCTAATTGTCGACAAAAATGTACACCGAAATTGAATATCAGGAAAGTGAATCTACAAAATCAAACATACCAATTGTCAGTACATGAAAAAATTTGTGCTAAGAATGTGATAAATATACTAAACAATCCAAGCATACAACATTCAAAATAAAAAAATGCTCTTTGAACCTTAAAAACTACTTGTTGTTTTTGATACAAGTTTCTATAGACAAGTAGCAACTTGTGTGAGCAAAAAAAATGACCCGCACAACTAAACAGACCCAAACGACAATTTAATACTCGTTGAATGATTAAATGGTCTATCAAGAACATATTCGTATGAAACAAGGGTATAAATCAGACGATAAACCCTACATGCGCATACGATAAAACAAAAAATTCCATAAACTCGTATGAAAAATGGTATTGAACCGCACGACAAAACGATACATCCCAACTTTAAATGAATTTCAAAATGCAAAATTCACAAAAAAATTCAAAATTTGAGAAATGCAAAGGCTAAAGAATGATCACTTACTACTGGGGCATAGTTCCATGGTGAATTATGTCATCTCTGGTGCTTGAATCGATGCTCTTGAATCGGAATTGCCATTTTTCTTCACAAGAGATTATTCAAATTTTAAACTTTGAGAGGTAAAAATGAATTGACAATGACACATTGAACCCCTTATATAGCCCAAACCCTAATTTTTAAACTTTCTCCGATGGAGGTAAAACTTGTACCCTAAGCTAAATCGACTGTCCTGAGTCCATTTTTGGGAAAGAAATCAAAATCTGACATCATTTTCTAGTCAAAATTTCATGTAATGCTCCGCTAGGAACCTCGAAGGAAAACCCACAAACAAGGGTGAAACAATTTTTATTTTTTTAAAGTATAAACATAATAAGTGCATAGCACACAACATGCACGATAACACAAGTAGAAGTCTTACACCAGAATTCCTTAAGGGTTACCAATGAAGAATTAACCTCAAAGATAAATTCCACAATTACCATTAATCCACATATCGATCATTAACTCAATGATCACAAGAAGCCATAAGAAATAATAGATTATACCATTGAAAGATTGAAAGGATAAAATACAATTCCACTTCAATAAGCATGTACAAATATCATAAAGGAAATTGATAAAAACATCCCAACATAGGATTACATTGCTCTTCCAATACATAGTTTCTCAATATACATATAAACATACCTCTCAACCATATACAAGGTTACATAAGATCAATATTACAATGACCACATAGGTCTCCAAATAACAATAATCTCCAAACATGAGATGAAGCATGAGCCACGAACCACAGGAACACCTACGAAGCCAATCCTCGCATGAAGACACAAATCCGAATATCCAATGGGAAGTGGCACTACCACCCGACTATGTAATTCCCAAAATGGAATCACCCCACCATGCTAGGAGATAGCTGAGGACCCTCAAACAAGCATAAGCATGACATGGTCGATAAAACAACACAACTCCATGACAACACAAGAGACTCCACAATAATCCAGGTGACTCAACATCACAAATACACAAATAACTCGATATCACAAAACACAAGAGAGACGACATAACAAACACAAGTGCACCTAAAGAGAGAGTGTCATTGCATAGCTTGATGGTTACCTCGGTAGGCTCTCATAGGTCCTGACTCTCTGTCCTGGTAACCTCTCCCGAACCTCCAGCTCCAACTAAGTCTCATGCAGACCCTTCCAGCCTTTTGTGAAGACAAGGTGGTCAATTTTCCATTCCAGACCTTCTCACTACATTATGAGTCTTGTAGAAGCACTCACCTATACACGAGGTACCATTATCTTTTTAATGTTATGAATCTACCCACACAATCATTTAATTAGATTATCACTTATTATCTGACTTTTGCAAGGGTAACCTACTCAAAAGCCACTCTCTCAAAGGACACTAAACAAACAAGGTCACTCCTCAAGGACATTATGGTGAAGCAGGCAACCATTACCCCACTTTCAGAAACAAGTGGTCAAACAAGGACATAGTGACTCTTGGCTAACCAATAGGCAAAGACACTACATGGTTACGACAATGAAGCCAACATATATCACTTGGTCAAAGGTACCAAATACACCACCACATGATGACTGAACCACATACCATAAATAACACGTTATACACTTGCAAGGACAACTAATTCACTAAGTCCGCACTCAGACAATCTTTGAGAAAAACAACATCATATGCACTTGCAACATCATTGATTGGAAATTAAATAAAACACTCTTTTCCAATAGTCACATCTAATCAATTTCCAAATCAATATTCCATCAGGAATGAAATTCCACATTAAACATTCAACCGAATTAAACATGAATTCCAAACAGACATTTAATCCATTTCTAGAATATATCCAAATTAACCAATTTCAATTCCTAATTCATGCCTTGATTTCCATAGATAAATTTATTAACCAAATAATAAAAATCACATGAAAATCACCATTTTCATTCAACACAAAATCCAATTTAAAAATACATTTCATTTATTAAAATTTTACTTTAATGCACTAACCGGTTTGTACCGGTGAGGGTACATGGTTACGAGGGGGTCAAACCAACACACAACAGTTCCACTGTTGGGGCCATAGGCACTACCTGCCGGTAGTAATGCTTCCGACCAGTAGCAGGCACTACCGTCCGATAGCACTACTACCAACCGGTAGCAGTCCTACCGACCGGTAGTGCTTCTACCGTCAGTAGCAGTAGCTACTGACCGGTAGTACTGCTACCACGTAGCAGTACTGTCGACCAGTAGTACTGTTACCTGCGGGCAACAGAGACTACCGACCCGCGTGGTTGGACTAGCCCACCACGGGGTGAGGTAAGGTCAACAAAACAAATAAAATACATGCCTCCAAGGAATTAAAATTCAACACTCCACCCAATCGTTTAAACATGAAAATGATTCATTTCCGGAACATTTCACGGGCACACACATACACAGTGCCAAATCCAATTTTCATATGGAAATTTACCAATAAGGAAAATGTTAAAATGAAATCCCACAGAAACCCCAAATCTTGGACAACAAGATACTAGAAAATACACAACAAGCTAAATCTAGTTCATTCTTTCCAAATAGAAAAGGTAAAACAAGAAATTGATTTTCAAGAACAAACACACAACAGATAGAGAAATGAACCTTTTCTTTCCTAAATGCAAACATATGATATAAATTTCACAGAACCAACACTCATAGCCACTCTTTCTTTCATTCGTAACATTCCACAAGAATCTACAGGCAGATTTGCACTTCTAAACACATAGGAAGAAACTAAAATATTCAAAAATAAAATTTCAAAACAAGATGAGAACCTCCAACCTTGAAGCAATAGCAAGTAAAGAGATGAATAATTTCCAGTCTTGCAAACTAGGTCGAATTTCCAGCTCCTTCAGGAAGTTTTCCAGAATTTCTCTCCAAAAATTCCCTTCTTCCTTCTTCCCATGAATCCCTAGAATAGCATGAAAATTATCTTTTAACCTAAACTTCTAGGTTAAAAATTTATTCCATTCAATCAGATTTAAATATTTTAAAACTAAAAAAGTAGTCAGATTTACTCCTTTTTAAAAAAATAATTCTTTTCCAACAATTAAAATGAAAAAGTCAAATGGAAAAGCAAAAAGGAAAGCTTTTATTTATTTCTATTTCCAAAAATACTTTCTTTCAACATAATCATTTAAAATTTAAATGGCTAGGCAATTATTTATTTCCTTCCAAAATATATCAATGCACCTTACATAATAAATAAGCCCTTTAACCATTTAATCTAGCAAATCATTAATTTAATTAAATCAATAATCACAAAGCATAATAATCAACTAATTATGCCAACATAAGATAACATCATCCATTTAAATTAAATAACCATTTAAATGAACGAAAACACGCAAAACCAAGAATGATCAAATGACCAAACCAAGGCACCATGACTCACATAACAGCCAGACGGGAAAGACAACCGACTGACAACACTCACACGAGTGTAATTGCGGGTCAAACTAGGGTACAACAACTATCTCCTCTACTCCCATCAGATATATATAAGGTATGCTCATACCTGTGAAACCAGGTGGAGTCAATACCCCATACCTACCCGATACTAGTACCTGCAATGTCCTGCACCAAAGAACCACACGTGCATATAGACCAATATATATACAGACATGACATGCACACTGATGAAGGAGAATCATAACATTCCCTGTCTCACCGGAGTGAGTGAAGGAAAATCATCCCCTCGCATCCCAATACACATGCAAACACACAACATGTAAATAACGCATCACACATATAAGGTAAAAGTGTCAGTCCATGATAATGATCCATAAATTAACATTAATCCTAAGCACTAAGATACTGCATAAAAGTATACACCATACATCCAGATAAAACATGAAATAACATCGCATATAATCTGAATCAATATACAATAATGTTCCACTGAACAGTCACTAGAGTAAATCAAAATATACAAAAGAGGTTGATCGAGGAGGGGTACTACATCCTCCCCCCCAAGCCTAGGCTTACTCCTGGAAGCCTAAAACAAATAAGAATAAAGCTCTCTCATCTTCACTGCATCTTCCCAAGTCATTGAGGTCTCATCACTAGGATCCCATAGGACTCTTACCTGCTCAATGGTACGACCCCTGGGGGTCAAATCCTGATACTGAAGGATGTGCATGGGCTCCATGGAAAGCTTCCCATCCTCGACCTGCAAAGTGTTCCAATCAAGAACATGGGTCACATCAGAATGATAAGGATGAAGAATAGAAACATGAAAGACATCATGGATGCAGGATAGACTCAGCGGCAGGGCAAGACGGTGGGCAATAGGTCCTATCCTCTCAAGGATCTCAAAAGGGCCTACAAAATGAGGTGCCAACTTAGAACCCTTTCCATAGTGGATCAGACTCTTCCGCGGACACACTCTCAAAAACACACGGTCGCCAACATAAAATTGATGATCAACTCTATGAGCATTGGCATACTTCTTCTGCCTATCCAGAGTAGCAACCAAATGCCCACAAATCTGCTCAACCTACTCCATCTCACAAAGAAAATCCGGGCCTAAACACACCCTATCCTCCAACTGATCCCAACTCAAAGGAGTACGGAAAGGATGACCATACAAAGCCTGGAAGGGAGACATGCCTATAGAGCTGTGATATCCGTTGTTATAAGAAAACTCCACATGGCAAAGATATTCCTCCCAACGCGACTGCTGGTCCATAACATACATGTGAAGCATGTCCTCCAAGACCCGATTCACATGCTCAATCTGGCCATCTATCTCTGGGTGATAAGCTGAACTGAAGTTCAACTAGGTTTTGAAAGCATGTTGAAGTGAGGTCCATAAGGCTGAAGTAAAGACAAGGTCTCTATCTAAAATGATCCGCCTTGGGATCCCATGCAACCTCACCACATCTTCCAAGAAGACTCGTGCCACAACTGCTGCCATATAAGAAGATCAAATAGGCACAAAATGAGCAACTTTGGTCAATCTATCAACAAAGACCATGATGGCATCATGACGACACAAAGAAACAGGCAACCCTACAATGAAATCCATGGAAATGATATCCCATTTCCAATCCGGTATCAAATTCGGCTGTAAAAGCCCTGCAGGCTGTTGATGTTCCGCCTTCACCCGCTGACATTCCAAGCCCTTTTACAAAAAATCAGCAATGTCACACTTCATACCAGCCCAATGATATATCTATCTAAGATCTGCGTGCATCTTCTTGATACCAGGGTGTGATGAATAAGGTGCATGATGGGCCTCAGTCATGATCAAAACACGAAGACCCTCCAAAGGAGGTACATAGATTCATCCAAGATGTCGAAGAAGACCATCTGACTCAAGAGTATATCCTGAATATTTGCCCTCCAATGGTCTTCCAGACTCTGCCATGGCTCTAACATCTTGATACCAAGTGTCCTAAGGAAGAACTCCAAGAATTCTCTCACTCAAGTCCATACAAAGGGACAATGCTGCAATCTCATGCCACCTACAGCTCAAAGCATCTGCCACTGCATTCTCTTTCTCCTGAATATAATGAACCTCAAAATCATACTCACAGAGGAATTCCATCCATCTTTGCTATCGTGCATTCAAGTTCGGTTGCGTAAAAATATACTGCAAATTGTGGTGATCACTATGCAGCTCAAACTGATGCCCCAACAGGAAATGTCTCCAACGAACCAACACATGCACTACAATAGCCAACTCCAAGTCATGAACTAGATAGTTCAACTCATGATCCTTGAGTTTGAGAGACTCATAGGCAACCACACGTCCATCCTGCATAAGCACTGCACCTATACCTTCTAAAGAGGCATCTGTGCATACCATGAAATCTCTGGATTGGTCAGGAACTGCCAAAATCAGAGCACTAACAAGGAGTTCCTTCAAGGTATGAAAATCTGATTCGCACTGCTTTGGCCAAACAAACTTCTTCCCTTTCTCTGAAGAGAAGTAATCAGATGGCATATCCGAGAAAAGATTTGCACAAAATGATGGTAATATCCGACCAAACCCATGAAACTTAAAACTTCAGAGACATTGGTCGGTGCTGGCCAATCAACAATGGCTTGGATCTTAGAGGGATCCACGGATACACCTTCTCCCAAAACTATATGACCAAGATAGCTCACCTCTGCCTGGAAGAAATCACACTTCACCAAATTCGCAAAAAGATGATTCTCCCTCAAGCACTGCAATACTTGATGCAAGTGACCCTCATGCTCTTCCATAGATCTAGAATAAATTAATATGTCATCCAAGAACACAAAGACAAAGTGGTCAAGGTAGCTGTGAAAAACCCCATTCATAAGACTCATGAACATTGAAGGTGCATCTGTCAACACAAATGGCACCACTATGAACTCATAGTGACCATAATGAGTACGAAACACCGTCTTATGAATGTCTGCATCATGAATGTGCAACTGATGATACCTAGATTTCAGGTCTATCTTAGAGAACACCTTGGCTCCCTTCACTTGATCAAAAAGATCATCTATCTAAGGTAATGGATATCGGTTCCAGATGGTTAGCTTATTCAACTGTCAATAATCAATGCATAATCGAAGAGAACCATCCTTCTTCTTAACGAAGATAACTAGCGCACCCCAAGGAGAAACACTCAGATGAATGAATCCCTTGGCCAACAACTCCTCAACCTACATCTTCAACTCACTCAACTCCTGAGTAGTCATCTGATATGGTGCTCTCTAAATAGGTTCCGCACCAAGAACCAAGTCAATGTAAAAATCTATGTCTCACTTCGGAGGCATATCGGGAATATCCAATGGAAACACATCAGCATACTCTCGAAGAATAGGGTGACCATCAAGAGTGATCTCTCGACTCTCTCCCTCATCTGCATCCTCAAGAGTAACTGCAAAAAGCTGACACCCTTGACACATGCACCACCTAAGCTGCATAGCGGAAATCATATGTAAGGATATCGATAATTGAACTCCAAGGAGCCCCACTCTCCTGCCATGGTCATCTAAACACTCTATTATCTTCTGATGATAGTCTACACAAGCACTGTGAGATGATAACCAATCCACCCCCATCACAACTCCATAGGACCCCAAAGGAATGACTCGAAGGTCAACTGAAGTGACAAAGGGTCCTAGGTCCAACTCACAACTGGGAACGAAGGCATCTACAAATACTCGCACACCAGTAGCCAACTCAACTTGCCACCTATCCGCCTGCTTAGCAGACACGAGCCCACACCGCTCCATAATGGATGAAGAAATAAAAGAATCTAAAGCACTGAAATCAAAAAGTACAGAGATAGGGGTACCACGCAACGCACCTGTGGTCTCAATCATGGTACTCTGATGCTCAGCCTAATGGTCATCCACCACTACAAATACTCTACGGGATCTACCTACGTCCCCCACTTTTGGCTTTGATGCGGCTGGCCTCTGGCTACTCATCTGGTGAGAACGCTGAGGGCACTGAGTGGCCTTATGGCCAAACAAACAATAGGTGAAGCAAGATCCACTACCCAGTCCTCTACTCCCAGATGACCCACTAGATTGCTGAAAACTCTCCCCACTAGGGGCCTGAGATGCTCCCTGAGAAGACTACCCTGGAAAGGTCTCCTAACCCTCTTCCAGAACCTGCCCTTTCAAAACTAAGAGTCGCCACCCTACTGGTCTTGAGACTACTTCAGTCTCAGTGGTTGCTACTGCTGCTGACCACCCTTAGCAGTTTCCTGAGAACCCCTAAGACGTGCAGCAGTCTGGGACTGATTCCCTCTCCCTATAGACCCACTGAAAGGTTCACTCCTAGTCTGAACTTGAGACTGGCTGCCATGAGAACTACTAAGGTTCTTCTCTACCATCCTGGCTTTCACCACAACTACCTCTACTGAAGCAGGCTCGAAAACCCTCACTCCTCCACTAATGTGGTCATTAAGACCCCTCAAGAAGTGTTGCACAAGCATAGCCTCATCATTTTTGATCCTGACATACTATTTGAGCTCATAGAACCTGTGCTCAAACTGATCTAGTGAGAACCCAAATTGGCGCAGAGAATAGAACTCATCTGCTCGCGACTGCCTCCACTGGGGTGAGAGAAATCATGCCCTGAATCTCTCCAAGAAGATCTCCCAAGACACAGTGTTAATTTTCACACCGATCCTCTCCTCCTTTAATCTCCACCAGATAGATGCGAAGCTCTTGAGATGCATGATCGCGCATTTCACCTTGGTGTTGCTACTATAAGGATACATAGCAAAACACCGATCCAAACTGATAAGCCAAGTCTCTGCCTCGAGACTAGTACCTTTACTGTAAAAAGAAAGGTGGGTTGGACCTCATCAAGTCCCTCATGTGCCCTATGATAGCTAGATCCTGGTCCACAGGGACCTCTCTCCTTCTAGGATATCTCTCTTTCTCTCTCTCTAGAATCTGCTGAAGCGATTCCTCTGCCCGACCATGGATGGGCTGATCCACCTCAGGTTTGGGACCTAGTCTAGCTAGGACCTCCTGAAACATCTGCCGCAGCTCTTCCCTTTCAGGAACCTGCTCTACAGAATGCAATTCCTTCTAATGAATTGATTGATCTCGATCCACACTCTAATGAGTGGGTGGTGGGAAAGGACTATGGTGGTTGGGACCTCGACCCCTTCCTCCTCCTCTGCCTCTGGTACGGCCACCAACATGGCCACCTCCCTTGGCTTTCCTAGCCATGACCTAACACTACACAAGAGAGAAAAGGTTCAGATCATAGGCAAGGAAAGAACAAGGAAGTCACACCACAAGACCTACACAAAAGGTCAAGGAGAATGGGCTCACTACAAACCCAGAGTACCCAGTGTTGAAACATGGGCTTTGATACCAAATGTAATGTCCCGCCAGGAACCCTGAAGGAAAACCCACAAACAAGGGTGAAACAATTTTTATTTTTTTTAAAGTATAAACATAGTAAGTGCATAACACAAAAAATGCACGATAACACAAGAATAAGTCTTACATCAGAATTCCTTAACAGTTACCAGCAAAGAATTAAATTCAAAGATAAATTCCACAATTACCATTAATCCACATATCCATCATTAACTCATTGATAACAAGAAGCCATAAACAATAATAGATTATACCATTGAAAGATTCAAAGGATACAATACAATTCCACTTCAATAAGCATGTACAAATATCATAAAGGAAACAGATAAAAACATCCCAACATAGGATTACATTGCTCTTCCAATACAAAGCTTCTCAATATACATAATAAGATACATCTCAACCATATACAAGGTTACATAAGATCAATATTACAATGACCACATAGGTCTCCAAATAACAATAATCTCCAATAATGAGATGAAGCATGAGCCACGAACCACAGGAACACCTGTGAAGCCAATCCTCGCATGAAGGCACAAATCCGAACATCTGATGGGAAGTGGCACTACCAACCAACCATGTAATTGCCAAAATGGAATCACCCCACTGTGCTAGGAGATAGCCGAGGACCCTCAAACAAGCATAGGCATGACATGGTTGATAAAACAACATGACTCCATGACAACACAAGAGACTCCACAATAATCCAGGTGACTCAACATCATAAATACAAAAATGACTTGATATAACAAAACACAAGTGAACTGACATCACAAACACAAGTGCACCTAAAGAGAGAGTGTCATTGCATAGCTTAATGGTTACCTCGGTAGGCTCTCATATGTACCAACTCTCTATCCTGGTAACCTCTCCTGAACCTCCGGCTCCAACTAAGTCTCATGCAGACCCTTCCAGCCTTTTGTGAAGACAAGGTGGTCAGTTTGCCATTCCAGGCCTTCTCACTATATTATGAGCCATATAGAAGCACTCACCTATGCGCAAGGTACCATTATCTTATTAATGTTATGAACCTACCCACCTAATAATTTAATTAGATTATCTTATTATCTGACTTTCATAGGGGTAACCTGCTCGAAAGCCACTCTCTCAAAGGACACTAAATAGACAAGATCACTCCTCAAGAACCTTATGGCGAAGCAAACAACCATTACCCCACTTTCAGAAACAAGTGGTCAAACAAGGACATACTGACTCTTGGATAACCAATAGGCAAAGACAATACATGGTTATGACAACAAAGCCAACATATATCACTTGGTCAAAGGTACCAAATACGCCACCATAGGATGACTGAACCCCATACCATAAATAACACGTTATACACTTGCATGGACAGCTAATTCATTAAGTCTACGCTCAGACAATCTTTGAGAAAAACAACATCATACGCACTTGCAACATCATTGATTGGAAATTAAATAAAACACTCTTTTCCAACAATCACATCTAATCAATTTCCAAATCAATATTCCATCAGGAATGAAATTCCACATTAAGCATTCAACCGAATTAAACATGAATTCCAAACAGGCATTTAATCCTTTTCCAGAATATATCCAAATTAACCAATTTGAATTCCTAATTCATGCCTTGATTTGCTTAGATAAATTTATTAACCACATAATAAAAATCACATGAAAATCACCATTTTCATTCAACACAAAATCCAATTTAAAAATACATTTCATTTATTAAAATTTTACTTTAATGCACTAACTGGTTTGTACCGGTGAGGGTACATGGTTACGCAAGGGTCAAACCAACCCGCAGCAGTGTCTCTTTTGGGGCCGCAGGCACTATTGGATGGTAGTGCCACTGTCGACTAGTAGCAGGCACTACCAATCGATAGTAGGGACTATTGTCCGGTAGCACTGCTACCAACCGGTAGTTGTCCTACCGACAGGTAGTGTTGCTACCGTCGGTAGTAGTAGCGACCGACCGGTAGTACTGCTATCGCATAGCAGTACTACTGACTAGTAGTACTGCTACCTACGAGCAGCAAATACTACCGACCCACATGGTGGGACTAGCTCACCACGGGGTGAGGTAAGGTCAACAAAACAAATAAAATGCATGCCTCCAAGGAATTAAAAATCAACACTCGACCCAATCGTTTAAACATGAAAATAATTCATTTCCGGAACATTTCACGGGCACACACATACAAAGTGCCAAATCCAATTTTCAAATGGAAATTTAGCAATAAGGCAAATGGTGAAATTAAATCCCATGGAAACCCCAAATCTTGGACAACAAGATACTAGAAAGCACACAACAAGCTAAATCTAGTTCATTCTTTCCAAATAGAAGAGGTAAAACAAGAAATTGATTTTCAAGAACAAACACACAACAGATAAAGAAATGAACCATTTCTTTCCTAAATGCAAACATATGCTATAAATTTCATAGAACCAACAATCATAGCCACTCTTTCTTTCATTCCAAACATTCCACAAGAATCTACAGGCAGATTTGCACTTCTAAACATACAGGAAGAAACTAAAATATTCAAAAATCACATTTCAAAACAAGAAGGGAATCTCCAACTTTGAAATAATACCAAGTAAAGAGATGAAGAATTTCTAGTCTTGCAAACTAGGTCGAATTTCTAGCTCCTCCGAGAAGTTTTCCAGAATTTCTCTCCAAAAATTCCCTTCTTCCTTCTTCCTATGTGTGAGAATTTGCCAAGAGATCAAGAGGCAATGGAAAGCAAAAATAAGAGAGACAAAATAGATGATAGGAATAAACTGTATTCTATCAAGATGCAAAATATGATCAACTGGATCATTACAAGATATTGATTGATTGCCCGTGATTGTCCGTTCAAACAATGTAGATGAGCCTGTTTATATAGGCAAGGCTAATAAATATGTGAGAACACAAACATGACATGTGGCTGAATAAGAAATAAGGGTAGGTAGGAAATAGGCGTGGGTAGGTAGGAGAAACAATATAATTTTCCACATGAGGTGGAATGTAACAACAAGATAATATCAACACCATAAAAGGTGGAAATTCTCCTACACACACTATCCCAATGTGGCACAAACACCCAAGTGTCTCATACCCAAACTACTATGTAATGCATTTACCTAAGTAAACTTAAGTATAGTGTAATAATATCCAAGATGAATAATTATTTACACCAACACCCCCCCTTAAGTGCAACTTAGGGGAATGCACTTAAGAATGCAACTAAGCAATGCAAGATGGGTCCCGACTACTAGGCCATGTTAGGTACCCATGTACAAATGCAAATGCAATCTCCCATAAAGTGAGGAAAGAGAGAAAAACCCAATGGGAAAAAACCCTCCCCCAAAAGAGAGATGATGAAAGCACACAATGCTCTCAATGATGAATGAGAAGAACAAAATCATGTCCCCCCCATAAGAGAGAAGAAGAGACCGTGAAGCCCCCCCTTAATGTCGAATCTCCTGGAAAGATGGTCCAATGATGATGACCAAAATACCTCCCCATAAGGAAGAAAGAGAGTCAATGCTGCACCAATAATGTCAAAGTGTGACAAAACCAGGTACCAAGTCGATGACGATGAATCACTTGCTGCAACAAAAAGAAGATCAGACATGGAGACAACCTGCTATAAGCATCATTTGAATACTCATAAATAGAAGAAATAATGGTACAATCCAAGTCTCATGGGAGCCATGCACAAATGTGTACAATCTAAGTCTCAACTGGAGCCATGCACCAAGTCTCACAAGATATTCCTAATCTATTTGTACAAGAGGATTACATCAAATAGTCAACAATAACAAGATACAAAGAGGTGTGGCACTTTATGATAGTGCAAGTACAACATTGCTCATGTAAGAGCATACATCATGATACAATATTCAAATGTGAAAGCATGAAAATGATGCCACCAACAAAGAAGCCTTGTAGAATATTGCAGATGAAGATGCCTCCGAATGGAATTTCACCAAGAGATATAAATGAACAACTGACCCCCCATAGAAAGATCATGTTGACACTTGCAAATAATGGAAAAGTGGACTTCTGATTTCAATTTACAACTTCTCAAAATGAGATCTAAGAGACTTCAACAAATACTACTAGTGATCTAAACTGAGATCCAAGCAAAATACAGGTACCAAATATGCCAAAAATGGCCAAATACTGAAAGTACAATTTCTACTCAAAATCAGTGCAAACAAATGGCAGATTCTGAAAGTAGATGAAAAAATATGCACTTTAAAAAAAAATGACACCTGAAAAGGAGTCCATATGAGCCCAAATGAAGCCTCGAAAGTTGTAAAAATTGGGATTTCACGATTTCCAAAAAAACTGTATCCAAAAATCTGCAATATTCTGCACCATTGTACAGATCACAAAATTCTACCCCAAAACAAAAAATATTGCTCAAAAAAAGGAGTTCGGATGAGTGAGATATCACTATTTGAAAATTGCCTACAAAATTATAATTTTTGGAAAATTTCCGCCGCAGCTTCAAACTTCAAATGTCTTTAGATTTGGCCTCTGAAGTCCGATTTGGATGAAACAAAAAGCAAAACTAACTTTTTTGGACCTTCTCAATCTAATGGTGACCTCATATTTGACCCATCAAGCTTCAATAATAATCTACAACAAAAATCTCCAAAATATACAACCCCAAATAGCATCAAATTTCTCTCAATTGACAAACCAATGACACTCTAATGGCTCTGATACCATGTGATACATGGACCAGCTCTGATACCATGTGATATTTTTCCAAGATCAAGAGGCAATGGAAAGCACAAATAAGAGAGACAAAATAGATGATAGGAATAAACTGTATTCTATCAAGATGCAAAATATGATCAACTGGATCATTACAAGATATTGATTGATTGCCTGTGATTGTCCGTTCAAACAATATAGATGAGCTTGCTTATATAGGCAAGGCTAATGGATATGTGAGCACACAAACATGACATGTGGCTGAATAAGAAATAAGGGTAGGTAGGAAATAGGTGTGGGTAGGTAGGAGAAACAATATAATATTCCACATGAGGTGGAATGTAACAACAAGATAATATCAACACCATAAAAGGTGGAAGTTCTCCTACACACACTATCCCAATGTGGCACAAACACCCAAGTGTCTCATACCCAAACTACTATGTAATGCATTTAACTAAGTAAACTAAAGTATAGTGTAATAATATCCAAGATGAATAATTATTTACACCAACACCGTGAATCCGCAGAATAGCATGAAAATTATCTTTTAACCTAAACTTTCTAGGTTAAAAAGTTATTCCATCCAATCAGATTTAAATATTTTAAAACTAAAAAGCACTCAGATTTACTCCTTTTTAAAAAAATAATTCTTTTCCAACAATTAAAATGAAAAAGTCAAATGGAAGAGCAAAAAGGAAAGCTTTTATTTATTTCTATTTCCAAAAATACTTTCTTTCAACATAATCATTTAACATTTAAATGTCTAGGCAATTATTTATTTCCTTCCAAAATATATCAATGCACCTTACAGAATGAAAGAGCCCTTTAACCATTTAATCAAGCAAATCATTAATTTAATTAAATCAATAATCACAGAGCATAATAATCAACTAATTATGCCAACATAAGATAACATCATCCATTTAAATTAAATAACCATTTAAATGAATGGAAACATGCAAAACCAAGAATGATCAAATGACCAAACCAAGGCACCATGACTCACATAATAGCCATATGAGAAAGACAACCAACTGACAACACTCACACGAGTATAACTGCGGGTCAAACTAGGGTACAACAACTATCTCCTCCACTCACATTGGATATATATAAGGCATGCTCATACCTGTGAAACCAGGTGGAGTCAATACCCCGTACCTACCTGGTACTAGTACCTGCAATGTCCTGCACCAAAGAACCACACATGCATATAGACCAATATATATACAAACACGACATGCACACCAATGAAAGAGAATCGTGATGTTCCCTATCTCACTGGAGTGAGTGAAGGAAAATCATCCCCTCGCATCCCAATACACATGCAAACACGCAACATGTAAATAACGCATCGCACATATAAGGTAAAAGTGTCAGTCCATGATAATGATCCATAAATTAACATTAATCCTAAGGACTGAGATACTGCATAAAAGCATACACCATACATCCATATAAAACATGAAATAACATCGCATATAATTTGAATCAATATACAATAATGTTCCACTGAACAGTCACTGGAGTAAATCAAAATATACAAAAGAGGCTGATCTAGGAGGGGTACTACATTTCACAACGTTCACCACTTAGCACTTTCATCCTCAAGTGTATTTTTGAATCATTTTGCGCTCAATTCATTTCTAATCTCAAAATTAATTCTTACATCAATCTTTGTGCTCAAATAATTATCATCGCTAAAAATTGCCTAAAATCGTTATACCTTCGTTATCTTTCGATTTCGCTCCCGAGGGGGCATAATCATTACACCATTTTAGTGATCATCATCATCAAAAGTCAAGAATTTTTTCAAATCCTCATCTAAAGTCTAGCAAAAATATTTTCAAACAAAGAAAATCAACCAAACCTTATTATTAGGGGTATCTTAACTAAATCACATCGTATCAAGTTGAGATTCTTTGATGTCAAATAAATCAATCTCTAGAGGCATATCAATCTTTGTCCTTATCTGAATCAATCTTCAAATCGATGTTCAGTTTCATCACATCAAATCAAGCTGGACATTTTCTCTTGCTAATCGATTCTTGTTCAATCAAGTTCAGAATCGGTTCGCTTTGCTCAGTCGATTCTTGTTCAATCAAGTTCGAAATCGGTTTTTTGTCTCTTTTCTCAATCTAGTTCAATCAAGTTCTAGATCGATGCTTATTTCTTGATCAATCAAGTTCAAGAACGGTATCTCACTTTTTCTCAATTCTTGTTCAATCAAGTTTAGGATCGGTATCGCTTTAATCAATCTGTTCAGTTTCATTGCTTCAAATCAAGCTAAACATCTTGCTCTTCATCGATTTGTGATCCATCAAGTTCAAAACTGATATCTATTTTACATCAACTATTCTTTTTAACAATGCGTTGCTCGCACATTAATTCAAAGAGGGGCAAATGTAATATCCTAAAAATGGTCACCTAAACCATGGGCCCCTAATCTCGACAAACATCACCAAGGTCCTAACCAAAGGCAATTAAATCAACCTTGAGCACCTAATTAATTAATTCTTCAATCATTAATGTTACATGATAAATAAATCACTCTATATTAATTAAATATTTATTTAATTAATTAAGCCATTCCAAGTAAATCATTTTGATCAATTATCCTATTTATTTAATTAAATATCCTATCATATTTAATTAATAAATAAATTTTCCATTTAATCACAAAAAAGGAATTAATTTACAAAAAGAGATTAATCACAAAAAGAGGAATTAATCTGCAAAAGAAAGAGTTAGATTGAAAACAAAAGAAAATAATTAAATTGAAAGAATAAATCAAACTTAAGATATTTCTTTTTCTAAAATTGAGATAACTTAAGAAATCAAAAAAGCAATTAAATTGAATTAATCATTTTCTCTAAAATTAAAACTCAAAGCTTTTCTTGAGGAAAGAGGTTCAATAGCATTGAAAAGGATTTTTCTAAATAAAAATCTTGAGCAAATTAAAGAAATGTGCATGTAATCACCTAATTTTATCTCAAGTGAATGGAATCAACTAACTTTATCTCTATTGCAAACTCAAACTTATAATGTGAATGCATTCAATCAAGATATAATTGGAATCTATCTCAAGGTTAACTGAATCTGATCTCTCAATTATTTCAATTGATCTGGATTGTGATTTTTCTTGAGGAATCTCAACCACTCATTGTTAATCGATCTTGACCATTGGTCTCTCTTTTGAGTCTCTATAAATTCAGCCTTCATCTCTCATTCAAAACACCCTGGAGATTTATTGTTATTGTGCAGTTTTTGCTCTGGAGTCATTGAAGATATTGTGCTTTGAGATTATTGCATCCTAGTTTAGATTTTTGCATATTTAGTTTAATTATGATTGCTTGAATTCATCTAGCTTAATCTTTATTCATCTAGCTTAATCTTGCATATATATCTTAAAATTGCATACATTTAACTTATTCTTGTGCTCATATAGATTAAATCCTTCGTCTTGGTGTAGTCTAGTCACTGGTATTGCCTATACAAATATGAGAGCAAGTCTATACTCGTATCTTTTAGAAGGAAATAGGTCAATTTGTTATGGTTTTTATATTCATGATTATATCTGTCTAACCATGCATGCTATGACTTAATTGAAGTGTTGTGTCTTACAACTTGCAGATACTTACCCACTTTTCACACACACACACACACACACATACCTCTACCTATAGCCCTTACTCAGATTAGGTTATACACAGTCAAAAAACTCAAACACCAATGAGAAAGCATAGACCCAAACCACCTTCATACCTTGTTATTTCACATCCCTCTTTACATGTTTCATGCATTGGAAGTGGTCTACAAACTTCCTAATATCCTTGTTCTGCACAAAGGCTTCATAATCCTTATAGCCCTAGTTTTTGAGTCTTTGGGGAATAACACACAAACTTCCCAAACCACTTGAATTTTTTTTGCAGATTTGAGTACCCTTTTGGGCCCTCTATAACATATGTCAAATTTAGGTGAGTCCTTTGGACCAGATATATGAAATACTACATGTCCTAATTGGTCAAGAGCCCCAATTAGGTCTATTTTACAAAAAAAAACCCTCTAGACTGAGCTCATGAAAAAATTCACAACCATTTGGAAACTCAGAAAATGTGCCAAAACCAAGGATTCCACAAGAAGTTTGGGCCTGCACTCAACTAGTTTCCCACAAACCAATCTACCCCTCTTCAATTACTTGCCATTACATAATGCCAAGCATTTCAATGCACCTTTCTCTCTCCTCCACTCATGGCCACCTCTGTCAACCCTACCATGCTATGATACACCTTTTGGACCAACATCTTAATTTTGAGGAATTTTCACTCTTGGGAATTTTTGGAACCAACCATGTCTTATGAAACCCTCAGTAGTGGTTTCCTCAAAACCCGAAACTGAAGAAAATCAATCCCTTGGCTCCAAACTTTGTTTCAACCCATAAAACCACTTGGAGATGTTAGATATAACACTGTTTCAACCCTCCAAACACATTAGATGCATTCACCAATTGAATACAATAATGAAACAAAAAGAATACACAGACCGAGACACAAATTCCTGCAACAAAAGTGGCTTCTCATTCATGAAATCTTCATCAATCATACAAGTTCAGCCTCAGAGGATTTTATATGCAACATCCAATGTCTCCCAACATCCACAATTGATATTTGAATCATAGGACCATTGTAGACCAACTAACCATAAAAGTTGTTAAGTTGACAACAAAAGTTGTCATGACAATTTGGCAACAATGTACAACTTTGCACTCTTGGCCTTACAACTGACCAAACCAACACAAAACCATTACATAGGATTCAAATGTGCCCACACAACACAAATGACATCTTTAAGGACTCATCTTGGTCCTTTTGAACAAGTGTCACTAAGGTTGACCCCCTAGATCCTATTACATGATTGGATAAACAAGATGGATATAAAGCCTTACAAACATGATATTGTTCCACTTGGATCTTAAGATCTTTATTACATTCAAAACAAGAAAGATTAAATTGCTCATGGATTGGACTCATTATGTCCACTTGGTGCCCTTGCACCATTTAGGCAGATTGCATACACTAACGATAAAGTTTAATTGTAGCTCTCATGACTCATCTTGGTCCTTTTGAACACGTGTGACCAAGGTTGACCCCCTAGATCCTATTACATGATTGGATAAACAAGATGGCTATAAATCCTTACAAACATTATATTGTTCCACTTGGATCTTAAGATCCTTATTACATTCAAAACAAGAAAGATTAAATTGCTCATGGATTGGACTCATTACGTCCACTTTGTGCCCCTGCACGATTTAGAAAGATTTCATACACTAACGATAAAGTTTGATTGTAGCTTTCATGCATGACATAATAAAGTTGTTGGTGCAGTGAAAAAATTGTGAAGATACGGACAATGTACATAAATGTTGCATTCTCCCTGTTAAGAAAAATATTTCAACTCCTTGATATTTGTTTCTCCCATCATGAGACAACCTTCCTAAGATGCATGAAATAAAACATAGTAAAAAATGATCTACATGCATACAAATTTTCAAAAAAAAATCTCATTGAGACTATGGCAAGTGAATTACCTCAAAATTCTACACAAATTGTGCCCTACTATCAACAATGCCAACGAAAAAATGGCAAATTTTGCAAGGAATCTAAGAAACCCTATGGCAACAATTTTTTTTAAAACATGATGAACCAAAACCAATCTTTGTATAACTGCTACTTAAATCTATTAAATAGTGGATCTAAGGACAATATTTCAACTCGTTGATATTTGTTTTTCCCAAAGTGAGACAACCTTCCTAAGATGCATGCCTTCATTTAATGATAACAATAGTATTATTTTAGAATGGAATAAAACATAAAAAAAAATGGTTCAATTGTGTATAGATTAAAAAAATAAAACACATTGAAACCAAGGCAAGTGCCTTACCTCAATATTTTGCACAAATTAGTGGATTTCCTCACCTCATTCCATAAAAATCAGGTTGGAAGGACAACCCCTCACCTCATCCCTCTACTTCTACAAAAGTTAGTGGAGGCCCACCAGGAAAATTGAGCACTTGTTGTTGAGTGCATACTACCATGACAACAAAAAGGTTAGCCACATATTAAACCCTAAATAAGCCTACCAAGCCTTTGCAAGGTAAGTTATATGTGGTGTAAACATGAAAGAGATTGTTAGGCCATTAACTTTTTATCTTCAAACATAAGTGGAGAAAGACAATAGTAATTTATTAAAATCTTGACTACGTACTAATAATCTTTATATCCATTTAAGATAAATTTCATTTTCTCTCTCTGCATTGCAACTAGCCTTGAATATCATCATAGATTTGGTATCCTAAGAACTTTATGAAACTTTCTTCTCTAAATGTTTCATTATAGATTTTTCTATGTTCTTCCATATATGATATTCATGTTCATTAGTAACTATATCCTAGGAAAAATCCCATTATATAATTCCACTTCCATAAAGATCAAGTTGCAAGGAGAGGCCCTTGCCTCATTTCTCTACCTCTACATAAGTTAATGGAGGCCATCCTAAAGAACTGAGGACTTTTTGTTGTGTTACCATAAAATAAAAAAAGGTTAGATACATATTACATAAAATGAACCTACAAAGCCTATGCAAGATAAGCCATATTGTGTGTAAACACACACATGAAAGAGGTCACTTGCCCATAAACTTTTATCTCCAAATACAAGTAGAGGATATGATGCCAATACAAATACATGACCCTATTTATCTCTTTCAATAAAATCCAACAATTTCTTATAATTTTTAAGAGGTGGTCTCTTTTTGTCAAAGAAATGTAATCTTTAAATTGAAAATTTTAAAATTTACAAATATATTATCCAAATGACATTTTAGGCTATTGCTTGAGATTGTTAAACTTTAAAAGCTACAACTCACCTTGCTTGAGACATGATTGGGTCAAATAATTACTTCAAAGCTACATAGGCAGAAGAAAAAACTAGGAAAAGTGCATGGTTAATTATAGCCTAGGCTTCAAGATGTGCTATTTTGAACCAAGTGGACAAGTGTTCCAATCAACTGGGTCAAACTTCCAAAAAAATGACAGGTTATCAATAAAATACAAATAAAACATAATTTTTTGGCATTTTTTGAAAACAGTCTATTTTATTCCTTATAAATTCTTGTTTTCTATTTTCAATTTACTTTTAAACTTATCACTCCTAAAGTAATTATTTTCACTCGTTCAAAGAAAATGTGAAACATGAATAGTTGAATAGGCGATCCACAAAATATGGTATGCCTCTGACATTGTTGGTGTTCAACCTTGTTACATTCTATTTAGGCTTTTCCATTGATTCTCGTAATGGATCTCAACCAATGGGAAGCCATTATTTGATGATGAGGATTTGGCCATCTTCAATGAGGCATTTTATGATCATGATTATAGTCCTATGGAGGAGAATAGGTATACATGAACTTCTATAATCTAGGAGCCATATAGGTTAATTGTAGTTTCAGGTTCTCTTTTGTACTCTTGAGACTTAAGTTGTAATAGTATGTAGTTGACAATTTAATACATATCTTAAATTTTAAGAGCAATTAAGAACATTAAATAAATTATTTATTCATCACTTATATTTTTTTCTCTTCCTATGCATGATATTTGGCATGGAATAACAATAGGAGTTTCACCAATATTTTTTATGAATATTTTAGCATCTTTTATTTGTTTAATTTTTCTCAATGTGCTTTTCCCTTTTTAAAACCAATTAGATGAATTGTTTACACTATCATCGTACCAGGTTGATGCTTTGTAAATGGAAAGTTAATATGGTTATATTAGCACAATAGGAGTCAGCAAATACAATGTTACTAGATTTTTTTAAAAGGTAGCAGAAAGATACAACAAAATTTCTAATGAGGAAATATGTAGAAGAATTAGTCTATTCAAGCACAAATAACAATGGTACAAGAAGTTACAATTTGATTACTAAATCCAACAATATGTTGGAACTGCACACAGATTTAAAAATTAAAACTCATTGAGACTATGGCAAGTGACTTACCTCAAGATTTTGTATTGTAAATTGTTCCTTGCTATCAATAATATCGATGAGAAAATGATAGTTTGCAGGAAATTTATGAAACCCTGCCACAATATAATTATTTTGAAAAGGACACAAAGCAAAACCAATCTTTGTAAAATCTATACTTCAATCTATTCACATTAACTAAAACTATATATGTGGAGTGCATTAGAAGGCAACAAATACAACATTACTACTTGCAATTTTATAAAGGTAGTAGAAAGTTACAACAAAGTTTAAATTGACGATGAAATATGTACAAGAATTACTCTATTCAAGCACAAATAACAATGGTATATCAAGTTACAATCTGATTACAAAATCCAACATTATATTGCAACTGCATATATAGGTTTGGAAAAATAAAACTCATTGAGAGCATGAAAAGTGACTTACCTCAAGATTTTGCACAAATGGTGCCCTACTATCAACAAGCCAATGAGAAAATTGTAAAGTTTGCAAGAAATTTAAGGAACTTTTTAAAAATGAGACAAAGAAAAATCAATCTTTGTGCATTTGTTGCTTCAATCTATTCATAATAAACTAAAAGTGGATTTGAGCACAATATTTCAACTCCATGATATTTGCTTTTCCCAACATGAGACAACCTTCTTAAGATGTGTGCCCTCATTTAATGGATAACAATAGAATTTGTTTAGTATGAAATAAAACATAACAAAAAAAAATGGTCCACCCCGTACAGATTCAAAAAAATAAATCTCATTGATACCATGTCAAGTAGCTTACATCAAGATTCTATAAAAAATGTGCCTTGCTATCAACATTGTCGATAAGAAAATGACAAAGCTTGCAAGAAATTTAAGAAACCCTATTGTAACATTTTTTTTTAGAAATGAGATGAACCAAAACCAATCTTCCTACAATTATTGCTTCAATCTATTCACAATAAAGTAAAACTAGATATGAAAATGCCTCGATAGCATTCCCAATGGTGACATAGGTTCATTTAGGGAAAGTTTTTCCATTTTTAGGCATGAAGCGAGGAAATCCAAAACTATTTGGGAAGATTTGATTTCATTGATAATGTCTCACCTCATAATATACCTTGTGGCTAGAATGAAAAACATCCAATCAAAAATTGTAAATAAAATAAAATCTTATTTCAAATCAAATCTCCATGAGGTACACTTGTTTATAGGGATGATAAATTATTTACAGGAATTTGTTTTCAAGCATGAGATAGGTTCTGGATAAAAACCCGACACAATACAACCTATCAATTAAAATAAATCCAACTTAAGAAGATATAATTTTTAAAAAAAGTGTCACTCGATTCCTACCTCTCTTTTTTATTTATGCATTTAAATATATTTGCTGATTAATTTACTGATATATTATTATGCTTTAATTATATATTTTATGTATTATAAATTATTAAATATAGTTTAGAAACAATTGAAATTTAATATTTAGTTCACATAAAATTTGTGTTATAATTATATTTATTACTATATGTTATATTATATTTTATTTTTGATATAAGGTAAATACTAAATATATTTTTAACATAAGATAATATAATTATGTACTAAAATATTCTTATTGTTTCATTTTAATTAAATATATAAAATTATGCAATAATTATAATATATAAAAATAATAAATTTAATGTCTAAATAGTTTTGATTGAGTGAAAAACAGGTTTTAAGGACCCGAAACCATTACAACATAGTTAAAATAAAAAGCTGAGAAAATAGAGTCCTCATACAAAGCGACTGGTCCAAAAAACCAGCGAACAGAAAAAACAGCTAAACAACAAAAAACAACAAAGAACCCAAGGAGACACTACATAGTAATTTTCTTCAGCAGATCCTCTGCCTTAGTCACCAGCTCGTCATAGGTCGCCCCAACTACTTTTAGCTCCTCCAGGTCCTTATACACTTTCTTTTCCTTCCTCTTTCCACGGGTGCGAGTTCTGGGACCTTGGGCTTCCCCGGTTCCTTTTGCATCCAGGTCAATTTCCTGGGTTTCCTTTCCATCATCGAGCTTGCTGATGAGGGTATGGGTGTTGTTGGCTGAGATTTTCAGAATGCTGAGACTCTGCTCCACAATGTTCTTGAGGCACTCCTCTATCTTGTCCACTTTGGCAACTGTATCCGAGAGCGTTTTCTCATTAGTTTCCTCTAGGGTTTTTCTATCCTGTATCTCCTTTTCAATTTTCTCAAATCGGGGATTAAAGGCATCTCTGATGTCTTCCGCTTTGGCAATTGTGTTCTTCAAATCTTCAATATAATTGGCCATAGTGTTCCCCTCTCCAATGTTAATGGTCTCCAGGATCATGACTCTATTGCAGAGTTTTTTGTATTCATCCACAGTATTCTTATTCCCGTCAATAAGCCATTCAATGGTTTTCATAAAACCCTTCAAGGCCTCGGGGTGAGGACCAGGAGAAGGAGTAACTTTACCAGGGGTTATCTGTTCATCTTTAGCAATATGGAGGGCAGAAATAGTGTCAGCGGCCCTGAGGGTCTCCTCCATTGTCTCCATCTCCAAGCTTTGTTCAGCTTCCAGGGTTCTTGTTTGCTTGTCCTCTTCCAGTTCCTTGCCTGTGTCCTCCGGATCTTTGCCAGTCTCCTCTGTTTTCTTTTGTTTCTTCCTGGGTTGGGCTTGGATTTTACTTTTTCCTTCAGCACTCCCTTAGGGTTCTTCTTCTCCTCAGGGAAATCAGAGTCCTCTTCTTCTAAAGAAATACTAATCAAGGGTTTGCTTTGGGGTTTTTTACTCTTAGAAGAAGAGGGTCTTGATTTCCTCTTCTTTCTCCTCTCATACTCTGAGTCATCAGAGCTTTCCTCATTTTTAGTCGAGGAATCATTATCTGAATCTTCCTCCTCTAAGAAATCAGAATCAGACATTTCTTCTTCTGAATCCATAGAGAGCTGCATTCGATTGATTTTACTGGCCTTTAGATGATCATAAATGAGGACCATAAGTCCCTCGTGCATTGCAGTGTCACCCTGAGGATTTTCTTTATATGCTTTTAGGGATGCATTCATAGAACAGAGCAAGAAATAAGGGAAATTCGCCTTATCATTATGCCTAAAATGATTTAAGAGGACAAAGTGATATCCATATACTTTCGTAAACCTGCCATCTAGAGTTATATACCTCATTAAAACAAAGAGAATTTCCCGCCAGGGCTTTGCAAAAGCCCTAGGCGGGTAATAGGTTTTTCTCAACTTTACCAGTCTTTTCTTCTCTTTCTCTGTGACCGGGTACCTTTCAATGGCTTCCCTGCTGACCTTCCTATCTCTATAGAAATTGCAGCCCTCCCTTTTGAGTCCCATAGCTTTAGCTACTAACTCTTCGTCAATTTCCACCAGTTGGTCGCCCATTTTAAGCTTGCCCTTCTTCCAATTTTTGCAGAAGAAGCTGGTTATCTTTCCATCACGGCCATGGAGTCTCTCAAGGAAGCTCGAAAGACCACCCTTCTACAAAATTTCCCTCACCTCTTCTTTCTATTTCCACTCCTTGCAACTTCCTGGCTCATATCTTCTCCTATTTCCGCCCATGGTGTCATTTCTCATAGTCAAGTTCAGGTTACAGAGCTGGTGAAACAGAAAGCTTTTCGAAGCTAAAACAAAAGCCCAGAAAGCGTGCGTAGCATTATTGATTTGACAAGTTAATTATATATTAAAACTTTTTAAATGTGTTTTATTTTTTATATTTTAATAATTATTATATCATATAATAAATACAATATCATATAAAAATAAATTTAAACAATAATTTGTTTTTCTTTTTTGATGAATAGCAGCCATTTCTATTAAAAAAGATAAATTACACTATCCACAAAAAAGATAGGGGGATATAGGATCACCCCTCAAGAGTCAAACGAGCAACACCTGGATAATCAAAAAATACAATAACATGGGCTAAGCTCAAAGAGCATAAAACACAAAACAACCATCTAAGCGACTAAAGCAGTGATTGAAGGAGGTGGATCTCTATCATCCTTAGGACCCCACACAACAATAGGGTCAAGGTTATCATCTAGAAGGGACCACCTTTATTGAGTAGCGACCTCCTCTTTTAAGGGCTATTTGGCATAAATTCATCATTTGCTGAAAACCATCAATATATCTACAAAAAGTGAGGAGGATGTTGGGATGCTTCAAGAGGTCTATAATTTGTAGATTCATTGATCCTATGGCTGATAGGAAGACCATTAGAGCATGAATCACCAAAAAATTGCAAGATTGAAGAAATTGTCAACTTCCTTCCAAATGGATTTTTCATTGCATATTTGTTTCTTTGGAGGATAGAGGTCAAATCCTACATGGTGGATTATGGAAGATGGCAATCATTTGTTGTATATGTAAAAATGGTACCCTGATTTCAATCGAATCAAATTATCTCCTTATAATCACCCAGTTTGGATACACCTTACAAATTACCAATGGAGTATTGGTTAGAAGAATGCATTGAGAATACTATAAGATCACTTCACACTCTAATGGATATAGATACACAAATCAAAGAGGGTGATTCATATTTATATGCTAGGATATATATTGTGTTAGACAGATCTGATAATTGGAGTAAACTGAGAGGGGGGGGTGAATCAATTTACCATAAGAAATTAGAACTAATGTATATCAAAACCATTAAACCGGAGCACAAATAAAACAACACAATGAAGGATAGAACATGAAATCATAGTACACACAACACCAATATTTTAACATGGAAAACCCAGTAAAGGGAAAAACCCTACCCACAATTAGATAATACTTCTACACTAGTCCGTGAAATTGCAATGGGGTCTGCACTTGGAGAAAGGCCAACAGCCTAGAGCGCACTGCTCATCACAAAGGGAAGTCTCACTGACTTACAAAACATCTGACTACAATCCAGAAAGAATGAATTGTGAAAGTAGCATCTCCTAATGCTTGATACAGTTCCGGTTAAGCACAAATGTCTGCCCTACAATACAAAACCTTCACCGAATGATATATCACTTGTTCGCACATAAAACTTTTTTTGATAATGTGGACATAACCATCGATCCCATTGATGTATCGATCGATATGTAAATTTCATGAATAAGTCACCTATAAATACAGATCATCAACCTTATTGACAAGGTCGGCTAAACCCTAAACCCATGAACCCAAAATAACAAAAAATACATTACACGGTATCACCAGACCAATATTATGATTTAAATTATATAGCATGGACCTAAATCAAGTAACCAAACAATTCCATCCACTGAAAAATTCCGCTGACTAAAATCCAACACACTTCACCAACCGGTAGAAACCCTTAGTGAAGTAACACAGAAAGTTTAACCGGATCTAAATAGGACCACCATAACAACACGCTAGCTAATGAAAAGTCACCAAACACTCGAAATATGATCAAGAAGCACCTTCAACATGATAGAAACTGATTCCATAAGCCATACCCAAATCGCCTGACTAAAACACCAACTATCACTTTACCAGTAAAGCTAACTGGTACTGGGAAATACCAACTAGGAACATAAGTGATAGTTACCAGAGCACCAAAACATGAACCAATAGAATATGGAAAACAGATAACCATCCATAGTAAGCATCCAAAAGTGATTCTATAGATTTGATCATACCGGATTAGAATCATAGCCAAAACCAAGATGATCGCCAAGACTAACTGGGATAGGTCCAATCGGGATAGTCTCCAACCGAGATATAGTGTTGACATCAATGACAACACTTAACCAAATCCAGCATATTGCCAGTAATCTCCCCCTTTGGCATTGATGGAAACACTGAATGTGAAAAAAATCCAAGTGCCAAGGAATGCCAACAATCTCCCTCAAAGATATGATTGATTTTCACATGAATACCACCTCTCCCCCTTTGACATCAATGACAAAGGATGGATACCAAGTCAAAAATATTGAACCGAATAGTTGACTACTCCTAAGTAGTAGCATCATCTCATCAACCCGGATCAAAGAAAATATTTGATAAGCTTACCGGATTGATGCATTCCTGCATCTCTAAGCCTCTTTTAGAGGGTTGGTAACCCCCAACTGATCTCTAAGATATTCAAAAGTATCTTTGGGCACATAAACCAATTTGACTTCCTTTGCTTCAGCCTTTTCCTTCAAGAAATTATGCCTCATAGAAATGTGTTTTGATTTGGAATAAAATACCAGATTCTTTGACATATCAATAGCAGTAGTATTATCATAGTGAATAAAAATAGGCTCATCATAACTTACCCTTATATATTTTAGCATTTGTTTCATCCATAAAATCTGAGTACAATTAGTAGCAGCAGCTACATATTCCACTTTAGCAGTAGATAATGAAGTACATGATTGTTTCTTGCTAAACTATGAAACCAACTTCTTCCCAAGAAAGAATGCACCACCGATAGTTCTCTTCTTATCATCCACATCTCCTTTCCAATCAGAATCCGTATATGCACATAATCTGAAGTCATCATTCTTTGGATACCATAACCCAAGGTCTGTTGTACTTGCCAAATACCTGAATATCCTTTTAACAACAATTTCATGAGTTTCTCTAGGATCTGACTGAAATCTAGA
Organism: Cryptomeria japonica; assembly: GCF_030272615.1. NCBI lineage: Eukaryota > Viridiplantae > Streptophyta > Pinopsida > Cupressales > Cupressaceae > Cryptomeria > Cryptomeria japonica. The sequence goes on along the minus strand of NC_081412.1, from coordinate 350,419,038 downwards.
GGCAATACAAACAACATTCATAATATCAGTTCTAGTTTGAGTTAAGTACATAAATCCACAAATCATTGATTTGTATCTACTTGGATTCACTTTAGGGGATTCATCATCCTTTGAAAATTTGCAACCAGTTATCATAGGAGTATCGATAGGTTTGGAATCCTCAAGTCCAAATTTCTTAAGTAACTCCTTCACATACTTAGTTTGACAAATGAAAATACCTTTATTAGTCTGATTAATCTACAAACCTAAGAAAAATTTAATCTCACCAATCATAGACATTTCAAATTCATTCTTCATATCATCAACAAATTTCATGCATAGACTATCTTCTCCTCCAAAAATGATATCGTCCTCAAACACTTCAATGATCAGTACATCATCATGCTCAATTTTGTAATATAGGTTACTATCAACATTACCTTTGCTAAAACCAAGCTTAGAAATATATCTGTCCAATCTAGCATACCATGCCCTAGGGGCTTGTTTTAGTCCATATAAAGCTTTCTTTAATCTGCAAACCATGTCCTTATCTTCTGATAAAGAAAATACATTAGGTTTCTCAATGTAGACTTCCTCTTCAAGATCTCCATTCATAAATATGCATTTGACATCCATTTGATATACTTTGTAGTTGTTATGTGCAACATAAGCAAGAAAAAGTCTTACCGCTTCAATTCTTGCAACCGGGGCATAAGTCTCACCATAATCAACTCCTTCTTCCTATGAATAACCTTTGCAAACCAATATAGCCTTTTTCCTCACAATTTGACCTTCCTCATTCAATTTATTCCTATAAACCCATTTAGTTCCAATAATGTTCTTGTCTTTAGGTCTAGGAACTAGTTCCCATGTCTTATTCTTTTCAATCTGATCTAAGTCTTCTTCCATTGATTTTATCCAATTTTTATCTTAACTTGCTTCAATAAATGATTTCGGTTCAATTTGAGAAATCAACATAACTCTTCAGTAGCTAGCCTTCTCCTAGTCATCACACCTTTTCTTTTATCTCCAATGATCCGATCTTCAAAATGATTTAGTGTCACATACTTGAGAGTCTTTGAATTTTCTTGATTTACTTAGTCTTTCTGTTGTTCCTCTGTCACAGTTTAGTTTTATGATGTTACCAGAGTGACAGGTTCACTATTCTGAGCAACTTCATGCATTACTGGTTCAGGTCTGATAAATTCATCTTCCAGTCCACAGTCATATGATTTGATCTGATTACTGCCATGTCCATCCACCTTGAGATTTATGCTCTCCGTTATCCTATTCAATCTTTTGTTATAACATCTATATGCTTTTCTCTTAGTAGAATAACCCAAAAATATTCCTACATCACTTCTAGGATCAAATTTAACCAATGCATCATCTCTTCTAATGTAACATTTACTTCCAAAAATTCTGAAATATCTGATAGTAATTGTATGACCAAACCATAATTCATAAGGAGTCTTACCGATATCACCTTTTATGTGTACTTTGTTGAAAGTGTATATAGTTGTATTGACAACTTCCCTCCAATAAATATCAAACAATTTAGCTTTTGTCATCATAGTCCTTGCCACATCCAATATGGTTCTGTTCTTCCTTTCCATCAATCCATTCTGTTGTGGAGTCCTAGGTGCAAAAAGTTGTCTTTCGATTCTATTCTTTTCACAAAAGTTGTTGAATTCACAGAATGCAAACTCCTGCCTTGATCTGATATCAAACACTTTATCTTCAGTCCTATCGCAGTCTCAACCATATCTTTACAGATTTTGAATTTCTCAAAAGTTTTAGATTTTTCTTTCAAAAATGCTACCCACATCATTCTAGAATAATCATCAATAAGTAACATAGTATCTGTCACCTTGAAAAAATTTAGTCCTTCTCGGTCCATGCAGATCGGTATGAATACGATCAACAATTTCATTAGATTTATCATGCATTCTTCTAAAAGAAGTTATGACTTTCTTACCCATTTGACATTCTCTACATATCGGATTATGAGGCTTGACAATTTTGGGCAAATATCTGACAACCTGTGTTGAACTGATCTTCACTATGCAATCAAAATTTACATGACACATCCTCTTATGCCATAACAAACTTTTGTCAATCTAAGCAATCGAGCAATCTTTCTCACCAGAGTTCAAATGAAAGATGTTTCCATTGGTCTGAGTTTCGAAAGCAATTCCAATCTAGATCTATTGATGATCTTACATTTTCCATCCTTGAATTGTAAATGAAATCCTCTATCCACCATCTAACCTACACTTAAAAGATTATGCTTTAAGCCTTCAACATAATAAACATTATCAGTGTTAGTCTTACCATCCAATGATATTGTTCCCTTGCCTTTGATCCTACATGCTTTGTTGTCTCCAAATTTGACTAATTAGCCATCAAATTATTGTAGTGATAGAAATTTTCTCTTGTCACCAGTCATGTGATGTGAGCATCCACTGTCTATAACCCATTCATCCTTTTCTTTAATTTTAGCAACTAAAGCCTTTTCCTCATTATGAGTTGTTTCAATGACAGGATCGTGAGAATCATCCTTGATAGCAATGAAAACCCAGTCTTTACTAGAGGAAGCTCCATTGCTAGTTCCACTTACAGGTTCATCATCATCATCATCAATAATACCAAAATCATCATCACCAGCATAATAGCATGATTTATCCTTATTCCTTTTGAATCTAGGTTTGTTCTGATATTCTGGATTAGGCTTATAACTCTTCACAAATCTTTCATAATTCCTAGCAGATCTTTCAGGGCATCTAGAAGCAAAATGACCAATCTTATTGCATGAAAAACATTTAAAAGGGACCTTTCCTTCATACTTACTTCCAGCTAGTCCTTTAGGAATTCTTCTAGCAATCAGGGCTTCCAGCTCTTCAAGTTCTCTTTCTTCTCTTTTAATGTCCTCCATATCTTTAGCAGACATCTCCTTCTAATCTATCTTCTACTTACTGAAGGTAGATGCTTTAAATGTAGTCTCAGTTTTAGTAGCACTTTGATCTCCAAGTTCCTCAGGCTCAAAAGTAGTCAATTACCCAAGCAATGTATCTCTGGTAACAAGGGTACTTGACATTGTCCAGAGTTTATTGATTGCAGTAGCCTTCATCTTATAAGCTGAAGGTAGAACTCTCGGAACCTTTGGCACTATCTCATCCTCACTAACCAATCCAACACAACATTTGATTCCCATAACAATCTCATTTACTCTATCGATGAAAGAACTTATCTTTTCATCTTCTTCCATCTTGAAAGTTTCATACCTTAAACAAAAACCTTCAAGTTTTGCAATTTCCACAGCTTGGTCGCCTTCATAAAGAGTTTCAATCTTTGTCCAAATCAACTTTGCATTCTCCAACTCTATGACATTCAATATCTTTTTATCAAATAGGGTGCTTAATAATGCTTCTTTTTCTCTGACATCATTTTCAGCCTTCTTCTATTCATCAATAGTTGTCGGTGTTCCAGAATTAGGATCATGAGGTATATACCCTTTCTCCACTATCTCCCAAACTTCAGTTCCAAGACATCTGAGATGAATCTTCATTCGCTCCTTCCATATTTTGTAATTTGTACCATCAAATCTGGGACTCTCCTTCTGAAAGGGATTGAATGTAGAACTAGATGTAGTTGCCATCGGATCTCCTCAAATAGTTAAACTTTTGTAGAGAGGACCTTGCTCTGATACCAATTGTTAGACAAATCTGATACCTAGAGTAAACTGAGAGGGGGGGGTGAATCAGTTTACCATCAAAATTCAGAACTAATGCATATCAAAACCATTAAATCGAAGCACAAAGAAACCAACACAATGAAGGATAGAACATGAAAGCACAATACACACAACACTAATATTTTGATGTGGAAAACTTGATAAAGGGAAAAACCACTGTGCGAAACCCTACCCACAATCAGATAATAATTTTGCAGCAGTATGTGAAATTACAATGGGGTCTGCACTTCTAGAAAGGCCAATGACCTAGAGTGCATTGCTCATCACAAAGGGAAGTCTAACTGACTTACAAAACATTGGACTACAATCTAGAAAGAATGAACTGTGAAAATAGCCTCTCCTAATGCTTGATACAGTTTCAGTTAAGCATGGATGTTTGCCCTATAATACAAAACATTCACCGAATGATATATCACTTGTTCGCACATAAAATTTCCTCTGATAATGCAGACATAACCATTGATCCCATCCATATATCAATCAATATGTAAATTACATGAATAAGTCACCTATAAATACAGATCGTCAACCTTATTGTCAAGGTCGGCTAAACCCTAAACCCATAATAACAAAAATTACATTACATGGTATCACCAGACCAATATTATGATTTACATTACATAGAATGGACCTAAATCAAGTAACCAAACAATTCCATCCACCGGAAATTCTACTAAGACAAAAATCCAACACGCTTCACCAACCGGTAGAAACCCTTAGTGAAGTAACACAAAAAGTCTAACCGGATCCAAATAGGACCACCAAAACAACATGCCAGCTAATGCAAAGTCACCAAACACTCGAAATGTGATCAAGAAGCGCCTTCAGCATGATAGAAACTGATTCCATAAGCCAAACCAAAATCATCTGACTAAAACACCAAATATCACTTTACCGGTAAAGCTAACTGGTACTGGGAAATACCAACCGGAAACATAAGAGATAGTTATTGAAGCACCAAAACATGAACCAATAGAATATGGAAAACAAATAACCACCCAAATTAAGAATCCAAAACCGATTCCAAATATCTGATCATACCGGATCAGAATCATAGCCAAAACCAAGATGACCACCAAGACTAACCAAGATAGGTCCAAGCGGGATAGCCGCCAACCGAGATAGAATGTTGACATCAATGACAACACTTAACCAAATTCAACATATTGCGAACATATTGTCGTTATAAGGTAGAACTCAAAGGTAATTAGATTATGTGTTGAAGGGTTCCATTGGATCCAATCAATCAAAATAGAAGAAGAAAAATGGTTTGGCATAAGATGTCGAAGAAGAGATCATAGAGAGGATGATTGAAAATGTAAATAAAAAAAAAGAATGATTGGTAAATCTAAAGTGCAATCAGAACATAATTTAGTGGTTGGTAAAATTGACAGGAATGTGAGATCCAAATATAGAAAGATGGACTCTAGTGCCCTAAGGATAGAGGTGGCTAATCAAAAATCAAATTTCTAGGGCATTGGCAGTCACAACACATCAAACTTAAGAAATTCATCCTCAATTCAGGTGGATAATAACAACATACAGAATTTGGATGTTAATACAAAGGTGCGGGTCAGGATTTCTGATGCTCTTGTTGAAAAGAAGAAGGCCAATAGAACAAATAATTATCCTAGTGTGACAATGACATGGATAATGTAAAGACCATTGGTAATATTGAGAATCGATTGAGCCTCTAACATACTTAGAGAGAATATAATTCAATGATTGAGGGGGATTGGAATGGGGCCGATGTTGATGGGTTGTTGTCAAAAGAAGATAACAATTTGGAGGATTGGGGACATGATGAGGAGTCCAAGCCTAATGAGCTTGGGATAATTGAACAAAGGTGTATAAGCCAATCAACTAGTAAGGCGATTGGAACAATAAAGTAGAAGAAAAAGAGACACCTAGGAAATCAAGGAAGTAGAAGTGGGAGGAGGAAGCTATGGATGAGGGCCTCACTAACATAAAATAATTTATGACTAAATATAAGGGAGAAAACCCCTCCCTTAGAGGGAAATGAAGATCATCTCTTCAAATATCAGGAGCTTAAATGCCCCTTAAAAGCAATCCTTGATTAAGCATCATTTAGAAAAGATATGTGTATATTTATATTTCTATAGGAAACAAAATTTGATTTAGAAGAGGTGAATAAATTTTTAAAGTATTGTAGGCTATGGTCAAGAGAGTTTCATGGTGTCACTAGTACTATAGGTGATGTATATGGTGAAAATGGATAACAATAAACAACAATATTGAAAGACTAAAATAGATTCAACCACTAAACCCTAGCCTAACAATGAACAAAGATCCACCATAACATATGAAGATAACCTAAGACAATGCAAAATAACTCAAAATCACAAAGATTATACCATCACATGTCCACTAGGGTTTTGATCTCCATTCTTCCTATCTCCATTGATCTTGTTTGATATGCTTGCTCTCAGATTTTTGTATGCACAAGAGCTCAACAAAGAACGGAATGTGGTTGCAAGTAGAATTGTAGTGTAGTCAATTGATCAAGTAGTTAGGGTGCTTCATTAGGGCATTAGGGTTTGATAATGAAGAAAGCATCTCCTTAAATAGAAGACACAATATGAAATGGAGGGTTAAGATTGAGAGGTGTAAAAAGAGAGGTCGGCTAGGATTAGAGGGTAGGTATAAGAAATACTAAAATAATGAAAGAGGTAGGTAGTGTAGGAATTAAGAGATGAATGACATGTGTCATGTGTAGAAAAAGATAATGAATTAATTAAATAAATAAAGATTTATTTAATTAATAGAAGAAGTAGGACAATTAAATAAATAAAATATTTATTTAATTTAGGAAAGAGATAATTTAAATAAATAAATGTATTTATTTAAATGAGATTTGACCGTGTCCGCCGATTCCAGCGACCAGCCGATGCAGGAGAGCCGGCAAGTACCCGAAAACCTCCTTGTACTTTCACGCATTTTGAGTTTTGTCATAAATGCATGTTTAGGAGCAATAAATGCGCTAGGAATAGGATAGTATAAAAGTGCAAAAACGCGCAACCGCGTCTGTGTCAGCGCCAGGCGCGTTTGTGTCCAACAGGCGCGTCTGTGTCGGGTCCAGGCGCGTCTGTGCCTGGAACCGCATTTGTGTTGAATGCGGACGCGTTTGTGAAATGTAGCAGCGTCTGTGATTTTTAATAGCGTTTATGTCATGTAGGGACGTCTGTGTTCCCTGGTCGCGTTTGTGTCTGGCATAGGCACGTTTGTGTTCAGAAAACGCGTCTGTGTTGCAGAGGCGCGTGTATGCAGTCTATAAGCGCGTTTATGAGTTAAAAGCGCGTGTGTTGTAAAAGTGCGTTTGTGTGTTTAAATGCATGGTTTTAGTCTTTTAGGTCAAATCGGCAGTTCTGTGATGAACATACGCTGTCGATTGGATAAGCTGCTGAGAGGATACACTCAAGCAGGTCCTCTAGAAAGATTAGGATAGATCAAGGCACTTTGTGATGAACAGTGAGCACCAAAATAGGCAGCACTTTGTGATGAACAGGGAGTCCGAATGTGAGTGACACTTTGTGATGAACAGGGAATGTCACACACGTAGTACTTTGTGATGAACAGTGAGCACTACTAGGATAAATAGCAACACTTTGTGATGAACAGTGAGTGTCACTAGGGTAGATAACCATATGCATTTAGGTAGCAAGTAGCATTTTGTGATAAACAGTGAATGCCACGATAACTGACAAGATTGAGTTGCTTGACTGCAGGAGTATTTGCCGATGTTGGAGTCACGGGAGAGATTCCCATCGACTCAGAGACTGCGACCAGAGTTGTCTATTCAGGACATGATTTCCATTGAGGAGATGGGTCTCACACATATGCTCTATGTGCCCAAGTTTCGGGCAAACATGGGGTTGCTGACTGCGTTGGCCGAGAGATGGCACTCAGAGACATGCACGTTTCACCTGCCGATGGGTGAGATGACAGTGACATTGGAGGATGTATATAGGATTCTGCATGTTCCTATTGATGGAGAGTTGATTCCCTACGACCGTGACGGTGATAGGGAGGCATTGAGACGGGTTTTTCAGGATCCTGAGTTGGAGATGCGAGCAGGTCATGTAGCCTGGGACACCATGACTGCCACAGGATTAGCATTGCCGGTAGTTGTTGGGGGAGTCATCAGTGCATATTTGTGTCCAGACAGGGCCACACGAGGATTGGCAGTGGGCTGGGGAGGGGCCTTGGAGACGCTGATGGCAGAGCACACTAGGTATGCATGGGGGCCATGTGTCCTAGCACATTTGTATTATGAGCTGCATCAGTTTGTATACCACGGGTCAGTGGGTTTGGGCTGCGGTGTGACTCTCTTGCAGGTGTGGGCCTATGAGCACCTTCCCATCACACGACCCATTCATTTCAGAGGCAGAGGACAGGGACAGAGTTTTGTGCACCTGTATGACATGATCACATCCCAGCCTCGGATTGGGAGATTAGAGCATTGGAGACGAGTCATTGATGATATTGACATGGTGATCTGGAGGCCGTACCTGGGGTGCGAGGAGTGGGAGGACGATGCCTTGGAGCTACCATATGTGTTTAGGAGCAGGTATCTGATGGGGCGGACGCCCTATATTCTAGAGAGGCAGCTGGTAGACAGGGTGTGCAGGCAGTTCGGGCGGATTCAGCAGATGCCACGAGGCTCGGGCATGTATGCCCGTACAGTCAGAGATCAGGTGCAGTTTGGCCCACTGTTATCATATGATCAGGCAGTGACACAGTTAGCTGAGATGATGCTGATGCCATGGGACATGTGGCCAGAGGTAGATGATGCAGGGATGGACGCAGAGTACTCTGCGTACTGGGCAGAGCATCCATTTCCCAGATTGACAGATCCGGTAGAGCCACTGGATGGAGAGGGTGGAGGAGATGATGATGATGGAGGAGGGGATGGAGGTAGGGGCCGGCGGAGGCGGAGGGGAGTGGTGGGAGAGAGGCGGGTGGCACCTCGGAGGGAGGGAGGACAGGAGAGAGCAGCTCCAGTGGTGAGAGGATGGGGTGGACTGCCCCTACAGGTGCCAGCAGTACAAGGTCCTAGAGAGGGACAGAGACAGGTGCAGCCAGAGGGACAGAGACAGGTGCAGCCACAGGTACCTATACAGGCACAGGGACAGATGCAGGCAGAGGTTGAGGGACCGGCACCTGTAGAGGAGGAGCCACAGGCAGAGGCGGAGAGCGGAGACTCTGAGGAGGATGAGGTGGTGAGGCTGCGGGAGATCTGCCAGGGCCAGGCAGATGAGATTGAGGATTTGGTTCGAGAGAGGAACCACCTCAGGATCAGGGTCCGAGACACAGAGCGGGAGAGGGATCAGGCCATCCAGAGATACACAGAGGCCGAGACAGCTCTGAGGGCAGGTAGGCGGGCAGCAGAGGATGCAGGGGCAGGCTACGCATATGTTTTGCGAGCCGGAGAGGAGATCGCCTACTGGAGGGATCTATACTATGCAGCCATGCCAGTAGATCAGCGGGCTAGGAGCTTCCAGAGATCGTCGCGCACAGCGACGGCTACGGGAGGGAGCCGTAGGAGACAGGCATCCAGCGGTGGAGTCATGGGGCCTCCACCACCACCAGAGAGACAGGGGGATCCTGGGGCAGGGCCATCTATAGCTCAGACTCCGTCGAGGCGAGGCGGCTCCGAGGGAGGGAGTTCCTCATAGCTATAGTGGGCTCCCATTGTATCAGTAGATGTACCATTGTTGTATTGTAGACACCTGCGGGTGATTCTTTTGTAGCCATATGATTCTTTTGACATCATTGTATCATGACACATTTTGAGTATATATGAGAGATGATTCATCTTTGCGGCATCTATATGCATGTGTACCTTATGTGATGAAATGTTCTTATGTGATGCATGTTTTATGATATGGATGCTTATATGATGCAATGCAATATTTTTTTTGTTCTTTTATGTTGTACATGTGATGCATGATGCAAATGTGAATGTATGTAATGCAAATGAATATGATAATGCAAATGATTATTTTCCTAATGAAAATGTGAGATGTGCTAACATGTGTTGTATGCAGGATGTGATGCAATTGTGATATCTATATGTATGTATGAAATGCTTATATGTGGTGATGCAGGTGCAACTACATGAAATGCAAATGTTTTTGGTGTGTCATTATACTCAGTCATGTGATAGCGGGCTACGCAGACTCGAGAAGGACGATGGAAGTCAATCAAGAAAGGGGGGATGAAAGACAGAAGATATGAAAGTGAAAGAGCTTCTTGTGCGTTATCATCATTGAGCTTTATTATGGCAGAATAGGTTATGACAATCGAGGCATTTGTTCGGCCCAGAAAGTCATTGTACCTATTTGCATGGAGATAAGACAGTCACAAAAAAGGAATGCCCCAGTTCATACTAGACTCACAGTGTCCTCATATCCTTGGACAAGTCATAGCATTACTAAAAGACAATCCACAGATAGCAAATGCAAATAGGTGACGATACCCCATCCTCGCCTTTCTAGTCAAAGACATCCTAGAGATAGAATCTCTAGTCAAAGACATCCTGGAAAAGCTAAAAGACATGTCACCAAAAAGATAAAATCAAAAGAAAACCAAGACTCGACACCAACATCCACTGTAGTCCTCAAGTTTAGTGTCTCTTGTCACTTGTTTAAGTCATGTTCGATTGTGGTCACAATGTTCACTTTCACAAAAAGGATAGATAGCACTGAACCATATGTTGTCTGAGTCTGTTGAAATATTTGATTTGGTTGAAGCCCATTGTTGCTACTGTGTCTCATCTGAAACTGACTGAATCCATGGAACTGATACCTTATTGTGGAGAAGATGAAACTTTATTGCGGATCTGGCGATGCAAATGTTGCTTTATTGCGGACTGTGCGCGGATAGACTTGAAGGAAGCTGGAAGAAACTGTACTCCTCGAAACATGTGATGTTCTCAGTTCCACACCCATTACTAGACGTAGGAATTGGCCGTAGTCACAGATAGGATCTGATTTATTATGGATGGAAAGGGAGTGAAAAGGGAGGGTTATGGATGGCTAACCAATCTTAGGTAGATCAATAACAAGCCATGATGGGAATGGGTAAGTTCATCGTGGATGAATAGGTTGTGAGTGTGTGCAAAGTGAAAGGATGAAAGTGAATCCTGAAGGAGGGAGGAGCAAAGTCCCTACGCATGGCGCTGGTGACCTAGTTTTCACCATGGTACTTGCCCAGGGCGCCACCGAAGTGGTTTTCACCGTTGGACGAAATTATTTCTCTTTACTTTTTTGGATTTTTCAATTTTTTTTTTGTTGTCACAAGGCGCCTGTTTGCCAGGTTTTCACCAACTAACGATTTTTTTTGTTTTATAATTTTTTTTGTATTTTTGCATTTTTTTGATTTTTTTGTATTTTTGCATTAGGATATTCCAAAAGAGCTTATGTGTAGAATCTGCGAAGGTGCATGCTGTTGATAGGATCCTCTAAGGGTTCACCTTCTGTAGTTGAGAGCTGATATGCCCCAGATCCATATACTGCTGTGATGATGTAAGGACCCAGCCAGTTGGGTTCAAATTTGCCCTTCTTTTCTCTATCTTGCTGATTCTTAGGGTTCTCTCTGAGGACTAAGTCACCTACCTCAAATGTGTGAGGCTTGACCTTGTGATTGTAACTGCGACTCATTCGTTGTTGGTAAGCCTTGAGATGATTAAAAGCAGTGTGTCGTCGTTCCTCCAGCAGTTCTAGTTCTTGTAAGCGGGAGACCCTGTAGTCTTCATCGTTGATTATGTTTCTCAAGGAGACCCGTAAAGAAGGTAACTCGACCTCAATAGGCAAGATGGCTTCAGCACCGTAGACAAGTGAGTAGGGTGTAGCTCCTGTAGGTGTGCGGACACTGGTACGATAGGCCCAAAGTGCGGGATTGAGTTGGACATGCCAGTTACGGCCAGCGTCGTCGACTGTCTTTTTAAGGATTTTGAGAATTGTTTTGTTAGACGCCTCAGCTTGGCCATTACTTTGGGGATAATATGGTGTGGAGAAATGATGAAAGATATGGAAGCGCTCACAGAGTTCATGAACATCCTGGTTCTTGAAAGGACGCTCGTTGTCAGTGATAATGGAAGTAGGGATCCCGTATCGGCAAATGATGTAGTTCAGGATGAAAGTAGCGATTTGTTTCCCAGTAACTTGTGTGAGAGGCATGGCTTCAATCCACTTTGTGAAATACTCTGTGGCTGTGATAATGAATTTATGTCCATTGGAAGAAGGAGGGTGAATCTTGCCTATGAGATCGAGTCCCCACTGACAAAAGGGCCAAGGAGATGCAAGTGGCTGTAGTTCCTGTGCGGGTGCATGTATGAGGTCTCCATGAATTTGACACTGCTTACACTTCTTGACAAACTGATATGCATCTTTTTCCATAGTAGGCCAGTAGTATCCAGTCCTGATGAGTTTCTTGGCCAAGGTAGGACCACTAGTATGCGGACCACATATCCCTTCGTGTACTTCTCGTAACGCAATCTGAGCTTCGTCACTCTCTAAACATCTAAGGAGGGTGCCATCTAGACCTCGTCGGTATAGGATATCAGCTAGGATAACGTATTGGGAGGATTGGCGAATGAAAGTGCGGCGTTGGTTGTTCGATAGATCAGGAGGTAAGATGTTGTCGCGAAGGTATGTGAATATGGAACCATATAACTGGGATTCAGGACCAACAACACATATCATTTCCGTAGGAGTGATCTCATATGACGGAATCAGCAGGTTGTCAACCAGGAACTCATAGCAGGTCTCATTTTGCGGTAGATCAATGAGCGAAGCAATTGTAGCCATGGCATCAACAGCACGATTCTGTTCTCTTGGTATCTGCTCAAACTCTATCTTTGCAAAGTGCTGTTTCAGATCATCTACCAGTTGTTTGTAAGGCATTAGCTTTTCATCTTTTGTTTGATAATCATCAGTTGCTTGACGGATGACAAGTTGAGAATCGCCAAAAACACGAAGTTCCTGGATCTTCCACTGAACTGCAATTCTTAGCCCCATTGTTAATGCCTCATATTCCGCTATATTGTTGGTGCAAGGAAATGATAAGCGGTATGACTTTGGTATAGAATCACCTTGGGGAGTTATAAAGAGTATACCCGCTCCTGCCCCATGCTGTGTGTATGAGCCGTCAAAGTATAGTTGCCATGGCTTTGCAGGTGATATCGTTAGAATGGACTCATCTGGAAATTCTGACTGTAGAGGAACATCATCTATCATGGGAGCATCTGCCAGTTGATCTGCGATGGCTTGTCCTTTGATTTCTTTTCTGTCCACGTATTCAATGTCGAATTCACTCAAAATCATTACCCACTTGGCCAGCCGCCCAGTAAGTGTAGCTTTGTTGAGAAGATATTTTAGTGGATCAATTCTGGCAATCAACTTAGTCTTGTGAGTGAGCATATAATGTCGTAATTTTTGTGAAGCAAAGACCACAGCGAGACATGCACGCTCAATTGGAGTATAGTTTAGCTCATATCCCACCAATGTGCGACTAATATAGTAGACTGCTTTTTCCTTGCCGTCAGGTATTTGCTATGCTAGGAGTGCCCCCAGTGCTGTTGGAGTAGCTGATATGTAAAGTAGCAATGGTTGATCTTGAATTGGTGGCATCAAAACTGGCAGGTTCAAAAGATAGTCTTTAAGTGCCTGAAAAGCCTGTTGACAGTTCTCATCCCATTTGAACTTAATGTTTTTGTGTAGCAGGTGCTGGAAAGGGTTACACTTATCTGCAAGTTGTGCTATGAATCTTCGTATGGACTGGAGTCTCCCTTGTAAAGACCGAAGTTGACTGATATTCTTGGGTGGTGGCATGTCCAAGATAGCCTTGACCTTTGCTGGATCCGCTTCTATTCCTCTTTTAGACACAATGAATCCTAGGAGCTTCCCGGAGGTTACTCCAAAGACACATTTCTTTGGGTTTAATCTTACCTTGTATTTTTCCAGTCTATCAAAAGCAACTGAAAGTATGTCCAAGTGTGTATTTCTGTCTATTGATTTAACCAAAAGGTCGTCAACATAATCTTCCACCGTTATATGCATGAGATCATGGAAGATAGTAGTCATAGCTCATTGATACGTGGCACCTGCATTTTTCAGCCCAAAGGGCATGACATTCCAACAGAAGGTTCCCCATGGACAAGTGAATGATGTTTTATGTTGGTCTTCAGGTGCAATCCTGATCTGATTATATCCAGAGAATCCGTCCATTAAAGATAACATCTCATGGCCTGCTGTGAGATCAACAATTAAATCAATGTTTGGTAATGGGAAATCGTCCTTTGGACAAGCCTTGTTGATATCCCTGAAGTCTGTACATATTCGGATGCTGCGATCTGGTTTGCTGATAGGTACTAAGTTGGAAATCCATTCAGGATAATCAATTGGGCGTATGAATCCGACATCCAATAATTTCTCCAGCTCTGCCTTGACTAGCAATGCCACCTGTGGATGCATTTTCCTCAATTTCTGCTTTACTGGTTTTGCCCCTGGTTTGACTGTTAAATGATGCATTACTAAGTCGGGGTCTAGTCCAGGCATATCAGCATAAGACCATGCGAAGTTGACTTGTCGTTCCTTAAAGAAGCTTATGAATTTTGCTCTCTCGGTCTCTGTCAATGATTGAGCCAAAAATATGTTGTGTGGAACCTCTGCTGTACCAATGTTTGTCTTTATAGTCTCCTCTACCAACATGGATGATTTTTCCTCGTATGATGCTGGGAGAATGTCAAGCCTTCCATCTTCGGGCGCCTCAGAGAGGTTTTCACCCTCAGATACGTCCTTTCTTTTTACTTTTTTAGAGTCAGATAGCGCCACAGTGTGGTTTTCGCCATAAGACCCTTGTTTTGTTTTTATTTTCACATTTTTGCGACTAGAAGGCCTGACACCCTCACCAAAGTATGCCATGTTATTAAGCTCTATGGCGTATCCTGCTTTATGGTCTCCAAGAGGAAGATCATCGCGAATGCCAAGATAATCGACAATAGCTTCATCATTTTGAAATGTATCAAGCTGTGCTGGTCCATCCTGATCCCAGTCAATGAGTTGGGGGTGAACGAGGGGAAGGTCTTTAGTGTTTTTAGAGTCCGCAAGGCTAATAGTGAAGATGTGGTTATATTCAGGTATGTCCAGATAGTCATCGAGGTCGTCAATGGCACTCTCCTCATCAGTTTCGATCGTGAGTGAGTCCAGATTATCATCACTAGTAGCACCCTCAGGGACAGGTGTCCTCATCCTATGTGATCCTGAC
This sequence comes from Cryptomeria japonica, assembly GCF_030272615.1. Taxonomy (NCBI): domain Eukaryota; kingdom Viridiplantae; phylum Streptophyta; class Pinopsida; order Cupressales; family Cupressaceae; genus Cryptomeria; species Cryptomeria japonica. The sequence goes on along the minus strand of NC_081412.1, from coordinate 350,404,016 downwards.
CTAGGGCCTTGAAACGAAGCTTGTGCGGGATCCTTATGGGTCGGTTCTTGACCGACTCTGAATTTCTTGTAAAACTCCTCCTCCTCTGTAGGTTCATCTGGCTCTCTAAATGTCTCATTGAGTTCATAGTCGCTGGAGGATTTGTCTGAACCCCATTCCCACTCGTTGGAATCTGTAGAATAGTCATCTTCTTGTTGGACTTCAGCCACTTTGACTCGCCATATCTGTTTTGTTCTTTTGTTGTGAATCTTGGGATTTAGAAAACCAAGCCCCTTGGAGCGTTCCCTTCTTGTAGTTAGCTCAGGTTGTAGAGGCTCCATGACACCTTCTTTGCGTAGTCCGAGAGGGCTCTTTCCATCATACCCAAATCTTTGTAGAATTTTGAAACCTTTGCCATAGTTCTCACAGGGTATTATAATTTGATCATGTGTATCATCTTCAGTGTCCTTATATAGCATTTTATATAAATTTTCTTCCTCTAGTTCGCCCCATTTTTGAAAGACGGTAGGATCCCATTTGAGTAGCATGATGGAGATTTGCTTATTAGGATGTGGCCTCCCATATTCCTTAGGGGAGTTCATGACTTGTCGTAAGAACATTGTTTGATTCAGAGTGTATTCTCCCATGCCTTTGTCTTGAAACTTGGCTCTAAGTTCACCTTGTTTGGATGTCGAGGGCTTTAATGACTCAGGATCAATATATGCTGAAGAAGGAGTAGCCTCACGATTGCTGGGAATGATAGTCTCAGTATGTGATCTCAAGTTATTGCAATATATGAATGGATTTGGATCACCATTGACCGTTACCTCGACTCCATTATGAGGAAATTTTATGCACTGATGGTATGTTGATGGGACTGCCCTCATTTCATGAATCCACGGGCGTCCTAGCAATATGTTATACGTGAGGTCTAGATCCAGGACTTGACAAACCACGTCCTTTGTGACTGGCCCTATTCTTAGTGGTAAGATGACTGTGCCCTTGGACGAACGCTCTTCATCATCATAAGCCTTAATGGTGATTTGGTTTGTAGCATTCACAGCTTTGTCAGAATATCCCAATTGTCTGATGGTGCTCAATGTACAAATATTAAGACCTGCTCCTCCATCTATCAGGACTCGTTTTATTCGGTGTTTATGTATGAAGGCTTCAATATGTAGAGGTGCATTATGAGGCTGACTTATGGAGGCGTCATCGGCTTCTATGAATGTGAGGGAGTGTGGAACGGATAGGTATCCCACCATGGCTTGAAACTGGTCCACGTTCAGATCAGTAGGGACAGCAGTATCTCTCAAGGTTTTGTCAAGGACAGCTTTATGTGCAGGAGATATACGTAAGAGCTCAAGAATAGAGATGAGTGCGGGTGTTTTCCCTAATTGCTCTACAAGGTCGTACTCAGGCTTAGTTGACAAAAGATTGGTATTCTTAGTAGAGGTACCTGGCAATGTGATCTTACCTCGACGGGTTGTAACATGACATTCAGAGGTAGATGTGGACGAAGATTCCACACCTTTTAGGACAATTTTGGGTCGCTGAGGAGGATTCTCAGGATTTTTGTTTTTGATAGTAATGGTAGAAATATGATTGTCCATTGAGATGTGATTAATAGTGGAATCATAATTGTAAGATGCTCTAGTGTAATTGGCTTGATCATCTGTGACTTTGCCTTTTCCCTTGTCATGTTTTGGGAATGGTTCCTTAAACACCTCATGCTCTTGGTTAGATGAATGTCCCTCAATCTCAATATCTCCTCTGTCAATGAGATCTTGTACAATGTTTTTCAATCGATGGCAATTACTTGTCTTATGACCCTTGCTCTTATGAAATTCGCAAAATTCATCATCATTCCACCAATTCGGTTTTACCTTTGGTTCATATGGAGGAAAATCTGGGACCATGATCACTTTGTTTGCTACAAGCTTTTTGAATACTGATTCAAGTGGTTCTCCCAATGGAGTATATTTCCTTCGTGGTTTAGCAGTCATTTGATTGTTCACCTGATTGTCAGTAGAATTTGATCCAGAAAAGATGAACTTTGGTCTCACTGTGTTGGCATCAACAACACCATCATTAACCGTGTTCTTGTTCTTGTTCCCAAAATTTTGGTTTGTCCTTTCCCTTAAAGTCCTCTTTGTTTTCTTTGAATAGTTTGATAACTCCTTGTTCAATCAAGACTTTTTCTGTTGCTAGGCCCTTTTCAATGACATCCTTGAATGTAGACAAACAAGCTTTTCTGAGATCATAGCCAATAGCTTTATTAACATTTTGTGTGAACATCTCCACCATTTGTTTCTGCGGGATTTCACAAGAGCATCTGCTAGCTAAGTTTCTCCATCTTTGTAAAAATGACGCAAAAGATTCTCCTTCTTTTTGTTTCGTATTGCACAAGGTAGTAACTGAGACATCTGTTTCAATGTTGTAAGAGAAATGTTGAATGAATGCCTCTGCCAAGTCGCCCCATGACTTAATACCGGGAGGTAATTGAGAAAACCATTCCATCGCTTGATCTCCTAAGCTCTGTGGGAACAACCTCATTAAGTATGTTTCTTCTGCGGCTACCTCAATGCAAGCTGTGAAGAATTGTCTTATATGTGCCTTGGGGTCTCCTCTCCCTCTATATTTGTCAAATTTCGGCGTTGCAAAATGCGGAGGAAATGGAGGCATTGGAATGCTCTTATCAAAGGGATAAGGGCATATATCTCTCATAGTATATGTAGGTTTTGATGTGCCCATGTCTTCCACTTTCTTTTGTAGATCTCTAATTTGTTGCTCCAAATTATTTTTGGGAGGAGATGGATTTCTTGTAGCATGTCCCATGTTTGAAACACCCATTTGAGGAGGAGCTTGTTGCATATATGGATGATACTGATCGTAGACATGTCCATATGGAGGTCTATATTGTTGCGACATATATGGAGCACTTGGCATAATTTCTTGTTGGGGAACCCCATATCTGTTTTGCGTATATAAACCATATTCAATAGGCCTTTCATTTTCCATTGTGTTGCCCCCAATTTTGACATGAGGTCTCCTTGTGTCAAAATTTTGAGGATGTCCTTGTGTATCCACTTGTCTTAATTGACCCATATCTTGAGCATGTGTTTGAACATAAGGCCTCCATGATGGTCTTTGAGTGTAAGTATCATATATTTGAGCTTGTGTATGTGGGATTGCTGGTTTTTGAAGCAAAACTGATGGTGACTCCGGCATCATATTCGGTCCTCTATTTCCTCCACTATTTGGTCTCCTTTGATCCATGTTGGATTGAGTTTGTTGTGAGGGTCGACTTTCCATAAGTTGAGATAAGTCAAAATCATGTGGTATTTTAGCTCCACTTTGTGCCATCATGTTTAAAAAGTATTGACGATCTCTCCTCATTATCTCTTTAACCAATCTATTGAATTGAGGATCCATTATAGATTCTTGTATGTCTGCTGATAGTATTGAAGAATTGTCCACATTATCATTGTGTGTAGCGTTGTGTATAGCGTTTGCGCTTTCCATATTTGGATTGTGTCTATAAACATTCATGTCTGGTAATGTAGTGTGCTCAGGATTGTAGAAGACATCATTGTCGTACTCATAAGAACTCATGTTTACGGGCCCTTGAGCTTCTTTAGCTTTTCTCCTAGATTTTTGAAGACGGGTTTCAACCATGAACTAGGTGTTAGACCAATATGTGGGAGACTAGACGAAAATGACAAGAGTATGTAAGACCAAGAGTTGTATGGAATGTAAATGAATCTGAAGTTTACTTGCAATGTCCAAAGTGTAAGACCAAATATGTATGTAGTAGAGTAGGTGTGACTTCCAAAGAGAGGATAGTTTCTCTTGATGAGGTAAGCTGACCTTGACTCTAAGTAAGACCAAATGAGACCCAAAGGTAAGAAACCTTGATGAGGGACCACTTAGCAAAGTGTTGTTGTATGTAGTGTGTTGACAAAGTATAGTGAGGACAAGCAAGTGACCTTTTGACTCAAGTTTAGACAAGTATGAATGTAAAATGAGGTATGAAGCAATGATGGACTGTGTAAGACCTTAGAACAGGCTGAATGCTAGATGAAACCTGAAGAGACAACCTAGGAAGCTCAAGTATGCCGAAACTGATTTTGTTTGTTTGCTTGACTGTTAAACTTTTCAAATCCTGACACAGACGCCTCTGTATACTTCACAGACGCGGTTTTAAGACACAGACGCTACTCTGTTTGACGCAGACGCGAGTCTGAGATTTTCCTGTTGATGTTTGCTGGGACTGTAACAGTTTTTTGCAATTGTGAACATAGACGCGCCTGTATACTTCATAGACGCGATTTCCAGACACAGACATGTCTCTGTTCGACACAGACGCTGATAAAAACACAGACGCTATTCTGTACTTCACAGACGCGTTTATCCGACACAGACGCGGTTTTAACAGACACAGACGCGTTTCTGTAACCTTAGTGCAATCTTTCCTATCTGTGAATTTGTTTTGCTGTGACCAAATCTGATTTTTCGACTGTTTTTCGTGACAAGAGGACACAGTGTTGATGACCCAATGTTTGCAGACTGTTTAGACTCCAAAAAGTGTGTTGTTTGATGTAAAAAGTTTTTTGCATACACTTGAAGACACAAAAGACACAATGTTTTGCTGTTTTGTTTTGAGTGTTTGAATGTTTATCATAAGTCAAGCACAATTCTTATGGCTGGCCAGGACAATAATTGTTGATCCCACATGGGGTTTTACCCCCAAGGCTACGCTATTCAGAGCGGATACTTAGATGCTTGACCTCACTGGCTCCACCCTCGGCACTCACTTCTCAGGTCAGCCAAGCATCAGTCCCCATGAAAACTCCCCATGGCGAACTTTGTATCTCTACTAAGAACCGTATGTGTGTGGGCCGCTACCAGAGGTCCGACCTCCTGCCTCAACAACTAGAAGGATTTGGGCATCTAAACCAAAGAGGTGCTAGTAAGGGCATCCACTCGTGTGGCCATACATGCGGCACTTTCAGCTCTATAAATACAGAAGGCTCCCAGCCGGTAGGGGTTACGCCCTACAAATGATCAAATAAATTTGATCAAACGGGTTTATGGGGAGACATAGTGTCGGTATGAACTAATCAGCACACGTTATTCATAGTTTTCACCATGAATACATTTGATTATAGTGGCTTGGAAGAAGATGGCTTTTCTTTTGCTACCACTTGGGTCGTTCTCTTCTCACTAGTAGTCCTAATGACCACACGGGAAGACAGGCCCTCTAAAGAGTAAACAAAAAGAGCCTATTGCTCAAGACACAAAAGACAATGATTCAATTTTAGTGCACCAATTGAAGTGTTTGCTAAGCTATGGAAACAAGGCACACAATAAAATTACAAGAAACCCTAGCCAAGGCCCTGCAACAAAATTGTTAGTAGTTTGGGTTGTTTCAAATGATAACCCCTTCCTGCAAGCACACAAGTTAGGTAAATTTTAGAAAACCCAAAAAGACTTTGTGAAAAGGGGCCTTCAACAAAAACGTATTTGCCTCCAAAGCAAGCTGCACAAACCAGGTTAGCTAGATCTGCAAAGGTTAGCCGACAATAAACCAGATCTGGAACCCTAAGTACAAAATCCGAAAACCCGAATCGAAAAACTTGAAAAATTTGCAAAACAGAATGCACAGACGCTGTTATACCAGACACAGACGCGTCTGTCCGACACAGATGCAGTTCTGTGATTTACAGACGTGATCTAATAACACAGACGCCTCTTTCTGCTACAGACACGATAAGATGATGCACAGACGCGATTCGGAATCACAGACGCGACTTTCGGAAACCTGCAAAAATAAAAAATGACAGAAACATAGACGCGATCCAAGATATCACAGACGCCTCTGAAATACAAAAACGCGATCCGAACACTCGCAGACGCGGAAAAAACCTAAAATTTCGTCGAAATCGTCCGATCTGCAACTTCAAAAATGCAAAATCTGCAACAAAATGTTAAATGCAAAGGGACAAGAGTCCCACCGGGCGTGCCAAAATGTATATGGTGAAAATGGATAACAATAAACAACAATATTGAAAGACTAAAATAGATTCAACCACTAAACCCTAGCCTAACAATGAACAAAGATCCACCATAACATATGAAGATAACCTAAGACAATGCAAAATAACTCAAAATCACAAAGATTATACCATCACATGTCCACTAGGGTTTTGATCTCCATTCTTCCTATCTCCATTGATCTTGTTTGATATGCTTGCTCTCAGATTTTTGTATGCACAAGAGCTCAACAAAGAACGAAATGTGGTTACAAGTAGAATTGTAGTGTAGTCAATTGATCAAGTAGTTAGGGTGCTTCATTAGGGCATTAGGGTTTGATAATGAAGAAAGCATCTCCTTAAATAGAAGACACAATATGAAATGGAGGGTTAAGATTGAGAGGTGTAAAAAGAGAGGTCGGCTAGGATTAGAGGGTAGGTATAAGAAATACCAAAATAATGAAAGAGGTAGGTAGTGTAGGAATTAAGAGATGAATGACATGTGTCATGTGTAGAAAAAGATAATGAATTAATTAAATAAATAAAGATTTATTTAATTAATAGAAGAAGTAGGACAATTAAATAAATAAAATATTTATTTAATTTAGGAAAGAGATAATTTAAATAAATAAATGTATTTATTTAAATGAGAAATAAGGCTAGAAGAGGATAAATGAATTAATTAAATAAATAAAAATTTATTTAATTAATAGAAGAATTAGGCTTAGATAATTAAATAAATAAAATATTTATTTAATTAGACATGACAATTTTGGGTGTCTACAGGTGGTACTAGTGTAATATGGAAAACAAGCAATATAGTAGTCAAGTTGGTGGAATCCAAATCCACTTGGATGGAGTGTCAGATAAGGATTTTCAATACTAATTGCAAATTTGTGATATTGAATGTTATAATTTTCAAACTTAGTCAGATTTTAGTAATCAACATGCTCCTATCAACTTTTTCTCACTCTCTTTATCTCTCCCAAACTCTATACTAATAGATCTCTCTCTACCACTCTTTATACACCCTCTTTCTACCTATGTATACCTCACCTTCCCTACTTACCCTCGTATCTATCCCTCCCTCCCTCCCTCTATTATTCTCTCCCCTTCTCTTATTGTTTCTCTCCCCTCTCTCTCTATTATCTCGATCACTACCTCTCCCTCTCACCCTCTCTTTCCCCATCCCTAGGTCTCTCCTAGACAATAGAGATATAGGAGTAAGAGGGGATGGATGAAGAGGTAGACATGGATGGAGTGATAGACCTAGGGAAGGAGGAGATAAATAGGTGAGGGGGGAGAGAGAGAAGAGGAGATAGTTCATATTTGGATAGGGGTAAGGGGGGAGGGAGAGAAAGGTGGAGAGGGAGGGAGAGAACTAGTGAGTGAATAGATAGATATGTGAGAGACCTAGAGGGGGAGAGAGAGAAGTAGGTAATTATATATGGAGGGAGAGGTAGAGAGGTAAAGAGGGAGGGAGGGAGAGACCTAGATATGGGGGGAGAGAGGATGGAATGGATAGGTAGTGATCAAGAGAATGGAGAGGGAGGGGAGAGAAATGATAAGAGAGAGGGAGGGATTCATGCATAGAAATGGGGGCAAGGAGGGAATGAAAGGTAGAGAGAGGAGAGAGAGGTGAGAGAGACTTGAGAAGAAGAAAGATAGGTCTCAAGTTTGGGAAAGATAAAGAATGTTGATAGGAGCATGTTGATTACTAAAATTTGACAACTTGATTACTAAAATTTTACTATTCTAAAAATTTATATAATCCTCTAAAACCTAGAATATAGATTATAACTCCTATAGAGTTGAAACCACTCTCAAACATCCTTCCAATATATACATTAAATATAACTTAAATTATAAGAAAGAAAGAAGACATATTGAAGTGTGACTTATACTTAAATGTTATATTTCATGTATATATTCTTCTTTAGGGATTGGGTTTAACCCATGTCCAAACTAGAAATATTTTTTCATTCACAACATCTATTATAATTTGCCAATACAAAACATTTGGAGAGTGCCAAATGTAAAAAGTACATTTTTCACATTTGGCGAGCACCAAATGTGAAAAGTGCACTTTTTGAATTTGACGAATACCATATTTGGGACTCGCCAAATTATTTGCAATGGAATACACCAACTCTTTGAGTTAGATTGTACTTGGGCATCCAACATAAAGTGTTGGACGACCATTTCAGGCCTAAGATCTGTTTTTATCATAAGATTAAAATTTCACATATTTTTTGGTCATGATATCCATCAAAATTGTATGTCTTTCAATGCTAATTAAAAAAAACACCACAGTTTTCTTAAGATATCTCTTAGCTATCCAACCATGTAATTTGTTTCACATTTTGATTTTGTTAAGGTTTTCATCTTTAATTTTTTTTGTTAGTGTTTATGTTTTTGGTCAAAAACCAACATGTGCTATTTTGGGTATAATTTTTACATGTTCATCAAATTTTGAAACAACTTACATTTTTAGAAATTAGAATCCATTCTACACACCTTGAAGAAAAAAATGATTTTTGATTAGTTTTCAATGATTTTAGGTTGGACCACACTCAAATCTATTTTTCAAGATGTGTCCACTTTGAAAATTAGTAAAAAATCATATACTAATTATAAAATTAGCCAAAAAATCTAGCATTAACTACAGGTGTTAGATAATTTCTCACTGAAGTGATTTTGAAAATTCTAAAAGAAATTTAACATTTGAGGGGTTCCACAACCGACACTATGTTATGTTTTTTTGAATAAAAACGAGAACACTTTATGTGGCCCCCCTTTTTGAAACCCTTAATCTCCACCATTTAAAAAAAAATAGTAGTTTAGAAATAATATTCAGAGCACTTCGACTCTTGTTCTTGTTGCATCTTCAAAAATGGAGTGCAACTATGTTCAATTTGTTGTCAAAGTTCATACTTTGCTGATTTCAGAAAAAAAAAAGTGGCATCTTAAGAACCTCTTTTGGTACCACATCTTGGTCCATATACCCATTGAATAAGAAATTGTGTCAAGGCTCAAGATATTTCTTCCCAAAATAATTCCTCCTCGAAGATTCCAAATGTTTCCTTAGTTCCATTTGTGCAACCTTCTCTTAAGCCTAGGGAGAAAGTTCAACTCAATCTAACAAGTCAAAAGCTAAAAATGTCTAAGAAAAATGATGGTTCATTTCCTTTTTGTGTTAAAGATCCTGTTGAAGATCCTGTTGACTCTAAATTTTGCTTTGGGGATGAACAACTTTATGGGAAATTCAGTGTTGGGGGACCAACTTGCGCAAAGAAACACTGAATGACCTTAGGGGTTGAGAAGTCAGCTCTTCCTTGGGTTTTGAGGAAAGGGAAAGGAAACAAATACTTTAAAAAAAAATGAGATACTAAACACTTAGGCGATACGCCATATCATTAAGAAGAAATGAACTAACAAAAATCAAGAAATATTTGTGACTTCTGTAAGCATCTGAGTTAAGGACATAGTCGAAACTACAACCAAATTTGCTTGAAAATATAAGGGAAACATTCATCACGCATTCATTAGATAACAAGTATAGAAAAACATAGTTTAATCAGTGAAGTCTTAGATAAGATACTCCCAAAGTTTATCGGAATTTTCAACAACAATAGCACAGAAAACACTATTAACAGTAAGCCAAGAGAGACATCATAAAGGCCACAAGCACAATCTAAATAATCTTCTTATAGCAAGACCAAAATAGTTTTTTAAGGCTGGAAACGAAAGAAAACTCCTACTTAGCAAATTAGACTGTTCTTTTGCTTCTAAATCCCTTTTTTTTCTCCTTTTTTTTTGTTTTTCCTTTTTTGGGTGATAGAGAAATCCGCCCTTAAATAGGTCATCACTCCTAAAAACAGCTCCCCTAAAATCCAAAACTGGCACAACCTCCTTTGAACAGAAAAACACGGCGTGTCACTACAGAGGCCGCACCCAGCAAAACAAACCCTGCAACTCAACCTTTTTTTCTAATGGCTTGGAGGTTACCTAGAACTGAAAAGATTTTGTCAAAAGAGAAAGGACTGCGAAAAAGGGGACCGCTGCAAGGAACTGCTTACAAACGAGTGGGCCTGCCCAGAAGAATAGTCAGTAAGCATTGCCATTTGTCACTCTCGCGCTGCTTCAAAAACTCGACGCCAAAGATGTACCAAGGGAGCAACGCCAAGCCACCAAGTGTCACGCATGCTTAGCCTTGTTGGCTAAAAAGAAACAATCACAACCAGGCCCGCCAAGAAACTTATATCGGGGAAAATAAAGGTGAACATTTCTTGGCGACTATCATGGGCGATTCTGCCTACGGAATAGAAGAACCCAAAATTATTGGTTCGAAGACCAGACCTCAACCCACAACGGGATGAAAAAGATAAAAAATCTGCTGCAAAGGTAGCCACTCACACTCATCCTCGGAGAGTGTAACTTGCGCTTCCAACTCTTGGAAATATTGCTCCGGGCAAATTACTTCATCCAGGGGTAGGGGTACAAGTTCATCTTGGACCTGGTTCAGGAGAGCAGAGAGCTGGGCTAGAGGATGCAAAAGACATTCCACCTCATTCACTAAAATAGGGCTTCCCAACCATTGCAGAAAAACTCTATCCTGCTACACAATCTTGATTTGCTGCAATACTTGTTCAATCCGTAGCACAGAACCATCCACAGGGAAAGGAGAAGGTAAGCCTAGAGAAACAAATTTCTCGACACGTTGTTTAATGTCTGGTACTGAAAATTGCAAAGGCGCCAGAGCACCTAACACCTGCATAATTATCCTGTGGTGATTTATGAAGACATTAGTCTTTTTGATTAATTGTCGGTGATCTGCAATCCCTTTCTCCCTAAGCTCCTCTTCTAGAGCGGAATAAAGCAACTGAATAAGATTCTGGGCTATTGGGACTTCAGACTGATGATAAGCATAGAATTATTTATATGGTGCCCAGCCTCGACATAGAGGGATTGCGCGTCACTGAAAAATCTTAACACCGACTGCAAGGATGGGCAGTACTGCTTTACTTTTTCCCAATGAGAAACATACAGCTCTGTCAGCATGCTGGAGAAGTCTGGAGCAATCGGCTGAGGGGGTGGGATGCTCATCAATCGAGATATCTCATTATCTTTCCCAACCATTTCCTGATGGAGTTGTTGGATTTTTCTTTTCTCAATAGCCACTTGATTTTCCAGGGCTAAGATTTTTGCTTCTCTGGTCCTGACAGTCTATTGCAACTGCAATGTATGATTCTACTCCTACTGCAAAAGAGTCTCCAATTCTGAAACACGCTTATCAGATTGCTTGAGACTTGCTTCTTTTTCTTTCAATTCAGCTTGGAAAGTCATCTTCTCGTCCGTCTGTGACACCCGGGCTTCACTCAGTTGATGGGCATAACCTTCTTTGAGAAGGATTTCCTTGCGCAATTGCATCTGAACCTGGGCGACATCCCTGGAAGCAACCTTTAGTCGTTGTATCTCAGAGTCTTTATCTTGTGATTCCTTCAGGGCTACATTTCTTGTCACTTCCTGACCTTTTAGCTGGGAATCGATGTTGTTAAGGGCCGACTGCAACTTTCCTTTTTCTACATTGGCTTGAGCTAGCATGCTTTGCAAATGATTGATCTCTGATACCCGAGCCTTATCTTCCTTCGTTTGCTAGGAAAGGGAATCACGGAGGCTAGCATTTTTTGCTTGGAGATTTTCTAAATGATGGCTCTTCTTAATAAGGTCTGTGGACACTACTTTAGAAGTTTCTTCCATCATTCCAACCTTGTCAGATGTCATGGCACTTTGGAGACTAATGCCCATTGCTTGTAGCTCATAATCATCAGGCCTTATCTCGAATTCTGGCTTATCAACCTTGGGAACTAGATTTGCAAAGTAAAGGCAATCTATTTGCTCGCTGAAATGGGTCTGCAGGTAAGGAGGAGTGCGATGAGAACCTTCCTTCTCCTTCCTCTTATTTTCTTTATTCAAACCAATGGTTTGATCATAAACAACTTGCTACTGGAAACTATCTGCGTGATCAATGGCTTGACCTGCAAAAACTACACCAGGAGGGACAGCGAAAGGGAAATGCGAAAAAGGGGCAACGAAAGAGGATTGGACTCGATGAGTCACCGCCAATGGGGAAAATAATGGGACAAAAGGGGAACCCACTAATGGGAAGGAACTGGCGGATGTCGTAGCCATACTCTGGGGGGAAAACTCTTCAAAACCTAGCCTATGCGACACAGGGACTACTTCTGATGTGGGTGACTAAAAAGTTGTAGGTATGGGGGTTCCGATCGGGAAAAGAGTGGAAGTCTGTGTGAGTACATCTTGGAGATTAATCGTCATACCCACCAGGGCCAAAGTAAGAGTAGTAGGGACTGAGGTTTACATGATAGGCGTGAGAGTAGCTGCAAGAACATCCAGAGAATGGGAAGAAGGGAAAAAGGGACGTACCTGATCGACTGAAGGCTGCAGCAGTTGAAGATCTGTTGATGCTACCATTGATGTATTAGGTGCAACCTCTTCTGACCCACTGAGGTATGGCTTCTTCTTTGAGGGGCCCTCAGAGGACTTCTTTTCAGACCGCCTCTTACTAGAATATGAACGAGGTTTGCGAGTTGTACTGTCTAGAGAAGGAGGGATTTCTGGCTTTGGCTCCTGCCCTTCGATATTTATAATCCCAACTTCCTGCTGAGCAGCTATCTCGGGAGATGAGTCCTCGTGTGAGGAGCTATCACCTATCTCATCGTCAGATTTATTTACCTTACTCCATTCCTACTCGAAATGCTCATCTAGGGGTGCGTTTCCAAGGCTAGTTCTAAGCTGATTCACTTCCCGATGATAGACCCAAAAATTTTCTCTTTTCTTTTTGGGCCAGGATAAAGTTTTCATGCCCTCTAACAATGCCCAAGGATTTGGCTTCGCGGGGTTGAATCTTTGCATTGGGGTATAAAATTTTAACCACGAGGGGCGATCCAAAATAGGAAAATCATCAGGACCCACATATTTGCTTGGGTCGTCAACCTGGGGGTTGGTATGTTTCGCCCATGAGTCTCGAGGCTCATGCCTCATGGCATTTTTCCTTTTGCTTAAGCAGCCATCAGGGTTGTAACTCCAAAGGTCATCAATTTCTACGAAACCCAGTTGCACCATCTTTGAAGTCAGGGTTTCCTCGGCTACTTTTCTTCTTACTAGGGTAATTGTGCCAATGGCCTTGTTATCCTCTATGATGGAAGTATCATGCTTCCCAGCTCCAATCGTTTGCTCGACTCTTGCCAGTTGCCTTGCCATTTCTAGAGCTAGGGTTATGTCAGTCACGTGAGTAGGTAGCCGGAATGGCTCTTCAGAGAAACCATGTACGCGGATGAAAGAGAAATTCGGGCCCACGAACCAATCTCAAGGAGGGCGTTCATTCTGCATCTAATTCATTTGGACTTGTGAGAAATGAGCGAGAGGTTCATTGGGGATTACTCCAAAATCCTTGAGTACGGGAGCCAAGAACAAATCGAAAAACTGATAGGAGTCATAAGAGGCCAGCAACAGAGGCATCCAACAAGACACTGGCAATACATTTCCTACCTCATCAAAAGTGGTCAAGCACATGAATTGTGCAAAAAAAGATTCATTCTGATGCAGAAGTAGATGCACCAATACTGAAGAGAACCTAAAACGTCACAACTTTTGGAACTCGGATAACTGCTTGACCATGGCCTTAGCGATAGTCGTGGAGAAGTCAAAGTGGAAAGGTTCCCTTTGCTTCCTGCATTTGAAAAGAAAGCCCATCATGGAAGCTATGATATTCCAATCGCTATCATGACCACACATCCAAGCTAGGGTAGACAAAATATCTCTGAGGTCATCTTGTTTCAGATCGCTGTATGACAAAGGGAACTTTGGAGGCCCCGTTGACAAACTTCGGTTGAGGGCGTTTTGACAGAAAGTTAACGCATCTGTCTTGGTGCTCCAGAATTCCTCCATGGATCTCTCTGAGAAAACCTTAGTATTCTCCAAGATTGGGGAGCATAGCATTTCCCTAATGGCCTCCAGAGATATGATCAGTTTCAAGTGCGAGCCGCTGACAGAAAATGAGGTAGGATCAAAAACCTCCGCACAGGCGGCTACGAGTTCAGGACAGTAGGAAACTGTGGGGACCAAAGATTGAGGAGCACCACTCTTCTAGAAATGCACCGCGATGGAATGAGGATCATTTCTGTGATGTAGCATCCTCGAATAAGCAGCCTCTCTAAGGTTTTTGGGTTGCTTTCAGATCTCAGGCTCATAGATGTTTTCTAAGGAATCCAGAACAACCGACGAGTTTTAGGTCGTCGTTTTCTTTTTGGCCTTTATCTTTGGATAATTCTTCTTTGGTGGGATGGCATGAGAGGAGTAAGATAGTTCCTCAAAAATATCAACCCAGAAACCTCTGGGAGCAGCTTTTGCGGACGAAGCCTCTGAATCCATCAAGGCAGACAATTGGCCTTTCCTGTTTTGCTATCAGACCGGAGATAAAGAATGGAAACCTGCATGTCGTCCTTTGGCCTAACTCCTTGGCAACAAAGTGAATAGATTGATGACCAGGAGAACCTTTGAGCTTTTAAATGCATGACATGCCTTGTTTTTCATGAAAGCTAAGGCTCAGCTTACACATGCGCCAACTCAAAGTGTTGTTGCGATCAACCTCCATGAATGAGGGGAGCCGTCATTCCCACTTTTCAAAAAAAACTACTTGGTTGTTTTGGCATTCCTCAAGAAAAGTATCTTAGGCAAAATCTTTCTTTAATCAAGAAGATCAGCTAGGAATGATGGCCGCGTAAGCTGAAACAGGCTGGCGGAGCTTGCTCATTTAAGGGGGATAAACCTGAAAGTACGTATGGCTCTTTGTTTCCATCCATTCCTCTTTTCGAAGTGACTGACTAGATGCCGATATCTTGGAAATAATTTTATTTGCATGACGTGAATTAATAGAGGTGTGACAAAGACATTAAAATGGGACAAGGGTGAGCTCAAGTTGTCGATTGCTTACCTACCAAGATTTTTGCTATAAATATGTCTTTTCAGACATTCTTTCATCACAATGCGAGCTATAACGGTGGAGTTTCTGAAGAAATGGATACTCCGGTTCGGCTCATCAACAGAAGGGCGCAAGTCACTTTCCTAGGGAATATATCAGACCGGAGACTGCAAGGGATGACGAGAAGGAAAAATCCATTAATAATTGCTGCCATCAAATGGGTACTTGGGGAAGATTTCATTGGCAATCCAGACCGATACCGGGTGAATATAGATATTTGCTTGCGCTTCGTGGCTTCTCTGCTGGACTGCGGCCAATTTGGGCTACTGGCAACGCAGCTGATGCAAGCCCTCTTTCCTTTAGACTATCTAGGAGGCCTTGAAGATGTAGTTGCGTATCATGTACCTTTCCTCGGACTCCCTGTGACATCTAACTTAGAGCACTTCATCTTTCAGAATGAAGAAGTGAGGTGGCATCCACTTATCAATGGCTTGAAAACCATGTCATTTATCTTCTCACAGGTACCGTGTCGAGCTAGCTGCAAAGTTTCTTCTGCGAGTGCATATGATGGTCCCTATTCCAGAAGGCACGGAATGGTATAATGGCTTCAGGGACTATATCTTCCCAAGAGTCCTATTGCCAGATCAACCTCTTAACCTGGTGGTTATTTTCATGCACGGGGAGCCTGAGAGTTCTTCTGGTTCGGAATGGCTAGGAGAAGAAGGGGACTCCGATACTGAAGAGGAAGATATTGAGACTAGCCTCTAAGAGGAGTGGCAAAGCATGACTTGCGCTTGAAATTATAAGATGTAAACAAGAGAGAGGTCAAGGGCCCGCACATTTTGTAACAGTATATGAGAAAGACTTAATATAATGATTTTGTTTTTTCTTTATCTAGTCTCTCTTTCCTTATGCTTGCTGAGCTGAAAATAATTAAAATAAATACACACCACACATATGCACATAATATACACTATTTACATGGAAAACGGGAAAGGACCCTTAATAATAAGGCTTAAGATGAAAACCGTTAACCAGGATGGAGAGGGAGTCTCCATTCATGTCCTCTAACTCAAAGGCGTTGAAACCTTTACATCCTACGATGTGGAAAGGACCCTCCCATAGGCAGTCGAACTTGGTGTGCTGACCTGGCTTCGCCATCCTCTCATTGTACTTTAGAACAAGGTCTTTGAGGGCGAATATAACATCAAAACTCTTTTTACTATTGAACCACCTTTTTATGACTTCTTGCCTATCCTGGAGAGTTGTGAAGGCGGCCTCCCTCACTTCCTCTAACTATATAATCTCTGCTAGCCTTACGGCCATTGGGCCATTTTGGGTGATATCCATAGATTTTAGCAACTGTAATGCTGGAATTTCCAATGACAGAGGAAAAAATGCATCTTTCCCATATACCAACTTGTACGAGGAAGTCTTGAGAATCTTCTTGGGTGTTATGCGATCAACCCATAATGCACTCCTCAGGTGATGTTGCCACTCCCTCTTATATTTCACGCCTATCCTCTTGATAAGTTGGATCAGGTTCTTGTTAGTAGATTTTGCCAGACCGTTCCCTTGGGGGTAAGAGTTAGAGGAGGTTTTGAGATAAATACCTCTGCTAAGAGTGAACTATGTGATCCATGAGCTAGTGAATGCACTAGTGTTATCAAATATAATGGTTTTTGAGGGACCGTATCGGCAAGTCAGTTCTTCTAGGAAAGATAGCACTTTGTTTTCAGATGAATTCCGCAGGGGAACGACTTCAGACCATTTGGTGAAATAGTCTGTGGTGGTCAGGATCCATTTATGTTCGACTGAGCTTGGAGGATTGATCATCCCGACAAAATTGAGTCCCCATTGAGCAAAAGGTTCTTCAACTGACACAGGCCTAAGCGGCATGGCCACTTTCTTACCCCTCCTCGTGTAATATTGGCATTCTTTACATCCTCTTACTAGAGCATGTACATCTTTGAACATGGATGGCCAAAAGTATCTGGCTTGAGTAATTTTGATTGTGGTTGTAAGTGCAGAGAAATGACCTCTTGAGGGGCCGTAGTGAAATTCTTGGAGAATTTTATCAGCTTGGCCTTGATCTACACATCAGAGTAGAACTCCGTCGAAATTTCTTTTGAAAAGAATTTCATTTATGAGGCAAAAACTGTTGTTTTGGAGTCGATAGAATCTCCTCTTAGCCGGGGGAAGATTTTTGGGAAAGGTCCCTGTCTTCATGAAATTTTTTATTTTGTCATTCCAATTTCCGCTGGGGGTGTTGGGCATAAACATAACCATCTCTTCCAAGATGACTTTGAAACTATGGGATTCACTATCTTGCACTATATACTCACATAAACCTCTCCTGTGGACTAGCTTTGTGGGCCTGACATCAACATCATATTCTAGGATCTTAGTGATCCAATTCGCTCTTTTTTCTGTGATGTCACCCTCCATAATGTATTCTCTTACTGTGGGATGAGCTACATACATTGTGGTCTTGTTGCAGGCAATGAAATGCTGGAATTTCTTCAGTCCTTTTACGGCAGCTAAGGCTTGCTTTTCAAAAAAGTTATAGTGGAGCTCATAATCTTTGAGAGTTTTTGAATGGAAGGCAATAGGGTGCTCTCCTCCCTTTTGGGTGTCCTTTTGAGTTAGCACCATGGCGATACTATGCTGACCAGATTAGACATACATTATGAAATCTTTCAACATGTCTAGATTAGATAATACTGGGGCTGAACAGATGGCATGCTTTATTTGATCGAAGGCATTTTTGGCTTCAGCAGTCCATTTGAAATTTACATCCTTCTTAAGCATGAGGGTGATAGGTTTTATTATCCCAGCGAAGTCAGAAATGAAACGACTGACAAAATTAACTTTTTTCAAAAATGACCGCACTCCCTTTTTGTTGACCGGAAGGGGAAGCTCTTTAATAGCCTTGACTCAGTCAGGGTCAATGGAGATGCCCTCTTTAGAAACTATATGTCCAAGCAACTTCCCTTGAGGAACCCCGAAAATACACTTTTTTGGGTTCAAAGAGATCCCAAATTCCAGACATTTTTGCAGGACTAACTCAAGATGATCAAAATGATCCTCCTGGTGTTTAGAAAACATGGTTAGGTCATCTAAATATATCAAGATAATATTATTTATTATCTCTTTGAAAGCCAAATCCATGTCCCTTTGGAAAGTGGCCCCAGCGTTTGACAAGCCGAAGGGCATCTTTTGATATGCAAATGTCCCCCACTTGGTGGTGAAAGTGGTCTTGTGTTGATCCTCCGTTTTGACACTTACCTGGTTGTATCTTGAGAAACCATCGAGCATAGAAAAAATTTATGATCCAACTACAGTGCTTAATAATTGCTCCATTGACGGCAAGGGATAATGATCTTTGAGCAATGCTCGATTTAGGTCCCGAAAGTCCACACAAAGTCGAATGTTCCCATTCTTTTTCCTCATAGGGACCAGATTTGATACCCATGTACTGTGTTTTATAGGATAAATAATCCTTGAATCGATTAGTTTCTTCAACTCCTGAGCCATGAGGGATTCGATCTTGGGATTAACAGGTCTTTGTTTTTGTCGGACTGGCTTAGCTTCATTTGTGAGTTCGATGGTGTGCTGAATGATGCTGGGATCGTTACCTTTTAAATTATCATAAGACCAAGCCATGATGCCTTCATATTCATCACATTAGCAAGCCAATTTTGCCCTGTCTTCAGAGGAAACACCTTTTCCCACTTTGAGGATTCTTTCACATCCCACTGAAATTTCAGCGTAATCTCCTTTGTCCGCTGTGAGCCTCCGCTTATCCTTCTTAACATCCTCATGATCAAACAAATTCTCCAAGGTGATTAGACCATTAGGGAGCTTGTTGGATTTTAGCTGGATAATCTGGTCTCCGTAAGCCTCTTTAACCCTGGGTTGTAGGTGGTCGGCAAATTCTCCCAAGCTTTGAATAAATAGAGCAATCTGCTCATCACTTTCAAAAACCTTCCAATATGTATCATTATCAGGAATAGCCAGATGGACCACCATGTTGACTGTTGAATGGCCGGCCAAGAGGTCTACAGCTGGATCAAAATGAGCCCCTATGGTTGCCATGTGATCTGCTTTAGTATTTAGTGTCCAGAGAATGCTGGTGATATTGAAAGCATCAAAACTTTCTATTAAATCCCAGACTCTGGAGTGGTAGGATCTCATACGGACATGCTTGGCATTGGATATCCCTCAGACTTGATGTACTACTAATTCGGAATCCCGAAGACCTTAAGCTTCTTGATGCCCATTTTTTCTGCCATGTTCAGGCCTTGAATTAGCCCTTTGTACTCTGCTTCATTATTCGAACGTGCAAACTGTAGTCAGAAAGACCTTCGGATCTAATCGCCCACCGGAGGGGTGAGACAAACTCTAGCTCCGGAGCCCATTTTGCATTTTGCGCCATCAAAGTGTAGGGTCCATAGTGTCGAAGACAGATGATCTTTGGAGAAAGGATCTTTGGTGAGTTTTGGGATCAGCTGATCCTCTTCAAAAATGCAATAAGTTCCTAAGTCGGTGGCATGGTAATTAGAGAAAGGATCAGAGTCTATGAACTCATTTAGGAAGGCTTCTTGTTCGGGTGGGATTTCCCTGGTTACTTCTTCATCTTCTAAAAATTCTACCACCTTTCACTTGTCATGGATTATAGAGGTGTGAGTAGGCTCAAAATTAATCAAGGCTTGGTCAGCTATATGCTCGGCATGAAGAGGTTCTAAAAGGATCTTCATCTTAGCATCGTGTCGGGTACAGAGAATCAGGTGCGACCAATCTAGGGACATATATCCTCCTATTTTAGCAGTGAAGTCTCAGGACAGACAGAGCCCAAAGACGGGAGGGATGTCAATGACCACTACTTCTTGGGATACTGTTATACTTGGACATGTAAATAAAGTCAAAGGGAGGCTTTTGATGAGACCTATCATCTGGACTTTATTCCCATCGACCTGCATTACTCCTTTACTTAAAGGGTCATACTTAATGCTTAATACTTCAGCAATCTTCTTAGGCATGACCGTGGTGCTAGCACCGGAATCTATCATGGAGCTATGCAAAAGTTTATTTCCAACTATCAGGGTAAGGTAAAAAGGATTCGGCTTAGGTTTACCTTCTCCTTGTGCAGTGGAGGGTGAGCCTTAGTTTTTCAAGGTAGCAGGGGAACGTGCCTTGCTAACTGCTGAGTGGTGATCCATTCCATTCGTCTGAGAGGGCGGCGGAGCTACCGTACTTGTATCCTTTTGATCATGGGACAATGCCTCCCTTAGCCGGCTTTTCTGCTCTGGTATACTCAGAAGGTCCTAGAGAGAGACATGGGCTGGAGCTTTCTTCAACTGATCTACTACATCCAATGCCGGGGGCGTGAAAACTTTAGGCTTCTTCAGTTTGTAAGGGATGAATTCCTTACTGGGATAGGCAGAAACGATGACTAGTGGTTCCGGAGGTCTGTTTATGGGTATTGACCTTATATTGCTAGCATCCTCCCTGATCAAATGCCTTTTAGAGAGAAGGTTGTAGTCTAAATGCACCATAGGGGTTCCATCTTTCGAAGTTCCTCCATCAATAGTTAGCACTGTATTTTCATCCTCCATCCATGAAAAAAGTGCGTGATCAGGGGTGATTTCCACTTCTTGTTGCAATGACATTCCTTGCATCTGAGCAACAAAAGCCGCATTATCCATGCCCGAGGATGTATATGCAGATTCATCTAGTATTATACCTGAGTTCCTTTGTTCCGTGACCTTTTGTTGTAGATTCCCCCTTGGGCAATTCCTTGGGGTGTGAGCATTGTTGCATGGAAAACACCAATAATTGGCATCGTCCGCCAAATTATTCTGACCCACAGTCAATTCTCTACCATTGTTTGGGTGAATGGCCTGTAATGGATTAGGGATGAGGACTATTTGGCCATTCGGCGGGGTATTTTTCTCAGCTCGATAATTAGGATGTTGATAGGGGGGTCGGTTTCCTTGGAAGTTTTGCTGAAAAGGAGGTTTGGCAGGAGAGACCTGGGCCCTTTTTAGGTTGACAATTTCATTAGAGAAAGATCTTAAGAGATTTTTCATATCATTGACCTCAGCAGCCAGAGAGGTGGAATGGATGGTAGTTTGAGGAGTGGGGAATGAATACATAGACTGTGGAGCAGAATTGCTCGGGGCAGCTTCTTTCATTACTTGGGTAGACATTTCGGGGAACACTGGCATTGTAGGGTGAGGTGCGAGCTTTCCAAGGTCGATAAGGTTATTTTTAGATTGAACCGCTAAGTCGAAAGCTTGCGGAAGAGTGTTACCCCCTAAGGATTGAATCATTACTGATATATCGGAATTGAAAGCTTTTAGATAAAATATGAAGGCCATATCTGTCGGGGGTCGGGCAGACAACAGTATCCTTTGCCAGTTTCGCTGGTATCTCAAGTTGAAATCAGTTAATGCCTCCGTAGGAGATCTTTTGATCGTAATGAGTTGGTGCATGAGGGATGATCTATCAGCTTTGTCTGAGAATCTCTGAAAGAAGCGATCTCCCAACTGATCCCAGTCCCCTATGGTACTAGGGCCTAGAGATCTAAACCAGTCTAGAGCTTTTCCTTTGAAAGACGCTACGAGCAACTGCAAAGCTACGTTCTGCTCAGTGATGCCATGTACAGTACAAACAGTAGCTACATCCTCCAGATGTTCTCCAGGTGTTTTGTGACATTCTCCCATGAATTTGGGAACAACTTTTAGCGTGGCTACCGGAATGGCTCCCCAAACTACGAGTGGAACTGGAGGAATGAGAGGGCTACCATTGTCCCAGGTCACAGAATTTTGGGGAGGGATTTGGGCCATTGCAGGGTATATGATGGTGGGGGGACCCTGTGGAGGTGAAACTGAGGTGGAATGGATGGTCACCAATGGAGGAAAAAGAAGATGAGGATTTAGAGCCGTTTGACTCCTGGTGATGGGCCTATGACTCATAAACTAGCTGGGATGTGCTTTTTTTTTTTTGTTTCTAAGGTAATGGCCCCACCGGGCGTGCTAGAAAAAGAACTGTTGACTCTAAATTTTGCTTTGGGGACAAACAGCCTTATGAGAAATTTAGTGTTGGGGGACCAACTTGCGCAAAGAAACACTGAATGACCTCCGGGGTTGAGAAGCCGACTCTTCCTTGGGTTTTGAGGAAAGGGAAAGGAAACAAATACTTTTTTTAAAAATGAGATACTAAACACTTAGGCAATACGCCATATCATTAAGAGGAAATGAACTAACAAAAATCAAGAAATATTTGTGACTTCTGTAAGCATCTGAGTCAAGGACATAGTCAAAACTACAACCAAATTTGCTTGAAAACATAAGGGAAACATTTATCACGCATTCACTAGATAACAAGTATAGAAAAACATAGTTTAATCAGTGAAGTCTTAGATAAGATACTCCCAAATTTTATCAAAATTTTCAACAATAATAGCACAGAAAACACTATTAATAGTAAGCCAAGAGAGACATCATAAAGGCCACAGGCACAATCTGAATAATCTTCTTATAGCAAGACCAAAATAGTTTTTTAAGGCTGGAAATGAAAGAAAACTCCTACTTAGCAAATTATATTGGTATTTTGGTATGGTTTTGTCATTGATGTCAACACCTACTAAATACACCTACTTTGGAGATCCAGCAACATTCACCGGCAAACAGTAAACAGTGCAACAGTTACCGGTATATGATTAACCGACATGATATAATGTTCACCGGTACCTGCAATGACATGGAAGACACTTGGTAATGTCGAAGAGATCATGTGGACACTTTATTTTGAAGTAATAATCATTGGTATATTCTTATTTGCATATTTGCTTTTACCGGCAAATAGGTCCAGGTTATCTAGGGTTACACCGACAGGTTTATCTTTTCCAGATCAGCATGGCATGCTATGGAGATGATTTATTATTGTTGTAAATGCATTAAGCTGACATGTTCAATCGGTTATTGCATCAGATATTGTATTGTTTGTAAAATGTTTTTATTGTAATTTCTTGTAGATCCGACCTACTAAAATTGGTCTTAGGGTATGATATAAATGTAAGATCTTATTTGTAAGATCAAGTGTGGAATGCGAAAAAGATTTAAGAAAAGGTATATGCGAGATAAAGAGGCATACACGAAGACATCATTTGAAGGTGAAGTTAGGTTTTTGTAGAAGCATATTAGCATTACATCGGTATTGAATCCAGCATATGAAGATGCTATTTTGTGCAGTACATTCTTATTGGATTTAACCATCCAACTGTAGTCAGTGTGACTCCCATTTGTGATTGAGCAGTGAGCTCTAGGCTGTTGGCCTTTCTGCATTTGCAGAACCCTCTTGTACACTTACTATCTGCAGTAGTATCAACTGATTATGGGTAAGGTTTCCCACCATGGTTTTTCCCCTTACAGGGTTTCCACGTACAAATATTGGTGTCATTTGTTGTGGATGACTTTGTGCTTATGTTTCATGCATTAATTCTTACCGGTATAGCAATTTACTGGTAACACTGTCTATCGGCATACTTAATTGATTTACTGGTATTAAGAATTAAGTTGGTTAATAAGTTTTTGGTTTGAATTTATTAGAGAAATGATTCACCCCCCCCCCCCCCCCCCCTCTCAGTTGTCTCCGGGACCTACAAATTAGACTGTTCTTCTGCTTCCAAATCCCTTTTTTTTCTCCTTTTTTTTCCTTTTTTGGCTGACAGAGAAATCCACCCTTAAATAGGCCACCGCTCCTAAAAATAGCTCCCCTAAAATCCAAAACTGGCACAACCTCCTTTGAACAGAAAAACATGGCGTGTCACTACAGAGGCCACACCTAGCAAAACAAACCCTGCAACTCAACCTTTTTCTCTAATGGCCTAGAGGTTACCCAGAACTGAAAAGATTCTGTCAGAAGAGAAAGGACTGTGGAAAAGGGGACCGCTACAAGGAACTGCTTGCAAACAAGTGGGCCTGCCCAGAAGAACAGCCAATAAGCATTGCCATTTGTCAATCTCGCGCTACTTCAAAAACTAGACGCCAAAGACGTACCGAGGGAGCAACACTGGGCCACCAAGTGTCACACACGCTCAGCCCTGCTAGCTAAAAAAAATGATCACAACCGAGCCCGCCAAGAAACTTAAATTGGGGAAAATAAAGGTGAACATTTCCTATTGTGATTAATTTAGGTGATGATAATAAATTTTTTCATGCTAACAATGTTGATTCTAATGATATGTATGAGATTGTTGAGATTAATCATGAACTATCTTCACAATTTTCAAAAGCATTAACCCTAGCTCCTTGTGACAAAAAAAGTGACACATCATTAGATCATGTTCCTTGTTTGGAACTTGCAGTAGCTCCATCTACCATTCTTATTGTTTCTCCTCTTGCATCTTGTCAATCATCCCTAAGTGATACTAAGAAATATTGCGAGGCAGATGATTTGCTTGACAAGCTTCACTTGTGTTGTAGATTCTTATGTGTGTTTGCTTGTATTTAATGTGCTTTCCCCGTGATGTGATGCTTGCTATGTATTTGTGTTATGTTAGGTTCTCTTTGGATGACCTTGGTAACTCTGTGGTGCAAGCTAATAAAGAGATTGAATTTGTTGTGTCATTCTTCTATTGTACCTCAATTCTTCAATATGTTGTATCAATGTGATATCATATGTATGTGCTATTGTTTGTAAATGTGCCTTTGTGTTGTCTACTTGGGTATGATGCAAAGTATTGAGATCTCTTTTTTTATCTCTTTCATGTTGACCAAAAAAGACTTATTTTTTTTCATCCTATGTGCTCTTCTTCCATTATACTCGTAGTTCTAGTAGCTTTGGGGGATGAGGTCAATTCAATGTAATTATATTTGATATACATTGTTTATCAAAACTGCATATGGACCCTAGTTAGTGGATTCCTTATGTGCGTTCTCAATATATTTTGTGACCATTTCACTTTATTTTTAATTTATTGGGGGCATATCATTGTGGTAATGTGCTTGTCTTTTGGGTGCATGCTACCTTAAAGCTATTTCTCCTGGTGAGCCATACACAATCACTTTAACGTGGGGGCACACACTCCGCTCATTGTTACACTTTGTGCACACACCACAATACTTTGTTTGTACACTTTGACCACACACCATGGAATGTTTGGTACACACTACAATACCCATTTTTCGGTTGATCAATTCATAATTCAACTTACTTTACAAACCGAGCGTTTTTTGTTGTGATATTTTGGAACCAATTTTTCATTTCAAATTTTTCCTTCTCAAACATGAGTCATAGTAAGCAGAAACCTTACTAGGCTATCATATTCAATCTTTATTTTCCCTTCATGTGTTTCTCCTTTTTTGTCGATATTAGATTGATAATATTCTAAGTCCTTTGAGGCTTGGAGTGTCTTTCCTCTTTAATATCTTGATGAAAATATTTTAATGCTTCTCTATACTTTTTCAAGAGTATCAACATAGGTTCATAATCCCGCTAAAGTGGGGGATAAAAGTAGTGTTGTAAATTATATCCCTATACAATTATATCCTTATCTAGGCCTCATTTTAGTGTCTTGATCTCCCATGCATTGATTCATTTTGATTTTGCTCATACAATCCTTGAATTCAATATCTCGAACACTTCCTAGCTGTCTTGCCTCGATTTTGGTCCTAATTAAGAGGACAAGGGTGGGTTGATTGCCCTAGTCCCTATAATTGGGACCCAAATTTGGTCCCCATAATGGTAATGTATGTAAGGTGGAAATCATTCCCCAAGGTTGGTCAACTTTAAAAATTTAAATACTTTTGGTGTAGTTAGGTATAAAAGAAAGTTTAACCCTTTCATTTTTCATTCCTCTACTTCACAATTATATCTCTCAATCACATCCACGATTCATATTTTGGAAGATCAAATTCAAGTGAGCAAGAAATCAGGCACCAAGGCATTGAAGGAGAGGTCAAGTACACAGTTCAAGCATTCATGATGACATGCATGATCATAATTCTATGAATAAATTTCACATGATTATCAACCCTTGCATGATGATTCAAGGTAATATTCATCAAGGTATTAAGTTCCAATTCAATTATATACAATTCAGAGCTAGCCTTTACCTCAAAAGGAAAGCTTCTCCAATTTCATTTAAGTTCAATTTTCATTTCAATTTCAAGGTTAATTCCAAACCCAAGGTTTGACCTAGTGTAATGGTGAAAACTTAGAATTAGGGTTTCAATTAAGATAATAAAACCACTAACAATCCAAATTAACTCAATACATTGAAAGTGGAGTGAACCTAATAGATCTAGACACAATTATAATAAGGAAATGACTGAAATTCTGGTTATATTCATTGATTGTTGATAGTTATCCTCTTTCTTATTTGAATTTGGAAGGTAATTGTGAAATTAAGGTAAAACCATGAATAATTGAAGCAAATTATCAAAAAAAAATGTTACAAACATCCCAGGGAGCCACAAATTGAGATCTAGGAAAAAGATGTTTAGAACCTCCTCCAAATTTTTTGGACTGGTAGTGTAGATTCACCCCCATCCTCTTAATTTTTCTCTATCGAAAGTTGAACCTGTTCATCACTGTCAACTCTGTCAAAATCCTCGAGTACAACTCTTGAACCTATTTCATACACACAGAAATAAAGGGAAATATGTTGGGGATAAGTTTAGGAATTAACCTTGAAATTAAAATATGAATTGAAATGGAAATTGCTAAATTCTTTCCTTTTGAGGGAAAGGGCATATCTAAAGTAAAAATGTTTGTAAATGAAAATATACCTTGATGAAATTTGTTGCAGATATGTTGTTGAAGATTATGAATGGTTGTCATTGATGTCAACATGATGGTTGCCATTGATATTCTTGGTGTTGGTGATCCAGAATATGTGACCTCAAAATATTTGGTGCTCTAGAAGATGTGTTGTTGGTGATCCAAATATTTTTGTTTATCGAATATGGTGTTGATTGATGGTATTCATGTATATATTGGTCCCATTCTTATTTTTGATGCTTTGGGCAATGATGTTTGGGTCTGGATTGAGTCTGAAATTCGGGGATGTGTAGCGACTTTGGCATAGCATGTAAGTCATGTTTTTGGGTCCGGAATTTGTAATGATTGTAACATGTCGATCTGATTAATTGTTTGTTTTGTGGTATGATCTACTTCTCATTCCTTCCCACCACCGAAATGATTAGTGTTGACATATTTTATATCTCTGTCTTGGTCAACTTGGAAGATTATGCTT
Source organism: Cryptomeria japonica (assembly GCF_030272615.1). NCBI lineage: Eukaryota > Viridiplantae > Streptophyta > Pinopsida > Cupressales > Cupressaceae > Cryptomeria > Cryptomeria japonica. Next base: position 350,376,733 of record NC_081412.1, on the reverse strand, counting down.
CCCAGAAGACAATAGATATATGAGGGTGATCTAATTGTATTAGAAATGGAAAAAGTGTGACATTGTTATTGAAGATATGCGAGATTAGAAAGGAAAGATCTGACTATTGGTGATATGTGAGAGTGTGTTGGTATTGAGGCATCAGAAATGATTCAGTTTTGCAGATTGTGTTTTAGTGGTGGATTCTTTCTTTCTTTCTCTATTTCTTCAGCAGTGAGACTTTTTCTAGGTTGTAAGCCTACCTGCAGTGAGCATTCTAGTAGAGAGTCACCCTTTGTAAAAATCACCTTAACCAATGTTTATATTGAGAACTAACATTCTTTGTAGTTTTTCCCTTCTTGGTTTTTCCACGTCATATTTGGTGTTCATTGTGTGATCCATGTTGTTTATGTTCTTTCATGATATATATTCATTTATTAAATCTGTCGATTACTCCAGATGTGTAAAAATATTTAAGAAATTGATTAAAGTTATCAACTAATTCACCCCCCCCCCTCCCCCCCCCGCTCTTAGTTGCTTGAATATTCAACAATTGGTATCAGAGCTTTGGTTCCTTGGAGAAGAGCTTAATCACTTGAGGTAGATCTTGATCTGATGGCACATTAATTGACTATTCCTATCTTTGAAGGATTTGACTATAGTTTCTATAAAGTAAAGGTGAGAGGCTACTTGATCTATTTGAGATACAACACTTGGAAAGCTATGGAAATTTAGTATGTTCAACAAACAAAAGGTTTTATCACTCCAAATGAAATTCAATATTATGAAGAGAATGAAAAGGCAAGGTATGATATCTTTAGTGCTTTATCTAAGACTGAATTAACAAGGGTTATTTCATTGAATGCTGCTTAAGAGGTTTGAGAAAAGTTGAAAGATATCTATAAAGGGAATGACATAGTCAAATTGTAAAAGAAGCTAACAACTAAGCACAAATATGGGAATTTGAAAATGGAAGAAGGAGAGGACATAACTAGCTATTTTCAAAAGGTTGATAGTATTGTACATGAAATCAGAGAACTTGGCAACACCTTGACAGATGAAGACATAATTGAAAAGATTATGATGTCCCCACCAGAAAGCTACAATGACAAGATCTCAGCTATTAAAGAAACCTATGATTTGAAGAAGTTCACCAAAGAGTATCTCTATGGTACTTTATCAATATTTGAGATAATGAAGTTTGGAAAATACAAAGCTAAGACTAGATTTTCCTTTAAAGAATTTGAGGAAGATCCAAGAGATGAAATTTCAGATGAGATAGAAGCGAAATTTGCAAGGAAACTAAAGAAAGGTATCAACAAATACAAAGGTATGTTACCTCTTAAATGCTTTAGATGTGGAAAGATTGGTCATATTGCTACTAGGTGTCTAGAGAAAGGTTCAAGACAAAAATCTAGAGAAGGTAAAGGAAAGTTTAATAAGAGAGCCTATTATGTCAAAGATGATACTAGAATTCCAAATGATGAATCGGATTATGAAGATGGTGATTGTTTGTTTTTGGTAGAAAAGGATGAACCTAAGATTAATATTCCTAAGACTGTTGCTACTACTTTACATGTTGGAAGAGATAGAAATGAATGGTTAATTGAATGTGGATGTTCAAATCATATGACTAGTGACAAAAGTAAATTTGTAAAACTTGAAAAGTATGATGGAGGTTTTGTTAGGTTCGGAGATGATCAAACAACACAGATTGTGGGAATTGGTTCTATTTATTTTGATGGAAAACATAATATTGACAATGTTTATTGTGTTAAGGGTTTGCATCATAATCTTTTGAGTGTTGGACAGATGTTCAAAAATGGTTACAATGGTGTTTTTCAGGATGATGGTTCTGAGATTTGGAAGGGATCCAAAAATGTTATTGCAAGAGGAAAAATGACTGGTGGAAATATGTATATGCTAGAAGGAGCTACAAAGCATTGTTTTTTATCTCAGATCATTGATAGCTAGCTTTGGCATCAGAGGACATGTCATATCAATTTTGACAACTTGGTGAAGATCATTTCATCAAGTGCAATAAGAGATTTATCGAGACTGGCCAAACTAGATAACAACATCTACAGAGAATGTCAATTTGGAAATCAGACAAAAGGAAGTTACAAAGGAAAGGAGCATTCGTCCACCTAATTGTTGGATTTAGTGCACATAGACCTATGTAGTCCGAATAGAACAAGGAGCATACAAGGTGAGAAGTATTTCATGTTATTAATTGATGATTATTCTAGAATGTCATGGGTTGCATTTCTAAAAGAGAAGTCAGAAGCATTAGAAAAATTCAAGATATTCAAGGCTAAAGTTGAAAAAGAAGTTGACAAAAAGATTAAGTGTTTAAGGTCTGAAAGAGGAGAAGAGTTTACTTATGATGAGTTTAACATTTTGTGAAAAGCATGGTATTAGAAGATAATTATTTACTCCTAGGACACCACAATAAAATGGTGTAGTGGAAAGGATGAACCAAACAATTCAAGAGGCAGTCTAAACAATGATTGAAGGAGAAGAACTCTTGGAAGTATACTAGAGTGAAGCAATTCATACTACATTCTACACTCTTAACATAATTCTATACCAGAAAAGACATGGAAAGACATCATATGAGCTATGCATGGTAGACCCCCGACAGTAAAATATTTCAAGGTATTTGGAAGCAAGTGCTATATCCGGAGAGATGAAGATAATCTTGGAAATTTTGAGAGCAGAGTTGATGAACGAATATTCCTAGGATACTCTACAAGGAGCAAGGCATAATGGTGATATAATAAAGGTTAAACAAGATCATTGAAAGTGCAAATGTGAAGGTTGATGAAGACATTTCTAAAGAATCTGATAAATTGGTAGGATATGAGTTTGCTGAACCAGATGACAAAAAAAGGGAAGAAAAGATTAGAGAAGGAGAAGAAGAAAAGGAAGCTCAAGAAGCTCTAACATCTACATCTAAGACTCCAAGATATGTATAAAAGAATCATTCAATAGATCAAATTATTGGAGATAAGAACAAAGGAATCATCACAAGATGCAAAGAAACTCAAGATCAAGTCTTGTTACATTTAATTTCAGAGATTGAACCAAAAACAATAAAAGAATATTGCAATGATCAAAATTGGATGAAGGAAGTGAAAGAAGAGCTAGAACAGATTGAGAAAAATTAGACATGGGAATTAGTTAATAGACCGGTAGATAAGAATGTGATTGGAACTAAGTGGGTATTCCGAAAAAATTGGATGAAGATGGAAAAGTTGTGAGAAATAAAGCAACATTGGTTTGAAAAGGTTATACTCAGATTGAAGGCATTGATTTTGAGGAGACATATGCTCTAGTTGCTCAGATGGAGGCAATCAGGATGTTTTTGGTTTTTGCAGCTTTTAAGGATTTCAAAGTTTATCGGATGGATGTGAAATCAGCAATTTTGAATGGAGAATTGAAAGAAGAAGTTTACATTGAACAAACCGAAGGATTTAAGTTGAAAAATGATCCAAACATTATTTTCATATTGAAGAAGGCCATGTATGGATTGAAACAAGCCCCTAGAGCTTGGTATGGAAGAATAGATAAGAATTTGATTGATCAAGACTTTCAGAAGGGTTCAACTAACATCAATTTATATTTTAAAACTTATTTATGTAAAATCTTGATTGTTGTAGTGTATTTTGATGATATAATTTTTGGAGGAAATGAAGGGATGTGTAGAAAATTTGCTAATGAGATGCAAAAGGAATTTGAGATGTCCATGATTGGTGAGTTAAAAAAATTTCTTGGATTGCAAGTAAATTAGAATGATAAAGGAATTTTCATTAATCAGTCTAAATACATTAAGGAACTACTAAAGAAGTTTGGGTTAGAGAACTCCAAACTGGTGTGTACACCTATGACCACCGATTGCAAGTTGACAAAAGATGATAAATCCCCTAAAGCTGATGCAAGTTAGTATAGGTCAATGATTGGAGAATTGTTATATATGACTGCTACTAGACCAGATATCATGTATGCAATCTATTTGGTGGCTATATTTCAACAAGAGCCGAAGGAATCACATGTTGTGGCAGTAAAAATAATTTTTAGATATCTAAAAGGAACATAAGAGTTTGATTTGTGGTACCCTAGAAATTCAAATTTCACTCTGACCAGTTAGTTTCTTGGTCAAGCAAGAAGCAGGATTCTATGTCTTTATTTACAACTGCAGCAGAATATATTGCAACATCTTCATGTTGCACTCAGATATTGTGAATGAAGAAAAATTTGAAAGATATTATTGTAACATTCAATGAACCTATCTCTATTATCTATGATAACACTAGTACAATAAAAATTTCTAAGAATCTGGTACAACATTCCAAAACAAAGCATATGTCTATTTGGTACCACTTCTTGAGGGAAAAGGTGTTGGATAATGAAGTAAAGCTTGAGTATGCACCTACAAAAGAGAAGATTGTAGATATATTCATGAAGGTGTTGTGTAAAGATACTTTTGAGTATCTCCAGTAGAAGTTAGGGGCATTACCCCTTCCTAGTGTGAATTGATGTACATTTGGTTGTTCATTGGTCCAGTGAACAACTTAAATATTTTTATCTCGACTGATGCTTGGGTGCTTCCTCTAAGGGGGAGAAGGAGTGAGTTTCATAAGGGGAGTTATGCCCCCCTTTGTCCTTGATGTCGAAGGGGGATAGATTATGATAAATTATGAGAGATTTAGATAGTTGATGAGTTGTTGTAAAATTGTGCAGAAAGTATCATGTATTTGTTGTTTGTTGTTGATGGATGTTGCCATCAATGACAAAGGGGGAGACTATTGCAGATATGTTGTTGATGATTATGAATGGTTGTCATTGATTTCAACATGATTGTTTTCATTGATGTCAACATGATGGTTGTCATTGATGTTATTGGTGTTGGTGATCTGGAGTATGTGTTCCCATAATCTTTGGTGCTTCAGAAGATGTGTTGTCAGTGATCCAAAATTTATGTTTATCAGATATGTTTTTGATTGATGGTATTCATTTATAACTTGGTCCCATTCTTATTTTTTATGCTTTGGGCAATGATTTTTGGGTCCAGATTGAGTTTATAATTTGAGGATGTGTAGCGTGTAAGTCATGTTTTTTGGTCCAAAATTTGTAATGATTGTAATGTATTGATCTGATCAATGAATTATGTTGTGGTACGGTAAACTTCTCATTCCTTCCCACCATCAGAATGATTATTGTTGACCTATTTTAGATCTGTCTTGGCTGAATTGGAAGATTATGCTTCCTGGAAGATTATATATATATGACGATGATCTGATTGTATTAGCAATGGAAAAAGTGTGACATTATTATTGAAGATATGCAAGAATGGAAAGGAAAGAAGTGACTGCTGATGATATGTGAGAGTGTATTGGTATTCAAGTACCAAAAGCGGTCTGGTTTTGCAGATTGTGTTTCAATTGTGGATTCTTTCTTTCTCTCTCTCTTTCTTTGGCAGTGACCCTTTTTCTAGGTAGCGAGCCAACCTGCAATGAGCATTCTGGCAATGAGCCACTCTTTGTAAAAATCACCTTAACTGGTGTCACCTTAATCAGTGTTTTATATTGAGAACTAACATTCTTCATGGGTTTTCCTTTCTTGGGTTTTCCACATCATATTTGGTGTTCATTTTGTGATCCATGTTGTGTATGTGCTTTCATGCTATATTTTCATTTATTAAATCTATCAGTTACTCCAAATGTGTAAAAGGATTTAAGAAATTGATTTAATTTATCAACTGATTCACCCCCCGTCCTCTTAGTTTCCCGAATATTCAACAAAGTTGTGCTTTATCCTCATGAAAAGGTTTTATGATTTCATGTAGAATGTCTTCAAAGAAGGTTGATCATGGATGCCATCTTCAATGCATAAACTTGACTTCACTTTTGCTTCAATTCTTGATGAATGACTAATTGCTTGCTCACTTTAATTGAATTAGGATCATAATTTTGACTCTTGAAATTTTTTTCTCTCAAATGAGAGGGGTAGACCTATTGGCATTATGGATAAATTGATTATGTGTTGCATTGATATTTTGTCATTGATGTAAACACTACCTATTATGGCTAGTTACCGACAGACAATTTTTGGTTACTAATAGACAGGTTTTGGTTACCGATAGAAGATCTAGTGTTACCGGCAGAAGGGACTATCTGTTGGACACTTTCAACATGTTTGGATCAATAGAATATGTTTGGCTTTATGTGTTACATGCTTCTGGAGCATGATTTGGTCAGTTGGTATTGACTTGGTAATCGGATGCTATCACACACTCTTGTAAACCCTTACCGGCATGGGTTTAAGGTTTAAACGATAGAGATTTCACTAAGAAATATTGACAGGATGAATAAGTGGTGTTGGTGTGGCTTCTAGATGGATTTCAGGATGTTGAAGATGTTCTTTGATCGTGCCTCAACTAATTGAAGACATTTCTTTGGCATGGTGGACCCAGATTAGGTCTGGTACCTCTCTAGGTTATGGACTGGTATCATGTTACCAAAATGATTAAAGGATTGGTTATTATTGTTTTGGTCTTAATCCGACATGGCATATCATTGTAATATGGATGTATGTAATGATCTTGTTGTAATATCTTTTAGGTGGCTGACCTAATTGGTTTAGGCCTTAGGGTTGGTATAAATTGATGTAAGATCTCATTGTAGATTATATGTTCATGGTCATGAAATGTAATATCATATGTGAAGGAGATTTGGTCGATCATAGGTGATCAAATTGAGATTAAGGAAGAGGTCAAATGCCTCTGGTATTGAGCTTAACCGAGATTGTAATCAGGCATGGTAGATGCTATCTCTGGCAGTTCATTATTCTGGATTGTTAACCATTTATCTTGAGGTGGTTATAACCTCTTTGTAGTCAGTGAGACTCTTTTGTAATGAGCAGTACACTCTAGGAAGTGTGTCTTCCTGGATGTGTAGGCCCCTCATTGTGTCACATACTTTCTGCAAAAGTATCATCTGACTATGGGAGGCTTCCCACCGTGGTTTTTCCCTTTCTGAGTTATCCACATACAAATCATGGTTTTATGTGGTATGGTTGCATTGTGTTGATTATCTGTTTAATTCTTAATTTTTATTGCTTACCAGTATCTGGTTCTTCTATTCTGGTACTTAATGTTTATATGATTCGGTTAAAGGTTATTAAGTGGATTAATTGATATAATTTGTTAACAACTGATTCACCCCCACCCCCCCCCCCCTCTCAGTTGTTCACTGATTATCCTAACAATTGGTATTAGAGATTTGGTCCTCTTCTGCAGAAGCTTAACTGCTTGAGGTAGATCCTATGGTAGCTAACACTTCAAACCCACTGACAACTATTTTTAGAAGAGAAATCCCTAAGAATGATGGAACAAATTATGGGATATGGAAAATGCGAATGGAGACTCATCTTAGATGTATTGGAAAGGATATTTGGGAGATCACTAGGAAAGGATACACACCTTATGATCTAACATTTGGCAATCCTACTCTTGCAGGCCTGGATAAGAATATTGAAAATGATTGTAAATCTAGAGAAGCCCTCTTGTGTGCACTTACTGATCAACAAATCATGAGATTGATTGATAAATCATAGGCAAAGGTTATGTGGGATAAATTACAAACTCTGAATGAAGGTGATCCTACTGTCAAAATTGCTAAACTTTATGGTTATCGGGTAAGGTATGAAAACTTGAAGATGGAAGATAATGAAAGAATTGTTGTATTTATGGAAAGAGTAAATAAGATTGTTATGGGAATTCAATATTATGGAGTATCTCTAAGTGAAGATGAAATAGTTTTCAAAGTCTTGAGAGCCATTCCACTGGCTTACAAGATGAGTGCAACTACAATTAATGAGCTAAGAACAATGGAAAACACATTAGTTAACAAAGACATTCTGATTGGGAAATTATCTGCTTTTGAGCTTGAAGAATTTGGATCTTCTGGAGCTGCAAAGTTTGAACCTTCTTTTCATGCATCATCATCATCTACCAGCAAAAGTGATTGGAAAGCCTTATATGCAAAAGAATTGGAAGATATGAGGAAAGAAGATGAAGAATTTGAGCAACTTGAAGCCTTATTTTCTAGAAGAGTACCTAAAGGACTGGCAGGAAGTAAGTATGAAGGAAAAGAACCTTTTACATGTTTTGCATGCAATAAGATTGGTCATTTCACATCTAGATGTCCTAAAAGGAATGCAAGATTTGAAGAAAGAGTTAAGAAAACATTTAAGCCTAATTAGAACAAATATAGATTCAAGAAAAGCAAATAGCAATACATAGCGGATGAGGAAGGAGTAAGTGATGACTCTGAGGATGAACCAGCAGTAGACTCTGCTAGTGAATCTGGAAATGGAAAGGAATGGTTGTTCTATGCTTTAAAGGAAGATGAACTGGAACCGGCTATCATAAATGAAGAAAAGGCCCTGGCAGCAAAAGTTGAAGATAAGGATGAATGGGTAATTGATAGTGGATTCTCACATCATATGATTGGAGATAAAAGAAAAAATTTGTCCCTGCAAGAATACAATGGCAGTCAAGTCAGATTCGGAGATGACAAAGCATGTATGATCAAAGGTAGAGGTATTATTTATCTGGATGGCAAGCATAATATTGATAATGTCTATTATGTAGGAGGTTTAAAGCATAATCCCTTAAGTGTTGGTCAATTGGTGAACAAAGGTTTCCAACTTCAGTTTAAAGATAGAAAATGCAAAATCATTAACAAAACTAGTTTGGAGATTGCAACCGGTACTCATAATGGAGGTAATATCTTCCACTTGAATACTGGTAATAAGACATGTTTGATTGCTCATATTGATGAGAGTTGGTTATGGCATAAGAGGTTGTGTCATGTTAATTTTGATTGTATTGTTAAGATCAATTCAACAAAGGTAGTTAGAGATATACCTAAGATTATGAAGCCTCATAATCTGGTATGTAAGGAATGTCAATTGGGAAAGAAAGTTAGAACTTCTTTTAAGAACATACATGATAAATCTAATGATGTGCTTTATTTAATTCACACTGACTTGTGTGGTCTAGCAAGGACTAGAAGCTTTCAAGGAGATAGGTATTTCATGCTAATAATTGATGATTATTCTAGAATGATGTGGGTGACTTTTCTTAGGGAGAAGTCTGAAGCCTCTAAGAAATTCAAGATCTTTAAAACAAAGGTTGAAACAGAAACTGGATTTAAAATTAAATGTCTAAGATCAAATCAAGGCAGTGAGTTCACTTCTCCTGAATTTAACAGTTATTGTGAGACAAACGGAATTAGGAGACAATTATCTGCACCTAGGACTCCTCAGCAGAATGGAGTAGTGGAAAGAAAGAACATAACCATTTTGGATGCAACAAGAACTATGATGATGGAAGCCAAATTGCCTCACATCTACTAGAGAGAAGTAGTGCATACAATAGTCTACACATTCAATAGAGTTCACATCAAAGTTGAAACCGGTAAGACCCCTTATGAAATATGGTTTGGACATACACCTACTTTTAAATATTTCAAAATTTTTGTAAGTAAATGCTATATCAAAAGGATGATTCAATTGGGAAGTTTGATCCTCGATGTGATGAAGGGTTGTTTCTTGGTTATTCAATTCAAAGCAAAGCATATAGATGTTATAACAAAAGATTGCAAAAAATTATGGAGAGCACTAATGTGAAAGTGGATGAGTAATACATAAATCAATCTATATCATATGACAGGGAACCGACAATGGAAATGATCATAACTGAACCGACAATGCCTCAACTAGTACAAGAAACTAAGACAATTACACTAGTACAATTAGAAAATTCAACTGTGATTGATGATTAGAGAAGTGAACTTGAAGTTCAGAAGACATCAAGGTATGTAAGATTAAATCATTCTGAAGATCAAATCATTGGAGATAGGAACAAGAGAGTTATGACAAGAAGAAGACTGGCAAATGAAGAGGTATGTCGTATTTCTCAAATTGAACCAGCATTTGTTATTGAAGCTTGTAAAGATAAACATTGGTTAAAGATTATGGAAGATGAATTAGATCAAATAGAAAAGAATGAGACTTGGACTTTAGTTCCCCAACCTAAAAATAAGAATTTTATTGGAATTAAATGGGTTTTTAGGAATAACTGAATGAGGATGGTCAAGTTGTAAGAAACAAGGCTAGATTGGTTTGTAAAGGATATTCTCAAATGGAAGGAATTGATTATGGTGAGACATTTGCACCTGTAGTTAGAATTGAAGCTATTAGACTATTTATTGCCTATGCAGCTTATAAAAAATATAAGGTCTATTAAATGGATGTTAAATGTGCATTTTTGAATGGTGAACTTGAGGAAGAAGTATACATTGAACAACCTGATGTATTTTCACTGACAAATGATAAAGATATGGTTTGCAGATTGAGGAAAGCTTTATATGGATTGAAACAAGCTCCTAGAGCTTGGTATGAAAGGTTGGATAAATATCTTTTGAAGCTTGGTTTTACTAAAGGCAATGTTGATAGTAATTTGTATTATAAGATCACTGATGATGATATTCTGATTAATGAAGTATTTGTTGATGATATCATTTTGGAGGTGAAGATAAATTGTGCATGGAATTCTCTAATAATATGAAGAATGAATTTGAAATGTCAATGATTGGTGAGATGATATTTTTCTTAGGTTTGTAGATTACTCAAACTGACAAAGGCATTTTTATCTGTCAAACTAAGTATCTGAGGGAATTGTTGAAGAAGTTTGGTATGGATAATTCCAAACTGGTAAGTACTCCTATGGAGACAAGTGAGAAATTATCTATCAAAGATACATCTACACTGGTAAATCCAACAAGGTATAAGTCTATGATTGGTGGCTTGTTATATCTAACTCAGACTAGACCATATATTATGAATGCAGTAAGTATTGTTTCAAGATATCAAAGTTATCCTAAAGAAAATCATGAATGTGTAGTAAAGAGGATATTCTGGTATTTGCAAGTAACAACAAAATATGGCTTATGGTATTCTAGAGATGATGATTTCACTTTATGTGCATATACTGATTCAGATTGGGTAGGAGATACTGATGATAGGAAGAGCACTTCTGGTGGAGCTTTCTTTCTTGGAAAGAAACTAGTTTCATGGATCAGCAAAAAATAGCCATGTATTTTTTTATCTACTGTAGAAGTTGAATATGTTGCACCAACAACTAATAGCACTCAAGTCTTATGGATGAAGAAAATATTTAAGGATATCAAGGTAAATAGTAGTGAACCAGTAGTTATCTACTATGATAACTCTACAACTATTGACATCTCTAAGAATCCGGTATTTCACTCTAAAACTAAGCATATATCAATAAAGTATAACTTTCTGAAGGACAAGGTAGAAGGAAAGGAAGTCAAATTGGTTTATGTAAACACTAAAGAGCATATTGCAGATATATTCACTAAACCATTGTCTAAAGAATCATTTCAGTATTTGAGAGATAGGTTAGGGGTTTTTACCCCTCCGATAGAGACTTGATTGATGCAGCATGTCATCAGTCTGACATGCATTATCAGAGATATTATTCATTCTGACACTAATGAGTGGTGCTACTACTCAAGAGGGGTAGTCATCTTTGAGATTTAGAGGTTTACATTCTTGCTTTGATATTTTTGTCAGATTTCTGGCATTGATGTCAAAGGGGGAGAGATAGTGATGTGAAAAATAAATTTAGAACTTTACAGAGATATTATTCACAGGGGGGGAGTTATTGATATTCAAGAGATTGTTGGTTGTCTTCCACAGGGGGAGACTTGTTTGGCATTTCTTGTTACTTAGATGTTTTTCACATCTAGTGTTGCCATCAATGCCAAAGGGGGAGATTGTTGGCATTATGGATAAATTGATTATGTGTTGCATTGATGTTTTGTCATTGATATCGACACTAGCTATAATGTTTGGTTACCGACAGATAGGTTTTGGTTACCGGCACACAGGTTTTGGTTACCAGTAGAAGATCTAATGTTACCGACAGAAGGGACTATCTATTGGACACTTCCGACATGTTTAGATCAATGGAGTATTTTGGATTTATGTGCTACATGCTTCTGGAGCATGATTTGGTCAGTTGGTATTGACTTCGTAATCAGATGCTATCACACACTCTTGTAAACCCTTACAGACATGGGTTTAAGAAATAATCGACAGAGCTTTCACTGAGAAATATTGACAGGATGAATAAGTGGTGTTGGTGCAACTTCTAGATGGATTTTAGGATGTTGAAGATGTTCTTTGATCATGCCTCAACTGATTGAAGATATTGCTTTGGTGTGGTGGACCCAGATTAGGTCCAGTACCTATCTAGGTTATGGACCGGTATCATGTTAACGTGTTCTCTACATGTTACCGAGATGATTTATGGATTAGTTTTATTATTTTTGTCTTAATCTGACATGGCATATTATTGTAATATGGATGTATGTAATGATCTTATTGTAATATCTTTTAGGTGGCTGACCTAATTGGTTTAGGCCTTAGGGTTGGTATAAATTGATGTAAGATCTCATTGTAGATTATATGTTCATGGTCGTGAAATGTAATATCATATGCGAAGGAGATTTGGTCGATCATAGGTGATTGAATTGGGATTAAGGAAGAGGTCAAAGGCCTCTAGTATTGAGCTTAACCGGGACTGTAATCAGGCATGGTAGATGCTATCTCTGGTAGTTCATTATTCTAGATTGTTGTCCATTTATCTTGAGGTGGTTATAACCTCTATGTAGTCAGTGAGACTCTCTTTGTAATGAGCAGTATGCTCTAGGCAGTGTGCCTTCCTGCATGTGCAAGCCCCTCATTATATCACATACTTTCTATAGAATTATCATCTGACTATGGGTAGGCTTCCCATCATGGTTTTTCCCTTTCAGGGTTTTCCACGTACAAATCATGGTGTTATGTGGTATGGTTGCATTGTGTTGATTATCTATTTAATTATTAATTTTTATTGCTTACCGGTATCTGGTTCTACTATTCTGGTACTTAATGTTTATGTGATCCGGTTAAAGGTTATTAAGTGGATTAATTGATATAATTTGTTAACAACTAATTCACCCCCCCCCCCCCCCATCTCAGTTGTTCATCAGTTATCCTAACAAGACCTCTTTTTATACTTGACTACTCAAAAATTAATTAATTTTTTGAAGTAGGTCTACACGGGATCATATTACGTACTCATTTGAAATGACTCTTGTGGGGACCCAAATATGGGCCCTAATTGATAGGACTAGGGAATTAAGTGCTCTAGTCCTGAGCTAGGACCAAGGCACCCAGTTCCCTAGTCTTATCAATTAGGTATCGGGTTTTGAGAGAAGGTAAGGAAGAAGGTGAAAAAATAGGATTCTAGGTGGTGCGAGCAAAAAAAAAAAGGCATTGGGCATTAGAAGTCAAAGCATGAAGGTGAGTTCTAAGTGAAGACGAAATTGTATGTAGATATAATTAACTATGCTACATTTAGTCCCTACTTTAATGGGAGTATGACACTAAGCATACTCATGATAAAGTAAAAATTTGCATTGAAATAATTTCACTAAGATATCAAAGAGACAAGATACACCAAGCACCCAGGGTCTTTAGGATCTTACTACTCTAATGCCAAGATAAAAGCAACAAAATATGAAAATAAAAGAGAGAGGGGGCATGAATGCACAACCGTAGTAAGATTTTCTTACTATGAGTCATGAAAAGAAAAAATACTAAATTACAAAGCAAAAGGCTCAACTTGCAAAGTAACCTGAGTATCAAAACATGTCATGGTGTGTGTATTAAGTATAAAATTGAGTAGAGTGTATTCCTCCATGTTAAAGCGATTGCATACACCTTATCTACACCAGATGATTTGAGGTAGCATGCATACTAAAGAAAATAATGTTACCACAATGAGATGCCCCCAAGAAAGGACAAATCAAATGATAATGATCACAAAAGATAAGGAGAAAAAAGAACATATGTGTTCCACTGACTCTAGGGTTAGTATGCTCTTATGATAAATAATCTATATCAAGTATATTTTTATTGAATTGACCTCATCCCCCAAAGCTGGTGGAACTACAAGCACAATGGAAAAAGAGCACAAGAGAGAACAAAAAGTGTCTTTTTGAGTCAACATGGAAGAGACCAAAAAGAGATCTCAACGCTTTGCATTGTCCCCAAGTAGACAACACAAGAGAAAAACATATAGAATAATTAAGATACAAATAGAATAATGTCACAACGGATTCAACCTCTTTATTACCTTGCACTACCATAGTAACAAGGGTCATCTAAAGAGAACCTAACATAACGCAAAAACATATGAAGCAACACATCACAAAGGAATTACATTATGAACAAGCAAACACACAAAACATAACCCATGGCACAAATGAAGCTAGTGAAGAAAATCATCTGCCTCCCAATCTTGTTGAACATCATTTAGGGATGATAGATAAGATGCAAGTGGATCCACTTCGAGCACAACAGATGGAGCTACTACAAGTTTCGAACAAGGACCATGCTCTAATATTGAGTCACTTTCTTTAGCACTAGGATCTAGGGTTAATGCTTTTGAAAAATGCAAAGATAACTCATGATTAATATCAACAAGCTCATACATATCATAAGAATCATTAGAATCAATCTTGTTAGCATGAAAAAAAAATTCATCATCCATATCATCATCTAGATTAATAAAAATATGATCTCTAACATGAAAAGAAGTTGAACCATCATTTTCTTAAGCATTTTTAATTGAGGTGATTTGATGTGAAATTCCTCCCTAGGGTTAAGAAAATGTTGGACAAATGGGACCAAGTCAACATTTGGTGTCTTTGGGGAGGAAATGGCTTGGGAATAAATCTCATGAGCCTTAGCACAACATCTTCATTGGTGTTCTCTCGCACAACAACTCTTTTTAGATTTAGTAGAGACTTGCGAAGGTTTAGGATCAATGGACATAGGCTTTTTTTCTTCCCTTATAGGAGGTGAACAGAAGAAACCCTAATATATTGAGGGAGATTTGATGTCAAGATATTTCCTTTATAGGAAGTAGGAGGTGAGACTGAGGCATATATAGGAGGAATAAAAGGTGTAGGAAGAATATCAGGTCCGTTATGAGGAGGAGGAATATCCATTGGTGTAGGGCCTCTAGGTTACTCAAGGAAATGATCATCTCATTTTTTTATTTCTCATAAGATAAGAAAAGGATGTCATTTTTAGGCTTAATAGGTTCAAGTTGTTTAGGCCAAAATTAATCAAGAGAGAAATTTCCATACTTCATCATAGTTTGGTAAAGGCTATGACTAATTGTTATAATAGTGTCATTATGAGAAAATTTCAAACATTTATAAATTGTAGAAGGGATATCTTTCATGGAAGACAACCAAGGATGCCCCAACTTCACGCCAAATTTATTCAATGTGGGAATAATAGCAAAGGTGACATCTAAAAACTTAGTACCAACCTCAACGGTAAGAGTAATAGAACCAAAGCTAGGGAAAGAAAAACCAACACAAACCTTGATCACAACATCATATTTATCATAGGTCACTTGATGTAATTGTAAAATATAAAGATATTATTTAGTTATTACATTTACCATACACACTGGATCAATGAGAACCCCTCATGCAATTTTATCTTTGATATTCGTAGTGATATAATGGGCCATCAAGTGCAACAATAGTCTCACTAGGATCAAAAGTAATGCATAAGTCTTTTTGAGGTGTATGTTTGTCAACAAGATTCACAACATTATTAGATTCCATAACGAGGTCATTAGGAGAAAGACCAAGAGATTCAAACTCAACAACATTAGTAGAATGAGAAGGCAACAAATTGGTAAAGATATGGAGCTTTTTATTATGAGGAGCTATAGATTTATTCGCCTTGTCATTGGAACCAACTACATATATAGTATTGTTATCAATGAACTCTTGGATCTTATTTCTCAACTTATAACACTTCCCAATGTCATGACTAGGTTGATGGTGATATTGACAAAAAAATTAGGATCATGGTAAGGTGGAGATGGTTTAGAAGTATCAATTGATTTTATGGGAGGAAGTTGAAACACATTAGCATTCATTAATCTCAACATTATACTATGCAAAGACTCATAAAGAGGAGTTAATTCTTTTCAAAAGTATTTGGATAAAGGGACCACACCTGATGTCATGGCTGCCACTTGAGTGTTGATGTTTCCATTTATCTTGATGAAACAAACTTCACAAATGATTGTTGAGCAATCTCATTCTTATCAACTAAACCCATTGAAGAGGATTATTCAAATTGACTCACTTGAAGATGATAATTATGAAGCATTGCACACAATTACGTAAAATAAGTAAACTCAAAAAATAGAAGCTTGTCTCTAATGTCTTTTTGTAAATTAGTAGTAAAAATTATTTGAACACCATGATCAAGAACATGATAAGAAATTTGAGAATGCAAATATTTATATCTACCAATAAAATCAGTCACTTTTTCTTTACTCCTTTCTTACAATGAATCAAATTAGTCAAAGTGATCTTAGAACCAATGTTGTCATTGAATGAAAGCATTAGTCAATTGTTGAAATGAATTAATATAATAGGGAGATAAATAACAATACCATTGCAAATACTTATCTCTAAAGCTTCTAGTAAAAAAAATACACACAAGTCTTTGGTTATGAGCAAAATCACTACACAAAGTTAGAAATGTCTTCACATGAGTTAAAGGGCCACCTTTTCCATTTTACAACTCCAATTAAGGGACTTTCATATGCTTAGGAGGAACCACACGGATAAAATGTCATCGGATAGTGGGCTTGCTACATCAAATATGGGAATGTTGAACTTGGATTTAGTTATCGTAACCAATTGATGTTGTAAGGATGTAATAAATTGGGCAATGATACAATGGTTTCTTTGGTTGATAGATTGAAAGTAGGCATGTTGGATTGTGATGGAGGAGTAATATTTTTGTGGGAGATGGTTGTGAAACAAATGGAAGACTAATGGAAGGAGGTATGTAAGAATATTGATTAATAGGATTACTCCCATGACTAACATGCGTAGGATTAACATTTTGTGTGGAAGTAGTCATGATAAAAGATGTAAATGTAGGCACACTAGGCAAGGATGTAAGAATAGGAATGGAATGGATAACTTGACTAGTAGGTTGAAATTAACCAAGGACTTCGACACAACTTTTGATTGGAATAATATTAATATCAACAATATGAGCAAGACTACACAACGAATCCACACCTATCTTATTACTTTGCAACATTCTTTTTAATCCTTCAATCACCTCATTTTTTGGGTATTATTGACTTGTGTCCATTTTTGAAGATTTTCAAATTCACTGTCAATCTTCTCCAATTAGCCAATGGTAACCCTACTTAATGATTCATCCACGACATGAGAATTGTGAGGAGAATGGGGATAAATAATGTCATTTTTTGGATTAGAGGAAACACCAAAATTCTCATGAAGTAAGTTATCCAAAAGAGGCTCTGTATCCTTAGTGTTTAAAACTTCGGAAGACTTAAGTCTACAAATTCTTCTCATGAGAATATTGTATGTAGGACTAATTTCTAGGAGAACACTTGTCGTTGCACCAAACGATCAACCTGTTAATGCTTGATACAACCACTAGACTTATAAAATCCATAGGAGGCGATTAAGCCATGTCACAAACCCAAGCACTGCATTGCACAACATAAGGAGACTAAGGACACACACCTTGCAACAACCCCCCCTAGTGCAAGCGAGGGGGTTTGAACCCGTGACCCAGGATTTGATAATAATTGTTAGAAGTACCATTGGCGTTGCACAAAAAGATTGACATTTTAATGCTTGATACAACCACTAAACTTATAGAATCCATAGGAGGTGGTTAAGCCATCTCAGAAACCCAAGCGTTGTGATGCACAACACAAGGAGACCAAGGGAACACATCTTGCAACAATGTGTTTGTATTGGGGGTTGATAGTTCAAGCTTTTGGTGCAATGACAAATCATTCCAATAATTGGTATCAAAGCCTTGGGCCATGGGTTCGAATCTCCCTTCAGTGCGTGTTGAAGGCTTAGTCGATGCTTAGGGGGATATTGTTGACTTGGTGGTCAACACCTCATTGGGGACTCATGAAATGGCTTAACTGCCTCCTATGGGTCAAGTTAAATCTGATATTTGTTTGGTCGTTGATAGTTAGAACTTTTGGTGCAACGACAAATGATTCCAACAATGGGGCAAGATACAAAAGAGGACTTGCAAACCTAAAGATAACTACAACAAGGAAAGATACAAAAATGACTTGAAAAGAAGGATCTCCTGATCATGAAGGTGTCCTTGAACTCTGCATCAAGTGATCAACATCAACACACATAACTTAGACCTCAACTACCAACACTCTATCTCATATATTTTTTATAGTCTCATTTGAACACAACTCTTCTTCTCTTCTCTTCACCGAACCTCATTGACTATCTTCACATCACACATCTACACTCCACACCTTATCTCATACACTCAACTCAATGACACTCATCCTTATATACATGATAGATCATCAAATCTTGAACCAAAATAAACCTTCCAGACCAAAAACACATGTTGATCCACTCTAGGAGAAAGAGGGGACCAAAACACATCTTCTAGAGATCAATTCATCGATCCGCAATCACTAGAACACAACTACCTACACACCAACATGCTATGCATCCATAAAGGAAATTAGCAGTCAAAACATATCCTCCAATGCAAATAAATATAATTCAGAGCTCCACATGCTATGATGAGACCCCATAACACATCAAACAATCTTCCACAAATCATATCCGGACCAAAGGATTGGTCTACTATAGAATATCACAACCAACAATGAATAATGCCACAACACCTAGAGAACACAACGATACTTTTAGACCATGGAACTATCATATCTATGATACCAAAACTATATCCAAAGAAGATAACAATAACAAACAACATTAACAACACATTCTAGACCCGAACACTTCTGGAACAACCAGTAGAACAAATGCAACATCAACACAACAAGATATCCCTGCACCACAGACATTCCAAACCAACACCAATCCGGAATAAAAAGTTTAACATCAATGACAACCACAACAACACATACTTCCAAAACTAACAGTAACAAAAATCATGCACAAAGTAGGGAAAATTGGATGTAAAAATTGAAAACTATGATTGAGAAATGCAATTTGTTGTAAAAATGATTGATTAACTAGTTAATTAAGCACTTTGAAATATGATATTGAATATTAGATGACTCTAAATCTGAACATAACATATCATAACAATCAAATCTGATAATATTATTGAAAATCTATGCAACCCACAAGTAAATTTTAGAATAATGAATTAGGGTTTTTGTGAATTTAACCTCTAAATTTATGTAATTAAATTGCAAATCATATTTATGAGTGAAAAATTTAATGTCAAAATGTATACAAATTTGAGACAGCAAATTAGAAACAAGAATGAAAGAAGTTGGGTTCACCAAAATGTAATGATGAAAACCTAAAATTAGGGTTTCAATTAAGATAATAAAACCACTAACAAACAAAATTAACCCAATACATTGAAAGGGGATTGAACCTAATATATCTAGCCACAATCTAAATAAGGAAAGGGCTGAAATTCGGATTAGATTCATTGGTTGTTGATAGTTATCCTCTTTCTTAGTTGAATTTGGAAGGTAAGTGTGAAATTAGAGTAAAACCATGAATAATTCGAGCAAATTGTTGAAAAAAACTCTTATAGATGTCCCACAAAGCCACAAACTAAGATTTGGGAAAAAGAAGATGTTTAGAACCCATTCTTAGAAGTTTGGTCTAAATTTTCGAGACTAGGTAGTACAGATTCACCCTGGTCCTTTGAATATTTCTCTATCGAAAGTTGAACCTATTCATCACTGTAAACTCTATCGAAATCCTCGAGTATAGCTCTTGAGTCTATTTATTGTACACAAAAAAAGGGAAAGATGTTAGGGATAGGGGTTTTCCTTAAGTCAAACACTATTTTAGGAATTAACCTTGAAATTGAAATATGAATTGAAATGGAAATTACATCTAAATGTTTTCCTCTTAAGGGAAAGGCTAGATCTGAAGTAAAGAAGCTTGTAAATGGAAATATACCTTGATGAAGATGTGTTTGATCCTCATGCAAAGTTTTTAGGGTTTCATGTAGAATGTATTAAAAGAAGGTTGATCATGGATGCCATCTTGAATGCATAAACTTGACTTCACTTTTGCTTCAATTCTTCATGAATGATTGATTTCTTGCTCACTTAATTGAATTAGGATCATAATTTTACCTCTTGAAAAATTTATCTCTCAAATAAGAGGGGTAGACCTCCTTTTATACTTGACTACCCAAAAATTAATTAAATTTCTGGAGTAGGCCAACACGGGATCAAATTTCTCGCCCATTTAAAATGACCATTGTGGGGACACAAAATGGGCCCTAATTGAGAGGACCAAGGCATTGGGCACCCTGGTCCTATCAATTAGGACTCATGTTTTGAGAAAAGGTAGTGAAGAAGGTGAACAAGTAAGATTCCAGGTGGTGTCAGCAGAATCAAAACAAACATCATGCATCAAAAGTTGAAGCAACAAGGTGAGGTCTAAGAAAGGACGAAATTGTATGCGGATACAATTTACGATGTTACACCTAGGAAAACCCCTATCCACGACATCTTTCCCTCTTTTTGTGTGTAGGTGATAGATCCAAAATTTGTAGATATATATTCATATTGAGGAGACAATCATGAACAAAATTCAATTTTGCAGAAGCAAAAATTGAAGGACAAGGGCAATACCACCACATCCATCTCGAGAATTTTTGTTGAACTTTTAGAAAATATTTGTAACAACATTTTGATCCTGCAACATGGTTTCTATTTGTATTTGATCACTTTGGGACCAAGGCGATCACCACATTGGTCCCACATTTTTGAGCTAAATTTTCAAGTGTGTATCCTTCTCTATTACTCTACTCAAATTTGGCTTTGTGTCTCTATATCACATATATAGGTTTTTTTTTAATGTTTACTTACATTAATTTTCCATTACCTATAATTTAAATACATTCAAATCAATTTCAACAAAAAACAAAAGGAAAATTAACTTGATCTATATTCAATCCTTTTGCATTGGATCAATTGAGTTATTCCCTCCTTCAATTTTTTGGTTCAAAAGTAAGAATATGTCCCAGATTATAAGGATTAACTTGTGAAACCCTAATTTTCTCACCATTACAGGTGGATTATGGGAGATGGAAATCATCTATTGTATATGTAAAGGTGGTACCCTAATTTCAATCTAATCAATTTATCTCCTTATAATTGCCTAGTTTGGATATCACTTGGCACTTTGATGGATATAGATGTAGAAATCATAGAGGGTGATTCATATTTATATTCTAGGTTATAGATTGTCATTGTAAGGTGAATCCCAAAGGATATTAGACTATGTGCAGAAGGGTTCCATTGGATCCAATCAATTGAAATAGAAGAAGGAAAATGTTTTTACTTAAATGTCAAGGAAGAGATTATAGAGAGAATGATTGCAAAATAAACCAAAAATAAGAACAATTTGGAAATCTAAAGTGCAATCCAAAAATAAATTAGTGAAAGGGATGTGAGATTAGAAGATATGAACTCTAGTTCCTTAAGGATGAAGGCAGGATAATTTAAAATCAAAATTCTAGGGCATCGACTATAAAACACATTAGACTTAGGAAATTCATCCTCAGTTCAGTTGGATAATAGCAACATGCAAAAGTTGGATGTAATATTTGAAGATAGCAAGATGGACTTTGGTGCCCTAAGGATAGAGGCAGCTAATTTAGAATCAAACTTATAGGGCATTAGTGGTCACTACACATTAGAATTGGCAACATTCATAGGTCCATGCAAGTTTTGAAGATAGCAAGATGGACTTTGGTGCCCTAAGGATGGAGATGGTTAATTTGAAATTAAACTTTTAGACCACAAGTGGTCACAACACATTAGACTTATGAAATTCATCCTCAATTCAATTGGATAATAACAACATGCAGAAGTTGGATGTTAATGCAAAGGTGCACTCCACGATTTGTAATGTTATTGTTGAAAACAAGAAGGCCAATCTAAAAAATAAGGATCCTAGTGTGACAAATAAAATAAATTATGGTACAGATATTATAAAGACTGTAGGTAATACCAAGAATGGACTAAATCGACAACATACTTTGAGAGAATCTAATTCACTGATTGAGGGGGATCAAAATGGAGCCAATATTGATGGGGTAAATTGTCAAAAGAAGATATCAATTTGGAGGATTGGGTACATGATGAGGAGTCAGAGCCTGATGACCTTGGGATAAAATAAAGGTGTATAGGCCAATTAGTTGGTAAGGTGATGGGAACAATAAAGTAGAAGAAAAAGAGACATATGAAATAAAGAAAGTAGAAGTGGGAGGAGGATGCAGTGGAGAAGGGCCTAACTAACATAAAATAATTTATGACTAAATCTAAGGGAGGAAACCCTTCCCTTGGAGGGTAATGAAGATCACCTCTTGGAATGTCAAGAGCTTAAACTCCCCTAAGAAAAAACACTTGATTAAGTGTCATTTAGAAAATTTAAATGCAAATATTATATTTCTATAGGGAAAAAAATGATTCAAGAGAGGGGAACAAATTTGTAAAGTATTAGAGGCTATGGTTAGGAGAGTTTCATGGTGTCACTAGTGTTGTTGGTGGTATTGGTGTAATGCAAAAAATAAGCAACATAGAGGTCAAGTTGGTGGAATCCAAATCCAATTGGATGGAGTGTCACAAAAATAATTTCAATACTAATTGTGAATTTATCATATTTAATGTTTATGGCCCAATCAAGATAGAGGAAAAGAAGATAGTTTGGTCCATGATTAGCAACAAAATAAAAAAATTGGATAAAATTCAATTTAGTTTAGGAGGTGATTTTAATGAGATGATGGACCTAAGTGAGAAGAGTGATAGCCTTTCCAAAATCAATAAGTGATCCAAGACTTTGCGTAATTCATATAAGATATTAGTGTGATGGATTTCCCAACATCGAGTGGATTATACAGTTGGACTAACCAAACAAATGAATTTACAAACATTTTTGGAAGAATTGACAAATTAATTCTTTCACCTAATTGGTTGGATGTAACAATAACATCTGAGGGAAAAATACTTCCCATTTCAATGTCGGATCACTTCCTAATTTTCCTAGAAATCAGTATGGGTGAGAAGCTAGAGAAGTCATTTTTCAAATTTGAAACAATGTGGTGGCAAGAGGCTAATATTTTGTCATCTTTGGAAAGTTGGTGGAAAGAATTTTAGGTTTCAAGAACCCTATTTATATCCTAACAAAAGAACTACAATATCAAAAATTGAAGCTAAAAGTATGGAATATGGAGGTTTTCACAAATATATTCGGTGAGAAAGAAAGAATCGAATCATATTTGGTAAACATGAATAATAAAGTAATAAACTTTAGGATGTTCAAATATTACTTTGAGTTGGGAGAAAAGTTAAAATTGGATCACGAAAAAATTTCTTGCATGAGAAAAGATCTATTGGGGGGATAAAGCTAGGGAAACATGGCTAAAAGTAAATCATAATACAAGGTTTTTTCAGACATCTACAAAGGAAAAAAGAGGAAGGAATAGGATCAGAGAAATTTGAAAGGCTAGTGTTCAATAGCTAAGGACGGAGTGGATATTGAGAAGGAAGCAATTTCCTATTTTGAATTGTTATTAGGTACAAAACCCCAAATTGTCTTTTAGGAGAATAATATGTATGTCTCTTGCATTCTTGAGTGTGTCTCAAAAGTGGATAAAAAAATGATGATGGAAAAAGTATCACTGGAGGAAGTCTACTTCACTACTTTCTAGTTATATCCAAAACAATCTTCAGGACCTAATGGATTTCTAGCACTCTTTTTTCAAAAGTGTTGGCACTTTTTGGGAATAGATGTTTAGGAAATCGTCAAGGATTTTAGATAGAAGAAAAGGTTTGAAAAAGATGTCAACAATACTATCATTACACTCACACCCTAGAAGATTGATTTCACTACTTTTAGTGAGTTTAGACCAATTTCATTATGCAATACTATTTACAATGTACTGCCAAAGGTATTGGAAACCAATTGAAGAAGGTTTTAAGATCAATTATCTTCTAGGAGCAAAATGGTTTTATGCTTGGAAGAGAAATTACTGATGGCATAATTGTATCCAATGAAGTTATACAAACTATGGTAACAAAAAATATCAAAGGGATGATGATTAAATAATGTATGTTCGTTTGTCATTGATGTCAAACCTAGTGATCTGGATAAGTCCATATATAGTAAGACAATGAAAGATAGGTATGTATGTATGTATGAAGGTAATGTAGAATAGTAGAAGATAGGTATGTATGTATGAAGGTAATGAAGAATAGTGGAAGATAGGTATGATTTATGAAGGTAATGCAAAATGGTGGAAGATAGGTATGTATCTATGAAGATGAACAACCTTGTTGTTATGTCAGGAAGCTAGTGTTGTAAAAACAATTGTTGCAGATGTGATAGTTGTTTCAGATGTGTTTTCTAGAAGGATGTTGCTTTGAAAATGTATGTTGAAAATATGTGGATATGTTTTTCATGTTGACCAAGTTTTGGACTTGATTGTGGCAATGAAATTTGTACTCTAGATGTATGTGCAATAGTGGTAATATTGTCTAGTAGTATACAGTTGACAAGTCTTAGGGTTACAGAGCTTCGCATTTTTGTCTTGTTGTAGATATGGTAACACAACTTTTGTATGATAGTGGACAAAGATTAACATTGTTGTATTTGGGTTGTGGTACTCAGGAATTATATATAGTTATGATGGCGATTGATGATCCGACAGTTCTGACAGTGTTTACAATGCTCCACATTACTCTGCATTTTAGTTTTTGATGATGATATTTTGGAAATACATTGTTCATGACCTTAAATTATTCATGTCAAGTTGGATCATGTTTTTGTGCTTCAAAATTGTGCTTGTGGAAGTTCAAGGATATGATCATTCTGAGTCTAGCCGACCTTAGATGTTTTTGTTTTTTCTGTTGCTCTAGTTCTTGTAGCATGTGATCTGACCATTAGAACATTCTTGAAAGAAAACATGTAGAAGACCAATAGAGAAGAATTTTTGGGGAAAGTGTTCTTGAAGCTGACTTGGTGCATATACCTACTGGTATATGGTTTTCTCGATAAGGTTTGAGTTTTAAAAGAAGAGTGAGAGTGGTGTGCATGGTGTGTGTTTATGTGTGAGTGTGTGTGTAGAAGAAAGGCAGAATTGGTGTGAAAATGGATGTATGTGTGATTCGAGCAAGAAAATTGCAAAAGAGTTGCAGAGATTCTTGATAAAATCGATTGCAAGTAGTTGTTTAGATCTCTGAGTTTATCAAGAACTGGACCATTGCATATGTAGATGCAATTTTATCAGTTCATATTTGTTTCTATCTCTTAGCAGTGGGCCTTCTAACAATAAGAAATTGTAATCTGAGCAATGAGCCCTCCAACATTGAGCCTTGTAATATCATATAACTAGTTATATTATCTTGAGAGTTAACCCTCTCTGTGGTTTTTCCCTTTTAGGTTTTCCACATAAAAAATGCGATGTCTCTCTTATGGTTGTGTATCTCTTGCATTTCAATTATGTTGCATGCATTAGTTTTGTGCTAAGTTAATTGAGAATAAAATAAGTTTTAGAAGTTCCATTTATAAAAGGGGATACTGATTCACTACCTCACTCAGTATTCGAATCTATTCTAAAATTGGTATCAAAGCTTGGTTCCTTATTGCTAGCTTAACTACTTGAGGTAGATCTTGGTTGATTGAACAAATGGAACCTATGGATATGGTAGGATAATACCATTTAGATGAATAATTGAAGATATCCCTTGAAGATGTGGAGAGTGTGGAATATGAGAATGAACATTTGAAAGAAAATATCAAGGAAGCAAATGAATTAGTCAAGAAATTGAGAGAACAGATCTAGAAGTTCAAGGCAAGACATCAAGAAGTTGACAAAGAATCGAAACAAGCAAACCATATTGTTATGAGTTTGAAGCTACAAATTGAAGAGAGTAATAAAGTGGAAGAATGTCTAAAGGATACAGTCAATCAAAAGATAGAAGAATTTGGGAAGCTGGAACAAGAAATAATGAAGCTAAAGTCAGAGGCAAAAATCAGTGAAAGCAGTTCATTATTGGATAAACTGTTGACCATGTAGAAACCTCATAAAGACAAAGAAGGATTAGGTTTTCATTTTGGTGGATGCTCCAATAAGAATGACAAAGGCAAAGGCAAGGAGGAGAAGGTGGAAGCTGAAAAGAAACTTGAAGATACAAACAAGGTCCGAAATCAAGAACCTGCTGCAAGAAGACCTCTGATCCGACAACCAAATGCTTAAAGTTACCCATCATTCAATGGTTTTTTTTTTCCATTTGAATAGTTTGGACATAAGGCTATAGAATGCAGGCACAAAGTAAATCAAATACTCAATTCTTTAATTGTAAGAGTTTTGGACACAAGGCTAATAATAGAAGTTATAGATCATTTGTGAATGGAGTGAATGGATTACTTATGAATATGATGAATAAACCCTTTCATGGTTATTGTCATCTATGATATGGTTTTGGTCATAAAGCTAATCAGTGCAGATCTAGAACAACTTCAATGAATTCAGTAAAAAGGAATATCAAGTGTTACAATTGCAACAAATTTGGACATTTTTGTAATTGCTGCAGGAATGTGATTGCTTCAAAAAAGACAAATGAACCTAAGAAGGAGAATGCTATGCTATGAAGAAATAAGGAAGCAACTGGGTCTTCTATACCTAAGTTCAGTACATATAATTAATCTGGTATCTTTGTCTTAGGGGAAGCTTCAAAGAAAATTTATCTGCCCCCCATCACAAAAGAGATACACGTCATGGCCCCCAACATGTTGGTGTTGATAGTATACTCTGGTAGATTGTGTATGCAAAATACAGATGATGGCATCATTGTGACAAGATAGTTTTTAGCGGTATAACACTAGGCATATCAAACAAGTTAAACATCTATTTTCGTGATCATTTTGACATTATGTGTTGAAGAGTCTAAAGAGTGAGAGTAGTTGAAGCACATAAGAAGAATCTAAGCAAGGTTAGCATAAAAGAGGTATTTCTTTCATCCTTTCCTATGTAATCCAAGATGACTGTAATGGGTGAATCCAGTCATATAGATATTTGAAAGTTGGCAAAGGTACACTTAGATGAATTTGATCACAAGAAAATCAGAAATCTTGAAAGTTCTCTCACAGATGAAGAATCACAAAGAGTCAAAGAATTAGGGCACAAAGGTTTGGACATTTAGGGTGAGTTTTCATGGTACACCGATGAGGATTCAATCAAGTTAATTTTGAAGCGTACTTAGGATGGTTGCATGATGTTGGACAAACCCTATCAGATTACAAAGGAAGCTATCTCAGCTATTTTTGGCCTATTCTGGTAGAGAAATTTATCAAAAAAAAAAAGAAGCGAAACCCTAATTGGTGTTACGGGAGATCAGAGGGAATTTCTAATTGATACAATCATCAACCCTATGGTGAGATAGGTTGCTTATGGTGTTTCTTACAAGATTTATTTCCCAAATAGAGAAGGATCTACTTCTTCTATAGTTGTGTATGTTTCTTATTAGATGGTAAAAGAAGGCAAAGATTTTGATTTGTGTAAATTATTACGAATGAAATTGATAGATAATATCACCATGACAAAAGATGATGGATATCCTTTCTATTTGGGTTCCTTATTCATGTGCTTGATGCTTTATTTCTTGAGATCTTTACCTTTGAAGGAGAGTGTTGTATGGAAGTAAAATGTCCCTATTGGAAAGAAAATTTATAGGTATCTGAGTTGTTTAGAAGACAAAGATAAGGCATGTAAAAATCATCTCATGGATCTTCAGAAGATGTGGTGTTCTGGTTTGATTCCTAGTGTTGTTAGAACTCCTGAGGAGAGTTCCTCCTCTAATAGAAGAAGTTTGAAGAGAAGACTTACAATTTCCTCTCTGGAACTGAATAAGATAAAGAAAAGTGAAGAGAAGAAAGAAATTTTTAATCTTGATGATCCAAAACCTCCTAAAGAAGCTAAGGAAAAGATGGCCAAAATTGAAGAACAAGAAGATAGTATGGATGAAGATGACCCTTGCAGGACAACACATATATTAAGTGTGCTTGAAGAAGAAGATGGTATGAGGAAAACTGGAGATATGTGGCTTTCACGTCCATCCTATGATCAAGATAAAATTGAAGGTATTAGTTGCTTATCTACTTTGGAACAACATTACTTTAAATAATATGGTAGATATTTTACCAGATGTTCTATTTGAGCAACTCAAAGATCACTTCAAGAATTCACCTGAAGAAATTGTTAAAAAAAATGATGTACAGGAAGCTATGGAGAAAATGTGTGTTAGAGCATAGAAGAGATTATCAAAAATCATAAAAGAAATGAGAGAATGTGTTAAAGAAGTGGAAAAAGTGTATAAATACTGTCTCTAGTGGCATGCTGCTATTGAAAATTTCAAAGCTAAAATTGACTTCATGAGTCCAAGTTGAACTCCCTTGGTAAAACATTTGATGTTTTCAGTGATAAAGATGGTGCACAGAGAAAAATGATAAATTCTTTATAGTCTGAGCTCATATCAATCCAAAGACAACAAGAAGAAGTAGTGAATACTTTCTGGAAAGTAAAGGAGATAATTGAATCAAGATTAGAACATCTTTCCGGTCTCCTTGTTGAAGTAGAAAAGTGTGAGAAAAATCTTTTCGTATCGGATTCCTTATCTGATGCTATTGACTTGTTGGTGGAGAACAACAGTTTGTGTGTAAACCTCAGAATGGCTATGAATTCCTAGAAGACCTTTCTCTCAGAACTTAAAGAGAGGTAAAAGAGAATTTTCCATGTGAAGCGCAATTGAAACATCTTTTTGGGAGAATAGTTTTTGGTAACCTTTTTCTGTTGTTGTTACCCTTTGTCCTTGATGTCAAAGGGGGAGAAATATAGACATTATAAAAGGAGGAGAGATATGAGATATATATATATATATATATATATATATATATATATATATATATATATATATATATATATATATATATATATATATATATATATATATATATATATATATATATATATATATATATAAAGTAGTGAATAGAGAATAAGTAGCTAAGGGGGAGAAATAAGTGTTTACAAGTGTTTTGCCATCAATGAGAAAGGGGGAGATTGTTAGAAATGTATGTTTGGTTGTCATTGATGTTGAACTCGATGATCCAGATAGGTCTAGATATAATAAGACAGTGGAAGATAGGTATGTATGTATGAAGGTGATGCATAATAGTGGAAGATAGGTATGTATGTATGAAGGTGATGCAAAACAGTGGAAGATAGGTATGTATGTATGAAGATGAAGAACTTTGTTGTTATGTTAGGAAGATATTGTTGCAGAGAGAGTTGTTGCATATGTTTTTTCTGGAAGGATGTTGCTCCAAAAACATATGTTGACAATATGTGGATATGTTTTTCATGTTGACCAATTTTTGAACTTGGTTGTGGCAATGGAATTTGTTCTTTGTATGTATATGTAGTAGTGGTAATATCATCTAGCAGTATACAGCTGACAAGTCTTAGGGTTGTAGAGCTCCACATTTTTGTCTTATTGCAGATGTGGTAACACAACTTTGGTATGATAGTGGACATAGCTTAAGATTGTTGTATTCAGGTTGTGGTGCTCAGGAAGTATATGCAGTTGTGATGGTGATTGATGATCTGACAGTGTTTGCAATGTTATGCATTACTTCACATTTTGGTTTCTGATGATGATCTTTTGGCAATACATTGTCCATGACCTTAACTTATTTGTGTCAAGTTGGATTGTGTTTTTGTGCTTCAGAATCATACTTGTGGAGGTTTGAGGATATGATCATTCTGGGTATAGACGACCTTGGATGTTTTTGTTTTTATTTTTCTCTAGTGCTTGAAGCATGTGATCTTATCGTTGGAAGATTCTTGAAAGAAAACATGTAGAAGATTGATGGAGAAGTATTCTTGGGGAAAGTGTTCTTGAAACCGACTCGGTGCATATACCTACCAGTATATATATGTTATGGATTGCTCGATATGTTATGAGTTTTAAAAGAAGAGTGAGAGTGGTGTGCATGGTGCGTGTTCAGGTGTGAGTGTGTTTGTAGAAGAAAGGCAGAATTGGTGCGACAGTGGATGTATGTGTGATTGGAGCAGACAAATTGCAAAAGAGTTGTGGAGATTCTTGACCAGTTATGTTGCAAGTAGTTGTTTAGATCTCTAAGATTATCAAGAACTGAACCTATGCATATGTAGATGCAATTTTCTCAGTTCATATTTGTTTCTATCTCTTGACAGTGAGACTTGTAGTCATTTATAACTAGTTATGTTATCTTGAGAGTTAACCCTCTCCATGGTTTTTCCTTTTTGAGTTTTCCACGTACAAAAATCTAGTGTCTCTCTTATGGTTGTGTATCTCTTGCATTTCAATTATTTTGCATGCATTCCTTTTGTGCTAAGATTAAATGAGAATAAAATAAGTTTCAAAAGTTCAATTTGTAAAAGGGAATACTAATTCACCCCCCCTCTCAGTCTTCTGGTATGTTCAACTTAAATATAAGGAAATCTTATAATAGATTTGATTGGAGTTTTCTACTTGCGGTAATGAAAAATTTCAAGTTTAATGACTCTTGGATTGATTTTATTTGGTTTGGTATTTCCTTGACAAGATACTCTATCAATGTCAATGGATCTTTATGTGGATTCTTCGAAGAAACTAACGAACTTAAACAAGCCAAACCAATCTCACCTTTTCTATTGTAATAATGGCGGAAGCAATGGGAAGATCCTTTAAAGAGAAATGTAATACTAACTTATGGAGATGCATTAAAGTAATTGATGATACGAGGCCTATAAATCATGCCCAGTTTTTGCATGATACAACTTTGTTTGGGGAAGCCAACATGAGGGTAGCCACCAGAATCAAAGATACTCTAGAAGAATATACAAGAAAGTCTACACAAATAATAAATAAAGATAAATATTTAATTATATTCTTTAATACCAAGAAATTATCCCAAAAAGAATTGTCAATATGCTTGGCTTCTCAATTGCCTCCTTCCCTTAAAAATAATCTTGGGGCACCACTAATATTAGGCTCATGTAGATCTAGACATTGAGAGGATATTATTGCAAATTACAGAAACAAAGTCTTAGCCCAGAGAAGAAAGTGGCTAGCATTGGAAGGGAGATTAACAATGATTAAATTGGTTTATATCTTTTATGTTATGTATTGTATCCTAATGACCCACAAAATAGAGGAGAATTTGGAAAGTCTCCTTAAGATATTTCTTTGGGAAGGCTCAAAAGATGAGAAACATATCCTATTGATTCATTTGGATACTACTTGTCTACTAAAGGTTGCAGGGGGTGTAGGGTTAAGGAAAATCTAGGCCCAAAATTTGGATTTGGGGGCATAACTAGCATGGAAAATGCATAGAGAGCCAAATAGACTTTGGTGTAGAATATTTCAGAACAAGTACTTGGATTGTAATGAGCACAGTAGAATACTAACTATTGGAAACTCAATTGAGGGTTTTTTATATTTGGAGATTTATGTGAATTTATAAATAAAAGGGTCCTAGGATGATTTTCTTAAAGATAAAACCTAAAACATGTAATTGGAAATAAGAGTAAAACTCTAGAACCTAAGTCAATGTTGCTATAAAGTGGAGGATTAACATAACATGGTGTTGGATTCTAGATTGGATCAATGAGTGCTAAAAAACAATATGTTATATATTTAATTTAAACCAATTAATGAATATAGTCAAATGTGCATTCAAAATGCTAGATCAACAATAAGCATAAACAACATCTTTGCAAAATGAAATAGAACATAGAAGTGAAGAAATGAAATATGCACTTTTCCCCTCTATAAATTAATAAAGATGTTGGATTTGTATTATCACAACTTTGAAACAATAAAATTAGAGGGATTTGAAGGTTATGATATTCTATCAAAATTCAATTATATAGTTTTTGTGTTAAATTCATTGATCTGTCTTTCACGAGTAGTAATTCACATGAACCCATATATATGTATACTAAAGTTGTAGGATTTGTATTATCTATATTTTATGAGTAGTAATACATTGATCTATATTTTATAAATATGAATGATCCATATTTCTTAAAAATGATTCATTATAATATTATTACAAATCAAACATACTCAATATTCCTATCCATGAGTTTCCCAATAAATTCACATCAAAGAAACTAATGAAATTGTACATTGAATTGCTTTATTTTGTTGTGAAGGAACATTTATTGAAACTTGTATGAGTATATTGCCCAATTAAGGCAACAATCTAGACAATTAATCTTTTTTTTGTCATATAGGATAGTTTAAAATGACAAATCTCTCAAAAGCATTTCTAAGTTATTCTTAAATTAATTTATGTTGTCATTGATTGGATTTGATAATAAGCAAGGAGTTCAGGCAATTCTACAATAATTTCACATCTCCTAGCTTTAATATATGAGAACACAATTGGCTCAATATCTTATTAAATTTGCTGATAATTTGTTGATATTAATATAAGGGAAGCCCACCTAGGTTAAAATAAAATAGTGCCTAGAGTGAAAAGAAAAAATATCATTATAGTGAGGTTTTTGTGCATTTCCCAATGATATGATGTTCTTAATCATACGATATGACTAATATTTAGAGAAAAGTAGGGAATCAATTAGAGGAACGAACAACACTATACAAAATAAAAATGATAAATGAAAATGGAAGCGGTTAAGATTTACTTGGAAACAAGAACGATGGTGATTTTAGTGTTGATATACTATAATAGAAAGTCAATATTTGTAGTTTTGAATAGAATAAATGAACAAAGGTTCCTAAGATAAAGACAATCTAGGATTTCAAATGCTAGGACTAGATCATGTGGCAATCTAGTTTCATTGATGTGATTATGTCCTTGGTGGGGCATTATTTCATTTGACAAAAAAACCTTTTGTTGAAGTCTCCAATGAATGTTTGCCTCCCATCTATTCCCTATGACCCAAAGGTATGGTGCCCTATTGATTGTTGGGGGGCAGGGCTATGCTGATGGATAGTGTGATGCTAAGAAGATCCTTTGGCAGTATTTTGTGTATACATGGAAGAAGGATCGACTCCTTGATAGAAGTCAAGCCCCTAAATTGGCATAACAAGATAAGAAAATTTAAAAATAAAGAATTATCGATGTCAATTAATTACACCTAATGTAAACTAAGACTAGTAGAAACTACGATTGTTGATGCATGTGATTGAATTTCTAAGTGTAAGATGTTAATAATTGATAATAAAAGGGTCCTGGGATGATATCCTTAAACATACAACCTTTGCAATGCAATCTGGAATAAGAATAAAACTCTAGGAACTAAGTTTATATTGCTATAAAGTGGAGGATTAACATAACATGGCACTAGATTCAAGATTGGATCAATGAGTGCTCAAAAAATATTATTATGGTAAATTTCAATTAATTAATAAACATAGTCAATGTGCATCCAAAATGCTAGATCGACAATAAGCATAAACAACATCTTTGCAAAATTAAATAAAACATAGAAGTGAAGAAGTCAAATATGCACGTTTCTCCTCTATAAGTATAATAAAGTAGTTGGATTTATATTATCACATAATTTAACACAATAAAATTAGTGGGCTTTATTGTCGACACCTTTCATCCATACGTTATACCACTTCTTAGCCCCCCAGCGTCACCCTTACCCTACATGAACCTGTCGAGTGCCCTACCTCCATAGAGTTAAAAGCCCTATCTCAGGCAACAATATAACCTCCCCCCCCCCCCCCCCCCCCTCTATATCAACTCATGGTTGGGTGGGCCGCACCCAATCGAGCTACCCCCCCCCTACCCCCAGTCGAATTGAGCAGGGAAGAGCTAGCAGGCTGATTAATAAGAGGGGTCAGGGCCCTACTATTATAAGGGTAATTATTTAGCTCATTAGTATAGCCCCCACCCATCCCCACACCAACTAGAGTCGGGTTCAATAAGCCAACCCTTTCATAAGTTGTAGTTCACATGAACCCATCTCTCATAAATGAAAATGATCAAGTGACACTTGTTACATCCATATAATTATTATATATATATAACTTTCCTTCCAAATCAAACATACTCATTCCAACACCGCTTCCACTTAACTTCCCACCCACAAGTGTCCCAATAAAATTTGTGCTCAAAAGTTTGAATAAAGAACATTCTAGGAAAGTCTATTGAACACGAGATTCAATGAATTGACTTTCTAGGTGATAACCATGCCAACGAGTGTATGACTCCTCAAAGTCTTTTCTGACTGCCTCACCTTCACCTTCCTCGATCATAGTCCTCCTTCAACATGTACCTAATTATACCGAATTCCACTGACTGTCTGTGTTTCTCCTTTCACGTGCACCACAAATTCGCGGTAAATTGTGGAGCCCCCGCTACAATAGCATCATCGTCATCTCTGAACATGCATTTTTCAATTTCAAACTCGGAAGCACACCCTGAATTTCCTCTACACCTGCTCTTCCTCTTCCTCTTCCTCTTCCTCTTGCCTATAAAATACAGGATGCCCAGCTCATCCTTTCGCATCATAGCAATTGATAAGGAGCAATTCCAAGGCGGTAGATTTAGTCAATTGCGTAACACCATTTCCTCTTTCTCTTCGCACCATAGCAATTCTATTGCTACCAGAGGATTAAGTCGATTGGGTAACATAAGTACATAGAGCAATATGCAACTCATGATGACAACACCCCTTTCTCGGAGAGCAACCTCCAATGGCCATGGTGAAGACTCTCCTTACTTTGATGGGTGGAAAGCCTATGACAGAAATCCTTACCATCCCCACAAAAACCCATCTGGAGTTATTCAAATGGGCTTAGCAGAAAATCAGGTGCCTATTCATTCATTCTTATGCATTCCTGTAGGCTAAATTCATATACTTGTTTCTCTGTTTAGCAGAGCTGTAAATTAATATGCCATTGCTTTTCCCAAATGTCTTGCAGCTTTCCTTCGATTTAATAGAAAAGTGGGTGAGAGAACACCCAGAGTCTTCCATTTGCACGCAGGAGGGCATTGCCGGCTTTAAGGAGACTGCCAATTATCAAGACTATCATGGCCTCCCCAAGTTCAGAGAGGTACACATTTTCAGCTGAAAATTAGTGCTAATATAGAAAATCTAATATCATGGGAATTTTATATTTCATCATATTTATAATATTTCCTCAAAATTGGCATTGCATTGACGAGATGGATGATGGTTAAAAATAGACTAATTCAATAAATTTGACTTAAAACTATTCAATTGAATTCTCAATAAATAATATATAGCATTTAGTCAAACTCATAAAATAAAAACTATACAATTTAACTAAATTCCTGAGTTATTATTGCAATAGACTTTATTAACCATTTATGATGGACTATTAATGCAGGGCATTGCATTATTTATGGAGGAAGTGGGAGGAGGAAGAGTGAAGTTTGATAAAGATAGAATAGTTCTCACTGCAGGAGCAACTGCAGCTCATGAAGTTCTAACATTTTGTGTGGCAAATCCAGGAGAGGCTTTCCTTGTTCCATCCCCATATTATCCTGGGTAAGTAAAGCTTAAATCTTTTAATACTAAGAATCTACCTTTTTTCAAATTTCTACATAAAATATTCAAGATTCACCTTATTTATCAACCACATAACATTGTTTTGATTATATGTGTTTAAGTGGATATTGAAGCTAGTCTTTCAATTAATAGATAAATCTAATATTTGCAAATATTGACAAACAGGTTTGATAGAGATCTAAAGTGGCGGACTGGAATAGAGCTGATACCAGTGGTGTGTAGCAGTTCCAACAATTTTCAGGTGTCAGTGAGTGCACTTGAAGAAGCATACACAGAGGCCAAGTGTCGTAAGATACGAGTGAAGGGAATTCTAATAACAAATCCATCCAACCCACTAGGAACCACAATGGATGAGCAAACACTGAGAAGCATATTACATTTTGCAACAGAGAAGAAGATTCATCTGATCTGTGATGAGATCTATGCAGGATCAGTGTTTTCTGGTCCAAGGTTTGTGAGCATTGCAGAGGTAGTACAAAGTCAAATGGAGCGTGATCATGTTCACATTGTTTACAGTCTATCAAAGGACATGGGATTGCCTGGATTCAGAGTGGGAGCCATCTATTCATATAATAACAAGGTTGCTATGGCGGCACGTAGAATGTCAAGTTTTTGCATGGTTTCTTCACAAACACAATACTTGTTGGGTGGGATGCTGAGTGACAGGGAATTTGTGAGAGAATATATTAAGGAGAATAAGAAGAGGCTACAAGAGGCGCATAATGTGTTTGTGCAAGGATTGTGCAAGGTGGGAATTAAATGTTTAGCCAATAGCAATGCAGGGCTTTTTTGTTGGGTGGACCTTCGCCATCTTCTCCACAAAGATTCTGAGCATGCACTTTGGAAGATAATAATTGAAGAGATTGGACTGAATGTATCTCCTGGGTTGTCATGTCATTGTAAAGAGGAAGGATGGTTCAGATTTTGCTTTGCTAACACGACCTCGGCTACAATGCAAGAAGCACTCTCTAGAATTAAGCATTTGACTGAAAGAAGGAGCAAGCTTTCCACAATCTCCAGCTCATCTACACTAACATTTCATACAACACGTCCTAAGAATCTCTTCCTCTCTATTGATGGATCTCTAATAGCAAACATGAGTTGTCTCAATAGCCCTCGCACCCAAATTGCATCCAAGTGCTATCTCAATAGCCCTCACACTCCAATCACATCCATGTGTTATCTCAATAGCCCTCGAACCCCAATCACATCCAAGTGATCTCCACATACTTTCTATACAGATTACCATTCAATTGTCTTCTTCATTTTGTTTATGGGAAAATCAATTCTTTATTCTTTAATGGTTTGTAAGGGAGAAGCAATTGCCTTGTTCCCAATGCGAAATCCATTCCATCCAATAAATTTTTTTATTACAAATTCTTTAATTATTGTTGCTTAGTGTACCTAATAAGAAGAGCAATTGGTTATTTTTCTACAAATTCAAGATTAAATAATATATTTAAATTTTGATTTTAAAAACATACCACAATGTAATGCAAATTGAAGGTCGCATAATTCATTCACATGGTTGAAATAATTCTCTATTGTTTCAAACACTTATGCAAATAGCATGTACGTTACAATAGTCAAAAAAGTAATAGTAATCTAAAAGTGGTAAATAGTTATCCTCTTTTATTGACCAAAATTTACCTTTGACCATTGAAGTGAGTATGGTTTAAGAATAACCCTCCAAGACAAATATCTTTGGGTATAGAACAAAATTATTTCCTTCCAAACTATGTTTGTGGATTTTTCAAGATTTACATATCTTATTTAGTTATTATTGGAATAAATGCTTCCAGCGCAAGTTTGCTTAGGTCAAATAATTATAAAATTTAATTAAAGCTTAAGATTAAAAAATAAAACTTAAATAACAAATACAAAACTAATTTATGGAATTTAAATAATTCAAATGTGATATTTAGCTTGAGATTTGGATGGAAGATTATACTATAATAGCTATCAAGAATTGATTCATCAATGCATAGAAAAATAAAAACTTCTGAAATGAATGCCTTGGAACATGTAACTAATTTTATCTTACTCTTGTTCAAATTGCACTAGTGAAACTAAACATTTTTACCCACAAAGATTGGTCTAATAAACAAAAGTAAACTTAAGTTATAGAAGTGAATGAGAAAAAAATGATGACTATTGCAGAGGAACCTCAACTAAATTGTACTCCTTTTTCAAGTGAGGTGGTTAGCACTATTTAGGAACTTGCTGCACAAAAAAATTATCACCTTTATTGACGCATCTAGGTAAACTGATTTTACAACGATAAAAAAATATCAAAGAAAATGAGAAACTATGTGGTATGGTTAGGATGTGTTATAGTCACCAACAAACTCAATCTTCTAGGATCACTTGCAAGACCAAAAAGATCCCTTCCACAAGAGAGTAGCAAGACAAAAATAATGCTTCATTATGGGCATAATGAATTTTATTGAATCAGATACTACATCACAATTTATACATATGAGATCTTTATTATATAGACAAATTTGATAGGTAGGATTAGATAAGATTGCGACATGTGCCTTAATCCTATACAATGACACAACTAACAAGATAAATATTCAAAGACCTAGGAATAAAGACTTATATGCCAAAAGATAAGATTATATATCTAATTTAAAACTAAGACTTGTAGAAATATTTCAAAGACCTAAGTAAACTTAACATATGAATAGGACCTACTAGTGAACCAATTAATAAAACACTTTATTCACACCAACACCTCCCTTAAGTGCAATTCAAGGAGTAGTAGATATATGAAAATGATGATTATGATTATAAATATTTTCTAGTAGACTATGTTAGTTACCCATTTGCAATACAATCTCTCATAAAGAAGAAGAAAATAAAACCATGTGGGACAAAACAACCCTCCAAAAGAGAGAAAAGATGAAATGATAAAAGTTCAATGAAAGAGTGGTGAATAGAGAACTCAATGGTATCCCCCAACACATCCCTCATAAATATGCAATCAATTATCCCTCCATAGGAAGAAAAGAGAGATACTATGTATCTCCCCTACAATGTATAATGCCCTAGAAAAATGGTGAATGGTTGAAGACAAAACATAATCCAATGCCTACAAGCAACATTTTTTTCCTTTCAAAAGAAACAAGAAAAAGTACAAATGCAAGAATGCTTCCCACTCTAGATAGGAAATAGGTAGGAATAAGAATTTGTATGAATTAAGATTGTGTGTATAATTTTCTAATGTGTCATCAAGTCTATGGTAGATGATGATGCCATAATCCAATTAGGTACATGCCCAATTAATGAAAAATGATGCAATTATAGATCTTTGCTAGTAGACCATATTCATTACCCATTTGCAATACAATATCTCATAAAGAAGAATAAACTAAAACTATGTGGGACAAAACAACCCGCCAAAAGAGAGAAAAGATGAAATGATGCAAGTTCAATGAAAGAGTGATGAATAGAGAACTCAATGGTATCCCCCAGCACATCCATCATAAATATGCAATCAATTATCCCTTCATAGGAAGAAAAGAGAGAGACTATGTAGCTCCCCTAAAAAAATGGTGAATGGTTGAAGACAAAGTATAATCCAATGCCTAAAGCAACTTTTTTTCCTTTCAAAAGAAATAAGAAAAAGTACAAATGCAAGCATGCTTCCCACTCTGGATGGGGAATTTGTATGAATTAAGATTGTCTCTCTAAAATTTTCTTGTGTGTCATCAAGTCTATGGTAGATGATGATGCCACAATCCAATTAGGTACATTCCCAATCAATGAAAAATGATGCATGATGATGATGATGATTATAGATCTTTTCTAGTAGAACATTTTCACTACCCATTTTCAATACAATCTCTCATAAAGAAGAAGAAGAAAATAAAACCATGTGGGACAAATAAACCCTCCAAAAGAGAGAAAAGATGAAATGATGCAAGTTTGATGAAAGAGTGATGAATAGAGAACTCAATGATATCCCCCAACATATCCATCATAAATATGCAATCAATTATCCCTCCATAGGAACCAAAGAGAGAGACTATGTAGCTCCCCTACAATGTATAATGCCCTACAAAAATGGTGAATGGTTGAAGACAAAACATAATCCAATGCCTACAAGAAACATTTTTTCCTTTCGAAAGAAACAAGAAAATGTACAAATGCAAGAATGCTTCCCACTCTGGATAGGGAATTGGTAGGAATAAGAATTTGTATGAATTAATATTGTGTCTCTAAAATTTTCTTGTGTGTCATCAAGTCTATGGTAGATGATAATTCCATAATCCAATTAGGTACATGCCCAATCAATGAAAAATGATGCATGATGATGATTATGATTATATATCTTTGCTAGTAGACCATGTTTGTTACCCATTTGCAATAAAATCTCTCATAAAGAAGAAGAAAATAAAACCATGATGTGGGACAAAAAAACCCTCCAAAAGAGAAAAAAGATGAAATGATGCAAGTTCGATGAAAAAGTGATGAATAGAGAACTCAATGGTATCCCCCAACACATCCATCACAAATATGCAATCAATTATCCCTCCATTGGAAGGAAAGAGAGAGAATATGTATCTCCCCTACAATGTATAATGCCCTACAAAAATGGTGAATGGTTGAAGACAAAACGTAATCAAATGCTTACAAGCAATATTTTTTCCTTTCGAAAGAAACAAGAAAAAGTACAAATGAAAGAATGCTTCCCACTTTGGATGGGGAATTGGTATGAATAAGAATTTGTATGAATTAAGATTGTGTCTCTAAATTTTTCTTGTGTCATCAAGTCTATGGTAGATGATGATGCCATAATCCAATTAGGTACATGCCCAATCAATGAAAAAAGATGCATGATGATGATCATGATTATAGATCTTTTCTAGTAGACCATGTTCGTTACCCATTTGAAATAGAATCTCTCATAAAGAAGAAGAAAATAAAACCACGTGGGACAAAACAACCCTCCAAAAGAGAGAAAAGATGAAATGATGCAAGTTCTATGAAAGAGTGATGAATAGAGAACTCAATGGTATCCCCCAGCACATCCATCATAAATATGCAATCAATTATCCCTCCATAGGAAGGAAAGAGAGACTATTAGCTCCCCTAAAATGTATCTATCCTACAAAAATTGTGAATGGTTGAAGACAAAACAAAATCTAATGCCTACAAGCAACATTTTTTTCCTTTCTAAAGAAACAAGAAAAAGTACAAATGCAAGATTGATTCCCACTCTAGATAGGGAATTGGTAGGAATACGAATTTGTATGAATTAAGATTGTGTCTCTAAAATTTTCTTGTGTGTCATCAAGTCTTTGGTAGATGATGATGCCATAATCAAATTTGGTACATGCCCAATCAATGAAAAATGATGCATGATGATGACCATGATTATAGATCTTTGCTAGTAGACCATCTTCATTACCCATTTTCAATACAATCTCTCATAAAGAAGAAGAAAATAAAACCATGTGGGACAAAACAACCCTCAAAAATAGAGAAAAGATGAAATGATGCAAGTTTGATGAAAGAGTGATGAATAGAGAGCTCAATGGTATCCCCCCAACACATCCATCATAAATATGAAATCAATTATCCCTCCAAAGGAAGAAAAGAGAGAGAGAATATGTAGCTCCCCTACAATGTATAATGCCCTACAAAAATGGTGATTGGTTTCAAAGACAAAACATAATCCAATGGCTACAAGCAAAAAAATTTCCTTTCAAAAGAAACAAGAAAAAGTACAAATGCAAGAATGCTTCCCACTTCGGATGGGGAATTGGTAGGAATAAGAATTTGTATGAATTAAGATTGTCTCTGAAATTTTCTTGTGTGTCATCAAGTCTATGATTGTAGATGATGATGCCATAATCCTATTAGGTACATGCCCAATCAATGAAAAATGATGCATGATGATGATCATGATTATAGATCTTTGTTAGTAGACCATGTTTCTTACCCATTTGAAATACAATCTCTCATAAAGAAG
This sequence comes from Cryptomeria japonica, assembly GCF_030272615.1. Lineage (NCBI taxonomy): Eukaryota > Viridiplantae > Streptophyta > Pinopsida > Cupressales > Cupressaceae > Cryptomeria > Cryptomeria japonica. Next base: position 350,334,942 of record NC_081412.1, on the reverse strand, counting down.
AAGAAAATAAAACAATGTGTGACAATACAACCCTCCAAAAGAGAGAAAAGATGAAATTATGCAAGTTCGATGAAAGAGCGATGAATAGAGAACTCAATGGTATCCCCCAGCACATCTATCATAAATATGCAATCATTTGTCCCTCCATAGAAAGAAAAGAGAGAGACTATGTAGATCCCCTACAATGTATAATGCCCTACAAAAATGGTAAACTGTTGAAGACAAAATATAATCCAATGCCTACAAGTAACATTTTTTCCTTTCGAAACAAACAATAAAAAGTACAAATGTAAGAATGCTTCCCACTCTGGATGGGTAATTAGTAGGAATAAGAATTTGTATAAATTGAGATATTGTCTCTAAGTTTTCTTGTGTGTCATTAAGTCTATGGTAGATGATGATGCCATAATCCAATTAGGTACATTCCCAATCAATGAAAAATGATGCATGATGATGATTATGATTATAGATCTTTGCTAGTAGACCATGCTTGTTACCCATTTTCAATATAATATCTCATAAAGAAGAAGAAGAAAAAACCATGTGGGACAAAACAACCCTCCAAAAGAGAGAAAAGATGAAATTATGCAAGTTCGATGAAAGAGTGATGAATAGAGAACTCAATGGTATCCCCCAACACATCCATCATAAATATTCAATCAATTATCCCTCCATAGGAAGTAAAGAGAGATACTATGTAGCTCCCCTACAATGTATCATGCCCTATAAAAATGGTGAATGGTTGAAGACAAAACATAATCCAATGCCTACAAGCAACATTTTTTTCCTTTCGAAAGAAACAAGAAAAAGTACAGATGCAAGAATGCTTCCCACTCTAGATAGGAAATAGGTAGGAATAAGAATTTGTATGAATTAAGATTGTGTGTATAATTTTCTAATGTGTCATCAAGTCTATGGTAGATGATGATGCCATAATCCAATTAGGTATATGCCCAATTAATGAAAAATGATGCATAATGATGATCATGATTATAGATCTTTGCTAGTAGACCATATTCATTACCCATTTTAAATACAATATATCATAAAGAAGAATAAACTAAAACTATGTGGAACAAAACAACACTCCAAAAGAGAGAAAAGATGAAATGATGCAAGTTCAATGAAAGTGTGATGAATAGAGAACTCAATGGTATCCCCCAACACATCCATCATAAATATGCAATCAATTATCCCTTCATAGGAAGCAAAGAGAGAGAGACTATGTATCTCCCCTACAATGTATAATGCCCTACAAAAATGGTGAATGGTTGAAGACAAACATAATCCAATGCCTACAAGCAACATTTTTTCCTTTCGAAAGAAACAAAAAAAGGTACAAATGCAGGAGTGCTTCCCACTCTAGATAGGGAATTGGTAGGAATAAGAATTTGTATGAATTAAGATTGTGTCTCTAAAATTTTCTTGTGTGTCATAAAGTCTATGGTAGATGATGATGCCATAATCCAATTAGGTACATGCCCAATCAATGAAAAATGATGCATGATGATGATTATGATTATAAATCTTTTTTAGTAGACCATGTTCGTTAACCATTTGCAATACAATCTCTCATAAAAAAGATCAAAATAAAACCATGTGGGACAAAAAAACCTTACAAAAGAGAGAAAGGATGAAATGATGCAAGTTCTATGAAAGAGTGATGAATACATAACTCAATGGTATCCCCCAGCACATCCATCATAAATATGCAATCAATTATCCCTCCATAGGAAGCAAAGAGAGAGACTATGTATCTCCCCTACAATGTATAATGCCCTACAAAAATGGTGAATGGTTGAAGACAAAACATAATCCAATGCCTACAAACAACATTTTTTCCTTTCAAAAGAAACAAGAAAAAATACAAATGCAACAATGCTTCCCACTTTGGATGGGGAATTGGTACGAATAAGAATTTGTATGAATTAAGATTGTGCCTCTAAAATTTTCTTTTGTGTCATCAAGTCTATGGTAGATGATGATGCCATAGTCCAATTAGGTACATTCCCAATCAATTTAAAATGATGCATGATGATGATCATGATTATAGATATTTTCTCATAGACCATGTTCGTTACCAATTTTCAATACAATCTCTCATAAAGAAGAAAAAAAATCCATGTGGGACAAAACAAACCTCCAAAAGAGAGAAATGATGAAATGATGCAAGTTCGATGAAAGAGTGATGAATAGAGAACTCAATGGTATCCCCCAACACATCCATCATAATTATGCAATCAATTATCCCTCCATAGGAAGCAAAGAGAGAGACTATGTAGCTCCCCTATAATGTATAATGCCCCATAAAAATGGTGTGATTGAAGACAAAACATAATCCAATGCCTACAAGCAACATTTTTTCCTTTCGAAAGAAACAAGAAAAAGGTAAAAATGCAAGAATGCTTCCCACTCTGGATAGGGAATTGTTAGGAATAAGAATTTGTATGAATTAAGATTGTGTTAGTAGCAATCAAGAAGGATTAATGAGAGGGGGGGGGTGAATCAGACTTCACCGAATCATAGCAAATTAAACTCCAAAACATAAACTGATAAAATGCAACAATAACAGATAAGAAAATTAATAGCACAACACACAACACCAAGATTTTGACTTGGAAAACTCGGTTAAGGGGAAAAAAATGGTGGGAACCTATCCACGGTAAGATGATACTGTGTAGTAGTATGTGAAAATATTACAATGCGAAATGCACATGCATTCAGGCACGCTACCTAGAGCTCACTGCTCAAAAGATATGCCCAGAAGGATACAACCATCAGGGAAGTCTCACTGACTTACAATATGATTCAAACTATAATCTGGAAGGAATGAACTACAATGATAACATCTACAATTGCCTAATGCCAGTTCTGGTTAAGCACAGTTGTCTGTCCTGTAACTCCAATCTCACCACAACACTTTGTTGAATGATATAACCTTGTTTGCACATTTAACTCTCTCTGATAATGCAGACACTATACCAACACCTAAATTACATAAGTATATCACCTATATATACAAATCATCAACCTTGATAACAAGGTCGGCTAAACCCTCAACCCTCAACTCATAATTATGAAAATTACATTACACGATACAAAGATCGACCACTAGACCAATATTATAATCTACATTACATAGCATGGACCTAATTCAAATTCCCAAATGATTACATCCACCGAAAATCCCACCAAGATCAACTGCAACACGCTACACCACCAGAAATATTGCATAACACGCAAATCATCACCAGTTCATAAAAATCACCAAAAACTCGCACAACCATCAATGCGGATCACCAAAACAAATAGGAAATGATTAGGAAACACCAACAAGCACATTAGAATCATCCAGAATAGTTTCACCAATGCCTCTTTTTAAATCTTCACCAGTCAACATCTCAAAGCTCAAGAACACAACCAATCAGCAACTATCATGAGGATATTTAACTTGCGAAGCACCAAATCATGAACCATCAGAATAACCTACATGAATATGTTGACATCAATAACAACAACATATCCTAGCAGCAACAATGATCAACCAAATCCAACAATCTCCCCCTTTGGCATTAATGGCAACATATGAATGTGAAAAACAGTCAATGCAAAGAAAGAAGATATCACCAGCAGAACTCCCCCTAAGATAAGATAGATAAAGAATTTTTTCACATGATCTCTCTCCCCCTTTGGCAACAATACCAAAGCTCACCAAAATTGAAAACCAAACTCTCCTTAAACAGAAACATGAATCTCTCTCCCCCTGGGATATACAACCAAATCAACAGACTACTCCAATAGAGGAGAAACACCATCTCATCAATCTGGATAAAAGAATAAGGCTCTAAATTCCACCGGATTGATGCAAATCAATGCATCTAGTTCTCATCACAAGGGGTGGATACCCCTAACTTGTCTCTCAAATAGACAAATGTATCTGCAGGCAAAGGCTTAGTAAAAATATCAGCAATTTGTTCCTTTGTAGATACATATTCCAACTTCACCTTCTGTTCACTGACTTGCTCTCTCAAGTAATCATATTTGATTGATATATGCTTAGTTTTTGAATGTTGCAGTGGATTCTTTGACATGTTTATAGCACTCGAATTATCACAGTATATAACAGTAGGCTTATCATAAATAACTCTAATAACTTTCAACATTTGCTTCATCCAAACTATATAAGTGCAATAACTAGTAGCAGCTATGTACTCAACTTCAATAGTAGATAAAGACATTGAATCTTGTTTCTTACTAGCCCATGAAACCAAATTCTTACCCAAAAAGAATGCTCCATCGGTAGTACTCTTTCGGTCATCAACATCACTAGCCCAATCTGCATCAGTGTAAGCACACAACATGAAATCATCATTCTTTGGATACCATAAACCATAATATTCAAATCCCTTTAGATATCTGAATATTCTTTTAACATCAGTGACATGACTCTCCTTCAGATCAACTTGATATCTAGCAGCCATACACACAACATGCATAATGGCAGACCTAGTTTGAGTAAGATATAATAGTCCACCAACCATAGATCTATGCAAACTCTAATTAGCTTTAGGAGATTGATCATTTTTAGACAATTTACAACCAGTTACCATAGGAGTTCCATCCGGTTTGGAATCATCTAGTCCAAACTTTTTCAGCAACTCCTTCACATACTTAGTTTGAGATATAAAGATACCTTTTCCTATCTATGCAAATTGCAAACCTAAGAAAAATTTCATCTCACCAATCATAGACATCTCAAATTATTTTTGCATATCACTGACAAACTCCATACTCATATCATCATCACCATCAAAGATAATGTCATCAATAAAGACTTCAACAATCAAAATGTTATCATTTTCAATCTTAAAGTACAAATTACTATCAACAACACCTTTGATAAATCCCATTTTTAGCAAGTATTTGTCTAATCTAGCATACCAGGCTTTAGGAGCTTGTTTCAATCCATAAAGTACTTTCTTTAGCTTACATACCATTTCTCCATCATCTGAATGTGAAAATCCATCAAGTTGTTCAATGTAAACTTCTTCTTCTAGATCACCATTCAAAAATGCAGTTTTGACATCCATCTAATATACCTTGAAATCTTTATAAGAAGCATAAGCAAGCAACAATCTAACAGCTTCAATTCTAGCAACCAGAGAAAAAGTTTCTTCATAATCAATCCCTTCTTGTTGTGAATATCCTTTGCAGACCAGTCTGGCTTTATTTCTAACTACTTCACTAACTTCATTCAATTTGTTCCTAAAAACCCATTTAGTACCAATAACATTTTTATCCTTAGGTCTAGGCACAAGTTCCCAAGTGTTGTTCTTTTCAATTTGATCTAACTCTTCTTCCATGGCTCTAATCTAGTTATCATCTTTATAGGCTTCAACAACATCTTCAGGTTCAACTTTAGAAATCAAACATATTTCTTCTGCAGCTAACCTTCTTCTAGTCATCACACCTTTATTCTTATCACGAATAATCTGATTCTCAAAATGATTCAATCTTACATACCTCGGAGTCTTCTGATTTTTTTGATCTTCAGGTTCCTGCACATCATCACCACCAACAACAACATGTGGATTCACAGTCTCTACCGGATCATTCTGCTTAGGCTCTTCGGGTTGAATAGGAGCTAAAAAAAACATGTTGACCTTCATCATAAGCTCTGATATCCTTCCAAAGGTTTTCATCCACCTTCACACTTTCACTCTCAACTATGTTTCTCAGTCTCTTATTATAGCACCGATAGGCTTTTCTATTTATAGATTATCCTAAGAAGATACCTTCATCACTTCTAGGATCAAACTTTCCTATATCTTCATCTCTTTTGATATAACATTTGCTACCAAAAACTTTGAAATATTTCACAATAGGAACATGACCAAACTAAAGCTCATAAGGGGTCTTACCGGTATCACCTTTGATATGAACTCCATTGAATGTATAGACTATAGTACTAATAGCTTCTCTCTATTAGACCTTCAAAACATTTCCTTCAATCAACATAGTTCTTGTAGCATCTAAAACAATATAGTTCTTCCTTTCAACAATCCCATTCTGTTGTGGGGTCCTAGGAGCAAATAGTTGTCTATTGATTCCATGCATCTCACAGAAATAATTGAACTCACCAGAACAAAATTCTCCACATCTATCTGATCTCAAGCACTTCAACTTCAATCCAGACTTAGTTTCAACTTTAGCTTTGAATATCTTGAATTTCTCAAATGCTTCTGATTTTTCCTTCAAAAAGACAACCCACATCATTCTAGAATAATCATCAATTAGCAGCATAAAGTATCTATCACCCTGCACACTTCTAACATTTGTAGGTCCATACATATCAGTATGCACAAGATCTAATAATCCATCTAATGTGTACCGTTTACTCTTGAAATAAATTCTTGCTTTCTTACCCAACTGACATTCCTTACATACTGGATTAACAAGTTTAACAATCTTAGGTAGATATCTAACAACTTGTGAAGAATAGATCTTGATCAATGAATCAAAGTTTACATGACACATCCTTCTATGCCACAACCAACTCTCATCTATCTTAGCAATCAAACAACTTTTCTCACTAGCATTCAAAAGAAAAATGTTACCTTTAGTCTTAGTCCCAGGTGCAATTTCTATATCGGAGGCATTCAAGATCTTGCATTTACCATCTTTGAATTGTAGATCATAACCCTTGTCAACCATCTGTCCAACACTCACAAGATTATGCTTTAGTACTTCAACATACAAAACATCATCAGTGTTATGATTACCATAAAAAGAATTAGAACCTCTCCCACGGATTACACAGACTTTGTCATCTCCAAATCTAGCTATTCCACCATCATACATTTCCATGCTCACAAATTTTATTTTATCACTAGTCATATGATGTGGACAACCAATGTCAATCACCCATTCACCTTTTTCTTCTACCTTTGCAGCCAAAGCTTTCTCCTCAACAAAACAACTAGAGGAATCAATAGACAAAGGTCTATCTTCTTTAATGGCAATAAACACAACTTCATCTCCTTCTGATTCTTCATCTGTAACATAATAACAATTCTTCTATTTCCTAAACTTCTGGTTAGACTTATAAGGCTTATCATAATTTTCATGCTTCTCATATCTATCATTACTATCAAACTTATCATGTATGTCATACTTATCCATTCTCTCCGGACATCTAGAAGTAAAATGTCATATCTTGTTACAAGAAAAACATTTCAAGGCCAACTTTTCATCATACTTACCGACACCTTTAGGTAATATCTAGGTAATCAATGCTTCAATCTCATCAAGCTCTCTTTCTTTCCCTACTATATCTCTTCTTTCTCTTTCATAGTTGGATATCCTACACTCATCAGGGTCATATTTCTGCTTATCGGACACAAATTCTGATGCCTTGAATGTTGTCTCTAACTTTCCATGTGATTCTCTAAATTTTCTCATCTCAAATGCAACAAGTTTTCCAACCAACACATCTCTTGTCACTGTAGTTACACTCTGGATCTCATCAATAGTGGAAACCTTATGTTTATAAGCAAGAAGCAAAGATCTCAGCACCTTATCAACAATCTCATCTTCTTCAATCTTTCCACCGACAAATATGATACCAAGGACAAGCTCATTCACCTTAGCCATGTATGAATGTATGTTCTCATCATCTCTCATCTTCAATGTCTCATACTTTCTTTTTAAACTATGCAACTTAGAAACTTTCACTTGACTATCACCTTCATACAAGATCTCAAGCTTCATGCAGATCTCATGGGCGGTCTGAAGTTCCATGACATTTGTCATTTTAGAATCAGTCAGGGCATCGAGTAATGCTTCCTTCACTCTGATGTTATATTCAACTTCCTTAACCTCATAAGGAGTGGATGCTCCATTATGAGGAACAACATAGGCATTCTTAGTAATCTTCCAATAATCTTCTCCAAGACATTTCAAATGCACCTCCATTCGTCTCTTCCATGTAGTATAGTTGCTTCCATCAAAACTCGGACTATCCTTCTTGAAAAGAATATCTTGATTTGCCATCCTGGATCTCCTCAAGCGATTAAGATTCTATTGGAGACTCTAGCTCTGATACCAATTGTTAGCAACAATCAAGAAGGAAGACTGAGAGGCGGGGGGGTGAATCGGTCTTCATTGGATCACAACAAATTAAACTCCAAAACATAAACTGATAAACTGCAATAATAACAGATAATCAAATTAACAACACAACACCAAAACTTTGACGTGGAAAACCCGGTTAAGGGAAAAACCATAGTGGGAACCTACCCATAATAAGATGATACTCTGTAGTAGTATGTGAAAATATTACAATGGGGAATGCACATGAATTCAAGCACATTGCCTAGAGCTCACTACTCAAAAGATATATGCCTGGAAGGCTACAACCCTCAGGGAGGTCTCACTGACTTCCAATATGATTTAGACTACAATCCGGAAGCAATTAACTGCAATGATAGCATCTACAAATGCCCGATGACAGTTTTGGTTAAGCACAATTGTTTGCCCTACAACTCCAATCTCACCACAACACTTCGCTGAATGATATATCCTTGTTCGCACATTTATCTCTCTCTGGTAATACACACAATACCAACACCTAAATTACATAAGTATATCACCCTCAACCCTCAACTCATAATTATAAAAATTACATTACATGATACAAAGATCGACCACCAAACCAATATTATGATTTACATTACATAGCGTAGATGTATAAAAATGACCATATTCTTAAATGAATATTCAATGTTCATTTTATTCTCATTCCTCTATTTAGTTAAATATAATTTAATTAAATCACCCACATTCTTCTATTTAATTAAATAAATTATTCAATTTATTTATTTAAATTCACTTAAGCTCTTTATGTCTTTTAATTGAATAAAGCGTTTTATTTAATTAAATCCCTTCTCCCTACTTTTTAATTAAATTTACATTTAATTAAATAGTTTACCCCAATTAAATAAATCTAATTTATTTAATTTCCCAACTTGCAACCAAATTAAAATAAAACAATTTATTTTAATTAATCCTATTATTCCTCATCCACTTGCATTTTTCTACATCTCCCACTTGCATCCTAATCCCCTGCCAAAATTCTTCTAGAATCCATCTAATCCTAATCAATAACCCAAACCCATCAATTATCCCCTTTCCCTAAATGTGAGGAGGTCACTTCTCAAATTTGGAGTAAAGTCTTCAAAAGGCATTAAAGCCTTTATACCTTCAACAAGTTAACTTGTTGAATACCCCCAAATTTGGAAGGACTCTTACAAATTTGTCCCCAAAGTCTTCAAACCATTAATGGTTAACTAACCCTTAGTGGCATGGTTAGAGACTTTTTGACTAACTAAAACCCTCATCTAACCTAGGGGTCTCATCAAGCATTCATTGCTTTGACCATGGTTATCCCTTTAACCTTTGCACAAGAGTTTACCCCTTGGGTAAAAGCTTTATCCATTGGATAACTCTAACCTAACCTTAACCCTTACCTTCTAAGGTAACCATGAGGTCTTCTCAAGCATTTAATGATTCTTACCTCTCCTCTCAAGTAGTCTTATGTTGACAATTGTCACCATTTCATTGGTGAAAATTGTAAACATGGATTGATAACTTTCAATCCTGACCCTTGATTAACTCTTCCAATCTTCACCATCCATTGCCCTATTTTCACTATAAATAGATTTATCATTCCTCCATTTTAAGGATCCATCCAAGCTTTTAGTATCTCATTTATGCTCAAATTTATCAATACATCTAGCTTCTCTTTGTAATAGGAATTAATCTAATAAACATTTTAGAGTATTTCCTTTATCATTAGATTAAATCATTAACTAGTATATCATGTTAGGATAGTATTGCTACTAATCTTGTCATCTTATAATCTAGTTTACTTCATTTGTAAAATCATGCATAGATAGGATGCATTTCATGTTAAAATTAATCTAAAGCATCCCTCATTCTTGCATTCATCATCCCTAAGTCACTTTGCTCAGTGATCTGAGAGAAAAGGCATTGGCTTGGGGGACCTTGTGAGATAGAGAACCATGGAACCTACCTTGGGAAGTTGAGTCATTCCTCATGAATCCATAACTTGCACCAAGAAGTCCCGTGGGTGTGTGGACAAGTCCCTGAGACCATATTTTTCACATTTTAAGTTTCATTGACCTGCTTTTCCTGCACACATTTCTAGCACCCACTGTGGGGCTCAACCCCATTAATCAAATCAGTTTTAAAAACTAATCACTTTTGCAGGTATGCGAGAAACAGGAATCAACGCGTAGGGAACATCCCTTAGCGCATCCTGCTCACTGTTCGGTGCGTGGGACTCATTCCCTAGCACGTATAGACCGTTACGTAGTGCATAAACTTTATTAACATTTTCCTATAGGTCTTGGCACGGGAAAATAATAGAGCAGCACATTCATAAAATAGTTCAGCGCATCGGGTCTGTTCGATAGCGCATCCCAGTTATCTGATAGCGCGTACAGTCTTTTCTGTAGCGCATCACAGACTAAAAGAAAAAATTAAAACTGTAACCGAGCTTGAATTTAGACTTGTATAAGTCCACAATAACCAAAAAATTTCTAACTGTTTTGGTTGGTATTTTGCAGGGTTTTGACAGTTTGTTGCAGATAGGAGCTTAATTTTATTTTCAGAATTACAAATAGTTTAATTTTTTACTTCGTTAAGTTAGTTAAAATTTAGGGTCTTTTTAATTCTTGTTGGATAAAATTTAACTCACCTTATTTGGACAAATAAAAAGAACCACAAAAACAATCCTTCTTTCTTTTTCTAGGGAGACAAATTTTCACTTTGGGCTCTAAAAAGAACAAGGCAATTTTTCCATTTTTGCAAACAAAGGGAGTTAAAAAGAACTTCACCATCCTTTGGTGCATAAAATGATCCACTTAAATTTTTTGCAAAGTAAAAGAATCACACATGTCCAAAGTCATTTACAATTAAAGAGGGAAGATCTTCCCCTTTTGATCGATTTCTTTCATTGACCAAACATTGAATTTGCTTTGTTGACCAGGTTCTTTTATTAGATCAGAAAATCATTGCCTTAAAAGGATAAAATAAACACCATGTTTTTGTGGAGCAACATCTCCATATAGATTTTAACAAATCATTTCCTTGAAGGATAAAAAGAACCTTGTTTGTCTTGTCTCGAAAGTAGAAGGTATATGCTCTCCCCTTAACTGGGTGATCAAAAAGTTAGATCACTCTTACACTTTCAGTGATATTGCATTAAATCCTTTAGCAGGCTTGCCTTCCCAAGGGGTTGAAAAACTCTTAAAGCCATTCTTTGGCCGGTGTGAAGGGAACGACCTAAGTGGGGAACAACTTTGAAGCCAAGTGTTCCAACCCACTATAATCAAAAGTGGAAAGTGACGAAAGTCCTTTTCAACGGTTGCACATAGTGATTAGCCTTCCCCCAGTATCCTTGTGATATGTAAAGCCTTTGTTCTAAAGGTTGGGAAGCCTCCTGAGGGAGTTTATCACTGACGGCCGAATGGGAAGCCTGATTACAAACTTTAGCATAGAAACTTTGAGCTGAGTCAGTATCCAAACATTTGTAATATCATAGGGCAAGGGTGGGGAAGAATCCGCCCCCAAGATCACTCACCATATATCTCCCAAGATAACTACTCAATTGTGAACCAATTCACTTTGGGTTAATTTCTAGCAAAAGGCAAAAAAATGGGCGCCCCCTAGGGGGTGACATGACTGTTTGAGCTGACGGAGTATCGAGACTAGTGGGCTATGATATTGCTTATGACCCTTGAATAAAGAGTCTGACTGAGTTGCATGTTGTATCTAAACCTGTTAAAACATTGAGGATTTGAACACATCCTCACAGAACATACACTCATTGTTTAGATTATGCAAAATGGTTGTCTCTTTTGTGTTGTGCTTTCATTTGTTACTTCAGAAAATCATCCATCATCACTGAAAACTAAAAACAAAGTTTCAAAAATTGCAGAAAAAAAACCAAGTCAAACTATCAGGGCATTTTAGCGCTTAAGAGCAACCTCTTAGCGCATGGAAAACATCTTTTAGCGCATTCAACCTTCACCTTAGTGCATTAAGTCTTAACGTTAGCGCTTCATAAGAAATCCAAAACTAGCAGTTTAAAGTAACGCCTTTTGAAAATAGTCTGGCATGTTGAAGCATCGGCTTAGCACGTGGAGACCAAACTTTAGCACTTAGAGATCAACAATTAGCGCATTGGCAGCCCATATTAGCGCATAACCTTTTAAACCAAGACAAAATCAAAACAAACCAGTTAGCGCGTCATAGGGGGCAGCGTAATGCGTGGGGTCTTTTCTCTAGCTCATTAAGGACTTTCTGTAGCGCATTGTGTCTCTATCTTAGCGTGTAACAAAAACCAAGAAAACAGGGGGCAAAACAGAGGCCATTTTTGAAAAAATTGAAAACAATTTAGAGAGCTTTCCTTCCTCAGCCTGAACTTCATCAAACAGAAAATCAAAACAGAGTGTCAAAAACTATTCTCAAAAGCGAGTTCTCCATAAAACAAAGTTGCCAAAATCTGAAAACTAGTTGCAAGATAACACATCTCTCCTATCAAAATCAGGAAACCTCATCACAAGTATCAAACAGGTCCTTCAATCAAACAAATTTATATCCAAAAACACATTTGTTTTAAAGCTCCAAGTTGTCAAATCGAGTTTCCATATCGGGAAAGCTCATATTCCATATCATTTGACACGCTTGGTCGTGAGGAGGCATCTAAACCTTCATTTGATAAAGTAAAACTTGAGTTTCCAAAACAAGCTAAACTGAATCCAAAACAAATCAAAGGAAACCATTGATCGCTTGTGTATGACTAATCCTCATATTCTGAGAAGAAAGAGTATTTATCATAACACTAAGTTGAGGAAACAACAACCCAGTTCTCTAAAACTTGCCAAACAGAATAAAGTTTTATACATCAATCGCCAACTCTTCAAATCTCATCGAACATTCCTTCGTCATATCCGCTTATATCTTCAAGACAAAACCAACGAATTTGACAAGGAACCATTGAGGAGTAGAGCATTTTGTCAAAAATCAACATTCAGTCAACGCCTGAATCAAGGACAAAAGATCAATCCGACTTTCTTTCCTGAAGAGTGCATCACTTACAACATACCTCGATTTGAACCACTAACCCCTGAACAAAATATCGAAGAGGAGTTCGTTCCTTTTGTCACAGAAAGCTTTTACTAGATGCCTATTGTTACTCGCTCTCAATGAAACAAACAAAGTGAAATGCAACCAGAGTCCAACATGAATAGAAGATTATCAAATCCTTTTGAGTGTCCAAATCTAGAGGACACCAAAAATTTTGAGGAACTCCTCCAAGAGTGTCAAGAAAGTGCTTTATTTTAAAAACTTGTGGAAAGGCTCATGAAGAATGACAAAGAAAAATATCTGCTCATGCTCACAATCAAAGGAGTTAAACTCCCTGATGACTTTGACACTGATATATTTAGAACAAGATCTCGACATTATGACTATGAAGAACGACAAAGAGAGGAGGAAGCACGTGACCTTGAACAAAACATACTCAAGAAAAATCTACCAGAGCAGAATTTGCACGAGCAAAACATCCCTGAGAAAAACATACCCCTGCACACCCCATTCCAGCTTAGAAACAATACAAGGGAAGAACTCTTCCCTCGACAAAATAATGCACCTTTGATTTCTCTCACTCAACAAATGAAAATGTTACAAAGACAAATGCAAGACATGCAACAAGGGACAACAGTACGGTACTCTTTAACTGAAATTTGTCTTTATCCTTTTGACAGACGGTTGAACATGGTGCCTTTTCCCCCAAACTCAGATATTCCCAAATTTGACAAATATGATGGGAAAAGTGATCCTCGTGATCATGTTCGGGAATTTTGTACCATGAGTCTTGAATTTGCTCATGATGACACCTATTTGATGAGGTTATTCCCAAGAAGCTTGGGAGGATAAACAATGGAATGGTTATCCAAAATCACACCTCCTATCAGATCATTCGATGATCTAGTCAACAAATTAATAACTCAATATTCCTACAACATTCAACATGCTATCACTATGCTAGATGTCTGTAACACCAAGCATAAAAAAAATGAAACATTCATGGTATTCCTTCAACGTTGGTGATGTATGGTTTTGAGATATCCTCATGATGTGCTTGAAAAAGAAAAGATGGAAATTTTCATCGACAACTTGAATAGTGAGATGAGTTACATACTCAAACTTCAATGCATACCATCTTTTTCCAAATTAATTGAAAATAGCATCCAAGTGGAGGAAGCATGTGTCAAGAAAGGAACATTGAAATTATTCAAAGAAGGAACAAATTCATCCAACTACAACAACCAAAACAATAACAACTTAGACAAATCCAGATTCTGGACTAGAAACAAAAACACTGGAAATGAAGGAGGAAACAAATCAAATGATCCAAAATCCAAACAACCAGTGCTAGCGTTATCAGGTAATCCTCAAGCTACAAAGAATCAAAAAGGTGCTAACCAAGGCACTAACACTTATGCACCAAATACCAATCAAGATCAACTCAATGCAAACAATGCCAACAATACCCAAAACAATAACACCAATCAAGGACCTAATACAAACTCACGAGGTAACACCAACAACTTTCAAAAATGCATTTACACACCACTAGGGCAATCCTTGGAATCAACATTCAGAGAACTCCTGGCAAACAAAATTATCTCCTTACCAGCAATCAACAACTTTGAACCACAAATCAAACCACCTTGGTGGAATGACTCACACTTTTGTGATTTTCATCGCAACAAAGGTCATCAAACAAATGATTGCATGAGACTAAAAAACATTATTCAAGACATGATTGATACAGGCGATTTAACAGTCGATGGTCTCAAGACAAATGGTGACCATGGAGTCTTTAAGAATCCTCTTCCAAACTACAACAAGGCTTCAACCACAAATGATACATGTGGAGCTCGTATCAATCACATATCAGCTGAGGATAATCAAGTAAACGTCATCACAATCAAAGACAAGCATGAACATGAATCTGTCAATGTAACAACCAGAGCTCAAAAATATGTCTTGAAGGGGCATACATCAACAAAAAACACCATACCCAAAATTCAATATGATCTAGTCAATCAACTGCACAAAACTCTTGCTCAAATATCTATATTGGAGTTGCTAAAACTTTCACCAAAACACAAAGACATCTTGGAACAAGCACTATTAGAAATAAATGTACCTCAAGATCTGGATGCTAACAAATTCCAAGCCATGGTGGCTCATATGACAGGACCTCATAACCTCACCTTTTCTAAGCATGATAATATCTCATTGAGCCATCCACACAATACTCCACTCCACATTGAAGTCTTGGTCTACAAGAATCAAGTCAAAAGAGTATTAATAGATGGAGGAGCTAGACTCAATATCTGTACCTTGAAACTTATCCGTGCATTAGGCTTCTCTGAGCAATCTATTGATCCACGCAAAAAGATCACTATCAAAGCATATGATGATGAAGAAAGATCATCCAAAGGAATGGTAATGTTGCCAATTCAAGTAGGACCAATACAAAAAGACACTATGTGCCAAGTCTTAGACATAGTCCTCACATACAACATCTTATTAGGTCGACCTTGAATACATGAAATGCAAGGAGTACCTTCTACTTATCATCAGTGTGTTAAGTTCCCTTACAATGGATAGGAGATTTATATATCAACAGATCATAACCCATTTCAACATTGTAATGCTATGGGGGAAGCCCAAGATAGCTTGGTTCCACATAATAGAGAAAAACAAAGTTACTCAGCACCAGATCTTCAACAAGAAAAGTCTAAATCACTATCTATGGATTTCAAGAAGAAAATGAAAATCAAAGAGCAAGGCATGGGAGAATACTCTTTGAAACCCTTGTGTTTGGCCAACTTACCAACATCAGCTAAATCTCATGGACTACCTACAACATCAACACATCAAGCAAACTAGCCCATCACCAAGTTTGATGGGAAATTTATCCAACTAGGCACTCTAGCACATGAATCAGAGGAAAAAGACATCCTTAGTTGGCTATACAAAGATGAGGAAGCAGACAGAGCGACTACTATGGAGGTAGCTATACCAACACACCTATATAGAAAATATTACTTGATCATGCAACAAATGGGACACAATGGCAAAGGACCTATTGGTAAACATCAGGAAGGCGTCACAGAACCATTAGATCCTCCTTCACAATTCAGTAAAGACAAAACATGATTGGGCTATGAATACATTCTACCACCAAGGAAGACACCAAGCAAATACCAAAAACCTCAGTGGAAAGCAAAGAAGAAATACAAGGAGGACTCCTGGCAAGAGGCCCTATTTGAGTCAGTATAGACTATACGTAAAGAAAGTGAAAATCAAGAATGAAAGCAACATCAAGAGAAGGCCATCAAACAAAACAAGGAAGCTTCTACTACAAAAGCACATCATATTCAAGAACTAATATCTGACAAAGAGGAATCACCTCCTAGTAACATCATTCCTCCCCGAGGAGAGACAATACATGAACAAATGCAAAGAGTGGAAGCAGGATCTGACATAGAATCAAAGAAAACTATCAAACTTGTATCAATCATCAAAGACCTGTTCTCACCCTACAACATACCAGTCCACAACACTGCCAAAATCTAGGATAATACCTTTGAGCCTGATTCCAATGAATATGAATGGGGCAGCTGTTCTAATGTTACTGAAGATATTGATGCAAATGACAGTCATACACCCATCTCTCAAGAAGAACATGACACAGAATCTAGACCACTTGAATTTGGTCCACAAAATATCTATGACGCCAAGGAAAATGAGCAACGACATTACAAGAAAGTCTACATAGAAGATGATACCATCGAAGACCTCGATGAAATCCTTAACTTCTTTAACACCCAAGCCAACCACAATGATACCTCCATCCTGACACTTACAGCAGCTGAACTTGATCCATTTAATAACTCCTTACCACTTGTCTTTCCTGACCTCATAGACTGGGACGAACCTAAAATTCATGATATACCAATTTTCACAAATGATGAATCCATTATCCATTACTTGTGTACCATTAACCCGGAAACAGACTCTACCAGTGAACAAAGTAACGACATCTACAATCAAGGGAGTGCCAAGTCTCTCAGTCGCAAAAATGAACAAAATAAAGGATCTACTGCTAAAAACTAGTCCATGGTAGCAATAGATCACAAAAAAAGTAAAAATAAAGGACGCATCTGAGGGTGAAAACCTTTTTAAGGCACCTAAAGATGGTAGACTTGACACTTTTCCTAAGCATTATCATGAGCGATCACCCATATTGATTGAGCCCACTCAATCAATCAACATTGGTACTACAGAAGCAGCCAAAAATATACACCTTGCAGAATCTTTGACAAAGGAAGAAAGATCATAGTTTATAAAAAAATTTAAAGAAAAGCAAAACAACTTTGCTTGGTCATGTGAGGCCCTATCTCGACTCATCCTAGCATTTCAGTGATTTTCATGTTGAGACTATTATGGATGTTTTATTTTTATGCATTATGGATTTAGAACTTATATGATTCCATGATTTGGATAACATTGATGTATATTGATGCTTCATTTCTATGCATTATAGGTATAGAACTCTATATGATTTTAGAATAGGATAACTTTGAGATGATGTATGCCATTATTGGATTTGCAGGATTTTACTATGATGATAGAAATAGGACGCATGTCTTATGTATGGATCAAAATTATGAGGATTATGATAATTACTTATGTGGATTTATTTGGATATAAGATATATTGATTTTGTTTAATGTCAAATTGTATGCAAAGTGTCTGATGTGTATTCTTATTCATGTGTTTAATTTTATATGAGGTTATTTGGAATTACTAATGTGTAACTGAGTTGCGCAGGAAAATTATCCATGTGACCATGGAAATACTATGGAGAACCAAACCTAGACCTATGTACGTTCGTAAAACCAGGGGTTGTCTATTTGGAGAGACAACACCCCGTATGTATCGTATTTTATTTGTAATAGTAAATGATGTATGTGTGTTAAATTTTATTTATTGATTTATTTAAATCCAACAAGAGACAATTTCGATGTGTAATTTCGTAATGTATTTTATTGTGTCACTTGACACATGTGTTGATTTGTGTCTTGATTTTTGACTTGTCTCTTAGAGGGAGTTGGTTCGACCATAGCCCTTTTCAAACATTTGAATGTGGTCTCAAATTTTCCTTGGGTAGAGAGTCTTTGGAGTGGTCAACTCAGGTTTGACCCGAAAGTTAACTTCAGATGGGTTTCTAAGGGGTCAAATGGACTCCTAGGGGTAGTTTAAAGGTTTTTCCTAAAGCACATAACGTATACCTATGGGTTAGGAGTATTTTTAGGCATGTGACTACTCCTATGTGACTATTTAGTCACCTCAAAAAGTGGGTTTCCTAAGGTGAGCGAAAATTCAATTTAGAAGGTTCCATCTAGGTTAGATAACCTTTCCTTTTGATGTGAGATCCTTTTCCCCACTTTCTCTTACTTTTTCCTTTTTCAATTTTAGTAACCTATGAGAACTCTCACTGAGGGGTTTTTAGGAAAGGATTAGAGTTTTTGTGGGTAATCACCCACTCTCCATTTTTGGAGATCATCCAATTTTGCAAAGAATAGTTTTGGGATAGAAATTTGGCTAAGTGTAGAAGAAAGGATTGTGGAATTGGGCTGCTCATCCTCAAACTAGTTCTAGCAAACCTTTGGGCAGATTGAAGGTTGGTTCATCTTCTCCCTTTCACATTGCATGTTTAGGTTGGAAAGATTGTTTGTATGTAAAAGTTGTTTTCTTGTATTTTCCTTTGTGAAATTATTATGTGACCTATCTGTTATTTCTTTTATACATTTTCTTGTGATTTGGGAGTAACCAGGACCTTCTACTCTTGGGAGAGTAGGATGGTCTTGTGGGTGGAAGGAGTTTGACAACCCTCGAGTGAGAGGCTCTCTTTATGAGAGTGATCTCAAGGGTTGTATATGTGACCCTTGCTGCATAGCCTTGTGTATGCATTTAGGGGTCATAAGGAGAGAAAGTCTGGCATGAATGCCTTGGGGGGCATAAGGATGTGGGGTTAATGAACTTATGATATATATTTGTTTTCCATGAGATGGCTTTGTGGTCTACCATTCTTGCAATCTCTTCAGGGTATTTGGTCCACTACCACCCTTGTGAAAGCACCACATTTTATGGTGAAGTTTGGCCTTGGTTGGGAAAGTGTTTGTCGAGTGTTTTCCCTTGCTTGTTGTGTTTGTTTGAGTGTAACCTATCTAGGGCTTGGTTCTCCAAGCTCGGGGGTGGCTTCTAGAAAGCCTAGGCTGGGAGGTGAGCTCTCCATGGTCATAGCCTTGTGATTTATTTGCAGGTTGCTTGGAAAGAAAAGGAAAAAAGACAAGCTAGGAGTTGCTAGTTTTTACTTGATTTGCAGAAAAAGATTAAGGAATGGAATACCATATTTTAGTTGCAACAATGTAAAGGAAAAGCTATATGTTGTATTTATTTTGAAAAAGAAATACATTCATTTTATTTAAAGTCCTCATTTAATAGAAATGAGAGACTAGTTAGGTATCTCACCCATTTGTAATGTTGACTATATTGTATTCTAAATATGCTTTAAAGAAATGCGTTGTTCTATTATGTTATTATTGCAAAAATGAAATGTTTATTTTTGGATTAAGTTCCTATAGTTATGGAAATAAAATATGTTGTATTCATGTTATTTTGAAAATAAAAGTTCATTTTATCTCTTTATGCATATTGAAATAATGGAAATGAGAGAAGTGATAAGCTTGCATGTTAGTAAGAGGAAAGTAAGCATTTTATTCCATTTACAAATTTTGTGTTAAATAGATTTAATTTGTCTATCTCTAAGGGTTATTTTAATTGATTTCTAGGCTAATGAAGTTGTTGTTAAAATTTATTAAATTCTGTCATTTTATTTATTTGCAGTAAATAAATCTAGACTTAATAGACTATATCTAAAGTTAGCAACTAGATTTGTCAAAAGAAAAAGAAATATCCTATTTAAATCTGTTAGTATGAAAATCTACTTTATGTGATTTTAGAAAATAAATATATATATATATATATATATAAACAAATTGTTTAAAGTAAATAAAAGAAATTTTGCCTCTATTTCCATGCTGGCAATACCTTGTTAATTTTTGCATAATCTAGAAAGCAAAGAAAATATATACATATTTAGGTAAATTAGAAATTAAATCTATCCCTGAAATATATATATATATATATTCTTTTAAAAAAATATAAATAAAAAAATATATATTTTTTGATCATGCAAACCCTACCCCCAAGGGGACCCAGAGTTGAGGCTCCCATGGGCCCCCCGGGCAGCACAGGCTCTTTGCGAGCCGCAACCCACAGAGACGCCGCAGGCACTGCTGTGGGGCGCGGTCCATAGAGGCGCCGCTGCGGGCCGTGCCTCGCAGAGGCGACCGTGGTCACCGCTGCAGGCCGTGACCCGCAGTGGCACCGACGGCGTCGCTACGGTGGCCACGCCCTCTCACGCTACCCCTATGTAAAGTCCCTACTTCCCCTCTCTTGGATCCACCGAACCCTAGGCCGTCGCTTCCTTCATCTGACCCTGCATCAAAACACACACGCAACACAACATAGAAAACAAAGAAAACAAGAAGATAGGTTTAGGTTCATTTTTTTTTTTTTAAATATACATGCAACCCTAACCCAATTCTGGGTTAGGGTTAACATAGAAGCATTTAAGGTAGAAAATAGGTTAACATAGTTTTTTTAAAAGAGGGGGAAACCCATTCAAAATTTTCGAATAGGGTATTCCCCATTTATCTAATTTAGAAATTATATGTTTCAGATATATATATATATACTATAGTTTAATTATTTTATTTATAAATTTTAAATTCTTTTGAAAGTTTAATCTTTTAGGACTTTATAACGAATTTTGTAAGTTATTTGGCTATAGGGGATTAATTTTTAGTCCACCTAAATTTAGGCTTTTCGAAATAAAACTTTATAGGGCAATTTTTTTATTATGGGTTTACTTAGCCCTTTAGTCAAATTTTAGACACATTATAGTTATTGTTAAAATAAATCTTGGGATTTAAAATAATCCAATTGCTAGAGTTAATTTAATTAATTCCTACAATGATTAAAAAGATTAATTGAGATTAATAATATCTCTTGTCAATTAATTTAGAGGTTTTTGCTTAAATGAATTTATTATTTATTAATTGATGAGATAATAATAAATTCTTTGGAGAGTTAATTTTCCGCATGCAATTTAGATTACCCCACTTACTTGATATAGTTGTTTAAATTAACTTTAGTTGAAGAAGAATTCAAACGTAGTTAAGACAAGACTTGATACTGCATTATTTTAGCAAACTTAGTTTTATTAGGTTGTTATTAAAGAAAAATAAATATTTGTTCCATTTGTGCCCAAAAGTTTGGGCATGACATTTTGGTATCAGAGCAAGGTTTCCAACACTAGGAACCTTTCTCCATTACGTTTCACTTTAATTATTTAATTAATTATATTATATTTAATTTTATTATATTTCATTTTAATTAATTAAATATTTCTTCGAAAAATTATTTATTTTATTTTATTTTCTCTTAAAGGATGCCTCCGACTACGCAACAAGCTCGCAAGCGCGGGAGGGGTCCTAGGCGTGTATGCATGGCACGCGAAGAGGTTGATAGGGAGGAATCGATTCCGAAAAGGAACCCAAAGGCTCCTCCCAAACGGTCGGTTGACCCAAACCGAGACATCTTATTAGCACTCCAGAACCTGATTGGTATAGTTCAGGATAGGCTTCCAACAGGGGATCATCATGTTGAAAACCAAAACTCAAGGAGCCATAGATCAGCAGATAGGGAACAGAGTAGGAGTCCACCTTTTAATCCCGTAGAGAGTTAGGCTGGGCATGAGCCCAAGTCCGTTCACCTACCAGAACCACCTCCAGTAGCAGAGCCAGTGTATCATGAGAGATCACGTCGAGATCCAGGGGATCTAATCAGAGAGGTTATGCACCTCCAGCCACCATCTTCTGGGGGATCTACTAACGGGGCAAAAGTTGAGGCTTGGCTTTTGAGCCTAGATAGGTGCTTTGCATTGCACTCCTACGAGAGCAATCTAAAGGCATGTGTAGCAGTCCACCTATTGAGAGGAACAACCTCCACATGGTGGAGACATGAGGAATACAAGTGTGGTTTAGTTGTAGATACCCTCACATGGGAGATTTTTACAGAGAGGTTCAGGGAGAGGTACTTGTCAGAGCATTACAGACAGCGTAGGATAGATGAGTTCCATGACCTCTAGCAGAAGGGTCTCTCAGTGACCCAGTACGAGAGTAAGTTCTTCAAGCTCTTGCCATACGTGGACTACCTGAAAGACGAGAAGCTTCTCATCAACCGTTTTATCAGAGAGCTGAATACCGACATAGCAGGACCAGTGAGAATGTCCGCTCTAGGGAGCCTTCGGGTTGCCATGGAGAAGGCCTTGATAGCAGAGGAGATTCAGGGTAGGCCACAGGATACAAGGGATCAGTTCCAAAACTGAAACCCTATACCCCAGACATATGGGTTTTAGAAACCCCATTGGAAGGGTAATAACAGACACACATTGGGGTTCTCCAAACCCCCTCCTCCGCAGCAATCACAGCAGAACCAGAGGTAGAGGCCTCCGTAGAGTCAGCAGGGCGCAAAGCCCAAGTAGTGGCAGTCTCAAAGTTAGAGGCGAGATCAGCGATCCTAGGTTCCTTACACACCTCCAACGAGGACTCAGCAGTCCTCCAGGGGTGGGTATAGTGGTTCTAGCAGGACAGGGGGACAACCTTTCTCTAGGCCTCAGGGTGTCTAGTTTCAAGCATGCGGTGCGTGTTTCACATGTGGAGCCATGGGGCACATGGCGAGAGAGTGTCCTCAAGGTCAGATGGCAGCATTAGAGCCTACAGTTGGAGATATGGGCAAGTTCCATAGAGTCTTCGCAGTAGTTGACAACTGCCAGGCAGAGCACCAAGCCATAGTCATTGAGGCTACAGGTATGATCAGAGGTAGCAATGTATCTATATTATTTGATTCAGGAGCTACTGACTCCTTTATATCTCCATTGGTTGTGGAGCATTGTGGGCTAGTGGCAATTAGACAAGGTTTCAGTTGGGAAGTGGAGTTAACTTCAGGGGCTAGAGTGTTAGTGGAATCAGAGGTTAGGGCATGTCGGCTTCAGATTGGCAATACCACCACCTTAGCAGACCTTAGAGTTACACCACTTGGATCATATGGCATCGTACTTGGCATGGATTGGCTTTATGCCCACAGAGCCAAGATGGATTGCCGCCTGAAAGAGATCAAGTGTGAGGATGATCATGGTTCGCCCATAGTAATCACTGGGATTCAGAGACTCGTGTCTCTTCGTATGATTTCCGCAATGCAGCTTAAGCGGAGCATACGAAAGGGATGTCAACTATTTGCCATCACCATCAGTGATAGAGATGAAAAGGACAAAAAGAAAACATCGATTGACGACCATCCTATCCTTAAGGGATATTTAGACGTGTTTCCTTCAGAGCTACCTGGAATGCCACCTCATAGAGAGATTGACTTTCATATAGACCTTGTACCAAGAGGTGAGCCAGTTTCAAGAGCACCTTATAGGATGACCACAAATGAGCTTAATGAGCTCAAGATTCATCTTGAGGAACTCCTAGAGAAGGGTCACATTCATCCTAGTGTATCCCCTTGGGGTGCACCAGTCATCTTCATGAAGAAGAAGGGCGGATCTCTTCGGTTATGCATGGATTATCATCAGTTAAACAAAGTAACCATCAAGAACCGATATCCCTTGCCCAGGATCGATGATTTATTCAACCAACTTTAGGGTGCCAAAGTATTTTCCAAAATTGATCTGAAGTCGGGATACCATTAGTTGAGAATAGTGGAAAGCGATATCCACAAGACCGCATTTTGCACTAGATATGGCCACTATGAGTTCACTGTGGTTCCATTCGGTCTTACGAATGCTCTAGCTATTTTCATGAGCCTCATGAATGGGGTATTCCACACATTTCTTGATCATTTTTTGATTGTGTTCCTCAATGACATATTGATATATTCTCGGAATGAAAAGGAGCATGAGGAGCACCTAAGACAGGTTTTGCAGTATTTGAGGGACAATTAGTTGTATGGCAGTTTGTCGAAGTGTGCATTCTTTCGTTCAGAGGTCAAGTACCTTGAGCACGTTATTTCTGGTGATGGGATCTCAGTTGACCCATCAAAGATCAAAGCTATTATGGAGTGGCTAGTGCCAACCAGTGTGATAGAGGTCAGTAGCTTCATGGGCTTAGCAGGTTATTACCAACGCTTTGTTGAGGGATTCTCTAGAGTCACACATCCTATTACTTCTCTTCAGCGTAAAGGGAAGAAATTTGAGTGGACAGAGAAGTGCGAGAGGGCCTTTCAGGAACTCAAAAACACACGTACTAGCGCACCTATCCTTGTAGTGCCAGATCCCTCAGCTAACTTCATGGTTTGCACAGATGCTTCCCTAGAGGGTTTAGGAGCAGTCCTTATGCAGAATGGTAGGGCTATAGCTTTTGAGTCTAGGAAACTTAAGACTCATGAGCTTAACTACCCTACTCATGACCTTGAGCTTGCAGCAGTAGTGCACGCACTTGTGAGGTGGAGACACTTCCTTTTGGGTCATCATTTTGAGCTTCATTCAAACCATCAGAGCCTTCAATACATATTCACTCAACTAAACCTTAATGCACGTCAGAGGAGATGGATGGAGTTCTTGTGCGAGTATGATTTTGATGTTCACTACATCAAAGGGAAAGAAAACGTAGTTGAAGATGCTTTGAGTAGGAGACGTCGCGAGGTATAAACCATATCTATGGGCATGGATTTGAGAGATCATGTATTGCAGCAGCTGCCAGAGGATGGATGGTATTTAGAGGTTTGTCAGGTGATACGATCTCAGGAAACTCTAGAAGGGAAATATGTGGATTATTCCTTAGAGTCCGATGGACTATTACGCCATAGAGGGTGCATCTATGTACCTTCTTCTGAGGGATTGTGATAGTTCATTGTCACGGAGGCTCACAGAGCTCCTTATGTAGCACATCCCGGAGTTAAGAAGATGCATGCTAACTTGAGACAGTTATATCATTGGCCAAGAATGTGGCAACTCATTGCTGAGTTAGTAGCCTGATGCTTCGAGTGTCAAAGAGTCAAGGTGGAGCACCGCCATCTAGGTGGGTTGCTCCAATCTCATGCTATACCAGAGTGGAAGTGGGATACTATATCCATGGATTTCATCATTGGTCTCCCTATGTCATCTCATCATCATGATGCCATCTTGGTGACAGTTGACAAGTTGACCAAAGTGGCCCACATTTCACCAGTTCGGACTACCTTCACAACACCAGCAGTAGCACAGGTGTTCTTGCGAGACATTGTCAGACTTCATGGCATTCCATGCAAGATTATTTCTGATAGGGATTCCCTCTTTACTTCTTCCTTTTGGAAGGCATTATAGGCAGCTATGGGCACCAAGCTCAACTTCAGTAAAACCTATCATCCAGAAATGGATGGTCAAACAAAGAGGGTTAACCAAGTGTTAGAGGATATGCTTCACATGTATGTCATGGATCATCAGACCAAATGGGAAGAGTACCTTCCCTTAGTGGAGTTTGCCTATAACAATGGGCATCACACTTCATTGGGGATGCCACCCTATAAGGCATTATATGGCAGGCCTTGTAGGACACCGTTGAGTTGGGACCACATAGAGGACAACATTGCTATTGGTCCTGAGATAGTTCGGGATATGGAGCAGCAGGTGGATTTGATTAGGCGGCATCTTAGAGAGGCACAAGATAGACAAAAGAAGTATGCAGATGCGAAGAGGATAGATCGTAGCTACTTGGTTGGAGACAGAGTCTTCTTGAGAGTGCGACCGCATAAGAGTCCAATCCATTATGGAAAGGGTTATAAGCTTGCACCTCACTTTATAGGACCATTTGAGATCCTTGAGAGGATAGGACCAGTTGCCCATCGTTTAACATTGCCACCTAGCCTGTCATGCATCCATGATGTGTTTCATGTATCAGTTTTGAGGAAGTATATCTATGATGAGTCTCATATTTAAGATTGGGATGCCTTGCAGGTGGACTTGGATGGATAAATAGCTTTGGAGCCCATTCTCATTTTGGCACGCCAGACGCTGGCCCTTCGAGGTTGAGAGCTAGACTAGGTTAGGGTCTAGTGGGATTGTTATGATGAGGTTATAGATTCATAGGAGGATGCAGCACATATGAGATCACAGTACCCCTATCTTTTTGATGAACTCCAGGAGGAAGTTCATGCCTAGAGGGGGAGGCTATGAGGCCCTACCCCAACCCATCCTAGCATTTCAGTGATTTTCATGTTGAGACTATTATGGATGCTTTATTTTTATGCATTATGGATTTAGAACTTATATGATTCCATGATTTGGATAACATTGATGTATATTGATGCTTCATTTCTATGCATTATAGGTATAGAACTCCATATGATTCTAGAATAGGATAACTTTGAGATGATGTATGCCATTATTGGATTTGTAGGACTTTACTATGATGATAGAAATAGGATGCATGTCTTATGTATGGATCAAAATTATGAGGATTATGATAATTACTTATGTGGATTTATTTGGATATAAGATATATTTATTTTGTTTAATGTCAAATTATATGCAGAGTGTTTGATGTGTATTCTTATTCATGTGTTTAATTTTATATGAGGTTATTTGGAATTACTAATGTGTGATTGAGTTGCGCAGGAAAATTATCCATGTGACCATGGAAATACTATGGAGAACCAAACCTAGACCTATGTACATTCGTAAAACCAGGGGTTGTCCATTTGGAGAGACAACACCCCATATGTATCGTATTTTATTTGTAATAGTAAATGATGCATGTGTGTTAAATTTTATTTATTGATTTATTTAAATCCAACAAGAGACAATTTCCATGTGTAATTTTGTAATGTATTTTATTGTGTCACTTGACACATGTGTTGATTTGTGTCTTGATTTTTGACTTGTCTCTTGGAGGGAGTTGGTTCGACCATAGCCCTTTTCAAACATTTGAATGTGGTCTCAAATTTTCCTTGGGTAGAGAGTCTTTGGAGTGGTCAACTCAGGTTTGACCTGAAAGTTAACTTAAAATGGGTTTCTAAGGGGTCAAATGGACTCCTAGGGGTAGTTTAAAGGTTTTTCCTAAAGTCCATAAGGTATACCTATGGGTTAGGAGTATTTTTAGGCATGTGACTACTCCTATGTGACTGTTTAGTCACCTCAAAAAGTGGGTTTCCTAAGGTGAGCGAAAATTCAATTTAGAAGGTTCCATCTAGGTTAGATAACCTTCTCTTTTGATGTGAGATCCTTTTCCCCATTTTCTCTTACTTTTTCCTTTTTCAGTTTTAGTAACCTGTGAGAACTCTCACTGAGGCCTTTTTAGGAAAGAATTAGAGATTTTGTGGGTAATCACCCACTCTCCATTTTTGGAGATCATGTAATTTCGCAAAGAATAGTTTTGGGATAGAAATTTGGCTAAGTGTAGAAGAAAAGATTGTGGAATTGGGTTTCTCATCCTCAAACTAGTTCTAGCAAACCTTTGGGCAGATTGAAGGTTGGTTCATCTTCTCCCTTTCACGTTGCATGTTTAGGTTGGAAAGATTGTTTGTATGTAAAAGTTGTTTTCTTGTATTTTCCTTTGTGAAATTATTATGTGACCTATCTGTTATTTCTTTTATGCATTTTCTTGTGATTTGGGAGTAACCAAGGCCTTCTACTCTTGGGAGAGTAGGATGGTCTTGTGGGTGGAAGGAGTTTGACAACCCTCGAGTGAGAGGCTCTCTTTATGAGAGTGATATCAAGGGTTGTATATGTGACCCTTGCTACATAGCCTTGTGTATGCATTTGGGGGTCATAAGGAGAGGAAGTCTGGCATGAATGCCTTGGGGGGCATAAGGATGTGGGGTTAATGAACTTATGATATATCTTTGTTTGCCATGAGATGGCTTTGTGATATACCATTCTTGCAGTCTCCTTAGGGTATATGGTCCACTTCCACCCTTGTGAAAGCACCACATTTTATGGTGAAGTTTGGCATTGGTTGGGAAAGTGTTTGTTGAGTGTTTTCCCTTGTTTGTTGTGTTTGTTTGAGTGTAACCTGTCTAGGGCTTGGTTCTGCAAGCTTGGGGGTGGCTTCTAGAAAGCCTAGGCTAGGAGGTGAGCTCTCCATGGTCATAGCCTTGTGATTTATTTGCAGGTTGCTTGGAAAGAAAAGGAAAAAAGACAAGCTAGGAGTTGCTGGTTTTTACTTGATTTGCAGAAAAAGATTAAGGAATGGAATACCATATTTTAGTTGCAGCAATGTAAAGGAAAAGCTATATGTTGTATTTATTTTGAAAAAGAAATGCATTCATTTTATTTAAAGTCCTCATTTAATAGAAATGAGAGACTAGTTGGGTATCTCACCCATTTATAATGTTGACTATATTGTATTCTAAATATGCTTTAAGGAAATGCATTGTTCTATTATGTTATTATTGCAAAAATGAAATGTTTATTTTTGGATTAAGTTCCTATAGTTATGGAAATAAAATATGTTGTATTCATGTTATTTTGAAAATAAAAGTTCATTTTATCTCTTTATGCATATTGAAATAATGGAAATGAGAGAAGTGATAAGCTTGCATGTTAGTAAGAGAAAAGTAAGCATTTTATTCCATTTACAAATTTTGGGTTAAATAGATTTAATTTGTCTATCTCTAAGGGTTATTTTAATTGATTTCTAGGCTAATGAAGTTGTTGTTAAAATTAATTAAATTCTGTCATTTTATTTATTAGCATTAAATAAATCTAGACTTAATAGACTATCTCTAAAGTTAGCAACTAGATTTGTCAAAAGAAAAAGAAATATCCTATTTAAATCTGTTAGTATGAAAATCTGTTTTATGTGATTTTAGAAAAAAAAAATATATATATAAACAGATTGTTTAAAGTAAATAAAAAAAATTTTGCCTCTATTTCCATGTTGTCAATACCTTGTTAATTTTTACATAATCTAAAAAGCAAAGAAAATATATACATATTTAGGTAAATTAGAAATTAAATCTATCCCTGAAATATCATATATCTATATATATGTATGTATATATCAAATATATATATGTGTGTGTGTGTGTGAATGTAACTATATATATATATATATATATATATATATATATATATATATATATATATATATATATATATATATATATATATATATATATATATTCTTTTAAAATATATATAAATAAATTTAAAAAATTAAAAAATAAAATAAAATTTGATCATGCAAACCCCACCCCCAAGGGGACCCGAAGTCGAGGCTCCCACGGGCCCCCAGGCGGCGCAGGCTCTCTGTGAGCTGTGACCCACGGGCACGGTCCACAGAGGCGCCACTGCGGGCCGCGCCTCGCAGAGGCGACTGTGGTCATCGCTGCGGGTCGCGACCTGCAATGGCGCCAATGGCATCGCTACGGTGGTCGCGCCCTCTCACGCTACCCCTGTGTAAAGTCCCCGCCTCCCCTCTCTTGGCTCCGCCGAACCCTAGGCCGCTGCTTCCTTCATCCGACCCTACATCAAAACACACACGCAACACAACATAGAAAACAAAGAAAACAAAAAGATAGGTTTAGGTTCGTTTAAAATATATATATATATATATATATATATATATATATATATATATATATATATATATATATATATATATATATATATATATATATATATATATATGCAACCCTAACCTAATTCTGGGTTAGGGTTAGCATAGAAGCATATAGGTAGAAAATAGGTTAACATAGTTTTTTTAAAAGAGGGGGAAACCCATTTGAAATTTTTGAATAGGGTATTCCCCATTAATCTAATTTAGAAATTATATGTTTCAGATATATATATATATATATATATATATATATATATATATATATATATATATATAGTTAAATATATGAATGTATAAATCTACTATAGTTTAATTATTTTATTTATACATTCATATTTTATATACGATTATTTAAACATTTGAACATGGTGTTTTAAATTTTAAATTCTTTTGAAAGTTTAATCTTTTAGGACTTTATAACGAATTTTGTAAGTTATTTGGCTATAGGGGATTAATTTTTAGTCCACCTAAATTTAGGCTTTTCGAGATAAAACTTTATAGGGCAATTTTTTTATTATGGGTTTACTTAGCCCTTTAGTCAAATTTTAGACACATTATAGTTATTGTTAAAATAAATCTTGGGATTTAAAATAATCCAATTGCTAGAGTTAATTTATTTAATTCCTACAATGATTAAAAAGATTAATTGAGATTAATAATATCTCTTGTCAATTAATTTAGAGGTTTTTGCTTAAATGAATTTATTATTTATTAATTGATGAGATAATAGTAAATTCTTTGGAGAGTTAATTTTCCGCATGCAATTTAGATTACCTCGCTTACTTGATAAAGTTGTTTAAATTAACTTTAGTTGAAGAAGAATTCAAATGTAGTTAAGACAAGACTTGATACTGCATTATTTTAGCAAACTTAGTTTTATTAGGTTGTTATTAAAAAAAAATAAAAATTTGTTCCGTTTGTGCCCAAAATTTTGAGCATGACAGGTCATATGCAGATATGTCTGGGATTGATCCACAATTAATCATGCATCATTTGTCCATTGCTCCAGGAGCTAAGCCAATCAAGCAAAAACTGTGAAAGATGAGTCCACATGTAGCACTCATGGTCAAGGTTGAGCTAAAGAAACTATTAGACGTTGGATTTATTCGACCTATCGACTATGCTGAATGGATTTCCAACATCGTACCCGTATCAAAACCAGATGGCAGTATCAGAATATGCACTGATTTTAGAGATGTCAACAAAGCCTGTCCAAAGGATGACTTCCCTTTGCCTAGTATCGACATAATTGTAGACCTCACAATAGGCCATGCAATGCTATCATTAATGGATGATTTTTCAGGCTATAATCAAATAAAGATAGCCCCAGAGGATCAAGATAAAATAGTGCTTACCTGTCCTTGGGGAACATATTGTTGGAATGTCATGCCATTTGGCTTAAAGAATGCAGGAGCAACTTATCAACGAGCGATGACAACAATCTTTCATGACATGATGCATACCTTGATGGAGGACTATGTGGATGATTTAGTAGCTAAATCATTTACCCGAGCAGAACATCTAAGCATTTTAGAAAATATTTTTGACAGATTGGAGAAATTTCAAGTTAGGCTCTACCCTAAGAAGTGTGTCTTCGAGGTTACATCAGGCAAGTTACTAGGCTACATAGTTTCAGCTAAGGGTATTGAAGTGGATCCAGCAAAGGTACAAGCCATTATGGAGATGCCACCACCAAAGAACATCAGCCAACTCAGATCTCTACAAGGATGGCTTCAGTCAATCAGGTGATTCATCACTCAACTAGCAGATAAAAGTCTACCATTCAATCATTTGATACATAAAAATGTACCATTCAGATGGGAAGCCAAATGTGCAGAATCATTCTATCAAATCAAGCAATATCTAATGAACCCACCAGTTCTAGTACCACCAATAGCAGGGAGGCCACTCATTCTCTATATTTCAACAACAGATATATCACTGGGAGCATTATTAGCACAAGAAGATCAACAAGGCATGGAACAAGCTATATATTACATCAGCAGGACATTGAATGGATATGAACTCAACTATACATTCATTGAGAAGGCTTGTCTAACAGTGGTATTTGCCTCTCAAAAGTTCCGACACTACATGCTAGCTCACACTATTAAGCTAGTTGCAAAAATTGATCCTCTCTAATATTTACTCAGCAAAGCAGTTCTTACAGGTAGATTGGCTAAATGGGTCATGATTCTCAGTGAATTTGATATCTACTACACAGAGCGATGAGCTATCAAAGGACAACCAATTGCAGATCAACTAGCTAAAGCACCGCTACCTAGAAAACAACCTATGGAGATCGAATTTCCGGAAACGGATGTTCTTTCTATTTCCACCAAACAATGGACCCTATACCTTGATGGATCTTATACTCAACATGGCTCAGGTGCTGGCATTCTATTCATCACTCCTGAAGGGCACACCATACCAAGATCATATCGGCTCATGTTTTCATGCACAAATAATGTTGTTGAATATGAGGCACTGGTTATAGGCATCAAAATGGTCATAGAATGGAGAATCACATAGTTAAAAGTATACAGAGATTCACAACTAGTCATCAATCAAATCAACAATGACTATCAGACAAAGGACGACAAGATCCTACCATACAAACGAATGGTGGATGATTTCAAACAATATTTTGTACACATCACCTTCGATCAAATACCAAGGTTGGACAACAGAGAAACTAATGCAATGGCTACTATCGCTTCACTACTACAAATTCCAGAGCAATAGAATCATTACGAGTTTCTGGTAGAGCAATTGTTCTCCCCAGCCTATGACCATTCTGATTCCCATGTTATCTATGCCTTGACCGGTTCTGACTCTCCGTTATATGGACTAATATACGACTATATTAAGAGAAATATCCTACCCATTGACCTATCCCACAACCAAAAATGCAACTTTATCCGACAAGCCGCCCGTTATACTCTTACTACTGATACTTTGTACCATCGAGGTCTAGATGGTACTCTTCTCCGTTGCCTTTATCGTAATGAATCTGACTCTGCTTTACAAGAGCTTCACGAAGGTATCTGTGGCACACATTCAAGTGGTCCTACTCTAGCTAAAAAACTTCTCAGAATGGGATATTACTGGCCGACAATGGAAAAAGACTTATCATTTTGCAAAGAAGTGTCCTAAATGCCAAATCCATGGCAATCTTATACATGCACCAGCACAAGAACTACAACCATTCATAACATCCTGGCCCTTTTGCCAGTGGGGACTGGACTTAGTCGGCAAAATACATCCTTCATCTTCAAATGGACACAAGTTCATTATCACTGCAAAAAAATATTTTACCAAATGGATTGAAGTGGTCCCCATGACCACAGTGACTGGGAAACAAATAGCATCTTTTATCCTTAATTATCTAATCTGCAGATATGGCATTCCAAGTTCCATCATCACAGATAATGGATGACCTTTTAATAACC
This sequence comes from Cryptomeria japonica, assembly GCF_030272615.1. Classification (NCBI taxonomy): domain Eukaryota; kingdom Viridiplantae; phylum Streptophyta; class Pinopsida; order Cupressales; family Cupressaceae; genus Cryptomeria; species Cryptomeria japonica. Next base: position 350,301,593 of record NC_081412.1, on the reverse strand, counting down.
AAGATGTGTGAGAACTATGTGAAAAATTTAAAATCCAACATTGTTTCTCAACACCTTACTACCCACAGGGGAATGGTTAGGCAGAAGCATCCAACAAGACAATATTGAAAATCCTAAAGAAAATAGTGAATGATGCAGGCAAAGATTGGCATGTACAACTTAATCCAGCACTTTGGGCATATAGAATTAACATCCGCACACCTACAGGAGCTACACCATATTCATTGGTGTATGGATCAGAAGTCATTTTACCCTTGGAGGTAGAAATTCCATCTCTCAGAGTCTATTTGAAAGGCCTAATTCCAGATGAGAGTATCGAGTCAATCGACTACAAGAGCTAGAACTTCTAGATGAAAGATGCCAACATGCCTACACTCATCTCAAAGCGTATCAGCAACGCATGTGCAGAAGCTACAACCACAAGGTCATTCCCAGAAATTTTAAAATTGGTGATTTAGTACTCAAGGAAAATCCTAGAAATCAGCAAGATCAGGAAAAGAAAGGGAAATTTGAACCTAACTGGTTAGGTCCCTATGTCATCATATCAGCCTATGGATCAGGTGCTTATCAACTAACAACTTCAAAAGGAGACGTGCTCGACGAACCAACTAACAGTATTCATCTGAAGAAATACTACACTTGAGCAGTCTAATGCACGGAAATATCAAAAATATAAAAAAAAATTCAAAAAATATCAAAAAGCAAATAAAAAGGTACAATAAAAGCAATTGGTGAAAACTTGGCAACAGGCACTATTGTGAGAGGACAACTCCTCTATTTATCTTTACTACCAAACCGTTATATCCACAGTTAAGCACTATCAGCCATCGCCCAACATTTTTATCACAATATCCATCCAAGACATACTTAGCGTAGTCACTATCCTGGTTTATCCACATATCCTTTCACAACATCTTGCCATGGCTTGGTAATCACTGTACAAATCCAGAGGAAAACTCAGCTAGGGGTACCATTGATCAGAACTTGCAGCAAATTCAAGACATCAAAACTTGTAGCAAACTCAAAACATCATATCCAACAAACAACTCAACAATCACAAAACCACACATTGATCACTTAACAGGATTCACAAAACAGGATGGATGATTTTTTGAAGTATCAAATGTTTGCATCTTGCATGAAGTTTTGACTATCTTTGCACTTAAACTTTTTGAACTATTGGATCCTCTACATTTTCTCAACAATGCATTGAGCTAGAGAAAGTCATGAGGACTCCAATATTTTTTTAGTTTTCTGTCCATGAGGCGATCACTTGTACTGTGAAAATACTTGTCTCGGGACGTGATTCACAACATATCATTGAAGACATGATTCCACTTTGCGCATACAAATGGTTTAATCTTGTTTATTTATACGCAATCCGCACTCAGGTCGTCCTAGTTCAATTATACCTTGACACTTGTGCTATCTTGCAAAAATAAAAAAATCATGTAAATTTCTTTCTCAGGTCATTATGGTTCAACTATACCATTATGCTTGTATAAATTTTCAACATATCCCAACAAATCAATGCTTGATGATGATACCTACAAAGAAAGAAAAAACATGTGGCTATATAGAGATGACAAACGCAGAATGAGGATGCTCAAATTAGTTGCATATCATTTTACAATTAGTTGCATATTATTTTACAATTAGTTGTATGTCATTTTACAATTAAAACAACATATCATATCTTACATCTCATTTTCAAGATACATCTAACAACATATCATATCATACATCTCATTTTCAAGATACATCTCACAACATATCATATCATACATCTTGTGGGATGCAAAATTCATCTTCTATTAACAAAGTAATCAATTAGAAACAAGGGAAATCACGAATCCCTATCCTAATCAAAATTTAACAAACAATACAATGAAATAACACAATTAAGAAATAGGAATTATAAATCATCAAATCAAATCAAAAACTCCCTATTCCGTGACTGCGTAGAACTTCCATTGCTCTTCTCCTCTTTGTGATATGATGGCTCTCAGATATTGCACTGGTAACCTACAAGTGACACAAAGATTCAAAGTTCATGATTGTTGAAAATGGGGATTAGATGCTCAATTTATAGAAAATTGGATAAGATTGATCAAGAGGTGTGAACTTAGGTGATCTCAAATGAAAATTGATAGTTGAACTGTTGATTGTAGGAGTGAAACTCAATAGATGGAATAGATTAATTGAGTCAACTGATTGAGAAAAAGCTGACTGAAGGAAGAAAAAGAATGATTGGAGGAAATAAAGAAGATGACACAGAAAGCTTAATTTAGAAAAAGCTAACTGAAAGATGGAAATAGAGATTGGAGAGATAAATGATTTAATTAATTAATTGATTTAATTAATTAATTTAGCATGTGCTTGCATTTAGATTTAGATTATTAATTTAATCTTTGCATGAGACATTATTCAAATAATTGAATTTATTAATTCAATTTAGCATTTGAATATATTTAGAACTTGACTTCGATTTTCAATTTGGTTTTTGAAATCATGCACATGTAATTGAATTTGGAAGAAATTAGAAGAATATGAAATTAGAATCTGGGGATTTGGAAATGGAAGAATTAATTAGTTAATTAAATAATAAAGATTATCTAATTTAAAGTAAAATCACAATTAATTAAATAATTAATATTTAATTAATATTTAGAAAAGGGTTGAATGATTAGATGATTAGAGATAGAAATTGAAAATTAATTTATTTAAATAATAGATTATTTAAATTGGGAAATTAATCAGAACTAATTAAATAATAAATATTTAATTAATATTTAGAAAATATAAAAATGATTAAATGATGATAGAATAAGAAATAGAATAATTAGTAAGATGGTGAGGAAATATGAATTTAGAAGAATATGATTAATTAACTTAATTAAATAATTAAAGAATTATTTAATCAATTAGATGAATAATTAGTACATAATCAATGAGACATTTTTAGGTGTCTACACATCTCATTTTCAAGATACATCTCACATTATATCATATCATACATCTTATTTTCAAGATACATCTCACAACATATCATATCATACATCTCATTTTCTAGATACATCTCATAAACATCAAGCACTAACACATCATATTCATCACATATCAAATTGCATACATCTAAAAATCGCATCATCATCATAGAATAATCAAAATCATATAGAAAGCATCATCCATAACACATCACATGAGGATGAAAGACAATGGTGTCATATATATATCTCAAAAATGATCAATGTACAAAATATGTCACGTCTGTGCCAAAAACAACAAAATACAATGGAGACAACGTCTCTTAGGTATGACTGTAAAGCGGAAAATCGCGATCGAACCCTAGTTGTTCTCCCCTCTTCCAACTCCGAGGAGAGAGAAGGGAGGTTCGCTAGGATTCGATGGTTTTCACTTAGGGGAGAGACTTTACATTCAAAAGAGGGGTTGAAACCCACAAGATCCAATCCCACGCAATGCAAGATTGGATGCTAAATGTGTTTCAAGGGTTAAGACAGCAAGGCTACCCTCTTTTGTAAAGAATGTTGATAGAAGAATTAAGCTAAGCATGCATAGAAAGTGATAAAGATTTGCTTATAAACTGAGTTCGGATTATAGGATGAAGCTGCGGACCTGAAATTAGCAGTAAAATGTCGATACGGCGCTGTCCTGCAAATTTGAGCAAAAGTTGTCGGGACGATGGTGCCTGGCGCCACGGTCCTCCGAAAAATCCGCGAAACGAAGGGGGATCTGTTCGTCTCTGCACAAGGATTCCAGATCTTCAATTTTAGCCGCGTACCTGCAACCTACACACAGAAAAGCGAAGACGATTGGGGGGTTAGGGATTAGGGGTTTGCCTTTAGGTCAAACCCCGGTTTTGGAATTAACCAAGAAATGAGCAAGAGCTGTAAATGTAAATGACTGTAAAACAAGTACTAATACCTTGTTCTAAGGATGTTTGTATCCTTATGTGCGAAGGTTTAGATGTTGTATGTTGTATGTAGCATGTAGTATGTGATCTCCTCTTCAATGGTTGAATCCTTGTCTTGAATGCAACACTTAGCCTTGAATGGAGACTTGAAATGATCAATTGCTTGAAGGAATGCTTGAATGCTTGAATGCTTGAGTATAATTTCCACGCTCTGTACACATATCCTCTTCATGCCAAATGAGAGAGAAAAATGTAGTTTATATACTTGTCTTTTAGGGCTGATAGACTGATTTTCCCGACCTTAGGCCGACCAGGAAAGATAATTTTCCAAATTGCAAACAAAAAGACCCGCAATCTCCTTAGGAGACCGGGCCCAAAATAGGACCCAGGGACCAGGGCGCTGGGCGCTCTGGTCCCACCTCCCGGGACAGCAGGGTGCACGGAGGTTCAGGCCAGGGTAGTTGAAAAATGCAGTTTTCAGTGTCGTAGGCAAGTTTCGGGGTCTCCATTCAGGTTGCGTGTTGCGTCGCCATCGTGAAGACCGAAATGCAGTCGAAATTGCAAGTGTCGCAATTTTAGGATGCTACATTTAGCCCCCACTTTAGCGGGAGTATGTATGCTCATACTTCCGGTAAAGTACAAGGAAACAATATTGAAAGACTTTCACCACGTCAAGGAGGCAAGATACACCAAGCCCCCAGTGGACTAAGGATCTTACGACTTCGATTCACAAAGTAAAAGGGAAGATCACGAGGGAGAACCATGACTGTCAGTAGTAAGGTTCCCTCACTATGAGTCATGCAAGAAAGATATCAAAAATTTTCAAGGCAAAGCTAAATTTACCAAGAAATTTTCAAGTATCTTGAAAAGATATGAACGGGATGTATGCCCCCCTACGTTAAAGCGATCGCACACGCCTCACCGGGGGTGATTGTTTTAACGTAGTGATACATATAAGAATGAGAAAGGAAAGGAGCACGTTATCGCAAGGATTTAGCCCCCAAGTGTGAGATAAACCCAAGGATAATAGACACAAAACACAAAGCACGAGGTGACTTCGCTTTCCTCGGGGTCAGTATGCTGTATGATAAGTCATGTACATATATCATATGTATGTATGCATAATTGTTCTTCATTCCCCAATCAAGGAAGGTCACCTAGAAGAAGGGAACACATGTGTCTTTTGAGTCAACATGAGAGAGATCGAGAGATCTCAATACTTTGCATCGTCCTCAAGTAAACAACACTAAGGACAACAAATAGAAGAATGAGAATAACATATAGAAGAAGTAACGAAAGAGAGGAGGAAAGAATCTGCTATGCTAATGTAACTAGTCTAGCACGTCATCTACCCCCCGATCTTGCTGATCAATGTTTCGGGAAGGCAGGGAACACGCTAGAGGAGGAACATCCAACACAGCAGATGGAGCTATCACAAGATCCAAACAAGGGCTATGTTGTTCTTGTCTAGGAGCTAGGATAAGTGCTTTAGAAAATTCATTAGATAAATGGTTATCAACATCAACAAGTTCATATTCACTATCAGAAGCAAGAGGAGTAACATTTTCATCATGCATAACATTTTCATCCATATCATCATCAAGATTTATAAAAATAGGATCTTTAACTCGCACAGGATCAAGACCATCATGCATCTTATATTTAGGAGATTTAGGCGCAATGTCCGGCTGAGGAGAAAATGGAATAATGCTTGTTGAAGGTGTTTTTGGAGATTGCAAAGTTTGAGCTCTAAGACGACGCTTTCGCCGGCGTTCACGTGCAGAACGATTTCGTCTAGTCTTAGTAGGAAGTGGAGAAGATTGAGGAGGAGGAATGTTCTCATCCTTATCACTTGGGTGTTTAGGTTGTGGTCTCTTAGGCTGGATAATAGGAGAAGAAGAAGGTCTCTTCTCTCTATAAAAAGAAGGAGGAGGAACTGCTCCATATAAAGGAGGAATTTTTGGTTTAGGGAGAAGACCAAGTCCATCATGATGAGGAGGTATAGGTCCACTCTTAGGAAGTTTATTAGGCATAGACATAGTCACATCCATAGGGATGGGTTGGGAATCTTCTTGAGGAAAGACATTAGTTTTATCTTTCAAAGGAAGAACTTCCTTCTCAAGAATGATAGAAATGTCAAGTTTAGGTGTTCTAGGTTCACTTAGAGATAGGATCATATCTGTTTTCCACTTTTGATAAGATTTGAAAAGATGATCACTTCGTGGAGGAAGAGATTGGAATTGTTTAGGCCAAAAGTAATCAATAGGAACACTAGAAGTTCTTTCAGCTGGTTTATAGAGACTATGATTGACAGTAACAACTTCACCATTATGGGGAAATTTCAAACACTTATGAATAGGAGAAGCAATAGCTTTCATGGAAGATAGCCAAGGATAACCAAGCTTCACACGAAATTGTTCGGCAGATGGAATAATAGCAAAGTTCACATCAAGAGATTTGTTATGGACCTCAATAGGCAATGTAATAGAACCAATTGCAGGAGAAGAAAATGCATCAAATAATTTCACAATCACATCTATTTTGTCATATATCACTTGATTCAATTGCAAAGTAAAAAGGAATTCTTCAGTAATAACATTAATCATGCACGAAGGATCAATAAGCACTCCACGGCAAGGTGTATTCTTGACTTTTGCAACTATGTATAAAGGACCATCAGGTGCCCTAATGGTTTCATTGGAATCAAATGTGATGGAAGGTTCTTTAGGGATTTCTTGCTGCTCTACAAAGTTAATCACATTCGGAGTCATAGACACAAGACCATCAGATGAGAGAGAGGAATCATTAGCCTCAATTGCATTAGAGGTATGAGAAGGCAATGGATTAGTGAAAATCTGAAGATTTTGGTTAGGAGGAGCTACAGATGTGTTGCCTTTATCATTCACTCCAGAAACAGAGATAGTATTGTTATCAATCAAATCTTGAATTTTACCCTTTAAAGAAAAACATTTTTCAGTATCATGCCCAGGCTGACGGTGAAATTGACAAAAAGATTTGTTATCAAAATAAGGTGAAGTAATCTTTGCAGGATCAATTTGCCTTATAGGAGGAAGAGTAAGCACATTTTGTTCCAATAACTTATTCATAATACTATGCAATGATTCATTCAAAGGAGTATACTTTCTTTCTTTCTTGAAAAATTTAGAAATAGGAGGCACACCTGATGCTGCATTCACATTGTTGTTGATGATGTTTTCATTGAATTTGATGGAATCTCTGTTCGGTTTAAACTTCCCAAATGGTTGTTGACTGCTATCACCCTTATCACTCGGAGCCATAGGATGTGATTGTTCCATTTGACTCACAGTCAGTTGATAATTGTGAAGAGTGGCACACAACTGTTGGAAAGAAGTAAACTCAGAAAACAGAAGTTTGTCTCGAATATCTTTTTGTAAATTAGAAATAAAGATTCTTTGAATATCATTGTCAGGCACTGGAAAAGAAATTTGAGCATACAAATGCTTATATCTACCAATGAAATCAGTCACTTTTTCTTTAACACCTTGTTTACAATGCATTAAATCAATCAAAGTAACTTTAGGACTTATATTGTTTTGAAATTGTTGAATGAAAGCATTTGCAAGTTGTTCGAAAGAAGTAATAGAATAGGAAGGCAACGAGCAATACCATTGTTGGGCTTTGTCTCTTAATGTTCTAGTAAACAGTTTTGCAAGCAACCTTTGGTCATAAGCAAAATCGGTACATATTGTTTGAAAAGTCTTAACATGTGTTAGAGGATCTCCTTTACCATTATAAAGTTCCAAATGCGGGATTTCAACATGTTTAGGAGGGATAGCTCGAACAATGTCAAGAGAAAGTGGGCTCGCAACATCAAATGTGGGCACACTAAACTTAGATTGATTCATAGAGGCAATTTGTTGCTGTAAAGAAGAGACAGTTTGTGCAAGATTGTTAATGGTCGCTTCAGTCAAAGAATTCATATTGGATGTGTTAGATTGAGATGGAGGTGTTGTGTTATTGAAAGAAGGTAAAGAGTAAGGTGGTGGGACTCTATGATAATTAGTCATAGGAGACGATTGGACAGGAGGAACACTACAAGGAGGAATGGAATGGTTAAATAAATTGCCCCCTTGCGTCATGTTCATTTGTGGTGATATAATAGGCACACTCATTGAAGGAATGAATGAAGAAGTCAGATTGAATGAAGGAAGAGGGTTAATTGAAGAAGAAGGGTTGCCCCCATGACTAGTGATCATAGGAGGAATGTCTTGTGTAGAAGTAGCCATTATGTTTGATGTAAAAGTAGGTATGCTAGCAATAGAAGTCATCAAAGGAATAGAATGATTGACTTGAGTAGGAGGTTGTGTATAACCCAAATTTTCAGCACAACTCTTCATAGGCATCACATTCGAATCCATGATGTGTGCAATACCACACAAAATATCAATTCCATTCTTATCACTTTGAAGCATACATTTTAGACCCTCAATTAAAGGAAGAGCTTGACTATCAGGGTATTCTTGAGACATCCATTGTCGAAAATCGTCAAATTGGTTATCCAATTTCGAAAGTTGTTCTTCAGAAACCTCATGGAGAGCTTCTTCATCATTAGGAGGATTAGAGGAATTACCCATGTCCTCGTTAAAAAGGCTATTCAAATTAGGTTCCATCTCCTCGGTAATTAAACCTCGGAAAGACTTAATTCTACGGCTTCGTCTAACGGGAATAGTGTAAGTAGGGCTTATTGTTGTAAAACTCATGCACTAGAAAGAGAGAGAAGATTTTGAATTTAGAGGTAGCAATTTTCAGTAAAATCAGCCAATCTTCTGGATTTAAGCTGTTAAATGCAATCACAACAGTCTCCCGAAATTTCGGAAAAAATGTCCGGGACCGTGGCGCCCGAAGTGCAACACGGTCCTTGCAACTTTTTTTGAAATTTGCAGGGATGAAAGGTATGATGATTTTAGAGCTAATCTGAAAAAATTGAGTGATTTTACGATCTGTAGATAGGCCAAATTAAAGCTGCAATCTCGAAATTGAACCCTACCAAGATTGTCGAAAAATGCAAAATTTGAATTTTGGAAAAGAGAGGGAAACTGAAATTTTGAATTTTATGATTTTAGAGGGAATGCCAAGAGCAATGCAAATTTTGAAATTTAAAAATTGACTCAATTTCACGCAAAATTCAATTTTGAAAGCGGAAATCAATGTTGTTGTAATTAAGCACTTAATTTCAAAAGTCACAAAATGCAAGAATTTGAATAAAGCGCTGAAATTTTGAATGAACGCAAACACACTTTTCAGATTTAGGACAGTAAGAACACAATTTTGACACAAAATTTCAATTTCAATGATTTTTAAATGTTTAGAAGCCTTAATCCAAGCAATCACAAGACCAACTTTGACTGTAATTTTGAAGGTGTTATAATTGATAAAATCAGCCAAAATTCTGGATTTTAGCAGGAAAATACAGTAAGATCTCGCTCCCGAAATTTCGGAAAAAATGTCGGGGACGATGGCGCTCGGCGCCACGGTCCTCGCAACTTTTTTCCAAATTTTCAGGGATGAAAGATATTGTGATTTTATTGCGGAATCCAAAGTTACAGCTGATTTGGAGATGTTTTGATCAGTGAAATTGTCGGACAAAGGTTGAATCAAGAGGGTTTCAAAAATTAGGGTTTTGACACTTAACCACTTAATTTTCAAAATTAAAGCATAGATATGAATTGATAATTTGTAATAGAAGGGTAGATCTGAAACAAGCATTAACATTTAGACATTTCGCAAGTTCAATTACTAAAAAGAAAATTTAGGGTTTTTATGCAATCACCTCTAAAATTTTACAAAAGATCAAACATGGAAATGTAATCAATTTTTTCATATCTAAGCATGAAAAATCAGAAAGGATGTTCACGTCGGGTTCACCAAAATGTAAAGCGGAAAATCGCAATCGAACCCTAGTTGTTCTCCCCTCTTCCAACTCCGAGGAGAGAGAAGGGAGGTTCGCTAGGATTCGATGGTTTTCACTTAGGGGAGAGACTTTACATTCAAAAGAGGGGTTGAAACCCACAAGATCCAATCCCACGCAATGCAAGATTGGATGCTAAATGTGTTTCAAGGGTTAAGACAGCAAGGCTACCCTCTTTTGTAAAGAATGTTGATAGAAGAATTAAGCTAAGCATGCATAGAAAGTGATAAAGATTTGCTTATAAACTGAGTTCGGATTATAGGATGAAGCTGCGGACCTGAAATTAGCAGTAAAATGTCGATACGGCGCTGTCCTGCAAATTTGAGCAAAAGTTGTCGGGACGATGGCGCCCGACGCCACGGTCCTCCGAAAAATCCGCGAAACGAAGGGGGATCTGTTCGTCTCTGCACAAGGATTCCAGATCTTCAATTTCAGCCGCGTACCTGCAACCTACACACAGAAAAGCGAAGACGATTGGGGGGTTAGGGATTAGGGGTTTGCCTTTAGGTCAAACCCCGGTTTTGGAATTAACCAAGAAATGAGCAAGAGCTGTAAATGTAAATGACTGTAAAACAAGTACTAATACCTTGTTCTAAGGATGTTTGTATCCTTATGTGTGAAGGTTTAGATGTTGTATGTTGTATGTTGTATGTAGCATGTAGTATGTGATCTCCTCTTCAATGGTTGAATCCTTGTCTTGAATGCAACACTTAGCCTTGAATGGAGACTTGAAATGATCAATTGCTTGAAGGAATGCTTGAATGCTTGAATGCTTGAGTATAATTTCCACGCTCTGTACACATATCCTCTTCATGCCAAATGAGAGAGAAAAATGTAGTTTATATACTTGTCTTTTAGGGCTGATAGACTGATTTTCCCGACCTTAGGCCGACCAGGAAAGATAATTTTCCAAATTGCAAACAAAAAGACCCGCAATCTCCTTAGGAGACTGGGTCCAAAATAGGACCCAGGGACCAGGGCGCTGGGCGCCATGGTCTTGGGGACCAGGGCACTGGGCACCCTGGTCCTGAGGGACCAGGGCGCTGGGCGCTCTGGTCCCACCTCCCGGGACAGCAGGGTGCACGGAGGTTCAGGCCAGGGTAGTTGAAAAATGCAGTTTTCAGTGTCGTAGGCAAGTTTCGGGGTCTCCATTCAGGTTGCGTGTTGCGTCGCCATCGTGAAGACCGAAATGCAGTCGAAATTGCAAGTGTCGCAATTTTAGGACGCTACAATGACTATGTCCTGAGGGTGACGGTCTTGCAGCTGATGTCCTAGCACTTGGATCTCCAGGTGGATCCTATCTAGGAGGCCTTGTCATGCCTCTGCTCTCTGTCCTCGACCCAGTCTCTCAAGATCAACTAGATCTCGAAGTTGTAAAACTCGACACTCGGCGCTCCCTGGGAACCGCATCCTCATAATGCCTCCTATAGTACTCCGCCTCCTTGGCTCTCAAAGCCACCTCTCTCAGGGTATCTCTCATCGAGCCACTCGCCGCCACTCTCTCCAAAGCCTCTGCTCGAACCTCAGATTGACCCAACCACTCCAGAACTATATCTCACTCAGTGGGCAGCTATGTAATCTACCATTGATGTGCCAATAGTTGTGTTTGCAGGTGTTGCACTGATAACTGTAGCGACCTAATCTGCACATCCTCCCGGTGCGTTGGAATCTGCATCTGGATGGGTACCTATGAAGTGGTACCCCCTATGCCTCTCCATGTCCTTGGTGTTGGTGGGGGTAACACATCAGACCTCCTCCTCTAAGCTAGTCATCTAAACTCGTCAATCCCTCCCACCACTACTATCACCTCTCCCACTTGCTCCTCTCCACCAGCTTTGATAGCCAAACCTCCTCTCCCTCCATCCACCATAGCTTGCTGGATAGCTTTCTCCACCCGAATCCCTCTGGAACCACCATCTCCACCCCTGTCTCCTCTCCTCCCACCATCTCCACCCCTATCTCCTCTCCTCCCTCTATCCCCTTGCCAATCTCGACCACCTCCTCTACCATCACCACCATCATCCCCTCCACCATCCCCACCTCCCACATCCAGCTCCTCTTCATCCTCTCTCCATCTCTCTAGCCTCTTGAGCTGCTCATCATCCTCATCATCATCAAAAGTGGGAATCATCTTTGTTGGATCTGATATCCTGGCAACTGCATGTGCCGCAAACAGTGTGGCAAACTCCTCTGTCATCCCTACGTCCACTACCCCATAGGCATAGTCCCATATCTGGTCGGCTAAGTGAAAGAACTCCTCAACCGCCATCGCGCTATCAATATTATGTCCCCACTCTGGTATATCCTATCTCCATCGAGCATATAAGCATGCTCCCTGTGGAACTACCTGCTGACGACCATACTGCCACAACACCTGGCTATGCAAAAATATCTCAATAACAAAGGGCATCTGCCCTATCAAAAATCGGGTCATATAGACATAAGGCATCTCCATCCCATCCTCTGCCCATACCTTGCACTCCATGAACGGTCTCCAGATGACCGTATCAATATCATCTAAAACTCTCCTCCAATGCTCTAGTTTGCCCAGCTTATGCTAGACAACTATCCCTTGATATCCATATGCATAAGCACACCTAGTAGGCCTATCTCTATTCGCAAGTAGCCTGGCTACGGGAATATGCTCCCACACCCATACCTATAGTAATGTAACTCCATCAGATAGACTACTATACCCCAAATACACCACCTGATGTAGATCCCTATATAAGTGTGTCAACATAGCCGACCCCCATGCAAATCGGCGACCCTGTGTCACCATGTCCTCCAGGACCAACCCCTATCCTACTGCCAGTCCCTTCAACCTATGGTCAGGACATAAGAAACCACCTATGAACTCTGCCAACACTGATGGTAGAGGAGCGTAATCCAAATCTGTGAACTCCTGCCAGGGGATCTCATATCCACAAACTGTATCATCCTGTAGAATCCGACGAAGTGCCTCTCTCCTGCCCTCCTCTATTTACTCGTATGGTAACAATGCACCTACCACGGGAATCCACAAAATTTGGTAGCAATCCTCGAGTGTCACTGTGATCTCACCTATCGTCAAATGGAAGGTGTTGGTGTCACTATTCCACCTCTCAGCCAACGGTGTCAATAAACCCCGGTTAATGATAAACCGAGGCATCTCTAACAAAGAGGATAGGCCACACCTCTCAATGATATCCCTGTCAGCCTGTGTCAATCATGGTATCAATGACCATGGTCTCAAAAATTGCTCTCACAATTGAACAACTCCAATGCACTCCTATCTTAAACAAAACAAGTCCAATATCAGTTTCCTCATCAAATCAAATTCATACCAACTTGAAACATTGAAAATCTAATCAAGTTCCACATCATATCAAATCCATTTCCATATCAACTTGTAACACAACTCAAGTTCCACAATTACATCAACTTGTAACACAACCCAAGTTTCAAATCATATCAACTTGTAAAACAACTCAAGTTTCACATTCATATAAGCTTGTAAAACAACTCAAGTTCCACAACCATATCAGCTTGTAAAACAACTCAAGCTCCACATATATATCAACTTGAAACAACACAAATCAAATCAAGTTCATATCAAAACATCCATATCAAAAACCACATCATATCAAATCAACATCAAATCAATATCAACTTGAACGTTGCAAATCAAATCAAGTTATATCAAAACTCATATTGGACAACTTATCAAAACAATGACAACAGACGCGAGACTGATAATTCACACCCATCTCAGCAAAACTGGCAAAAACTTACCTATCTTTCTTCATCCAAAATCCTACCTTACCCAAATTTTTCCCTCATGCGCTAAACAATCTTATCTATGTGCTACACCATTCACCCTATGCGCTAGCCAACACCTATGTGCTACCCTATCCTATTTATGTGTCACCTAAACCACCCTAAGCGCTAAAAACCCATATGCGCTATCTTATCCTAGCCATGCACTGCAAACTTAACCTTATGTGCTAGGGTATACCTACACGCTATCCAACAATACCCCTATGAACCCCGGCTAACCCTATGCGCTAGGTCTCTCCTACACGCTACCCAATTTCTCCTATGCGCTACCCTATGCCCCCGACATGCTAACCTATCTTTATGTGCTAATTTAACCTACCGATGCGCTATCCTAATCTACCCAAATGCTACCCTACTTTGTTAAACTCTACGCGCTACCTAACCTATCGTATGTTCTACGGTTTGACCCCGACGCGCTAGACCGTTAAATTCACGTGACAAAATTCAAAAACATGATAAAAAATGACAAATCAAAAATCCAAAAGGGGTCAAAAAGGATGACTTACTGGTGGTCCATACATGTCGGGCCTCTGATACCTCCGAACGCGCTCGAATCGATGAGAAGCAAAGGGAACCGACATCTTGACTTTCTCTCCAAGTGTCACTTTCTCCAAAGTCAACAAGCACAAATGCGACAAAATAATCATTTTTTACCTTTTTATAGGGTAAATGAAAATTAGGGTTGCGTGGACACGCACGTAAATTTCTCTTGGGCTCATTTCTAACCCTCACAAACATCATTATCGGGAGATGAATCAATTTATCACATTCAACATAGACCAAAATTTAAAATGCAATCAAATTTATCAAAACAAATCAAATTTTCAAATTTTTTGATTCATCTCTCGAGGGGGCATTATCAACATCATTTGTCAAATCTGGGGCATCATTTATCAAATCTGGGGCACAACATGAACATCTTGGCACGACATCACACTGATCATAACCAAATCATGACGACATACCATTTTCTTTGAATCAACATGTGCACACACGTCACTTCAAAGAGGGGCAAATTGTAGACATATAAAAATGACCATATTCCTAAATGAATATTCAATGTTCATTTTATTCTCATTCCTCTATTTAGTTAAATCTAATTTAATTAAATCACCCACATTCTTCTATTTAATTAAATAAATTATTCAATTTATTTATTTAAATTCACTTAAGCTCTTTATGTCATTTAATTGAATAAATCATTTTTATTTAATTAAATCCCTTCTCCATACTTTTTAATTAAATTTACATTTAATTAAATAGTTTACCCCAATTAAATAAATCTAATCTATTTAATTTCCCAACTTGCAACCAAATTAAATTAAAGCAATTTATTTTAATTAATCCTATTATTCCTCATCCACTTGCATTTTCCTACATCTCCCACTTGCATCCTAATCCCCTTCCTAAATTCTTCTAGAATCCATCTAATCCTAATCAATTAACCCAAACCCATCAATTATCCCCTTTCCCTAAATTTGAGGAGGTCACTTCTCAAATTTGGAGTAAAGTCTTCAAAAGGCATTAAAGCCTTTATACCTTCAACAAGTTAACTTGTTGAATACCCCCAAAATTGGAAGGACTCTTACAAATTTGTCCCCAAAGTCTTCAAACCATTAATTGTTAACTAATCCTTAGTGGCATGGTTAGAGACTTTTTGACCAACTTAACCCTCATCTAACCCAGGGATCTCATCAAGCATTCATTGCTTTGACCATGGTTATACCTTTAACCTTTGCACAAGAGTTTACCCCTTGGGTAAAAGCTTTATCCATTGGATAACCCTAACCTAACCTTAACCCTTGCCTTCTAAGGTAACCATGAGGTCTTCTCAAGCATTTAATGCTTCTTACCTCTCCTCTCAAGCAGTCTTATGTTGACAATTGTCACCATTTCATTGGTGAAAATTGTAAACATGGATTGATAACTTTCAATCCTGACCCTTGATTAACTCCTCGAATCTTGACCATCCATTGCCCTATTTTCACTATAAATAGAGATCTCATTCCTCCATTTTAAGGATCCATCCAATCTTTTAGTATCTCATTTATGCTCAAATTTATCAATACATCTAGCTTCTCTTTGGAATAGGAATTAATCTAATAAACATTTTAGAATATTTCCTTTATCATTAGCTTAAATCATTAACTAGTATATCATGTTAGGATAGTATTTCTACTAACCTTGTCATCTTATAATCTAGTTTACTTCATTTATAAAAACATGCATAGATATGATGCATTTCATGTTAAAATTAATCTAAAGCATCCCTCGTTAAAATTAATCTGAGAGCAAAGGCATTGGCTTGAGGGACCTTGTGAGATAGAGAACCATGGAACCTACCTTGGGAAGTTGAGTCATTCCTCATGACTCCATAACTTGCACCAAGAAGTCTTGTGGGTGTGTGGACAAGTCCCTAAGACCATATTTTTCACATTTTAAGTTTCATTGACCCACTTTTCCTGCACACACATAGCATGGAGCTAATTCAAATTCCCAAATGATTACATCCACCGGAATTCCCGCCAAGATCAACCGCAACACGCTACACCACTAGAAATGCTACATAACATGCATATCATCATCGATTCATAGAAATCACCAAAAACTTGCACAATGATCAATGCAAATCACCAAAACAAATAGGACATGACTAGAAAATACCAGCAAGAACATTAGAATCATCTGGAATAGTTGCACCAACACCTCTTTTCAAATCTTCATCGGTCAACGTCTCAAAGCTCAAGAACAAAACCAATCAACAACTATCACAAGGAAAGATAACTTATGGAGCACCAAATCATGAACCATCAGAATAACCCATAGGAATATGTTGACATCAATGACAACAACATATCCTAGCAGCAACAATGATTAACCAATTCCAACAATCTCCCCAATAATCCAACGGATTGTGTCTCTAAAATTTTCTTGTGTGTCATCAAGTCTATGGTAGATGATGATGCATGATGATGATTATGATTATAGATCTTTTCTAGTAGATCATGTTTGTTACCCATTTGCAATGCAATCTCTCATAAATACGAAGAAAATAAAACCATGTGGGATAAAACAACCCTCCAAAAGAGAGAAAAGATGAAATGATGCAAGTTCGATGAAAGAGTGATGAATAGAAAACTCAATGGTATCCCCCAACACATCCATCATAAATATGCAATCAATTATCCCTCCATAGGAAGCAAAGAGAGAGACTATGTAGCTCCCCTACAATGTATAATATGCTACAAAAATGGTCAATGGTTGAAGACAAAACATAATCCAATGCCTACAAGCAACTTTTTTTCCTTTTGAAAGAAACAAGAAAAAGTACAAATGCAAGAATGCTTCCCACTCTGGATAGGGAATCGGTAGGAATACTAATTTGTATGAATTAAGATTGTGTCTCTAAAATTTTCTTGTGTGTCATCAAGTCTATGGTAGATGATGATGCCATAATCCAATTAGGTACATTCCCAATCAATGAAAAACCAAGATCGAGTGCTAAGTGATGTTGAAGAAGATCTAATGATAAATGTGATGTGAAATTCTTTGTACCATGACTATCATCAAAGAGAAGAGATAACCCCTCAAATGGTCCTTTGAATCTAAAATGTGAGACAACACAAACAATTAGAAATTACCTATCAAATATTCATCCCACAAGATTATATTTTAAAGACTATGATATGCCTACTATAGAGAATCACTAGCACCTCTCAATGAATGAGTAACAACATATTGAAGTGTGATCTCAAATGCAGAAGTGGGAGCATAGATACGAGAGGTCTCTAGATCATCAAGATGCTCAAGTGCTACATCATATTCAATCTCCTCTAATGTATCATTATCAAAGGGTAAATTATCAACATCTTAAGAGGGTTGAGACAATTTGGTGTAGGATTATCTAAGAATAGAGGATAATGTAGATATCCATAGATCTCCCAAAAATTGGTTCAAACTATGTGTGAGCACTTGATTCCTGGGATCTAATTATAGGTATTTTTGGAGATGCTATTGGTTATACTTGTTGTAGACACCTAAACATGTCTCATTAATTCTACACTAATTATTCATCTATTTAATTAAGTAATTCTTTAATTATTTGATTAAACTAACTATTTCTTGTAATCATGACCCTTCAACACTTCTAATTATTCTATTTCTATTCTCAAATCATTTTAATTAGTTAACCCTATCTCAATTGTTAATTAAATATCAATTATTTAATTAATTATAATTTATTCCTTAGTTAAATAATCTTTATTATTTAATTAATTCAATCTCCCAAGTTTAAATAATTTTATTTAAATTATTTAAATTAATTAATTAAATTCCTCCAAATCCCCAAATTATAATTCCATCTAATTTCATTATATTTCTGCCAAATTCTAATTCCAATTAATTTCATTTCACCAAATTTGAATTTTAGTTAATTTCATGTGTATTTCAGTATTCGAATGGCCAAATTCAAATCCAAATTGAAAATGAGAATCAAATTCAATTTCAAATTCCTACAACACATGCTAAAATCAAAAGTGATTGATCAAATCAGTTAACTCATCAATCACCCTTTTTAACTTTCAATCACCTTTTTCTGACTAATCCATCTATTCAATCTTATCATCCAATCAATCCACTTATCTCTCCAATCAATTTAGTCTTCTCCTCAATAAATTCAGTCAACTAGATAATCTATTCAGTTCACTGATCAATCTATTGAGTTGACAAATCAATCAATTTTAGTTATCTATCAATCAACACTTGAGTTCTATTTCTCACCCCCTTTGTGTTGAAAATCTATAAATCAATTTCTCAATTCAAGCTAGAATAATAGAATCAGAATCTTCAAAATTGTTGTCTATCTTATGCAGGAAATCAAGTGCAATACCTGAGAGCCACCTACATCAACAACAATGGAAAAGAGCAATGGAAGCCTTGCTATTTCAATTGAGGGAGTTTTAAATAGATCATTCTTTCAATTCAATTGATGTTACGTTATTCTATTGTCATTTAGGAGTAATATTGATTAGATTAGAGTTGTGATTCGCTCTTTGATATCTGATTATGCAATTTATACTTATTTACTGCCCGAGTACACTTGTACTAGTCAATCCTATGATGTGATCATTTTTATTACCCAAGATTGATTTCTTTAATTTTGTCATTGTCTTAGGGATGAGTCAATAATAATGATGGAAAAGATTGATCTATTTGTAATGTATCGAGGTGTTTTTTTTGCCAAGACTTGTAACTGTCCTTATTTAAAATGATGATACAAGGATGAGTCACATAACCATTATTACAATAATGATACATTCTTCAAATGATTAAATTAGAGATCAATACATGAAATGGAGTTTAAATAGAGTGTTTTGATCAAACAACACCTTCCAAGTGTCAATGTGTCCAAGTGATCCTCCATAACGCAAATATGCAAAAAATAAATAAAACTTATTTGAGGCTAAATCTATACAAAGTGCATAGATGTATTGGTAGATCTCCTTAATACCTTTTCAATGTCACAAGGACCATTAAAATTAAAGATCATGGAAAAACATTGTGAGCTCAAGAGTCAAAAATAAATATAAGACTTTAAATATCAATTAATTCTTCTAGTAGAAAGATCTTATAATGAAACCTACACCATTAAAAATTACAAAAAATCATCTTTCTAATGATATCTTATTTGTGAAAATCCAACTTCTAGATCATCCATTTGGGCCAAACGTGCCGCAATAAAAACTTGTTAGTTAAATATGAGCTTCAAACCCTAGTTTTCAATAGTATCATGCAATGGCCAAATTGAGTGAAATAAAAACCATATTTGACTTTCTTGGACAATCCAAACTAAATGGTGAGATTATATTTGCAACAATATTCTCTAAATGAACTTGCAATACAAAACCACTAAAAAACCCCAAAGGTGAGGTCCAATTTACACCAAAGTGCACCCAACAAAAGCTCAAGTCAGATTATCTCCCAAATTTGGGAAGAGGTTTGTAATTCTGATTACCACATAAATTTGTGTCTTGTTTGTTATTATGTTATTTTGTTTATCTTCTAATTATTTCTTTGCAACTAATTTGTTCTACAATGTTTAATTTCTCTAGTTTTATGCTTTTGCTTCCACAACAAGTGATATTTGTAATGATTTTGTTACTATGATTTGGTGTTGATTTTGTAGCATCAAATGGTGAAGGTTTTGAATGCAAAGTTCAAGGTGGAGAAATTTAATGGGAAGAATAAATTAGTTAGGGAAGCTCAAAATGAATGATTTGATATTGCAACAAGGATTGTGCAAGATGTTGGTAGGAAAGTTAAACAAACTTATGAATATGATTAATGAGGACAAGGAGGATATAGATACACAATATTTGAGCATCATTTGGTTGTGTTTGGTAGATGTTGTTATTTTCAATATTGTCAGTGTTATTAGGTCAAGGAGAAAAAATAGATGTGACTACAACCTACCACAATCTATACACAGAATAGGGATAGGTCACTAGTTGTCCTTAGGAGTCATGTCCATTCATGGTATATCATTTATATAATGATTGATAATCATGTGCAGAATACACATATAGATAAGAAGATAAATGTATGAAAGAACAAACTAAGACCTAAACTTGGTATGAAGTTATACTATAATAGGAGATAAAGTTTATATATGTATGTGTTGTGGATGACTAAATGTTTCTTTTGTTGATAATTAAGTATGGCTTATCCACGATTCTCTTAAGTTACTTATCATAAAGGTTTTATTTTTATACTATGTCCTTTGAGGTATAAATTAACTACATAAGAGGTCTTGGGGTATAGATCTATGGACCGTACAACCTCATTTCTCTTGCTAAAATTGGTTTCACTTCCCATACCCTATAGAGAATAGTAAAGAAACTATAAAGCACCAAGAAGAAGGAAAAGTGACTAAAAAATGATTGAAACCCTAAGGTCCACCTTGAGAGAGGGGGGTAGGTAATTAGAGGATGGACAATGGAAAGGGGGGAGGGATCTAAAAGGATACTTGAAAAGATGCGACTGTTCAAGTTTTAAAACAAATATGGACTATATGAAGACCAAAAGAATACTAGAGAAAAGTACCATGGGTAAAGAAGATAGAAAAAATGCAAGGGAAACCAAAGAATTGATTAGAATAAAAATGGGAAAAAATATCAGAGAGAGAAAATAAAACAAAACTCAAGAAATAGAGAAAATATATCGCAAAAGGGAAAAAGAGATAGAAAAGAAAGAGAACAAGCCAACAAAACAGCAGAAGAAAATTTAAAAATTGAAAGGAAGTGTGCTAAAGAGGGTATAACTAAGAGTGCCAACATGGATGTAGCCAAAGAAATAAAAGGGAAGATAAAAGAATCAAAATCCAAGAATGTTGTATGAACCAATGCGACCTGCCAATGAAGACTTATCTCTAAAAAATGAAATGGTATGATGAGCAAGTATCACCCCTGAAGCAAGAACCACCCCCTAAGACAATTGCATCATATACAAATACAACAATAAAATGAGATTCAAAAGAAAACACAAATAAAAGAGAATTTTGGACAATTTACACTATGAACTAAAATAATGAAGAAAGTGATACTTGCACCATCAAGTGGGGAAATCAAGAAAGTAATGTCCATACTAATTCCAGAAGTCAAAGAGGTAATACCTCTAAATAGGATGAAATGAGAAACATGAGGAAGATTCCCATATTTTAAAAAGATACAAATGATTCCATAGAGCATATTTTACTATTGGAATCAATCTAATAGAGTAGAAATAAAAATTGTGAAAGCACAAAGTTGTTTGATTTCATTGTTCTCTAAGGAATGGACCCTTAAAATGGTACCACAAAACATACTCACAAAATGATAAGGAGTGGGACGAGGTGAAAAAAAAATTTCTAAAAAAATTTGATAGCTCGCAACTTCCTACAGAAGGAGTAAGAAAACTCAGAGAATTATCCCAACAAAACGACAATTTCATCACAAAATTTGATAGAAGATTCAAATAGGTAACATGTAGGTTAGAAGAACCTCTAAATGAAAAGAAAATGATGGAATGGTTCCTTTCTGCGATGACCTCAAAATTGAGGATGTATTTGGATGGAAAATATTATGTCACATATTCAAAATTAGTAACACTAGCTTGCCAGATAGAAAATCAATCATAGCACAAGGCAGAAAAGGAAAGAGAAAATAGAAGAGTCAACTAAATGCAAATTCAAATTGAGCATTTGTAGTTAATATAGGAACTCGTGAAGAAAGAAATGGGCTCACAAATTCCAAACATGTGGTGTTCTTATTATGACAAGGAAGGTCATATGTCAATCGGATATCAGAAGGAGATCAGAGAGAAAATGGAAAATGCACTAAGGGTAATCCTCTGCACAGTCAAAAAACCAAACTAGTTACACTATGGAACTTGTTGAGAATGGGATGATCATGAAACAAAAAATTGCCCATCCCAAAATTTTTGGGTAAAGGAAGAACATAACTATAATAGAGACATGGCATATGTAAAAGGATTGGTAGAGAGAAAACTTTATGCACAATATAGTGGGTACAAAAGACCACCATGGTAGTTGAACTAGAGGAATGCAAATGCCATACAAAATGTAGAACTATAGAATAATAATAATTCATTTAAGGGAAGAAGAGATTAAGGTTGGGGAAAAGGAAGGCTGACAAATTTCACTTGCTTGCTATATGCCACTAGAGGAAATAAGGAGGTTTCATAGAGCTGAGAAAGATAAAGATTACACTTTAGAATAAAGTGGCACAAAACAAGAATGTTGCATAAAACCTTAGACAAAGAAAAAATTTTAATTTGAGTCGTAACTAGGTAGATGACCAATACTAGAAAGCAACAGGTGGTAACAATTGATGAAGAAAGCTCAAAGGAGGAAGAAGGGTTGTTCCCTAGCAAGCAACTAGTGGTATGATGAATTAATAAGAATCCAATCAACTACTGAGTAGGGGGGGTGAATCAGTAGATAGAAAACTGACTAAACTTTCACCAAACTCAAAAACAACCTCCCAAGTCAAACTCAGAACTGACTGGTTCAAACATTGAACTACAAATTGCAATATCACTGTCAAGTAAACTAGTTTAATAGTCATAATAGAATAACAATATAATAGCTCTGAAAATCTTAAACCATTTGACTAAAACATCCAAATACTTAACTAACAAAAGTAAAAGCACATTTCAGATTGTTGTCGGTCATCATATCATATCAAAGTGGATTTAATAGTTAGACAAATTAACCTTAGCAAACATAACCATAAAAAAAATCACCACTTGACACAATGATTTTGACCTGGAAACCCAAATGGGAAAAACCACGATGGGGATGAATACCCACAAGTATTCAAAACTCTTATGAAGTTCACCTTGTTAGGAGCCAATCATGTTAAAGCTTTTACACAAGTCTTGTTAAGAACATATCCTATTAGGGACCACCCAATTAAGGGATTGACTATAATGCCCTATTAGAAGCAATACCCTATTAGGAGTAACCTCGGTAGAGGGTTTGAAATCCAAGCTAATGGATCACCTGATTAGAGGATTTAGTTAACACTAAGCTTGTTAGAGATTACCTAGTTAAGGGATTTGACTGTTGTAATTATTAGAGAACAACAAGGGTTTGTTGATCTAGTGAATAGCACTACTCTACTTGATTAGATCTTTTTCATGCTCCTATCTACCTTTACACATACTACACATACATCTCCTGGTTCGGCAACCAATCACTCTTACATTCAACCAAAATTTCCAACACTACAACAAAACAACTCATCAACCTTATAAGAAAAACAACAGGTCGGTAACACATCACAAACCTAAGATCTCATAGATATTACAAACAAGTTGGTTCAAGTATGATCGTTGGATTACATAGAAATCGTTTCACATCATTCAAGACAACCTTGACCGCTCCTTGATCACCGCTTCATTGATCCCTATAACTCATCACACGGTTTCCACTTCATGCAATGTACTCTCTCATTCTAAAGATAAAACCATTATCTCTACGTGCCAAAAACCACTTGAAACTCTTCACATACAACATGCATACATGGCATAATCATTACTGTTCATCATTTGATCATAAACCAATACAACCGATTCACCAAGCTCCATTAGATAGGGTTTGGCACATCAACAGGTAGGGTTACCAGTTGATTTCACTTCCTCTCAAGTAATATCAGTTTCCTTCACTGGCTCACCTACCGGTTGCAAAACAACATCATTACTGATTATAATTGACATTAATGACAACATAATAGTTCATCAATTCAATCTTCATACAAATGCCAATAATCTCCCCCTTTGGCATTGATGGTAATACAAGTATCAATACCCTTGATTGTTATGATTGTGTATAGGAATCTTGGTTTACATTTTACCATGTACCCTCCTTCAACTGAGTCTCCATGTCTTTAGTTGGTAACTAGCTAAAGATCCTCTCTCTGTCAATCATATAGTTCTTCTCTTGATAATCATATAATTCTTCTCCCACTTTGACAATAATACCAAAGTGAAAGTAAAACATGCAGTGTCATACTTCACTATTCTGCATCATCAACCTACAACTTGATGCTCCCCCTGTGGAATAACTCCACTCTACACCAATCCTACTACAAGATTCTTCAATTAGCTCTGGGACAGATGTATTCAACATCTTGCTCAATTGACCTCATGTAGGGGCACAACCCCTAGCTGACCTCTAAGATACTAAAAATTAGTCTTAGGTAGAGGTTTAGTAAAGATATCCGCAAGCTGCTCCTTAGTAGATACATGCTCCAATACCAAGTCTTTACTTTGCACTTTCTCCCTCAAGAAATGATATTTCATCTCAATATGCTTGGTTCTAGCATGCAACACCGGGTTCTTTGAAATATTTATTGCACTGGTGTTGTCACATAAAATCTTTACTGGATCTGTAATCTTTAGCTTAAATCCTTCCAGAATGTGTTTCATCCAAATTGCCTGGGTGCAATTCATATACGTTGCAACATATTCAGCTTCAGTAGTGGACTGTGATATACAATTATGCTTCTTGTTACTCCATGATACAAGTCTTCCTCCAAGAAAGAATGCACCACCGGTTGTGCTCTTCCTATCGTCAACATTACCTACCCAGACTGCATCTGTATAAACCTTCAAATCAAAGTTACCTTCATATGCATACCATAATCCATAGTCAATATTACCTTTCAAATATCTGAATATCCTTTTGGTTTCTATCAAGTGTGTCTCCTTTGGATTCTTCTAAAATTTGGCAACTAAACCAACTGCATGAGAAATATTCGATCTACTGTGAACAACATAATGCAATTTCCCTATCATTGATTTGTACTACTTTTCATCAACAAAATCAGCTTCATCCTCCTTAGATGGTTTACAACCTATAACCATTGGTGTCCCAACTAGTTTACAATCACTCATTCCAAATGTCTTCAATACCTCTTTCACATATTTAGACTATGTGATAAAAATACCACTCTTCATCTGCTGAATTTGCAAACCTATGAAGAATTTTATCTCTCTTACTAGAGACATTTCAAATTCACTTTTCATTTCATTTGCAAAGTCATCACTCATGTCATCATTGCCTGCAAATATGATATCATCCATAAAGACTTCACTAACCAGTATCTTATCTCCTTTTGTCTTGAGATATATATTGCTATCTTCACTGGTTCTCTGAAAACCTATCTTCATCAGGTGTGAATGTAGCCTTTCATACCATGCTCTTGGTGCTTGCTTCAAACCATATAGTGCCTTGTACAATTTACACACCATATCCTTTGCATCAATCAAAGCATAACCATCTCGCTGCTCAATGTATACTTCTTCTTCCCGTATTCCATTTAGAAATGTTGACTATACTTTGAATCCCTTATATGCTGCAAATTAAAGTAGAGTCCTAACACCTTCCAATATAGCAACTAGTGCAAATGTCTCACCATAGTATTCTCCTTCTTCTTGTGCATAACCTCTGCATACCAATCTAGCTTTGTTTCGGACTACTACTCCATCTTCATTCAGTTTATTCTCGAATACCCATTTAGTGTCTATCACATTTTTATTCACTGGTTTGGGTACTAGGGTCCATGTTTTGTTCTTCTCAATCTGGTCAAGCTCCTCTTCCATAGCTTTAATCTAGTGATCATCTCCAAATGCTTCCTTAGTAGTTCTATGCTCAATAGTGGAGATTATGCAAGAATTCTCTCTATTCTTCTTTTGGTTAATACTCCAACATCTTTATCTCCAATAATCTGGTCAGGATTATGATTGAGTCTCACATACCTTGGAATGACATGATCATTATATTCAGGTTCTTCTTCCTCACTATCATCATCTTCTTTTAAATCTACTTGTTCCGGTTGAACTGGTACAACAACATTCACTTCAACAACTTCTGGATTCATCGGTTCTGGTTCCAAAATCAGAATGCAAGGTTCTTTTTCCTTCTTTTCTTTACTCATTTCTCTTGAGATTTCAAGATACTCATCCACTCGAACATGGGCACTTTCAATGATTCTCTGTGTCTAGTTGTTGTAACATTTGTAGGCCTTACTCTTAGTGGAGTAACCAAGAAATATGCCTTCATCACTTTTAGCCTCAAACTTACTAACATAATCACATCTCTTGACATTAGGTGATCTACCATACCAATATTCATAAGGAGTTTTATCCTTACCTCTATTTACCAATATCTGATTCATAGTGTAGACAGCTATGTTGACAACTTCTCTCTAGAAAGTTTTTTCTACTCCTCCTTGTATAAGCATCGTTCTAGAATCTTCAACAACTAACTGGTTGTTCCTCTCTGCAATACCATTCTACTATGGTGTCCTCGGTGCAGAGAGTTGCCTCTTAAATCCATTGTCTTCACAATATCTAGTGAATTCCTCTTAAGTAAATTCACCTCCTTGACCAGTCCTCATACACTTCATCTTCTTACAACTTTCCTTTTTAGCTAAGGCCTTGAATGCCTTGAGCTTACTAAAGGCTTATGTTTTGTCCTTCAAGAATGTGACCCACATCATTCTCAAGCAATCATTAGTGAAGATCATAAAATATATCACCTTGAATACTTTTAGTCCTTATGGGTCCACAGAGGTCTGTATGAACCAAATCTAACAAATGTTCTGTTGAGAAAGATTTGCACTTAAAAGTTGAGGATGTCATCTTTCCCAACTGACATTCCTTACACAGAGCATTCACCAGTTTGTCCAACTGAGGAAAACCTCTTACCAACTTGGACTTACTGACCTTAATAATGTTATCAAAATTTATATAACAAAATCTACGATTCCAAAGCTAACTATCATCTACTTTAGCAATTAAACAGTTGTTGACTTTAGGATTCAGGTGAAATGGGTTACCTTTGCTCCCATAGTTTTTTTCTTTTCTCCCATAGATTTTGCACATATTCATGGTTAGGGATTAGGATTGAATTTAGCAATCAGTTCACCTTTGCTCCCATAGATTTTACACATTCCATTCTTGAATTCCAATGGATAAACTATGTCATTGAGTTGAGCTACACTTAAAAGATTGTGCTTTAATCCCTCAACCTAGTAGACATCATCTGCACTACTCTTTCCATTAAGAGAAATGGTTCCCTTTTCTTTTACCATGTAGGGTGAGTCATTTCCAAATCTCACAACTCCTCCATCAAATTCCTTCAAAGTAAGAAATTTACTCCAGTCACCGGTTATGTGGTGTGAACAACCACTATCTATGATCCAATCATCAGAACTATCCATGCGAGAAACTAATGCCTTCTGATTAGATGTCTCCTCTTTAATGGCAACAAAGACAATATCTTCATTAACATCTTCCTTAGATTCCTCATCAGTGATACCACCATCAACTGCAATGAGACAATCTCTTTCGCCTTTTCCTTTGTACTTCTTGTACTTCTCACGCTTATGCTCATTGTCACCATTAGGACAGTTAGTTGCAATGTGTCCAATATTGTTACATGCAAAACACTTCAAAGGTAATTTACCTCTGTACTTACCAATACCTTTGGGTAATCGCTTGGCGAACAATGCTTCAAGCTCGATCAAACTGTCTTCATCATCAACTTCTTTACTAGATCTAGATTCATAATTGTGACTGACATCTCTACTTTTCCTCACAGGTGGGTTAGAGATTGAAGCTCTAAATGCAGATTTGGATTTCTGAGTACTACCATCATAACCATTTAGTTCAAATGCAGTAAGCTTACCAATGATGGAGTCAAGAGTTACCTTAGTTTTATCAATAGAGTTTATCTCCTGAATGGCTGTAACTCGGATAGCGTAGACCGGTAGAAGGGTTCTCAACATCTTACTAACCACTATGGAATCCTCCACTTTACCACCAACACTCTTGATCTCACCATCTCCTTGATCCTCTAACCATACTGTTGAATATTCTCACCTTCAGTCATCCGCATGTCATCAAATTTACCTCTCAAACTCTCTTCTTTGGCAATCTTCACATGCTCATCACTACTATAGATTTCCTTAAGTTTCTTCCACACCTCATAAATAGTCTCCAGATCATGGAAATCAACATACTTTGAATCAGACAAAGAGCTGATAATGGCCTCCAATGCTTGATTATTTTCTTGTCGTTCTTTCTTTTGATCATCAGACATATTCCCACTAGGTACAACATATTGAGTAACAACATGTTCCCAGTATTGACTTCCTAGACTCTTGATATAGATTTTCATTCTATCACTCCATATTATGTAGTTTTCCCTATTAAACTTCAAACCTTCTTTCTTCATCACGTTCTTCAAGATCTTTACCTCAAGTTTTTAGGCTCAGACACTAGAGGACCTGAAATGCTCTGATACCAATTGATGGTATGATGAATTAATAAGAATCTAGTCAACTACTGAGAGGGGGGGTTAAATTAATAGATAGAAAACTGACTAAACTTTCACCAAACTAAAAAACAACCTCCCAAGTCAAACTCAAAACTGGCCGGTTCAAACACTGAACTACAAATTGCAATATCACTATCAAGTAAACTGGTTAACTATCATAACAGAATAACAATATAACAACTCTAAAATTCTCAAACCATTTGACCAAAACATCCAAATACTTTATTGACAAAAGTAAAAGCACATTTCAGATTGTTGTCAGTCATCATATAATACCAAAGTGGATTTAGCAGTTAGGCAAATTAACCTTAGCAAACATAACCATCAAAAAATTCACCACTTGACACAATGATTTTGACGTGGAAACCCACATGGGAAAAACCACGATGGGGATGAATACCCACAAGTATTCTAAACTCTTCTGAAGTTTGCCCTATTAGGAGCCAAGCCAGTTAAAGATTTTACAAAAGTCTTGTTAAGAACAGATCCTGTTAGGGACCACTCGGTTAAGGGATTGCCTATAATGCCCTATTAGAAGCAATACCCTATTAGGAGTAACCTCGGTAGAGGATTTGAAATCCAAGATAATTGATCACCTAGTTAGAGGATTTAGATAACACTAAGCCTACTAGAGCTTACTTGGTTAAGGGATTTGACTATTGTAATTATTAGAGAACAACGGGGGTTTGCTGATCTGGTGAATAGCACTACTCTGCTTGATCAGATCCTTTTCATGCTCATATCTTCATTTACACATATTGCAGATACATCTCTTGGTTTGAAAGCCAATCACTCTTACATTCAACCAAAATTGCCAACACTACAACAAAATAACTCATCGACCTTATAAGCAAAACAACAGGTCGGTAACATGTCACAAACCTAAGATCTCATAGAGATTACAAACAAATCAGTTCAAGTATGACCGTTTGATTATACAACAATCATTGCACATCATTCAAGACAACCTCGACCGCTCCTTGATCACCACTTCATTGGTCCCTGTAACTCATCACGCAATTTCCACTTCATGCAATGTACTCGCTCATTCCCAAGATAAAACCATTATCTCTATGTGCCAAAAACCATCTGAAACTCTTCACATACAACATGCATACGTGACATAATAATTATCGTTCATCATTTGATCATAAACCAATACAACCAATTCACCAAGCTCCATCAATTAGGGTTTGGCACATCAACAGGTAGGGTTACTGGTTCATTTCACTTCCTCTCAAGTAATATCGGTTTTCTTCACTAGCTCACCTACCGGTTGCAAAACAACATCATTACCGGTTATAATTGACATAAATGACAACATAATAGTTCATCAATGCAATATTCATGCAAATACCAACAACAACAGCATGATCAAATCTCAAAATAAAGTAAGAAGATAATGGAGCATGAACAAAACAAACAAAACAACAACTTTTGAAACCAAGAAGTAAGAGTCCTAAAACAAACGACACAAATGGTGGGATGACATGACTTGTTTATAAAGTTGAAAATAAATCAAAAAATATTGGAACAAGAAATCCACTTTGCAAGTCAAAACAATAGGGAGGAACTGGAAGACCAAATATGTCATGATTGACCTTCGAATGCATCATTCAAAGATCTCTAGAGTTAAGGTGGATTTAGAGGCAAGTGTCAATCTAATCGCAAAAAGGATATTGGAATACTTGGGGAGACTATAACTTGAGCCAACTCCCTTCAACATCAATCTATTAGATGGTACTGGCATGAAAAATTGGGCACATGTAGAAGTTAATGTTAAAGGGATAAAGAAAATTGTTAATTTTGAGATGGTGATAGTCAAAGAAATATTTGATTCTTTTGATGCACTCCTAAGATTAAGGTTGTTCATAGATAATTTTCAGGGGGTAAGAGATGTCAAGAAAGAAGAAATATCATTTTCGGATAATAGGAGGATACTACACATACCCTTAGGAACAAATGTAGACGAATCCTATGTAGAAGAAGTAAATGCAAACGAATATGATGATGATGATAAAAACATAAACACTATAAATAAACTATCTATGACCAAATTTTAGAAATAACCCAATTTAGAAAGGGAACTAGAAATAAATGAGGTCAATGGGAGCACAAATAGTGAGACTATACTAGAAGCTTGTATGAATGATGAATCAAAAGTCTACCCTTGTAGGATGTTTTTCTTTAGAAGAGTATCTATGATAAGGAAGTCACCAAAATAAGACATAACCATGGAAAGGGTACCACAAGACGATTGTTCTATCATATAGAGAAACATAGAAAACACCAATGAGATACTTCACCATGTCTACTGCATATCATAGGGAATATCGCACATTTTCCTAGATATTCTAGAGTAAGGAATTTGCAAGAATACATTGGGTATATTGAATATATTTTTTTGTAAATGAAGGTCATAGACTTGAAATCCTAAGGCATACACTCGCCTACAGTGTTTCATGTTGGTACAACACACACAAGGATACTATCATCATATGTGAATCTTTCAAAATCCCAATCAATACAATATACTTATTGTGATGGTGTAAATTTGGAATTAGGGTTTCACCAAATTAAGATAATAAAACCACTAAATAGGAAAATTAACCATACATTGAAAGAAGGGTGAATCCAATAGATCTAACCACAATCCAAGGAAAGGGATGAAATTTTGGTTAGATTCACTAGTTTGTTTGTCTCCTTTCTAGTTGAAGATTGGATGATAATTGCGAAATAAGGGTCAAATAATGAATAATAAAAGTCTACAATTGAAAACAAATTGTTACAAATATCCCACAGAGTCATTAACTAAGATATGGGCAAAACAAGACATTAGAACATGTTCCCAGAAGTTCAGCCTGATTTTTGGGACCAGTTAGTACAAATTCGCATTGGTCCTCTAAATTTTCCTTCATATAAAATTGAACCTGTTTGTCTATGTTGACTTTGTTAGAATCCTTAAGTATAGCTCCCAACCTTGTTTCCCACACACAAAAAGAAAGGAAATAGGGTTTTCGATAGGGTTTGGCCTTAGGTCAAACCTCAATTCAGGAATTAACCTTGAATGAAATAATGCAGATACTAAAATATATAATAAGGAGATATACCTTAGGTCTGCAATTGTTGATGATGATGCAATGCTATTTGAATGTAATCACAAATGTTGAATGTAATGTAATGGCATGACAAACACATGAACAATAAAAACCCTAATCACGCACACATGCTTGCATGAATATTGATGTAGCTTTTCTCCATAATACTTGAAGGATGAATATGTAGCCTTGAATCTTTGAAAATGTCTGATGATGAATGCTTCGCAGATGCACGAATGATAGGGTATGAAGACTTAGGTTGAAATGAATTGATAGGATGTCTTTATATAAGGTTCCCTAGGTAATTTATTGATTATGCCGACCTCTAATGGTCAAGTGTAACCATGGGGATCAAAATCCATCAAGAAGATTTAGGGCCTACCCCATTTCAAATTGAGGCATGTTTAAAGGGAACCATGACATTCTGAGGAGCCCTGGTCCAAACCAGGGTTCTCCACGCCTTCATCCTCCAACAAATTGGAACAACACAAAGGGTAATAGGGGAGAGACCTCTAGAATTTGGTCCACTAAATTATGCTTATGACATTAGGTTTGGATAATAGGACCAAAAAAAACTTAGAGAGGGGATGGAGGTAGGACACGCTAAAGTAGGAGCACAAACATGAGGTGTAAATTGTATTAGTTACAATATATGATATTACATTTATCCCCCACTTTAGCAAGAGTATGAGCCTATACAAATACTCATGATAAAGTAGAAAGATGAGAGAGATGAGCAATTAGGAGTGAGATCACAAGGCGATAAGACATCACTAATTTCAAGGAACCAAACCCTCAATCTTAATATCTTAACTCACACAATCACATGAAAGGACACACAAAACAAGATAATGACAAAAAGACAAACAAAAGATAAAAGACACACAAAACAAGGTTTTAGTACTAAAAATAAAGGGTTTCAAGTCAACTAGTTGAAGGGACCTCGATAATCAAAATATCTCAGGAACTAATATCATTCTCAAAATTATATTACAAGAATACAAGCGATCACATAAAAAGAGAAACAATATGCATCAAATCATGAACCATGGTCCACAAATAGAGTATGCATCAAATGATGAACCATGATCCACAAATAGTAAAGCTATGAGCTCATGGGGAAGAGAAAGGAGAGAACGTGGATGCCATTGGGCTATCAAGTTGTGTTATGCTAGGTGTTCTATGTTGCAGAGGAGAATTAAAATAGTCTAGTTGTGTTTTGCTAGTTCCATTCACCCTATTGCATATGTCATTGTCTCGTTTCAAGAGTTAAGCATCTTATATAGTACTTGTTGGTCTAGTTTTGAGCATGCAACAACCTATATAAGACATTAAATAAAAAATATAGAGGAGGGAATTTGTTACCTCAAAGATTGTAAATCTTAGAGAAAAAATATCTACTACTACCTCACTTAAAATGCCGCTAAAAGTGAGCCAAGGGATAAAAATACAACAATAGAGTAAACACTACACTAAGCTATGAAATTGTAGAATATCAGAGTACATGCAAAAAAACTAATGAAGTTCTAATTGTTATGGAAATGTAGAAACATAAATAAATTATACTAGAGGACCTATTCAGTCTCGGATCCTGGACGCTAGCGCGCTGCAGGGACGTCTTCACACCACGTTGTCGTCTGTATGAAGAGATACTTGCAAATTTGTCCAGTTACCTATTCACCACCTACGCACATGGAGACGGGGAGAAATATTGGGGTTGTATAGGGATTTGCCTTAGTCAAACCCCTATTTTCATGTTTTCCCTGCCATGGATAGCCAAATAGATAAATTGGATAAAAATATAAATGTAATAGAAGATAACCCCGCTTAGTGGAGGAAAACCCCTACTACATGAGATACAAGATAAATGATAAATGCAATAGAAACAAGCATCACTTAATGGAGGAAAACCCCTATTGCAATAGATACAAGATAAATGATAAAAAGTGATAAGCTAAATGCACCTAGACAATAGATACATTTAGAGATGTAATGATGCAAAACATACAATGTTAAAGATATGAGAGATAAAAGATAAGATAGAAGAAAAAACATTCTAGCCGAACCCCTCTCTAGAGATAGGAGTGTGATGAAGCTTGAGATAATGTCATAGTTGCAAGATAGCTGCCAAATATTCACAATGTGAGCCAAAGTATGAGAGATTCCTTTATGAGAGTGTCTAAAGAGAGTGCAATGGAAAATAAAATGAGCTTTTAATGTAACGAATAGGCATGAGGAGCCGTTAAAGATGAGTTCTAGCGAAGGAGCATGCGTCCGAAAATGTCTAATGCAGAATATGCGATTCTAGATTTGAGAATCTGATGGGATAGAGTGGCCTGTAGAGGTTTGCGTGACATGATACTGTCCTCACCAAAATGGTGCCAAATGAGGTTTTAGGGGAATTGGAGGAACTTTGTCTTTTAACCTCATGATGTTAAAGTAATGAGATCTTGATCATGAGCCTTGCCATAAATGCATTGGACACAATGTGTAAGTGTCATAAATGTACTAGGCATAATTTAGGACACTACAAAAATAAATATGTCTAGTTTCGCGAACACCTTGTTTAAGATTTGTTGGTTTGGTTTCTAGAATGTATACCTTGTATAAGACATAAAAATGCTGCATCTAGTTTTGGGAATGAAACATCATGTATAAGTCTTTGTTGTTTTGGTTTCAAGAATGTATACCTTGTATAAGACATGCAAAATATAATATAAAAATATAGTACAAAGAGGGTGATATGAAATGCCCCCCCCTGTTAAGATGTCAACATAGTCCTATGTTGATGTATTAAGGAATCTACAAACAAGGATACACACCTTCAATGCCAAGAAGATAACTTTTTAGTCAAAAATGTTCATAAATCCAAGCAAAAGAGGTTTTACACCTATAAGCGAGGAAAAGACAGTTGGAAAGAGATATATTGCAACAAGTGTAAAGGGAATCCTTGAACGGGAAGATATATTTGCTCAAATATATCTACCTCCAAGAGGAGATTTTGAACAAAAATAACATCACTGATTAAAATAAAGGAAGGAGAATAAGAATTCATACCTTCCTCTTATTACTTGGTGAAAGGGATTCTTGATGAAGGATGATGCACTTTACCAATTCAAGAAAAGGATAGGTCCTAAATAAGGAACACACATGTAATCGCATGAAGGATAATTCTATGCAAGAAAGGACATCATGTTATGAAAAATGAAACTCATAAAGGAAGAGGCAATGTTTGGAATAAAAGACAGAGAATTGAAATGAAACGTCATTCTTGTGCCCTCCCCCCCTTCCCAGCATGGAGACAAGGATAACCATGATGAATGATTACACATCCCCTAAGGAGAGTTTATTCATAAGAGATGTATCATTTCAGGCAAGGAGTAGCTCCTAACTAAGGTAAACTAGAAATGTCACATAGTGAGCGGAAACATAATAGGAAATTGAATATAATTTGAAATGATCATAAGAAATATTTCATGGCCATGGATTTGATGATACTTGCAAAAAGTAGAATTTTATAGATATTGTCTATGTTTCCTTCTTTGATTAGGCCAAAAAAGAGAAATTAAATTGGCATGAAGGAGGTCGGACAAAACATTATCTTGTTGTAATGCCAAATTGGAATGTCAAGACATGGATTCACTAGAAAATATAGGAGGGGATGTTGAAAAAGGAAGAAGTTGGAAACCTAGAATTTCATTAGAAAAGTGTGATTTCTCATGACTTTCAATACTTTGTTGCTCACATCCTAAAACTTGTCCATTGTTTGCATATGTAGCATTAGATATAGGTGTTGAAATATCCAAAAGAGAGGGTTTGTTCTTAGGTGGAATTGGATTGAAGTTCAAAGAGGCCCAATCAACATCCAAACGTGTGTTATTATCAAATTTGGGCATCTTAGATTTTCTACAAAAAGAAGGTGTGAAATATAATGACCCCCAATCATCCTACAAGAGTTCCTCTTTAGGAACATATTTAGTAGGAGATGGTATATTTGTTTGAATTGGATAGAATATTGTAGGAACTAAAAAAGTATATTGTGCTTCAATTTGTATTTTCTTGTCATCTTCCAAAACTTAAACACTTCATTATTATATGTGTAAGACACTACATGATAATCAAGTTGATGATTCACTCCACCCTTAACAACAATTTTAGGTTTTTTTTGAGGTTGAGGGACATCTTGATGAAGGTGGAAAACAACCTTAGGCTTCTCAGCAACATGAATGCCATTGATTTTATCTTGTTTGGGTTCTTCATTTTTGGGAGAGAGAGCATTAAAAACATTATAATGATGAGAAATGGTATCATCCTCTTTCTCTAAGGTATCTTTATGATTAATAAAAACTTTAGGAAAGAGAATCATATATCATTAATGCTTCATCTCTAGGAAGAATTCCCTTGTGATGAAAACAAGGTATGGTATCACTATAAAAGGTAGCTACAATGTCATCCCCTTGCACCAAAAAGTCCTTATGAGGGAGGTGTATTTTAGGAGAAGGATGAACATCATTATCCAAATATTCATCTTTAGGAGGGAGATATTTGAAAGAAGTGTTAGTATTCTCTTCTTGGACCAATGTTCCCTCATTGGTGGGACCAATTTTGGGAGAGGGTAAATCATAGATATGAATGAAAGGGAGAACTAAGTTATCATCATATGCATGAAAGGGAACATCATGAACATCGTGAATGTAACTTGAAATTGAACTAGAAAAATAAGATAAAAACTCCATTTCAAATAAGATAATGAAACACTAAATTTGAATTTCAAATATTGAATGCAAATATTTGAAATGTAAACTATGATTAAACAATGAAATTTCTTTGTAAAACAATGTGATTTATGATATTGAGCACTAGATGAATTTAAATATGACCATAACATGTCAAAATAATTAGATTTGATTGAACAATTATGCAACCTACAAGTTAGTTTTAGAATAATAAATTAGGATTTTTGTGGTTTTAACCTCTAAATTTATGTAATGTAATTGTAAATATGATTTATGAGTGGAAAATTTATTGTTTAAATGCCTGCAAATAAAATCTGAGATAAAAAATTAGAAATAAGCATGAAGCAAGTTGGGTTAACCAAAATGTAATGGTGTAAATTTAAAATTAGGGTTTCACCAAATTAAGATAATAAAACCACTAAATAGCTAAATTAACCATACATTGAAAGAACGGTGTATCCAATAGATCTAGCCACAATCCAAATAAGGAAAGAGTTGAAATTCTAATTAGATTCACTAGTTTGTTTGTCTCCTTCATTCTAGTTGAAGAATGCATGATAATTGTGAAATTAGGGTAAAACAATGAATAATTAAAGTCTATTGTCGAAAATATATTGTTATAGATATCCCACAGAGCCACAAACTGGGATCTAGGCAAAATAAGATATTTAGAACCTATTCCTAAAAAATTGGCCTAATTTTTTGGGACCAGGTAGTACAAATTTTCCATGGTCCTAATTTTCCTAAGTTGAAAGGTGGACTTGTTCATCTTTGTCGACTCTACTATAAAATCTGAGTATGGCTCCTAATTCATTCCCCTGCACATAGAAAGAAAGGAAATAGGGTTGTCGATAAGGGTTTGCCTTAGGTCAAACCCCAATTTAGGAATTAACCCTAAATGAATTAATACAAATACTAAAATAAATGATAAGGAGATATACCCCAAATCTGCAATTGTTGATGACTATGCAATGCTCTTTGAATGTAACCACAAATATTGAATGTACTGGCATGAAAAATACATGAACATGAAAAACCATAATCACACACATTCTTGCATGAAGATTGATGTAAATTTGCTCCACAATGCTTGGAGGATGAATGTGTAGCCTTGAATCTCTTAAAATGCATGATGATTAATGCTTCACATATGCACAAAAGATAGGATATAGAGACTTAGATTGAAATGAATTGATAAGATGTCTTTATATAGGGTTCCCTAGGTAATTTACCGATTACGCTGACCTTCGACAGTCAAGTGTAGCCATCAGAACCAGAAGCCACCGAGGACATATAGGGTATACCCCATTTCAAATTGGGGCTTGTTTAAGGGGGACAAGGTGTTTCGAGGTGCCCTGGTCTTCCATCAAATAGGACCCACAAAAAGGGAAATGGGGGAGAGACCTCTAGGATGGGGTCCACTAAATGGTGTTTATGACATCAGGGTTTGATAATAGAACCAAAACAGACCTAGAGACGGGATGGAGATAAGACTCGCTAAAGTAGGAGCACAAACATGAGGTGTAAATGTACCAGTTATAATTTATGATGCTACACCTACTAAACAAAGGAGAATACCCAAAATATAAAGGGGATATCCTACCAGAGGACCACCTAGATGTATGCATACACCATAGGGAGGAGTAATATAAGTATGATAGTAGATTATATATTCAATTATTCTATTGAAAACTTTCACCGATAGTGCATGGTATATTAAATAGAAGAGAAGAGGAGAAACTAAGACATGGGAAGAAGTTATAGAAGATTTCCTGTATACATTTTCTTTTTACATTGAAGACCCACAGATACACACCACACTAATTAAAATGAAGAAGATTATGGTCAATTCAAACCACCACTAGGAGATAGTGATACTGCAACCCTCATATACACCCCCAAAGATGAAGGGATATAGAAGTACATTGAATGGTTAGACCTAGAATCACCCAAAGCAAGTAGACAATGTTGCATGGCGCAACAAGACAATGAGGGAGACATGATATTGTAGACGTATAAAAATGACCATATTCCTAAATGAATATTTAATGTTCATTTTATTCTCATTCCTCTATTTAGTTAAATCTAATTTAATTAAATCACCCACATTTCTCTATTTTAATTAAATAAATTATTCAATTTATTTATTAAATTCACTTAAGCCTTTTATATCATTTAATTCAATAAATCATTTAATTAAATTAAATCCCTTCTCTCTACTTTTTAATTAAATTTACATTTAATTAAATAGTTCATCCCAATTAAATAAATCTAATTTATTTAAAATCCCCAAATTGCAACCAAATTGAAATAAAGCAATTTATTTTAATTAAATCCTATTATTTCTCACCCACTTGCATTTTCCTACATCTCTCACTTGCCTCCTAACCGTCTTCCTAAATTCTTCTAGAACCTATCTAATCCTAATCAATCAAGCTAAACCCTTCAATTATCCCCTTTCCCTAAATTTGAGGAGGTCACTTCTCAAAATTGGGAGTAAAGTCTTCTAAAGGCATTAAAGCCTTTATGCCTTCAACAAGCTACCTTGTTGAAAACCCCCAAATTTGGAAGGACTCTTACAAATTTGTCCCCAAAGTCTTCAAACCATTAATGGTTAACTAACCCTTAGCGGCATGGTTGGAGACTTTTTGCCTAACTCAACCCTCATCTAACCCAAGGGTCTCATCAAGCATTCATTGCTTTGACCATGGTTATCCCTTTAACCCTTGCACAAGAGTTTATCCTTTGGGTAAAAGCTTTATCCAATGGATAACCTTAACCTAACCTTAACCTATACCCCCTAAGGTAACCCTCATGTCTTCTCAAGCATTTAATGCTTCTTATCTCTCCTCTCAAGCAGTCTTATGTTGACAATTGTCACAATTTCATTGGTGAGAATTGTAAACATGGATTGATAACTTTCAATCATGACCCTTGATTAGATCCTTCAATCCTGACCATCCATTGCCCTGTTTCCTCTATAAATAGAGCCCTCATTCCTCCATTTTAGGGATCCAAGTCTTTAGCATCATATTTATACTTAATTTTAAACAAGCATTTAGCCTCTCTTTGTAATAGAAATAAATCTAATAATCATTTTAGAGTATTTCTATCATCCTAGATTAAATCATATAGCTAGTATATCATGTTAGGATAGTATTTTTACTAACCTTGTCATCTTATCATCTAGTTTAGTTCATTTACTAGAATCATGCATAAATAGGATGCATTCATACTAAATTCGATCAAAAGCATCCCTCGTTCTTGCATTCATCATCCCTAAGTCACTTTGCTCAGTGATTTGAGAGCAAAGGCATTGGCTTGAGGGACCTTGTGAGATAGAGAACCATGGAACACTCCTTGGGAAGTTGAGCCATTCCTCATGGCTCCATAACTTGCACCAAGAGTCCCATGGGTGTGTGGGCAAGTCCTTGAAATATTTTCACATATTGGATTTCATTAAACCGCTTTTCCCGCATACATTTCTGGTGCCCACCGTGGGACGTAACCCCATTAATCAAATCGGTTTTTGAATCTGACCATCTTTGCATGTACATGGGAAAGGAGAATCAGCGCGTGGAGAATCTTCCTTAGCACATCTGGTTAACATTCCAGTGCATCCGGTATATTGTTCGGCATGTGGGACTCATATCCTAGCACATAGAAACCCTCCCTTAGCGCGTAGCATTTTTAAAAAATTTCCTGTAGATTTTGGTGCGGAAATCTAACAATATAATGCATTTGGAAAACAGCTCAGCACGTCAGGTCTTCCTGATAGCGCATTTGGGCAATTCTATAGCACATACAGAATATTTTGTAGCGCATCATAGACAGAGAACAAGAAATAATTTGTAACCGAGACCAAAATTAGACTTGTGAAAGTCCACAAAGCCAGTATTTTGCTAACGGATTTAATTGTTGTTTTTGCAGGATTTCTGACAGTTTCATTGCAGGTTGGGAGTCCATTTTATTTTAAAGTTAGGATTTAAAGTAGTTTGAAGTTTTTACTAACTTAGCTAAGTTAGTTAAAATTTTGAATTCTTTTAATTCTTGTTTAAAGCTAAAATTGAACTCACACCTCATTTGGGCACTTAAAAAGAACCACAACAAAAAAAATCTTTCTTGCTTTCCTAGGAGAGAACTTTCATTTGGACATCTAAAAAGAACAAGACAATCTTTCATTTTGCAAAAAGCTTTAAAAACAACCTCACCATCCTTTGGTGTTTAAAAGGATCAACTTCAATTTTTGCAAGGTAAAAGAACCACACTTGTTCAATTTTATCCAAAATTTAAAGAGGGAAGTTCTTCCCCTTTTGTCGATTTCTTTTGTTGACCAGGTTTTGCTTTCTAGATCAGATAATCATTGATTTCATGGAATAAAACAAAACACCATGTTTTTGTGGAGCAATATCTCCATATAGATTTTACCAAATCATTGCAATAAAAGGTTAAAAGGAACACTTGTGTGCTTTGATTCGAAAGTGGAAGGAATATGCTCTCCCCTTAACTGAGTGATCAAAAAGCCAGACCACTCTTATGCTTTTAGTGTTTATTGCATTAAAACCTTTAGCAGGCTTGCCCTCCCGAGGAGTTGAACAACTCTTAAAGCCACTCTTTGGCCAGTGTGAGGGGAACGACCTAAGTGGGGAATGACTTTGATGCCAAGTGTTCCAACCAACTATAATCAAAAGTGGAAAGTGACAAAAGTCCTTTTCAATGGTTGTGTGCAGCGATTAGCCTTCCCCCAGTATCTTTACGATACGTAAAGCCTTTGTTCTAAAGGTTGGGAAGCCTCATGAGAGAGTTTATCACTAACGGCCGAACGAGAAGTCTGATTACGAACTTTAGCATTAGAAACTTTGAGCCAAGTCAGTATCCAAACATTTGCAGTATCATAGTGCAAGGGTGGGGAAGAATCCGCCCCCAAGATTACTCACCATATATCTCCCAAGATAACTACTCAATTGTGAAGAAATTCACTTTTAGTTAATTTATGGCAAAAGGCGAAAAAACGGGTGCCCCCTAGGGGGTGACAAGGCTATTTGAGCTGATGGAGTATCGAGACTAGTGAGCTATGGTATTGTCGATGACCTTTGAATAAAGAGTCTGATTTGTATTTTCTGTATCCAAACCTATTGAAACATTGGGGATTTGAACACATCCTCGCAGAACATACACTCATTGTTTAGACTAGGCAAAATGGTTATCTCTTTTGTGATGTGCATTCATTTCTTACTTTAGAAAATCATCTATCACAGTTGAGGAAAACTTAAAAAATCGCAAGAAAACCACCAAGCCAAACTACCAGGGTAGTTTAGCACGTAAGAACAACATCTTAGTGCTTAGAAACCATATTTTAGCACTTGAAAGCTTCAACATAGTGCATTTCTTCTGAACTTTAGTGCATAATCAGTCCAAAAAAAATTAACAGTTCAAAACTTAGCGCTTTCTGAAAACATTCTAGCGCATTGAAGCAATAGCTTGGCGCGTCCGGATCAAGCATTAGCGCGTTGAAGTCAACAGTTAGTGCATTAGAAGTTCATATTAGTGCATAAACCCTTCAAAGCAAAACAAACTCAAAAAAATCTAGTTAGCGCGTTAGAAAGGTAGTTTAGCGCGTAGAGACCATTCTCTAGCACGTTGCAAAAAATCAGTAGCACATTGGGTTTTTGGCTTAGCTCATAGCAGAAAGTGAGAAAACAGGGGGCAAAACAGAAGCTATTTTTGAGAAATCTAAAAACAGTTTAGGAAGCCTTCTTACCTCGCTTGAACTCTATCAGATAGAAAATCGAAATCAGAATATCAAAACTACTCCAAAAAGCAAGTTTTCCTTAAAACAAAGTTGTCAAAATCCAAAAACTAGTTAGAGAGATAAAGCACATCTCTCCTATCAAAATCGGGAAACACCATCACACGTATCAAAAGGCCCTTCAATCCAATGGATTTTTATCCAAAAACATACATGTTTTAAACTCAAAGTTGTCAAATCGAGTTTCCATATCGAGAAAGCTCTTATTCCATATCATTTGACACGCTTTGTCATGAGGGGGCATCTAAACCTTCATGTGATAAAGTAAAACTTAAGTTTACAAACAAGATATCTTGAATCCAAAACAAATCAAAGGAAACCATTGATCACTTGTGCATGACTAATCCTCATATTCTGAGAAGAAAGAGTATTTATCATAACACTAAGTTGAGGAAACAACAACCCAGTTCTCTGGAACTTGCCAAAATGGAATAATTTTTTATACATCAATTGCCAACTCTTCAAATATCATCAAACATTCCTCCATCATATGCACTTGTATCTTCAAGACAAAACAAATGAATTTGACAAGGAACCATTGAGGAGTAGAGCATTCTGTCAAAAATCAGCATTCAGTCAACGCCTAAATCAAGGAGGAAAGATCAATCCAACTTTCTTCCCCGAAGTGTGCATCACTTACAATATACCTCTATTTGAACCACCAACCCCCAAGCAAAACATCGAAGAGGAGTTCATTCCCTTTGTCATATAAAGTTTCTACCAGATGCCCGATGTTACTCACTCTCAACAAAACAAACAAAGCAAAACACAACTAGAGTCCAACATGGGTCGAAGATTATCAAATCCTTTCGAATATCCAAATCTAGAAGACACAGAAATTTCTAAGGAACTCCTCCAAGAGTGTCAAGAAAGCGCTTCATTTCAAAAACTTGTGGAAAAACTCATGGAAACTGACAAAGAAAAATACCTACTCATGCTCACAAGCAAAGGAGTTAAACTCCTTGAAGACTTCGATACTGACATATTTAGAACAAGGTCTCAACATTATGCTTATCAAGAATGACAAAGAGAGGATGAAGCACGTGACCCTGAACAAAACATACTTGAGCAAAATTTACCTGAACAGAATTTACCCGAGCAAAATATCCCTGAGCAAAACATGCTGCTACACACGCCATTCCAAACTAGAAACAATACGAGGGAAGAACTCTTCCCTCGGCAAACAAATGCACCCTTGGTTTCTCTTACACAACAAATACAAATTCTACAAAAATAGATGCAAGACATGCAACAAGGATCAACAGTACAGTATTCCTTGAATGAAATTTGTCCTTGTCCTTTTGACAGGAGGTTAAACATGGTACCTTTTCCCCCAAATTCAGACATTCCCAAATTTGACAAATATGATGGGAAAAGAGATCCTCGTGATTATGTCCGAGAATTATGTACCATGAGCCTAGAATTTGCCCATGATGACACTTATTTAATGAGATTATTCCCAAGAAGCTTGGGAGGGAAAACAAATGGAATGGTTATCCAAAATCACACCTTCTGTTAGATCCTTTGATGAGTTAGTCAACAAAATCATTACTCAATATTCCTACAACATTCAACATGCCATCACCATGCTAGATGTATGCAATACCAAATAGAAAAACAATGAAACATTCATGG
Organism: Cryptomeria japonica; assembly: GCF_030272615.1. Classification (NCBI taxonomy): domain Eukaryota; kingdom Viridiplantae; phylum Streptophyta; class Pinopsida; order Cupressales; family Cupressaceae; genus Cryptomeria; species Cryptomeria japonica. The sequence continues at coordinate 350,257,710 of NC_081412.1, read as the reverse complement.
TGTTCCTTCAACGTTGGTGACGAATGGTCTCAAGATATCCTCGAGATGTGCCTGAGAAGGAAAAGATGGAAATTTTCATCGACAATTTAAATAGCGAGATGAGTTACATACTCAAACTCCAATGCATACCATCTTTTGCTAAATTGATTGAGAATGGCATCCAAGTAGAGGAGGCATATGTCAAGAAAGGAACATTGAAATTTTTTAAAGAAGGGACGAATTCATCCAACTCTAATTAAAATAACCAAAACAACAACAACTTAGACAAATCCAGGTTCTGGACCAGAAACAAAAACACTAGAAATGAAGGAGGAAGCAAAACTAATGATGTGAAATCCAAGAAACCAGTGTTATCTTTATCAGATAATCCTTGGGCTACCAAGAATCAAAAAGGTGCTAACCAAGGTACTAACACTTATGCACCAACTACCAATCAAGATCATCTTAACAACACCAACAATACCCAAGACAATAACACCAATTGAGGACCTAATACAAACTCACGAGGTAACGCCAACAAATTTCCAAAATGCGTCTACACACCATTAGGGTGATCATTGGAGTTAGCATTCAGAGAACTCCTGGCAAACAAAATTATCTCCTTACCAGCAATCAACAAATTTCAACCACAAATCAAACCACCCTGGTGGAATGACTCACACTTTTGTGATTTTCATCGAAACAAAGGACATCAAACAAATGATTGCATGAGGCTGAAAAACATTGTTCAAGACATGATTGATAGAGGCGATTTAACAGTCGATGGTCTCAAGACAAATGGTGACCATGGTTCCTTTAAGAATCCTCTTTTAAACTACAACAAGGATGGAGCTTCAACCTCAAACGATACATGTGGAGCTCATATCACTCACATATACAATAACACCATCAATCATATATCAGCTGAGAACAATCAAGTAAATGTTATTACAATCAAAGACAAGCATGAACATGAATCCATCAATGTAACCACCAGAGCTCAAAAATTTGTCTTGAAGGGACATACATCAGCAACAAACACCATACCCAAGATTCAATATGACCTAGTCAGTCAACTGTGCAAAACTCCTGCTCAAATATCTATACTTGAGTTGCTGAAACTTTCGCCAAAACACAAAGACATCTTGGAACAAGCACTATTAGAAACAAACATACCTCAAGATCTGGATGCTGACAAATTCCAAGCCATGGTGGCCCACATGACAGGGCCTCATAACCTCACCTTTTCTGAGCATGATAATATCTCATTAAGCCATCCACACAATACTCCACTCCACATTGAAGTCTTGGACTACAAACATCGAGTCAAAAGAGTATTAATAGATGGAGGAGCTAGACTCAATGTCTATACCTTGAAACTTATCTATGCAATAGGCTTCTCTGAGGAGTCTATTAATCCACGCAAGAAGATCACTATAAAATCATATAATGATGAAGAAAGATCATCCAAAGGAATAGTAATGTTGCCAATTCAAGTAGGACCAATACAAAAGGACATTATGTGCCAAGTCTTAGACATAGACCTCACATATAATATCTTATTGGGTCGACCTTGGATACATGAAATGCAAGCAGTACCTTCTACTTATCATCAGTGTGTTAAGTTCCCCTACAATGGACAAGAGATTTCTATATCAACAAATCATAACCCTTTTCAACATTGTAATGCTATGGGGGCAACCCAAGACTGTTTGGTTCCACATAATAGAGAAAAACAAAGTTCCTCAACACTAGATCTTTAGCAAGAAAAGTCTAAATCGCTATCTATGGATTTCAAGCAAAAAATGAAAATCAAAGAACAAGGTATGGGAGAATACTCTTTGGAACCCCTATGTTTAAACAACTTACCAGCATCGCCTAAATCTCATGGGTTACCTTCAGTATCAACACATCAAGCAACACAACCCATCACCAAGTTTGATGGCAAATTCATTCAACTAGGCACACTAGCACATGAATCAGAGGAAAAGGACATCCTTAGTTGGCTATACAAGGATGAGGAAGAAGACAAAGTAGCTACTATGGAAGTAGCTATACCAACACAGCTGTATGGAAAAGGCTACTTGATCATGCAACAAATGGGATACAATGGCAAAGGACCTATCGGCAAGCATTAGGAAGGCGCCAAAAATGTATACAGGAAAAGTAGTTCAATGAAATCCAATATGTGAAAATATTTTGAGGACTTTCCCACACACCCGTGGGACTCTTGGTGAAAATATTTCAAGGAACCGCTTCCCCCTATGCACTATCCTATGAACCCGTTGCACTAAACTATGTCTATGCACTATCCTAACCCCCCTCTGTGCTATCCTAACCTTAACCTTTACCCCCTAAGATAACCTTCATGTCTTCTCAAGCATTTAATGCTTCTTATCTCTCCTCTCAAGCAGTCTTATGTTGACAATTGTCACCATTTCATTGGTGAGAATTGTAAACATGGATTGATAACTTTCAATCCTGACCCTTGATTAGATCCTTCAATCCTAACCATCCATTGCCCTGTTTCCTCTATAAATAGAGCCCTCATTCTTCCATTTTAGGGATCCAAGTCTTTAGCATCATACTTATACTAAATTTTAAACAAGCATTTAGCCTCTCTTTGTAATAGAAATAAATCTAATAATCATTTTAGAGTATTTCTATCATCCTAGATTAAATCATATAGCTAGTATATCATGTTAGGATAGTATTTTTAGTAACCTTTTCATCTTATCATCTAGTTTAGTTCATTTACTAGAATCATGCATAAATAGGATGCATTCATACTAAATTCGATCAAAAGCAACAAAAAGAAAAAAATAAATAAATCAAAAATCAAGAAAAAGAAAACAACAAAGTGCAATAAAAGCAAATGGTGAAAACCTGGCCACAAGCACTATTTGTGAGAGGACAGCTCCTCTATCTATCTTTACTCACGAGCCTTTTATATACACAATCAAGCACTATTGGCCATTGCCCAACACTTTATCAAAATACCATTCTTTAGGACATACTTAGCGTAGTCACTGTCTTTGTTAATCCGAATACCATTTCGTCATCTACCATGGCTTGGTAATCACTGTACATGTCCGCATCAGGAGGTAAAATTAGCTAGGGGCAACATTGATCAAAATTCCGTCCTAAATCAAAACTTTCAGCAAACTCAGAACATCATGTCCAACAACAAATCAGCAATCACGAGAACACAACATTGATCACTTAAAAGGATTCACAACACATGATGGATGATATTCTGAAGTATCAAATGATTGCATCTAGCCGAAAGTTTTGAATATTTTTGCACTTGAACTTTTTTTGAACTATTGGATGCTCTACATTTTCTCAACGATGCATCGAGATAGAGAAAGTCATGGGAACTCCAATATTTTTTTAGTTTTTGTCAATGAGGCAATCACTCATACTATGCAAATACTTGTCTCAAGACGTGATTCAAAGCATATCACTGAAGACATGATTCCACTTTGCGCATACAAATGGTTTAATCTTGTTTTTTTATAAGCAAGCCACACTCAGGTCGTCTTGGTTCAATTATACCTTGACGCTTGTGCTATCTTGCAAAATCAAAAATCATGTAAATTTTTCTCAAGTCGTTATGATTCAATTATACCATTATGCTTGTATAGATTTTCAACATATCCCAACAAATCAATGCTCAATGATGATAACTACAAAGAAAGCAAAAATAGGTGACTATACAGGAATGACAAATGCAAAATGAGGATGATCAATTAGTTGCATATCATTTTATCAATTAGTTCAATATCATTTTACAATTAGTTGCATATCATTTTACAAATAGTTGCACATCATTATCATAAATCTCATTTTCAAGATACATCTCACAACATATCATTATCATACATCATCCATCATGCATCAAATAACAAATCACATGCATCTAAGCATTGCATCATCATCATAGAAACATCAAAATCATATAGAAAGCATCATCCATAACACATCACATGAGGATCAAGGAAAATGGTGTCGTATAATATCTCAAAAATGATCAAGTACAAAATATGTCATGTTTGTCCTATAATACAACAAAATGATCAAAATACAATGGAGACAACATCTCTCAGGTATGACTATCTCCTGAGGGTGATAGTCTCGTAGCAGATGTCCCAGCACCAGGATCCCCAGGTGGATCCTGACGAGCAGGCCCTATCACGCCTCTGCTCTTTGTCCTCGACCCAGTCTGCCTGGATCGACTGGATCTCATAGCCGTAAAAATAGGAACTCTACACTCTCGGGGCACCACATCCTCATAATGCCTCTAATAATACTTAGCCTCCTTGGCTATATAAGCCAACTCCCTCAGGGTGTCTCTCATCGAGCCACCCACAACCGCTCTGTCAAAAGTCTCTGCTCGAGCCTTAGCTTGACCCAACCACTCCAAAAGTGTATCCCGCTCATTGATTAGCTGTGTAATCTTTCGCTGATGTGCCAGTAGCTATGTCTATAGATGCTGCACTGATAACTATAAGGAACTAATCTAAGCGTCCTCCCAATGAATCAAAATCTGAATCTGGAGGGGTACCTGTGTAGTGGTACCCCCTCTCCCTCTCCCTTTCCTCGGCACTGGTGGGGGTAAAACATCTGACCTCCTCCTCTGGGTGGACGTCTAAACTCATCAGTCCCTCCCACCGCTACTATCACCTCTCCTATCCTCTCCTCACCCCCAACTCCAATAGCCAAACCTCCCCTCCCTCTATCCTCCATAACCCGTCACACTACTCTCTCCACCTGTATCCCTCAGTCACCACCAGCTCCACCTCTATCCCCTCTCCTCCCCCAATCAACTCTCCCCCTATCCCCACGCTGACCTCGGCCACCTCCTCCACCATCTCCACCATCATCACCTCCACCATCCCCACCTCCCTCATCCAGCTCCTCTCTCTCCTCTCCCCATCTCCCTAGCCTCTCGGGTTGCTCATCCTCATCATCATCAAAAGTGGGAATCATCTCCGCTGGATCTGATATCTTGGCCACAACATGAGCCACAAAGAGCGCTGCGAGCTCATCGGTCATCCCCACATCCACTATCCCATAGGCATAGTCCCATTTCTGGCTGGCTAGGTGAAAGAACTCCTCAACCACCACCGCGCTATCAATAGTGGGTCCCCACTCTAGTACATCTTTCCTCTGTCAAGCATACAAGCATGCTCCCTATGGTATCTCCTGCTATCGACCACACTACCACAACACTCGGCTATGCAGAAATCTCTCAATAACAAAGGGTGTCCACCCTATCATAAATCGGGACATGTAGACATAAGGCATCTCCATCCCATCCTCTACCCACACCTCACAATCCATATACAATCTCCAGATGACCATATCAATATCATCTATCACTCACCTACAATGCTCTAGTTTGCCCAGCTTATGCTGGAGAACTATCCCTCTATATCCATAGGCATATGCATGACCAACTGGCCTATCTCTATCCGCAAGTGGCCTAGCTATGGGAATATGCTCCCATGCCCATACCTATAGCAGCATGACCCCGGCTGATAGACTGTTGTATCCCAAGTAAACCACCTGATGAAAATCCTTGTATAAGTGGGCCAACATAGTAGACCCCCATGCAAATCGGTGACCCTGTGTCACCATGTCCTCTAAGACCAACCCCCATCCTACTACCAGCCCCTTCGACCTACGGTCGGGACATAAAAATCCACCTATGAATCTTGCCAGCACTAATGGTAGAGGAGCATAATCCAAATCAATAAACTCCTACCATGGGATCTCATACCTGCAAATATGCTCATCATACAGAATCTGGCGAAGAGCCTCTATCCTGCCCTCCTCAGTATGCTCATATGGTAAAAATGCACCTACCATGGGAATCCGCAGAATTTGGTAGCAATCCTCAGGTGTCATTGTGATCTCACTTGTCGCCAAATGAAAGGTGTTGGTGTCACTATGCCACCTCTCTGCCAAAGTTGTCAATAGACCCCGGTTAATGATATACTGGGGCATCTCTAACAAAGAGGATAGTGGAAGGAACAACGCAAGCATAAGGAAATTGGAATTCTAGAAATGGAGGGAATAGCGATGTTGGTTCCTCTGGTTTTGCTGCCTCTGTAGCCCAAGGACAAGTGCTCGATGATGAGGATGGGAGATTGGATGGGGACCCATGGCATCGAGACCCTCCTCCTGACCATAAAAAGATGAAAGATTCTCCAAAATTGGGTCCCGAGGGAGTGAAAGCTGACTTGAAAAAGACTACAAAAGAGAAGGCTCTCAAATCCTAGAGTGGTCTTTTTGCAAACAAACCTACTGGAAAATCGTCTTTCCCCTCTGTGGAAGACATCTCTGATAGAAAAATGGGTAAATTAGCTATTGCTGTTCCAGATTTGGTTATTGATCATAGCATTTCTTTAATGGCTTTTTCTCTAGTGGGAAATTTTGTTGGACCATGACCCAATATTGAGGATGTTAGATCCTTGGTAAAGAGAAAATGGAGGCTGAAAGGTTAGGTTGATGTTTCAGCCCTATCAAGGGGTTTCTTTATTTTTTCCTTTTCTTGTGGTGAAGATCTGGAAGCAGCATTAAGTGGAGGACCTTGGATGTTTGGTAAATCTTCCCTTTCCCTAAGAAAATGGTCTCTAAACATGGAACTCAATGATTCCTTCTTTGAATCTGCTCCAGTTTGGGTAAGGTTACCTGACTTGCCTCTCGAATTCTAGGTTGAGGATGTATTTTCAAGTATAGTGAATTCCTTTGGGGAGCTTGTTGCGATAGATCCAATGATTGCAGCTCAAAAGAGATTGGTTTATGCGAGAATTTGTGTCAATATCTCATAGAAGATGGATCTTCCTAGTTCTATTGATATAAATTCCAAACTTGGGTTATGGGAACAGTCAATAGAGTTCGATTCCCTCCCCTTTGTGTGCTTCTCCTGTAAGAAAGCTGGACATTGGGCTAAGGCATGCCCTAGTAACCCCAAAAAACCTGTGAAGGTTAATAATCCTCATAAACAGGTATGGAAAGAAAAGAATAATATTAAGGAAGATAGTAGAGTGGAAGGAGGAAGCGGAATTTCTAGTAACCTAAAAGATTTATCAGAAGATGATAGAAATGCTATCCCTCTTAAGGGGTCCCTTTTGAAGGAAGATAAAAAGAATGAAATTAATGGATTTGAGATCAAAATAGTCAATAATTTTGAAGCCTTACAAACTCAGGAGGAAGAGAATATAATCATTGAAGAGATCCTTGAAGAAGGTGAGATTGATGATATAATCAAATCCCAAAATGAGGCCCTTCAAGTCTCAGTAATGAAAAGTGATAAAGAATGCCCAAATGATTCTGTAGGACCTAAAGTTAATTCTGGAAGGAAGAACAAGTTTGGATCACCTAAGGTTAACCTAAACTCTTTATTTTAGAATGTTGGAGTTGACACGCCCTCTTCTTCCCAGAAAAGAGGAGAACTGTGGAATAATATACAAGTTGATCTCAGAGATGAACATGAGGAAGAAATAACAAGGAATGGAAAAAAGAAAGATAAGAAGGCAGGATGCCCTAATGGGGTGAAAACTAGAACCAGATCTAAAGCAGATATTGGTCTTTCCAAATCTCTGCAGGGTCGTAAAACCATTAAATGGCATAGGGACCAGGAAAGTAAGCAAAACATAGCTGATGGAAGGCAGCGAACTATACAGGAATCTTGTTCCCAGGTTTCCAAATGAAGGTAATCTCCTGGAACATTCGAGGCCTAAATGGTCTCAATAAACAAGATATATTACGAAATCTCATTAGAGATCATAAGCCAGATATTATCCTTGTGCAGGAAACCAAAATGACTGAGGAAAAAGTTGAGAATCTAAAGTTCTTTAAAAATGGAGGATTTTTTGGTAGTAGCTCGAATGGGGCCTCAGGTGGGGTGGCTATTTTTTGGAACAAGAAAACTATTCTAGGAGATATGATTGATGAAGATGGTAATATTATATCTATGAAAGTTAAAAGCATCATTGAAGGAAAGGAATGGGTGGTTACAAATATCTATGCCCCTAATTCCATAGCTGCTAGGAGTAAATTTTGGGATAAAATCCAGCAAAAAAGAGGCTCTTTCTCCCAAGACAGTTGGCTATTGATGGGAGATTTCAATACTCCTCTACAAGGAACTGAAAAATTTGGAGGAACTCAAGCCCAACTAGATAGAAGAACTAATTTGATGGACTTCCTCAATGTCAATGCTCTTATTGATATTGATCTCACTGGAGCTTCTTACACCTGGTCTAATCGAAGGGATGGTAAAGATCTCATTCAGGTAAGGCTTGACAGATCCCTTATTACTCATGATTGGATCCTTTCTCATAGATGTTCCCTGTCAGTTGTCAATAGAATAGGCTTGGATCATTATCCCATTTCTTTTATTGCTGAGTCTATTAAGAGTAAGCAGTGTTTCCCCTTTCGATTTGAGAAAATATGGATTTCTCATCCCTCTTTGGAAAAATACATTGCCAATTGGTGGAATATTGATGTGGATGGAACCGCCATGTACAAAGTTGCTAAAAAGCTTAGAAACATCAAAGATAACATTAAGATTTGGAATAAGAAGGTCTTTGGTGATATTTTTGAATCCAAAAAAAAGTTGAAGGAGGAATTAGAACAGATCCAAAACTCTATAAAGAAAGATGGATATGAAAAGTATCCCAAGGCTAAGGAAGATGATATTTTAGTCAAACTTCACAACATTATAGCTAGGGAGGAAATCTATTGGAGATAGAGATCCAGGGCTATTTGGCTGGAAGCTGGGGATAGAAACACTAAAAATTTTCACATGACTTCTATGAAACATAAAGCTAGGAACAAAATATCTAGATTAATTGTTGAGAACAAAATTCTTCTTAACGATGATGACATTGGGGATGAAGTTGTTAGTTTCTTCTCTAAGCTCCTCACAGGTAGTAAGGAGATTGATTTTTCTAAGCAACTAGATCTGGTTGACAACATCCCCAAGATCATTGAACCTCACCATAATAAGGCCCTTTCTGCCATCGCTTCTGCTGAGGAAATTAAAAAAGCAGTCTTGTCCTTTCAAGGGGATAAGGCTCCAGGATCTGATGGCTTCCCCATGTTCTTTTTTTAGGAATATTGGCATATTGTGGGAAAAGATACAGTCAATGCTGTTAAAGAATTTTTTGGCTCAAGAAGAATACTTAAGGAAATCAATTCTACTTTTATTTCCTTAATTCCTAAGGTGGCTGGAGCGGATTCCATGGGAAAATTCAGGCCAATAAGTCTATGTAACTCCTTTTATAAGATCATTTCTAAAGTTATGACTTCTAGACTTTTGGTTATCCTCCCCCTTATCATCTCTGAGGAGCAAAAAGGATTTGTCCCTAGTAAGCAAATTTTGGATTCTATCATCCTTGTGCATGAGAATATCCATTCTCTTAATGTTGCCAATAAAGAAGGATTTCTAATAAAGTTGGATCTGGCTAAAGCATATGACAGAGTGGAATGGCAAATTCTTTTTAGAATTATGGAGGCCTTTGGATTTGATGAGAAAATAATCAAAATTACCAGAGAGTTGATCTCAACCCCAATGTTTTCTATTCTCATCAATGGATCTCCATCTAGATTCTTTAAATCTTCTAGGGGGCTCACGCAAGGAGATCCCATATCGTCTATCCTTTTTACCATCTTGGCGGAGAGCATGAGCAGACTGATCCATAAAATGAAAGAGAATAAAATTATCAAAGGTCTTCAACCTTCTTTTGCTAATCTGTCTTGTACTCACCAACAATTTGTTGATGATACAATTTTAATGGGATATTTCTCTATTGGGGAGGTTGCTACCTTTAAAGGTGCTCTTAGCTCATATTCATTGGCAACAGGCCAGCAAGTCAATTGGGACAAGTCTGTTATCTATTTCATGAATACTCCTATCATAAGACAACAGAGAATTGCTAAAATTATTGGATGCAAGGTGGAAATGCTCCCCTCCACTTATTTGGGTCTCCGTTTAGGATTAGTTCCCCCAAACTCATTCTGGAATTTATTAATTGATAAGCTCAACAAAAAACTGGCTGGCTGGAAAGGATCCATGTTATCTCAAGCTGGAAAATTGCAGCTCCTTCAAGCTACTCTTCAGAATCTTCCTGTCTATGCTCTCAGCCTATTTGGTATTCCGGCTAAATTTGCTAAAGCTTTAGAGAGGATTCGGAAAAAATTTCTTTGGTCAGAGGTAGAAGAAAAAAAAAGGATTGCCTTGGTTGCCTAGGACAAAGTGTGTAAGCCAAAGAGAAAGGGAGGTTTAGGTATTGAAGTTCTCAAAACTTTTAATAAAGCTTTGCTTGCTAAACAGATATGGAGGGCTTATGGCATTAAGAAATATTGGAACTGGGTTTGGTTTGATAAATATATTCATGATTAGCCTCTCCAGTCTCTCCTCTACTCTGATGACATCCGTGTTGGGTCTTTCATATGGAATAGTATTATCAAATCCACTAAAATTGCCAAAGCTGGAGTTGGATGGGTCCTAGGCAAAGGTGACAAAATTAGGTTCTGGGAGGATCCTTGGATCAAAGATGAACCTCTCTTTAATCAAGACTATAGTCAATTCATTGATGAATGTAAAAAAAGGTTTTGGTCTATGGTTTGTAACTACTGGAAGGAGAATAGATGGGTTAGGCTTGATGCTATATATGTTGGGTTTTAGCTGCTTTAGCAGGATCTGTTGTCCTTTTCTATTAATAAAGATTTTGATGATGTGTTCCTCTGGAAGAGTAATCCTAAGGGTAACTTCACTGTTCCCTCAGCCTATATAAACACATTTACCCATATCAGCAACCCAATATGGAGAAAAGTGTGGAATAGAATTCTTATTCCTAAAGTTAACATGTTTTTTTGGCTTGCTATCCATAATAGAATTCTAACTATTGATAACTTGGCCCGAAGAGGTTTTACGTTTCCTAACAGGTGTGAGCTTTGTCAGAAAGAGGAAGAATTCATTGATCATATGTTCATCCATTGCTCCTTCACTTGGGAAATCTGGAGTAAGTTTTGGGGGAAATGGAAAGTTGATTGCGTTATGCACAACAGTCTCAAGGAAATTATTTGGCAATAGACCTTTCCCACCAAATTTCCTCTCATCAAGAATCTCTGGTCCTTGATCCTTCCCATGACTTGTTGGTATATCTAGAAAGAGAGAAATAACAAAATCTTTAGGGAAGCTAAATGCACATCTCAGGTGGTCTTTGATAAAATTTACAGGGCTATAAAAGAAAACATAAATATCCCCCACAGAAACAATAAGCAATGGTTTTTTGCTGACATGAATGATTTTGAGAAAGGTATTCTTACTGAATGGAATTTGATTCATAAAGTTTACAAATCTGACAATAAGACTAGGAGAGGTAATGTTGTCTGGAGATTTCCCGATTATGACTAGGTCAAGGTGAATTTTGATGGGGCTGCTAAAGGCAACCCTAGGAAGGCCGGAGGGGGAGGTGTCATCATAAATTATCAAGGTGTCTGCATTGCTGCTATTGCTTCTCCCTTTGGAGTTCAAAATAATCATGCCGCTGAAGCTCAGGCTATGCTGAAATGTCTCCAGTTGGCTCAGGGTTTCAAATTAAAAAAAATATGGTTGGAAGGTGACTCCCTCAATATCATTCAGGCTCTTAAAGGTACTAGCTCTTCCTCTTGGAATATAACTAATACTATTGAAAGTGCTAAAAAGTTATTAAATGACTATGATAGTATTATCATAACCCATACCCTAAGAGAAGGCAATAAGGTTGCGGACCTTTTAGCTAATGAAGGGGTCTATTTAGAGGTGGAAACTAAATACATTGGAGAAGACCAATGTAAAAGGGATGTTTTGGAGCAATTATCTTTTGATCGTATTAATGGTTCAAGTTAAAGTCATGATTACCTCTTGGGATCCGGAAATCAAAGGCAGAGATTGGGGGTATGCGAAATGTCAGTTAATGATTGTTTTTAGGCATCGTTTTTATGATCAATGGTATGATGGGACTTATAATAATAAGTGTTGGATCTCTACGACCATTATTATTTACTCTCTTAAAACCATGGAAGGTACTATGTGCTGTGAATCCAGTATTCTGCTCAAGAGCTTATGTTTAAGCCTTGGTTTGCATTTTGTGAGATATACTACTAAAGAAGTCGACCCGCTCTTCAACATGGGAGGTAACCTAAACCGGAATGAGCCATCTGATTGTGAGAACTAGAAAAGTGAGCGGAAAGTGTGGAGGAGGCTCCATCGACATAGATTCACAGACTATATGGAAAAGCTGCATGGAAGCAAAAAATCGATGTCTCAAGGCTTTGCTAAGGGATAGACCAACAACAAAGTCACGTTGTTTGGGGAAACCTGGAAGATTGATGAGGATTTGGTTGCGGAGGTCACAAGATTGCAAAAGGAGGGCACAAAGTTCTATAGAGACCGAAAGTTTTCTGCTGAAGCAATTAAAAATTTCCCAAAAACTGAAGATGAGAAGGCTCGGCTTGCCAAAAAAGACAACGTTTCTTACTACCTCCCTCATCAGGTAAAGTCCTTTTGGCAGAAAATGCTAAGGGTTTTGATGGAATTCCTGACTATTGGTGGTAGATTTACTAAAGTTTACAACTATCACTTTTCTGTACTTAATCATTTCCGCCATGGAGTTAATATTTCTCTGCCCTTTTATTTAGCATCATCCTTGAATGAGAGCTTGGTTGACCATGCCAAAAAGCCCAAATCTTACCCTATAGCCCATCAGGGGCTTATTCTGCTCATTTACAAACACTTGAAGAAAAAAGTGAGGGTTAGCAAAGATGATACTCTGGTGACAAATGCTCATATTTTAGAGAGTCATAATGACTCTGAGTCTGAAGATGATTTGTCTAATGTTCCTATCAATAAAAAAGGAAGGGCCGACATTGACAAAGTGGACACGGATGTGGTTGATGGAATGGAGGAGGAATAGGGGAAGGAGGCAGATATTGATCTTGATAGTGAGAATAAAGAGGATGCTGGAGAGGGGGAGGAAGGGAAAACTGAAAACCCTGATTCTAACCCTTTGGCGTCGGATAGCAGGAATGTTGCCCAAAACTCCATGGAGGAAGCTAACCCTAACTTTGTAAGCTCTGAGTAGGGAAGGGACATGGTGAACACAATCTTGAATGTTGCTTGAAATTGCACGCTGGAGTCTTTTAATTTTCAGAAGTGGGTTATTGAAAACATTACCAGCATACAAAGTAAATAGAGGGACTTGGAGTATAAGATTCACAATCTGATCAAGGACACTAATTCGGGCAAAAAGAGTGCGGAGGGGGAAACCAGGGAAGCTGAGGATGAAATTGAAATGCAGGACTGGTCGGAGAAAGATCTTATAAAAGGTGACTTGAAACACCTGGAAGATGTGATTAGAATTGTAAAAGACAAAACCGAGACTAATAATGAAATTATCATCAATTGAGTTGCTAAAATTGAGAAGGCATTGAAGAATTTTATGAACCACAGTCTTGAGGTCTTGAGGATCTCGTCTCAAAATATGAATGCCTTGGTGGATCACTTGGAGATGAAAAATCAAAATAAGGATATGGTTATCATTTATGATCTGCCGACTTCCAACTCTACTCCACAAATCTCCAGGCGAAGGACCAGGCAGACGACCAATGATTTGGAGACAAAGACGAAAGACATTTAGCTGAAGTAGGAGAACAATGATCTGAGAGAAACCACAAAGGCCATGATGTTGTTGGTCAAGAATGCAGAGGAGTCCATTAAATTTTTTAATTGATATGTAATGTTGGGTTTTGGGTGTCAGTTTCTCGCTGGCTTTGTGTTGTCCTTTTTTCCTAGTTGCTAGTTTTTCTACTGGTTTTTTTGCAGCTTTTTTGTCTAGGTTTTGTCTTCTCTTGTTTCCTTCATGCTTATCCTTCATTTTGTAAGTGGGTTTTGGGTCCCTTAAAACCTGTTTTTCCTTAATCAAAAACAAAGAGGATAGTCCACACCTCTCAATAATATCCATGTCTGCCTATGTCAATCGTGGTATCAACGACCACAGTCTCAGAAATCGCTCTCGCGACTACACAACCCCAAGCCGCTCCTGTCACAAACAAAGCATGTCCAATATCAGTTTCCTCATCAAATCAATTCATATCAAAATCAAATTCATATGAACTTGAAACATTGAAAATCTAATCAAGTTCCACATCATATCAAATCCATATCCATCTCAGATCATTTCAACTTGTAAAACAACTCAAGTTCCACAGCCATATCAACTTGTAACTCAACTCAAGTTCCACAGCCATATCAACTTGTAACATAACTCAAGTTCCACAACCATATCAACTTGAAAAACAACTCAAGTCCCACATTTATATCAGCTTGAAACAATGCATATCAAATCAAGTTCATATCACATCATATCATATCAATATCAACATCAAATCAACATCAACTTGAAACATTGCAAATCAAATCAAGTTATCTCCAAAATCCATATCAAAACACCATATCAGAACTCATATCGGACAAATTATCAAAACAACGACAACAAACACACAAACTAACTATCACACCCATCCTAGCAAAACTGGCAAACACCTACCTATCTTTCTTCATCTCATAATCCCTCACCAAAATCCTACTTTCCTAAAAAATTTTGCCCACGCGCTGAAAAATTTTATCCACGCGCTACACTGCTCGCCATGCGCTATCCAAAAATATCCATGTGCTACAACATTAACCCTAAGCGCTAACCTACACCTACATGCTAGCCTGCGACCCCGCTGCGCTAAAATGAGTCTATGTGCTATCCTAATCTAGACCTGTGCTGCAACACTATCCCTATGTGCTAGGTCATACCTATGCACTAGCCTAACCTACCCATGCGATCCTCGGCTACCCCTAAGCGCTAGGTCTAAATGATGCGCTACCCACTTCCCCCTGCGCGCTATCCTGCAAACCCGCTACACTAAACTATGTCTATGCGCTATCCTAACCCCCCTCTGTGCTATCCTAACCTACCCGAACACTACCCTAGAACCTAAGACACTACGTGCTATGTTTTGTTTTGTATGCACTACAATTTACACTAGACGTGCTAAACCATTAATTTCCGCAACAAAAAATGAAAAACCTGACTAAAAACGACAAAACAAAAATTAAAAAGGGGTAAAAAATGATGACTTATCGGTGGTCCATACGTGGCAGGCCTCTGATACCTCCTAATGCGCTCAAATCGATGAGAAGAATAGGGAACCGACATCTTGACTTTCTCTCCAAGTGCTCTTTCTCCAAAGTCAACAAGCACAAATGAGACAAAATAAATCACTTTTTACCTTTTTATAGGGTAAATGGAAATTAGGGTTACGTAGCGGAACACGTAAATTTCTCGTGGTCTCCCGTCTCACCCTAACAAATATCATTATCAGGAGATGAATCAAATTATCACATTCAACATAGACAAAATTTTAAAATGCAATCAAATTTATCAAATCACATCAAATTTTCAAAATTTTGATTCATCTCCCGAGGGGGCATTATCAACATCATTTATCAAATTCGGGGCATCATTTATCAAATTTGGGACATGACATGAACATCTCGACACGACATCACACTGATCATAATCAAATTTTGATGATGCATCATTTTTCTTTGAATCAACATGTGCACACACGTCACTTCAAAGAAGGGCAAAATGTAGACGTATAAAAATGACCATATTCCTAAATGAATATTTAATGTTCATTTTATTCTCATTCTTCGATTTAGTTAAATCTAATTTAATTAAATCACCTACATTCCTCTTCTTTAATTAAATAAATTATTCAATTTATTTATTTAAATTCACTTAAGCCTTTTATATCATTTAATTGAATAAATCATTTTATTTAATTAAATCCCTTCTCTCTACTTTTTAATTAAATTTACATTTAATTAAATAGTTCACCCCAATTAAATAAATCTAATTTATTTAAAATCCACAACTTGCGACCAAATTGAAATAAAGCAATTTATTTTAATTAAATCTTATTATTTCTCACCCACTTGCATTTTCCTGCATCTCCCACTTGCCTCCTAACCCTCTTCCTAAATTCTTCTAGAACCTATCTAATCCTAATCAATCAAGCTAAACCCTTCAATTATCCCCTTTCCCTAAATTTGAGGAGGTCACTTCTCAAAATTTGGAGTAAAGTCTTCCAAAGGCATTAAAGCCTTTATGCCTTCAACAAGCTAACTTGTTGAAAACCCCCAAATTTGGAAGGACTCTTACAAATTTGTCCCCAAAGTCTTCAAACCATTAATGGTTAACTAACCCTTAGTGGCATGGTTAGAGACTTTTTGCCTAACTCAACCCTCATCTAACCCAGGGGTCTCATCAAGCATTCATTGCTTTGACCATGGTTATCCCTTTAACCCTTGCACAAGAGTTTATCATTTGGGTAAAAGCTTTATCCAATGGATAACCTTAACCTTTACCCCCTAAGGTAACCTTCATGTCTTCTCAAGCATTTAATGCTTCTTATCTCTCCTCTCAAGCAGTCTTATGTTGACAATTGTCACCATTTCATTGGTAAGAATTGTAAACATGGATTGATAACTTTCAATCCTGACCCTTGATTAGATCCTTCAATCCTGACCATCCATTGCCTTGTTTCCTCTATAAATAGAGCCCTCATTCCTCCATTTTAGGGATCTAAGTCTTTAGCATCATACTTATACTTAATTTTAAACAAGCATTTAGCCTCTCTTTGTAATAGAAATAAATCTAATAATCATTTTAGAGTATTTCTATCATCCTAGATTAAATCATATAGCTAGTATATCATGTTAGGATAGTATTTTTACTAACCTTGTCATCTTATCATCTAGTTTAGTTCATTTACTAGAATCATGCATAAATAGGATGCATTCATACTAAATTCAATCAAAGGCATCCCTCATTCTTGCAATCATCATCCCTAAGTCACTTTGCTTAGTGATCTGAGAGAAAAGGCATTGGCTTGAGGGACCTTGTGAGATGGACAATGATGGAACACTCCTTGGGAAGTTGAGCCATTCCTCATGGCTCCATAACTTGCACCAAGAGTCCCATGGGTGTGTGGGCAAGTCCTTGTAATATTTTCACATATTGGATTTCATTGGACCACTTTTCCCACATATAGATATAAACATAGAATATATCAGAAAGGAAGATAGAAGGATCTACTAAAATCAAAGAGAAATACTACAATAATCCAATCAAGTTAAGAGAGGAAAACATTATGAAAAAATGAGAGCCCATGATGATGGAGATCAATGACTATTGGGATGAGAAAGTAATAGCTAAGGCAGTGGAGACCACCTCAAAGTTCCAAAATATGTTCCCTAAAAAATTTATATACATGAAAATAATTAAGGAGGAGATAGGGCTGATGAAAATCTAGTTAAAGGAAGGAGCTAAATCAACCCATAAGAGACCCTGTAGACTGAATTCCAACATGAAAAAGAAGGTAAAACTAGAATAGGATAAAATGTTAGCTATTAAAATCATCAAACTAGTGGAAGATGCAGATTGAATAAGCCCCATGACGATCCAAAAAAAAAAGACTGGAGATAAGGATTGTGTATATTTTAGGGAGCTAAATAAATCTTGTTTGCATGATCCATTTCGCACTCCATTTACAAAAGAAATTATGGAATCGATAGCAAGAAAAGAGATATATTCGTTCATTGATGACTTCTTTAGGTACCACTAGGTCAAGATAAGGGAAGAAGACTAGCCAAAAACCACTTTTGTCACAAAATGGGGGTCTTATATGTACATAGTAATGCCATTTGCATTGAACAATTCCCTTGTAGTATTCAGCAGGATAATGATTAACACATTTATGGATTTCATACATGACTTTCTAGAAGTCTACTTGGATGATTGGACAATCTATGTATTGGCCAAAGATCATAGATGGGTACTTCGTATGATATTAAACAGATATAGAAGTATGAAAATATCATTGACACTAGTAGAAATATGACAAATAAATGACTACGTGACTAAAAATTTTAGTCAGGACAACTAAAAATGACTAAATTTTAGTCATTTTTTGCAACACAACTATAAATGACTAAATAAATGACTAATTTGGTCATTGGGTAAGAAACACAACTAAATAATTAGTCACATAAATAAAAATGACTAAATAAATGACTTTACTCATCTATTACAACTAAACATTATAAGAATGTCATATATCTAGTTGTTTTCCCTGAAAAACATAAGCAACAACTTCATAGAAGAGCCATAAAATCATGGTGTTATTAGCAGCTCAAGGCAATATCACAAATCTAGGAGATAACAATAACTAAGGTTAAGAGAGCAAACAATTATAATTGAGAGAAGAGAAATGGTGACAAGGAAGGTCTTATAAAGATTCTAATTGTTAATTATGTGCTCTTTTGAGTTGTTCCTTTATAAATAAAGTTTGGTTTTCTTCACGAGGGTCTAATTTGTTTCCAAAGATTTTCTTTCATGGTTATTTTAAATTATGGGGTTTCATCGATCCTCCTATTTTAAATTTACCAAATATTTTAGATAATTGAAAAGAAAAATATAAATAAGTTTTGGTTTCATTAATGAAAGTTTGATTTCAAAATTTGATCTTTCATTAATTTAAATAATATTTAAATTTAAATTGATTTCAATTACAACATTAAATTTTTTATGATTAATATATATTTTTGTTTAAGTTTATTTCTTGAAAATATATATTGATTAATTTTTTAAAATAACTTCAATATTATTTAAATAGTTGTATTCTCTAAATTCAGAAAAAAACTAAAAACCACACCCCTATTCCCTAACAATAGATGATTATAATTTTGTCGTAGCCGTAGCCATTAAATAATAATTAGTAATAATATCAAAAGAAATCACAAAGTGAGTGAGGCTCGTGACTCGCCCTTGAATTACCCTCAAAAAATAATCAAAAGCAAAAAATATTTCCCTCGCATAGCCATCCCACCCAATCATCTTCCCTTTATTTTCTTCTGAGTGCTCAACATTCATCTTCCCGCTAATTATATGCTCTTGGAAGCTCAACGCATGCAGTTATCAACACGGGAAGACAACGTGGGAAGGATTAGGGGTTAAATTTTACCTGAAAGCTCTGCCCATATTTTCCCATCTGCTTCATTGATAGGATAATTTGGGTTTTTCAGTGGATGATGCCAACATAGCTACTGCAATCTCAATTTTCACCTTTGGTTGGATAGACCACTTCTTGCAAACTCTACAAACTCAACCCACATATGATACAGAGGTAGGTTCATGTTTTTTTAAGAAATTTCTTTGGTAGGGTTATGTAACTTTGCTATGGCATCAATATAAATGGTTTGTTTTGACTATTAGTTTCTTCTACAAACTGCCTTTATCATATGGCACACATCTCTTCATTATAGACGTTGATAGATCTTTCTTCATTATACACATTGATAGACACGGTACTTCTTGCATATCAAGACCTATGACTTGATTTTGAGTGTGACAATGCTTAGGGTGTAGGAAAACTAATCAGGCCAAGGTTGGTGAAAAAAGTCCCCCTTTTAACCCTTCTATTGAGGGTTTGAAGGGGCTTGTGGACACCCTCGAATGGCTCATAAATAGTCACAAGAAAGTTATGGAGGAAAACAAGAACCTGAGTCATAGGATTCAAATTCTGGAGACCATTAGCATCGGTGAAGGCAAATCCATGGCTTTAAAGTATGTTGATAATTTGGGAAAGATTGTTGCCAGAGATGAAGAGAATAGGGATGCCTTCAATCCTAGGTTTGAGAAAGTGGAGACGACCCTGTAGGAAATTAAAAACAGTGACACTGTGAGGGACCAGAGAATGGGGGATGTTGATAACAGACTCAACAAAATCGACACCTATCTCAAAAGAATTGCTGAACAAAGTTACAATATTCTGAAGGTCTCGGCTGACAACACCAAAACCCTGATCAGTAAGTTGGAGAATGAGAAGGGATCCCTGGAACAAGAAACTGACATGGAAGGCGTGAAAGGAGTGCAAGGACAAAGAACAAGGACCAGAGACAAGAAGAGGGAGAAAATGCCAAACAAGGAAATTGAAGAGCTCAAAGTTGCTTCGGAGAATTATGACCTGTTGGTCATCAAGGTTGTTGATCTTCTTAAGTCTCTGTAAGTGTTTCTTGTAGTCTAGTTTTTTATTTTCTGGTGTAATCTGCTTTGTTGTTCCTAGCTCTTTGCAGTCTGTTTGGGTTGTTGGTTTTCATGCCAGCCTTTTATTTGTTGTCTTTATGTTGGACTAGTAGTTCTTTTTTGCTCTACCTATTGATCTTTTTGTAAAAGGTTTCGGGTCCTTAAAACTTGTTTTTCCAATTAATCAGAACAAATACTCCATCTTGACTTGTTACTAGACCTCTGTTTTCTTTACTATTCGATGAATGATTCCATGGATGCCTATATTCACTGTATTTTTTGTCTGAAGTCCCTTCTCTTGACAGATTAGGACTATCCTAAGACCTTCCTCTGCCATAGATATACATATTCTATTTTAAGAGTATGCCCAATATCTTATCCAGGTGCTTCCAAAGCCTATTGAGACCCCAATACAATCCTTGCAAAGCATTCACCTACAGGATTCATGCATGTTAGACCTTCAAAATCTCTCACCATTTAAATTATGGCTTAAGTTACCTCCAATTTCTCATTGGCTTCCAATTGTCAATTCACTTAACATTTGTAGAAGAAATTTTTATTGATTGTTGCCTATTGATTTCATTCATTAAGTATCATGATGGGAAATTTTTTAATTATAATAAACACATCACTCTTCACTCTACATGACTCAATCTTCAATAAAGAGAGTAGTCACATATACAATGACATCACCAACCAAAAAAGTGACAAATGCAAGGCTTGTTTGGTAAGGGCTAGTCTCCCAACAAGAAAGGGAGCAAGTGACATCAAGAATCATATGATTGCATGATTTGTTACATCAATTTAGATGATAAAAGAATTACAATGATGATAGTTTGTAACTTTGTATGGTGCTTTCTTTGAATGATCCTTAAACATTTCACAAACGATTTGGATCTTTTTCTTAGATTTTTAATTTATTGCTTGTCATTTTTCTCACAACCCTATTTGGTTTTCATGCTCCCTATTTCTTAAATTAAAATATTGAGAACCATCCGAGAGAAAAAATCATACTACTAATATTCCATAGTAATCACACTATCCAAAGCTACATTTAATGAAACACTGTTCCAAACCAGCAATCATACAAGTTCAAGGAAATGTCTCTTTAATCCGTGATACTATAAATAAAGTATTCCTCTTCTTAGCATTCTATCAATTAAAAAGCAGCCTTGGTAATCTAGACAATACATCAATATCCTACAATTAATTCTACTTAAATTGCTACAAACCGCTTCATTCACAATAATCTATTGTAAACTTTGAGTAAAGAGTGTTGCTACCTTTGAGGGCATTAGAAATTTAGAAGTATAGCATACAGTACCATACTACCATCCAAAATAGAAAACCTAGTGCTCCTTATGTCTGAACAAAGGAACTGTTACCTATTTTTTGCTTTAGGCCAAAATAGCCTCCCCATGAGTAAAAAATTTACACCTTTTGATCAATAAGGATAGATTAAATTCTTTTGGCAAAGTCACAAAAATATTAGTTCCACCATATTAGAACAAGGAAAAGCCAGCCAAAGACCAATAGATAGTGTAACAATGAATGACTCCACCATATTAGTGTTTGCACCATATGTACAAAGCTCCTGAGATCCATCAAGACATGGTCTATGAGACTGTATCACTACATAGAGTTGTCATGAGAAGGAATAAGGGTTTAGAATAATTCATTAGAAGGATAAAAGAGCCAAGCCCTAGGTCTAAAGCAGTGTTTCAAATCAGAGCCACAAAACCCTCAAGTGTGCAACAAGGCCTTCTAAAAGCATCAATGGAGAGCTCAGTTGATAGGTCTTGAATGATCAAGAACAAAGGAAGGTGGGTTGAATGTAGTCATCATGCCATTCAAAAAGATCAAACACAGTCATCCTAGATACAACATCCAAATTCAGAGCATCAAAAGCATACCCAAGGCTAAGAATACAGTCATGAGAACAGTCTAAGAGCATTCATGATCACAGATATGCAAATTATACAAAGACAACATTTCAATCATTAGGAGCAATCTAAAGGGCATTAATGATAAGGAGAAGCATCTTCTTTGTGAGCAGTCACAGGGATAGTCTAAACCAAAGAACAATATTGTGACTAGCTAAGAAACCCATTGAGACAACAATAAGAATCAAAATACAGGGGTTTTGTTTTGAGAATACAATCCAAAAGCTCATGTATAATAACCACAATAATAGAATATATTTTGGACAAGAAGAAGATTTTAGAGACTCGTAAACAATCAAATCTCTGAGGATATAAATGAGCAGACTAGGGTATTAAAGAGCAAATCATCAATCAAAAGGCAACCTCAAGGTCATTTCTCAGTCCCAGAATAGTGGCAGTGATATAGTGTTGAAAGGCTACAACTGATAAAGAATAATTATAGCAGCAACAGTCCAAAAGCATACAAGAACAATAAAGACAGTCAAGACCAAATGGACCCATGGACCAATGATTAGGAAAGGTTAGGACAATATATATTACATACCACCTACTTCACAATAGAAGGCAAAACTCAAATATAGAGCAATCCTTTCATTTTTAGAGCAATCCTTTCAATGTACTCCATTTTGATAGTCATAAAGTCATCTTGTCCTCTAGAATAGGTCTATATGCTTTGATGGTGACTTTGGTTTGATTGCCTTGCAGTAGTCTTGTGCACTGTCCTTAGAACTAGTAAGAGCCCTACTCCCTGAGGTTAAAATATTTGTGGCACCTCATGACTGTAGCTTCTCATTGATTCTCCATGATTGTATTATTTTGAATATGAATGCAAAATATTTGTCCATAAGACTATTTTCCCTGCATATCTACTGTCAAAATATAAAGACATACAATCTTTGCTTGTTTGACTATTATGGTTTTTCTAGACAAGTAGTGTTACATTTTACCTTGTGAAGGGATTGGTAATTCTGGTTTTTTATTTATTGCTAACTTTTGTAGGAGGAAGAAGATAAAGAGGGTGAATATGAAATGTACAATGTTCAAGGGACTTTAAGAGAATGGGTGACCAAAGATGAAGTTCGACGTTTCATAGCTAAAAAGTTCAGACAATTTCTAGACAGCTATGTGAATCAGAAGAGTGGAAATGGTGAACTTGAGTTCATTCGATTTATAAATGAAAAGGTTGTCGGTCAGTCTATACTGCCTTGTTTTAGTTTGATAGCCTTATTTTACCATCCTTTCATGTATGATAGCTTCTTGCAATATTTGTACCATTGCCTTAATGATCTTGTTTGGTGATTTGATGTTGCAGTTGTTTTCCGTGCTAATTCTAATATCTTTTTATTTTGTGGAATTGACTTCAACAAATAAATGTAGCTTGGAGATTGGCTATAAACAATTCATCTTTACACAACCAAATATTGCCATTTATCTAGTTGATGGCCCTCAATCTATCCTTGAAGGAATGGAATTAGTTGAAAATGTTGCATGGGGATTGCATCCAAACTATAAAAACATTCATGATAAAATATATGTTAGAATTACAAACTTGCTAGTATATGATCAAATTCGCGATATAAGGTATGTTTCACCTTTTTGCCTAAATAAAAATTTCATTGTTAAATTCATATTGGATTAAGTTAATTTGGTGTTCATTAGCTCTCTAAGATAAAAAAAAAATTGTCTTACTTGAACAGGCAGGTTCATTTAAATACACTGATTCGGATTGGAGGGACACTGACTAGGAGGTTTGGGGTTTTTCCTTAGTTGCAGCAAGTCAAGTATGATTGTAAAAAATGTGGCATTTTTCTAGGACCTTTCTTTCAAAACTCTCATTCTGAAGTAAAAGTAGGCTCTTGCCCTGAGTGTCAGTCAAAGGGGCCATTCACAGTTAACATAGAACAAGTTAGATGTATTAACTTTCTAGTGAATTATGGAAATGTTGAACCTTTCCTTTGATTTCATATTGAGTGGAATTAGTTAGTTTGAAATTAAAGGGTGAATGTGAGCAACAACATGAGTGCACATTCATATTGAAATGAATTTGTTGGTTTGAAGTGCAAAGGATGAATTTGAGCAACTGCACAACTATACAATTGGTTGATTATGGAGTGATAATTTATTAGGCGTCATATTGCATCTCTTATCTTGAAAATTATGATTATCACAATGAATGATGTTTGTTTTGTTCAAATGTCATTTACAAATTCAAATTCTATGTAGCAACATGGTTGTTCAAAGTGTTTCTAAGGGATATACATTGATTATGTGTTGTTATATTTAAGTGCAAATTCTTTTCTTTGAGAGTTACTCGTAAATCCACTCTATTGAAACTTTAGAACATTCACTTAAAACAAACATTTAATGAGAAATGTATTTGATATCATACTGATGAACATGACACAGACAATTGCTGAATAACAGAATTATTATGAATATCTCAGTAAAAGCTTGAAAGTATAACATCAGAGCCTTGTCGTTAAGAAGCAGCGATGGTTTTTCTCCTAAGAAGCAATGATGATTGTTCCCTATTCACTTAAGGGTGCTTAGCATTTACAAATTGAATGGAAAATAGTAATATGTGCCTTTATTTGTGCCTCTACAGACGATATATAGGAACTGTAGCTAGGAAATGTGGAAATCATCAAAGCAAATCAAAATACTAATCTAGCTCAATCACGAAAGCTCAAATGCAATGATCAATCCTAAACACACTCAATAAAGACATGAAAGTAAAATATTCAAGATTAAAAGCTAAGCAAACCAAATGCAGATCTGAATATCTCCTTCATGTGGCTCCATTGTCCTTCTTTCTTCTTCAAATAGCTTTGTTTGTGGATCTCACCTTCAAGTGCATAAACCTAATGTGAAAGCAAGATTGACAATTAGTGCAAGAGTACTCAAAGCGTGATTGATTCGACAAAGTGATTATTAGATCGATAATATCATTAGGGGATTCAAAAATGCGATCAATTGGGGATTTTGGTTGAAGAAATTCATCCAATTTATAGATAAAATGGAGAAAAGACAAGATTAGCATGAAAGTGATTCGAATAGAAATTCAAATCAAGAATAGCAAAAATGACAAGTGTATGACAAATTGCTATGCAAGGACTTATGACAATTTATGACAATTTATGACAAATTGCTATGCAAGGATTTATGACAAGATTTTGAAATAGAAATAGACATTTAGGAATTTAGGAGAAATTAGAAAATTAGGTTAGAAATGATGACTTGGAAATTAGGAAATTGATGCAAATTAGGTAAATTAATTAATAATTTCTCATTCATTAATTAATTTACAAAAATAGGAGGAATTAATTAGCCAATTAAATAAATATTTAATTGTGACAAGAAGACTTAGGATAAATAAATAAATTATTTAACCTAAAGGGGAGAATGACAATCAAGATTAAATGAATAAATCATAAAACCTTAGAAGATGAATTAGAAATGCAAAGACGACAATTAGGTCTTGATGTAAGATTGATTTGATGTCAATTCGATCATGATTTTGAATTGATAAATGATTTGATTGATAAATGTGCCAAGGAACAATGACAAATTGATCCAAATTGACATGATTGAAGAGGACAAGGATCGATGACAAATCGATCATAAAATTGACGAGATTGACAAGGACGAGGATCGATGACAAATCGATCTCAAAATGACAAGAATGAAAATGATAACGCAAAACGACAAGAATGAAAATGATAACGATCAATGACAAATCGATCGCAAAATGACAAGATTGACCAGAGGACAAAACCCTAATTAGGATTGACAATGTACAAAATGATGACAAATTAGCACGCGCATTGATGCGACAGGATAAGATTGACCAAAATCATGACTGAAGATTGTTGTCAACAAGACCAATTTCGAAAGCGAGACAACTGAAGAATGCATAAGAAGGACTCGATGCTCGCAAATGATAAAGACCAAATGCGTGACATAGGAGAAATGTTAATGTGACGCAAAAACCTAAAATAAGGCAATGCGCAAATGTTAAAGTATGATTCCGCAAGCGTTGACCATTTTTAGGTGTCTACATTTTGCCCCTCTTTGAGACAATGTGATTTTAAGTGTTGTTTCAAAGAACAATAATGAAAATGCCCCAGACAATGACAATGACATATGCATGCCCCCTCGAGGAATTGGCCGGAAACATGCAGAGAAGAGGCCAATTGATCGATAAAAATGATAGAAAATGATAGGAGAAAACAAACTGACAATTAGAGACCGGATGCACGAAGGACAAGCAATTGAAGACACAAAAGACCGCGACCAACATAAGATGGAGGGGGTGCACGTCCATCTATGCACTGACAAAGATCTATAAATGAGGCAAAGAGAATGAAATTTGCTCATTTGCACTAGCCCAAGAAGAGAATTTGTTGCTCTGGAAAAGGACACTTGCAAAGAGATGGTGAACATTCCAAGGGCAGATCACCTTGGAGAATGTGTACGCACATTCAGATGATCGGACGATGCGGGAGCAGCGGTATGTATCTCAAAAACCCATGTTTTCAATTTTATGAATTTGACTTGCTTGCGAGACATTGCGGGGCCCATAGGGGATGCAGAAAGGGACTCCTGCGCTTGTGTAGGGTCTTCTGCACTTGTGTAGGGATACACAGGTGCAGGTTATGATACACAGGCGCAGGATGCAGAACACAGGCACAGAAGTGCATTGGCAATCCTAATTTTGGTCAAAACAGCATGCAAATGATCCGGAAAGGGGGGATAAGGGTAGGATAGGTCAAAATAGATGAAAAACACCCTGATTTAGACATGAAATGAGGAAATGCAACCCATAGAAGCAAACCCTTAAACTGACAAAATGTGCCCCAATTGTGATGCAGAGTCGACAGTATCCATTGATCATGCGGGAGAACTGACCTGACTGCTTCATGTTACGACATAGACTCAAAAGCACGGACAGAGATACATTAGCAGGACTTGGGATAGGAGGGACAGCATCCTTGAGACATGGTAGGGATGAGGAGGATAGAGGGAGCACCCAGTGACAGAGGCACGTGCTCCCTATGACAGACAGTGGACATTATGTAGTGTGATATTATATAGTCAGCCTGCGGGCCATACTTAGGACAGACAGTCCAATTTTGTACTCCGATATTATTGTGACATATGATATGCATCGATATGATGGGATGCAATGTGTTATGACTGATGTTATTTTCCATGCATGGATGACTTATGCACTGTTTATGTACCATTGTGGAACATGTATGGATGTATTTTTTTATGTGTTTTTGATGCATTAATAATATGAAATGGATAAAATGGTTGATGTGATGCTCGATGTGATATGCAATATAATGCAAGTGTACTAACCAATGAATGCAGGATGTAGCATGTGTGTTTGAGGAAATCGGAGCACTAGACCGAACTGACTATCCGAACGGACGAAAGAAATGTTAGTAAGAAAAAAATGAGACAGAGGACAGTTAGAGACGAAGAAAAACTTGCTTTCAGTAATGCACTTTGTAGGTGAGAACCTTTATTTTAATGTAGCAAAATGGATGCGTAGCATCCTGGCATTGAAGGCCAGAGCTGAAATGCAACCCTTTTTGCAAAAGACAGACACATCACAGACAAACAGCAATCACAACAAAAAAGAAAGGGACCATGAACCATCCCGGTCACTCTAAATCACTCAGTGACATCATCAAGCAACATAGGAACATGATCGAAGCCAAAGATAAATCAGTAAAAAAGATAAGATGCACAAATTTCAACAAATCAAACAAACATCTTGATCTTCATTGTCAAAAGTTGAAAGTGTTGATAGGACGATCATGCTGTCTGGTTTCAGGACATGCGGTACCCCGTCTAAGACAGGACATAGTCTAGTTTCGAGTACACCACACCCTGTATAAGACCCATGATAGTAGAGACAAGGACAAATGATTTTGAGGTTGATTGATATGACAATTCAGATCAGGTTGAATGTCTGGTTTGATTGAAAAGTTCATCTGCTTAAGCGTGATTTCAGTAAAGCACAATGTTTGATTGATTGTGTGTCATTGGATGTATACTCGGTGATCTGTCTTATGCACCAAGAGGATAGTTATTGCGAAATGCGTGTTTTTGGATTTTAATGTTTTTGAAAAAAATTTGTTCATTTTTTCAGGACTTTATATGACTTTTTAGGGATTTTTTTCAGGACATTTTTCAATTTTTTAATGATTATTTCAGGACATTTTTCAATTTTTTTTTGTTTTATTTCAGGACATTTTTCAATTTTTTAGAGATTTTTTTCAGGACATTTTTTGATTTTTTTCGATTTTTTTCAGGACATTTTTCAATTTTTATGATTTTGCCCCCAGTGTCTAGCAAGGAAAGGAATATGACAGGTGAATAAATAGGTTTGCTAAAATGATGGTGGATAGAGGGAAGACAAAGGCCTTTTATCATGGAGACAATACAGATGCAATTTTCAAGGGCTATTGTGCAATAGGACAAGAGACTGGATATGACAATGTAAAGCAGGAACATGGCATGAGGGACATGTCAAGAGGTTTTTGAAACTACATGTTTAAATTTTGCGTCCTTATGTCAGATCAAGATCAAGGAATGAAAAAGGGTGTATGGATAGTGATAAGATATGGATAGGATAAGAAAGACCAAGAATTGATAATGGACATGGACTGAAAGTCGGGGTAGGCTAAGGGATAGTGGCAGAAAGTTGCAATAAGATAGGAAACATGGATGAAAGGTTATAATAAGCAAATGGATAAAGACCAAAAGCTATGATGGACTAAAAGCTGCAAACAAGATGCATGATGCTCATGACGATCCTCAGCCTTGTCAAGATCAAAGGTGGAAAGGGAAACTGGACATGAGGGACAATAGGATAATGGAGGAGTATGACATGATATGATAGGATAATGAAGGGCAATAGGATATGAAGAAGGAAACCTGCCCCCAAGTGTGGTGTGCAAGAAGTTCATAGATTACGCATGATGCCTATTTGCTAGGTTTTCATCATGGTACTTGCCCAAGGCACCTGTTTGCCAGGTTTTCACCAGTGGATGAATTATTTTTGCTTTACTTTTTTTTTCTTTTGTCTTTTTTTTTTTTCACTTTTTTTTTTTTGATTTTGGCTTTTTCAATAGAAGATGGACACATGATAGGGGATGAAAGAAGGACTCAAACATCTTTTTGTTTGGATAGTAGCCTTGCAAAAAATGGACCATGACCTTTAAAAGCATGCTCAAAGATGTTGGTAGGATAAGGACATGGAAAATAAGATGAAACTAAGGCGAGGATTTATGCAAAGGATTGGATCAAAGGGATGGAAGGATGGAAAATATGAATTGGATAATAGGTAGGGTATTGGAAGAATTGGGCTT
This sequence comes from Cryptomeria japonica, assembly GCF_030272615.1. Classification (NCBI taxonomy): domain Eukaryota; kingdom Viridiplantae; phylum Streptophyta; class Pinopsida; order Cupressales; family Cupressaceae; genus Cryptomeria; species Cryptomeria japonica. The sequence continues at coordinate 350,228,205 of NC_081412.1, read as the reverse complement.
CAGTGGATGGAAATGAAGACAAGATCGACATTGGCACACACCTTGAGGGGTGATGGACTGATGGAGGAAAAATGTATTTTGGATATTGAGATTTTGAGGAAGGAAAGGCTATGGATTTTGGGACATAAGGGCCCAAAACAGATGAAGAAGGTGGTGGAGGAATAAATTTGAGAGGGTTGGATGGAGGAATAGCAACTTTGGATGCCAAGTTGGATTTTTCTTTAGGATTTTGTGCTTCAAGGAGCCGCTTAGGGATCCACATGGTTTTTGATTTTTCATGCTTTTGTGGTTCCTTGGAGTGAATTGCTTGCATGAGGGATTTAGGAACCCATATATATTTTGACTTTGCTTTATTTTGCTCAGTGGGCCTTTGTGGCCTTTTGGATATTTCTTTTTCATTATAGATCATATTGTTCTTTGTTTTGACATGTCGATTATATTGGACATGTTGATCCTTGAATACATGTCGATTTCTAGACTTATGAATTTTATACTTGGCATCCAAATTGTTTGGAGGGGGAAAGGAATGCATGGATGAATATGAATGAAATGGAGTTCTTTTGGATTGATGAAATTTACTCAAGGATGTGTGCCTTTGCTGACCTTGCATAGAGGACGAAGGGATATAAGGACCTAAGATGGATGGAAGGTATGATGGGGAAGGGATATGTTTTCATTTTGATGGAGGGATACCAACGTCTTGAGAGTGAGTTGCATAGACATGACCCTTAAGATCTTCTTTAACATGAAGGAATTCTTGCTTATGGAGATCTACTCCTTTGCCTTTATGAATATCTTGACTTGTAGGATACTCTTTTCTTTGGGAAGAAGACGCAAGTCCATTATGAGGTGGATATGATATGAGAGAAATAATGAGATCTTGAAGTGGATCGGATTGCACCAAAGTGGAAGAACCCATTATGCATGTCGAGAGTTCATGAACATCTTGCACTGACACGTTAGAATCATGAGGGGGATTAGGATCATGAGGGGGACTAGGATCATGAGGAGGACTAGGATTGTGTAGTGGACATGGTTCAATGACAGGCTCTTCAAGAGATGGAATGTGAGAAATAATGGGATCATCAAAATAAATGCAATCTTGGAGTGTATATGGAGCATTAGGACAAGGAGATGGAGGAACAAGTGGATCTTGTGGAGGATCTGAAGGAATAATTTGATCTTGACAAGGAGGAAGATCATTGGAATCCTCTTTAAAGGTGCTTTGCTCTTGACTTTCAATGGGATCATCATAAAGGATGGAAAGGATATCTTGATCTTTCTTAGGAAGTGGAATGCCAATGGGATTTGAAAGGACATTTTTTTCGTGAAATGGAAGGGGATCGTTTGGGATTTGATGGACTGGGATATCTTGATCTTGCTCGGGGAATGGAGTGTCAATAGGACTTTGGATAGGATGGACAAGAATAGGAGAATCATCATGAGTGTCTAGGAGGACGGGGTCCTAGTCAACAATTGGATGGGTTGATAAGGTTTCAGGATCTTGATCTTGATCTATTTTAAGACACGTTTCTTCATGCTCTAAATTATCCTCTTGACATGGGGTTGGACTTTGGATATGCTTGGAGGATTCTGACAAGGGATCAATGTTTTGACATGAAGGAAATGCACTTTGAACATTTGTGATGGATTCTGGCAAGGAATCAATGCTTGAACATGAGGAAGAGGGACTTCGAATGGGGTCCTCTAAAACAGGTAAATGCAATAAAGTGCATGGTGGCATTGGGTCTTGTATTTCTGAAACATGACAAGGATGTGCATCATGAATTGGATTATCTTGGCAATCAATTATGGATAGCTCTTGGATAATTGCATCCTTGGGTGTATTGTTTGATGAGGACAATATAGAAGGTTCTTGTGAAACTTCTAAAGGTGTAGGGATAGATGCCACTGGAGAGTCAATTTGTTTGCGGGGGGATGAGGCATTGCTAGACAGAATTGTATTATCTTGATCTTCTTCAAAGAACTCACTTGGTAGGTTCCTTAAGAGCCTTGCAATAAAGCCACCTTTCTTTCGAGGTTTTGACATAGTTGTATCTGGAATTTGAACTTGTTTGGCAAGGAGTTGGTTCTGATCTGATGTCATGTTTTGATATTGGACTTGGTTCAATTGTTCTGACATGTTTGAAACTTGGGTTGGTGTGTGTTGCAACCTTTGTTTTTGAATGTTTGGTTGTGGTTGTTGACATTGATATTCCACCATTGGTTGAACCATTTGTGGACATTGTATAGTTGGTTGGACATATTGTTGAAATTGGACCATTGGTTGTATTGGTTGTATATGTTGAACAATTGGTTGAACCATTGGTTGTATTGGTTGAAAATCAGATTGATAGTAAACACCTTCTTGTTCTTGTTGTGGAGGCACATAATGTTGAAATTGATGTTGTCTCTTTTCTTGAAATTGTTTCATCATCTCTATTTGTGAGAGGAGAGTTGGTATGTTTGATCGTTCAAGAAGAGATCTTACATCAATTGGCTCAATCTTTGGATTTTGACCTGGAAATTTTTGAAACATTTTGGACATTTGTGATCTATTCTTCTCAATGTTTTTCACTCTTTGTTCCAAAATCTCATTTTCTTGAGCTAGTTTCTCCTCTAGTTTTTGTATTTGGAGACTTGTTTCATCATAAAAAGTTTGATCAATATTGCCTTGTTGTTGGGTTGGATAGAATTGTGATTGCCTTGGATTAAAATTCGATTGCATTGTCGGTTGATACATCAAACTTTGTTGCATCATTGGTGCTTGGAACCTTGTTTCAATAGACATGTCACTATGCAATGCAATATTTTTGGAATTTTTCAAGGATAATGTATGATATGCAACTAAATGAAAACTAAATAGATGAAAATGCAATCTATGTTTTTGGTTGTTTTTCAAGATTTTGACAAACTTCTTGGAATGCAAATCTAAAAAGAGACCCTTAGGAAATTGAAATGATGTCTAGACCTCAAAGGACAAAAGGACCAAGTGACAAAGGACAAAATGATAATGTCTCCCCTATATGCTTGGATACTAAGCTAGGTTTGACCAAATGAAATTGATGACAAAAAGAGAAAAGGTTTGATAAGGTCTAGACTTCTTAACAATGACTTAGGGTTTATCAAAGATTTGGATTACTCAAGTATGACAAAACCTAGTTTTGGCACTATATGCAAAGGGACAATTACTATGCAAATGACCTTAATATGATATGATAATGACCTAAACTTAAAGAAGAGACTTAGGGTATGCAAATATGAATGTATGACAATGTCAACCTAAGTTTGAATTATGAAATGGTATTACTCTAATGCAAGAGGACACATGCAAAAGGGATGACCCTTATTGACATGCAAAGGAGTATGACCTAGGTGAAACCTAACCTTGGTAGTTGACAATGAATTTGGAAAATGCAAACCTAGGATGAACCTAAATCTAAGTGACATGAATGTTGAGAAAAGATTTTGAAAAATGTTTGACAACCATGTTTGAAGGTGTTTTGAACTTTGTTGAATGAAATACTCTTGTGTTTAACCTTGTTTTGAATCAATTTGTCTTGTTTTTGAAATGAGACACAACTCAACTTTTGACAAATAAAGAAGACAAGATACTTCAACTTAGACTCAAGACAATCATGCTCATTCACACATTTCTTATGGTAGGCAAGGACATTAGGTACTTGAGAGGTAGACTTGTTATGAGATTCAAGGAGAATACATAGATGCTTGACCCCACGACACTCACTTCTCAGGGCAGCCAAGCATCAGTCCCCATGGAAATCTCCCCATGGTGAACTTAGTATCTCTTTCAAGTATCCGAACTCCTCCTTCTCAAGCAACTAGAAGGATTTTGGCCTCTAAATACAAGGTGTTTAGTAAGGATTTCTGTTAAGCGTTATTCCTTGGTGTCACGCAAGCGTGATTGAGACATTAAGCCCACCAAGATACCAAACAAATGTAGTTGTGCAAGAATGATTTAGACCATGAGGTCCTACTTAGATGTTGATATGAGAAAGAGTTCAAGGGTCATCACTTCCCAAGTAACTGCAATTCCCACGTAACCCTTCCTTCAAAGCTTTCGCTCATTAGGTATTTTTTTATAGTGAGTTAGAATGCCAAGGTATTCTAGCCGTACTCACTTTGGGTCATTCCCTTCTCATGATTATCACTTGCTTGCAAAAGCAAATGGTCGGGAAGGCAGGCCCTCTAAATGTGACACACAATCAAAATCATGAGCATGGTATTGAAGATCTAGATTTCTGATCACCCTAAGAAGGATGAGAGCATACTCTCCTACTCCAATGTCAAACTCAACAATCAAAGCAAACATATATTCATTCCATCCTATTTAGAAATCATACTAGGTGCCTAAACATTAATTGCAAACACAAAGTTTAGTTGTAGTCCAAGGCAACTTGCAAAACCCAAGTCAGAAGTTTGATATGTTTAGTCTTTGACTATCGAACCTGCACAAAAACGTGTTAGTAGTTTCATTTGTTATCTTTGTCATGCGTATGCCAAGGTTCTGCATAGAGAATCAGTACCAACAAAACCCAAAAAGCAGAAACAAAATGCAAAAGAAAACAATTTGCAAGTGAAAAACATTGTCTTTTACCTCTGTTTCTGGCCCTACACAGGCGCAGAATGTCTGACACAAGTGCAAAATGTCCTTAACACAGGCGCAAAATGTCTGACACAGGCGCATAATGCTTGACATAGGCGCAGAAGTTCCCAGAAAACCCTGCACTACCCTGTTTCTTGGGTTTTTGACCTGCAAATCAACTCAAGAGCACTCAAAAGCATGATTAGGGGGTTAGTTCACGTCGGGTTCACCAATTAATGTAGCTAGGAAATGTGGAAATCATCAAAGCAAATCAAAATACTAATCTAGCTCAATCACGAAAGCTCAAATGCAATGATCAATCCTAAACACACTCAATAAAGACATGAAAGCAAAATATTCAAGATTAAAAGCTAAGCAAACCAAATGCAGATCTGAATATCTCCTTCATGTGGCTCCATTGTCCTTCTTTCTTCTTCAAATAGCTTTGTTTGTGGATCTCACCTTCAAGTGCATAAACCTAATGTGAAAGCAAGATTGACAATTAGCGCAAGAGTACTCAAAGCGTGATTGATTCGACAAAGTGATTATTAGATCGATAATATCATTAGGGGATTCAAAAATGCGATCAATTGGGGATTTTGACTGAAGAAATTCATCCAATTTATAGATAAATTGGAGAAAAGACAAGATTAGCATGAAAGTGATTCGAATAGAAATTCAAATCAAGAATAGCAAAAATGACAAGTGTATGACAAATTGCTATGCAAGGACTTATGACAATTTATGACAATTTATGACAAATTGCTATGCAAGGATTTATGACAAGATTTTGAAATAGAAATAGACATTTAGGAATTTAGGAGAAATTAGAAAATTAGGTTAGAAATGATGACTTGGAAATTAGAAAATTGATGCAAATTAGGTAAATTAATTAATAATTTCTCATTCATTAATTAATTTACAAAAATAGGAGGAATTAATTAGCCAATTAAATAAATATTTAATTGTGACAAGAAGACTTAGGATAAATAAATAAATTATTTAACCTAAAGGGGAGAATGACAATCAATATTAAATGAATAAATCATAAAACCTTAGAAGATGAATTAGAAATGCAAAGACGACAATTAGGTCTTGATGTAAGATTGATTTGATGTCAATTCGATCATGATTTTGAATTGATAAATGATTTGATTGATAAATGCGCCGAGGAACAATGACAAATTGATCCAAATTCACATGATTGAAGAGGACAAGGATCGATGACAAATCGATCGTAAAATTGACGAGATTGACAAGGACGAGGATTGATGACAAATCGATCTCAAAACGACAAGATTGAAAATGATAACGCAAAATGACAAGATTGAAAATGATAACGATCGATGACAAATCAATCGCAAAACGACAAGATTGACCAGAGGACAAAACCCTAATTAGGATTGACAATGTCCAAAATGATGACAAATTAGCACGCACATTCATGCAACAGGATAAGATTGACTAAAATCATGACTGAAGATTGTTGTCAACAAGACCAATTTCGAAAGCGAGACAACTGAAGAATGCAGAAGAAGGACTCGATGCTCGCAAATGATAAAGACCAAATGTGTGACATAGGAGAAATGTTAATGCGATGCAAAAACCTAAAATAAGGCAATGCGCAAATGTTAAAGTATGATTCCGCAAGCATTGACCATTTTTAGGTGTCTACAGGAACTATAAAAAATTAACACTTCAAGAAAGTCCTAGAATTATACTACCCGGCTAGCTTCCTAAATATAAAGTCATGAATGATCTTATAGATTGTGTGCGCCTTGGAGAGGAAATAGTAAGTCTTCAATCAATTTTTTCAGATTTTGGTAAAACTTCATTAGCAATTACATATGGAAGGACAAATTTTTCTTGTTTTGCTTATATATTATTGCAGGAAGTGACTATCACATATACAAATAACTTGGACATGTCACTAATTACTAAGAATGGCTTTCCAATTTTTGCAACAGTTGTTGAAACTAATTATGTTACAAAGCAGCCAGACTTGTTTTCTGCATTTAAACTCACATATGAGGATAAAGCTAAAATTCAGTTACTTGCTAAGGATCCTTGCGTTGGAGAAAGGGTTAGTGGTTACTCTTGATGCAGCTTGCAATTGATAAGAATCTCGAATTATAAAATCCCCAAAATGCTCCACAGATAAATACTTGTTCATTATGTGAAGCCATATGTATCCCATCGATTTAGCACTTCCAAGCTATAATATGCCATGTAGCTTAAGTTTAATTTTTTTCCCTAGATTTGTTCTAAGTCTTTCACATTTGTCAATTGTTTGCCTTGTGAGCACAGATTATTAAATCTATAGCTCCATCTATTTATGGGCACGAAGACATTAAGACTGCAATAGCTCTCGCTATGTTCAGAGGGCAAGAAAATAATGTAGAAGGAAAGCATCGTCTAAGAGGAGATATAAATTGTCTCCTCCTTGGTGACCTAAGAACAACAAAATTTCAATTCCTTAAGTAAGAACATGTTAAGATACCCACGTACGTATGCTTCCAAATTAGATGTAAAATCTGTCAGAACCTAATTATTCTCTTCTTTTATCCACGAACTTTTGGAATGAAGATGTAATTTCTCATAAAAGCTTGTCAATTCAGATATGTGGAAAAAACTACCCAGACGTCTGTATATACAACAGGAAAGGGTACCTCAGTAGGTGAGCTTACAACAACAGTGCATAAAGACCTTGTAACACGAGAGTGGACACGAGAAGCAAGTACATTGGTCCTTGTTGATAGGGGTATTTATTTGATTGATGAGTTTGACAAGATGATTGACTAGGATAGGTGCCTCCTGAAAGACCTTAATATATTGAGTTTTTGCAAGATCTTATTTACTTTATAAAACCATGGTTTTGGATTTTGAAATTCAGATCAATTGTGATGTGGACTTTGTAGGGTGAGTATTCATGAAGCTATAGAGTAACAGAGCATCAACATATCCAAAGTTGGAATAGTAACATCATTACAAGTACGATGTTATGTTATTGTTGCAACTAATCTAATAGGGGGAAGATAGAAAACCATGTTGATGTTCATTGCAATTGTTTAACTCATAATCCCAGAATTGTTCTGTGTTGCTTATATTTGAACAATCTTACTTTTTTTTTATCCCTAGCAGGTATGACTAGTCAAAAACATTTGCTCAAAATGTAGAGCTTACTAATCCTATTCTCTCTCATTTTGATATAATTTGTGTTGTGAAGGTAACTCTTGGCTTAAAATTCTTCATTTGGACAATAATTTTGTAGGACCTTTCCAATTTCATTCATTGGTTTTAAGCATATAATATTTGTGTATCAATAAATCTACTTGTTGGTTTGTCTATTATTTCTCTAACAATTTGTGCCTTGGTATTATCTTGCAGGATGTTGTTGATTCGATCAGAGAAGAGATGCGTGAAAGATTTATTGTTGACAACCATGCCCACTCCCAACCAAAAGGCTCTAAAATGGAGGAGGCATCCGAGGGACTTCCTCAAGATGATTTGTCACCTTTGGGAAATGTTTCCAATCTAGAGGATCAAATTATCTGCTTTTATGTTTTTTGAATGAAAGGGCACTATCCTAAGTAAAAGAAGCTTGTTTTATTGTGTACTTACTTGCTTCATTTAATCCATTCCCAGATATTATCTCAAGATACGTTGAGGAAGTATGTCACATATGCAAAGCTCAATGTCTTCCCAAAATTACATGATGTGGATCTCGAGAAATTAACACATGTTTATGCAGATCTGAGGCGAGAATCTTTAGTATCTAGTTCTACTCATTTATTCATTGGGGATTGTTGGTTTGTATTGATTTCAAGATATTAGCACATATAGTTCTTTTCACCAATTTTATCTGATTTTTGTTTTTGTGTTTGCAACATGGTCAAGGAGTTCCAATTGTAGTGAGGCATATTGAATCAATAATAAGAATGTCTGAAGCACATGCTAGGATTCATCTTAGGACTTATGTGGTTGAAGAGGATGTAGATATGGCCATCAGAGTCCTTCTGGACTCATTCATTTCAACCCAGAAGTATGGAGTTCAAAAATCTTTGTAGAAGGTATAATGCCACTGATATTTATTCATGTTGATTTATAAGTCAATGACAAAAAGATAAGACTTTTTAACTATAGTTGACTTGGTGTTTCTGATGCATGGGCAGAGTTTCAAAAAGTGACAGCCATCTAAACTGCCCAATGGTATTTAGTTGATAACTTCTTCATTTCATGTCTGATTTAAGTGATTCAAAATCGAGATTAGAGTAGATTCATGGCGATATCTCTAGTAGAAATATATTTTTAAAATGTCTATATTTGATATCTTAAAAATTATGATGAACATACTGTAGCGTCCTAAAATTGCGACACTTACAATTTCGACTGCATTTTGGTCTTCACGATGGCGACGCAACACGCAACCTGAATGGAGACCCCAAAACTTGCTCACGACACCAAAAACTGCATTTTTCAAGCACCTTGGCCTGAACCTCCTTGCACCCCGCTGTCCCGGAGGTGGGACCAGAGCGCCCAGCGCCCTGGTCCCTGGGTCCTATTTTGGGCCCGGTTTCCTAAGTGATATCGGGTCTTTTTGATTGCAATTTGGAAATATACTTCCCTAGTCGGCCTAAGGTCGGGAAAATCAGTCTATCAGCCCTAATTGACAAGTATATAAACTACATTTTCCTCTCTCATTTGGGGAGATGAAAAAATGGCGAAAGCAAGATTCAAACATTCAAGCATTCAAGCATTCAAGCATTCAAGCATTCCTTCTAAGTCTCCATTCAAGGCTAAGTGTTGCATTCAAGACAAGGATTCAACCATTGAAGAGGAGATCACTTATTACATGCTACATACTACAACATACAACATCTAAACCTTTGCACATAAGGATACAAACATCCTTAGAACAAGGTATTAGTACTTGTTTTACATTACAGTCATTTACATTTACAGCACTTGCTCATTTCTTGGTTAATTCCAAAACCGGGGTTTGACCTAAAGGCAAACCCCTAATCCCTAACCCCCCATCGTCTTCGCTTTTCTGTGTGTAGGTTGCAGGTACGCGGCTGAGATTGAAGATCTGGAATCCTTGTGCAGAGATGAACCGATCCCCCTTCGTTTGACGGATTTTTCGGAGGACCGTGGCGCCGGGCGCCATCGTCCCGACAACTTTTGCTCAAATTTGCAGGACAGCGCCGTATCGACATTTTACTGCTAATTCCAGGTCTGCAGCTTCATCCTATAACCTAAACTTAGTTTATAAGCGAATCTTTGTCACTTTCTATGCATGCTTAGCTTAATTCTTCTATGCACATTCTTTACAAAAGAGGGTAGCCTTGCTTTCCTAACCCTTGAAATTCATTTAGCATCCAATCTTACATTGTGTAGGATTGAATCTTATGAGTTTCAACCCCTCTTTTGAATGTAAAGTCTTCCCCCTAATTGAAAACCCATCGAATCCTAGCGAACCTCCCTTCTCTCTCCTCGGAGTCGGAAGAGGGGAGAACAACTAGGGTTCGACCGCGATTTTCCGCTTTACATTTTGGTGAACCCGACATGAACATCCTTTCTGATTTTTCATGCTTAGATCTGAAAAGTTGATTACATCTCCATGTTTGATCTTTTGCAAAATTTTAGAGGTGATTGCATAAAAACCCTAAATTTTCTTTTTGAACATTGAACTTGCGAAATGTTTAATTATTAATGCTTGCTTCAGATCTGCTTTTCTATTACAAATTATCAATTCATGTCTGTACTTTAATTTTGAAAATTAAGTGGTTAAAAGTCAAAACCCTAATTTTTGAAACCCTCTTGATTCAACCTTTGTCCGACAATTTCACTGATCAAAACATCTCCAAATCAGCTGTAACTTTGGATTCCGCAATAAAATCACAATATCTTTCATCCCTGAAAATTTGGAAAAAAGTTGCGAGGACTGTGTTGCACTCCGAGCGCCATCGTCCCCGACATTTTTTCCAAAATTTCGGGAGCGAGATCTTGCTGTATTTTCCTGCTAAAATCCAGAATTTTGGCTGATTTTGTCAATTATAACACCTTCAAAATTACAGTCAAAGTTGGTCTTGCGATTGCTTGGTCTAGGGCTCCTAATCATTCAAAAATTGTCAAAATTAAAATTTTGTGTCAAAATTATGTTCTTACTGTCCTAAATCTGAAAAGTGTGTCTACATTCATTCGAAATTTCAGTGCTTTATTCAAATTCTTGCATTTTGTGACTTTTGAAATTAATTGCTTAATTACAACAACTTTGATTTCCGCTTTCAAAATTGAATTTTGCGTGAAATTGAGTCAATTTTTAAATTTCAAAATTTGCATTGCTTTTGACATTCCCTCTAAAATCATAAAATTCAAAATTTCAGTTTCCCTCTCTTTTTCAAAACTCAAAATTTTGCATTTTTCGACAATCTTGATAGGGTTCAATTTTGAGATTGCAACTTTAATTTGGTCTATCTACAGATCGTAAAATCCCTCAATTTTTTCAGACTAGCTCTAAAATCATCATACCTTTCATCCCTGCAAATTTCGAAAAAAGTTGCAAGGACCGTGTTGCACTCCGAGCGCCACGGTCCCGGACATTTTTTCCGAAATTTTGGGAGACTGTTGTGATTGTATTTAACAGCTTAAATCTGGAAGATTGGCTGGTTTTACTGAAAATTGCTACCTCTAAGATCAAAATCTTTTCTCTCCCTCTAGTGCATGAGTTTTACAACAGTAAGCCCTACTTACACTATTCCCGTTAGACGAAGCCGTAGAATTAAGTCCTTCCAAGGTTTAACTACCGAGGAGATGGAACCTAATTTGAGTAGCCTTTTTAACGAGGATATGGGTAATTCCTCTAATCCTCCTAATGATGAAGAAGCTCCCCATGAAGTTTCCGTTGAACAACTTTCCAAATTGGATAACCAATTTGATGATTTTCACCAATGGATGTCTCATGAGTATCCCGATAGTCAAGCTCTTCCTTTAATTGAGGGTCTAAAACGCATGCTTCAAAGTGATAAGAATGGAATTGATGTTTTACGTGGTATCGCACATATTGTGGATTCGAATGTGATGCCTATGAAGAGTTGTGCTGAATCTTTAGGTTATACACAACCTCCTACACAAGTCAATCATTCTATTCCTTTGACCACTCCTATTGCTAGTATACCTACCTTTACATCAAACATCATGGCTACCTCTATACACGACATTACTCCTGTGATCACTAGTCATGGGGGCAATCCTCCCCCTTCTTCAATTAATCCTCTTCCTTCATTCAATCCAACTTCTTCGTACATTCCTTCAATGAATGTTCCTATTACATCTTCACAAATGAACATGACGCAAGGGGGCAATTCATTTAACCATTCCATTCCTCCTTGTAGTGTTCCTCCTATCCAATCATCCCCTATGGTTGACTATCATAGGGTCCCACCACCTTACTCTTTACCTTCTTTCAATAACATCACACCTCCATCTCAATCTAACACATCCAATATGAATTCTTCGACTGAAGCGACCATTAACAATCTTGCACAAACTGTCTCTTCTTTACAGCAACAAATTGCCTCTATGAATCAATCTAAGTTTAGTGTGCCCACATTTGATGTTGCGAGCCCACTTTCTCTTGATATTGTTCGAGCTATTCCTCCTAAACATGTTGAAATCCCGCATTTGGAGCTTTATAATGGTAAAGGAGATCCTCTAACACATGTTAAGACTTTTCAAACAATTTGTACCGATTTTGCTTACGACCCAAGGTTGCTTGCAAAACTGTTCACTAGAACATTAAGAGACAAAGCCCTACAATGGTATTGCTCGTTGCCTTCTTATTCTATTACTTCTTTTGAACAACTTGCAAATGCTTTCATTCAACAATTTCAAAACAATATAAGTCCTAAAGTTACTTTGATTGATTTAATGCATTGTAAACAAGGTGTTAAAGAAAAAGTGACTGATTTTATTGGTAGATATAAGCATTTGTATGCTCAAATTTATTTTCCAGTGCCTGATAATGATATTCAAAGAATCTTTATTTCTAATTTGCAAAAAGATATTCGAGACAAACTTCTGTTTTCTGAGTTTACTTCTTTCCAACAGTTGTGTGCCACTCTTCACAATTATCAACTGATTGTGAGTCAAATGGAACAATCACATCCTATGGCTCCGAGTGATAAGGGTGATAGCAGTCAACAACCATTTGGGAAGTTTAAACCGAACAGAGATTCCATCAAATTCAATGAAAACATCATCAACAACAATGTGAATGCAGCATCAGGTGTGCCTCCTATTTCTAAATTTTTCAGGAAAGAAAGAAAGTATACTCCTTTGAATGAATCATTGCATGATATTATGAATAAGTTATTGGGACAAAATGTGCTTACTCTTCCGCCTGTACGACAAATTGATCCTGCAAAGATTACTTCACCTTATTTTGATCACAAAGCTTTTTGTCATTTTCATCGTCAGCCTGGTCATGATACTGAAAAATGTTTTTCTTTAAAGGGTAAAATTCAGGATTTGATTAATAATAATACTATTTCTGTTTCTGGAGTGAATGATAAAGGCAACACATCTGTAGCTCCTCCTAACCAAAATCTTCAGATTTTCACTGATCCATTGCCTTCTCATACCTCTAATGCAATTGAGGCTAATGATTCCTCTCTTTCATCTGATGGTCTTGTGTCTATGACTCCGAATGTGATTAACTTTGTAGAGCAGCAAGAAATCCCTAAAGAACCTTCCATCACATTTGATTCTAGTGAAACCATTAGAGCACCTGATGGTCCTTTATACATAGTTGCAAAAGTCAAGAATACACCTTGCCGTGGAGTGCTTATTGATCCTTCGTGCATGGTTAATGTTATTACTGAAGAATTTCTTTTTACTTTGCAATTGAATCAAGTGATCTATGACAAAACAGATGTGATTGTGAAACTATTTGATGCATTTTCTTCTCCTGCAATTGGTTCTATTACATTGCCTATTGAGGTCCATAATAAATCTCTTGATGTGAACTTTGCTATTATTCCTTCTTCCGAACAATTTCGTGTGAAGCTTGGCTATCCTTGGCTATCTTCCATGAAGGCTATTGCTTCTCCTATACATAAGTGTTTAAAATTTCCCCATAATGGTGAAGTTGTTACTGTCAATCATAGTCTCTTTAAACCAGCTGAAAGAACCTCTAGTGTTCCTATTGATTACTTTTGGCCTAAACAATTCCAATCTCTTCCTCCGCGAAGTGATCATCTTTTTAAATCTTATCAAAAGTGGAAAACAGATATGATTCTATCTCTAAGTGAACCTAGAACACCTAAACTTGACATTCCTATCATTCTTGAGAAGGAAATTCTTCCTTTGAAAGATAAAACTGATGTCTTTCCTCAAGAAGATTCCCAACCCGTCCCCATGGATGTGACTATGTCTATGCCTGATAAATCTTCAAAGAGTAGATCTATACCTCCTCGTCATGATGGACTTGGTCTTCTCCCTAAACCAAAAATTCCTCCTTTATATGGAGCAGTTCCTCCTCCTGCCTTTTATAGAGAAAAGAGACCTTCTTCTTCTCCTATTATCCAGCCTAAGAGACCACAACCTAAACACCCAAGTGCTAAGGATGAGAACATTCCTCCTCCTCTATCTTCTCCACTTCCTACTAAGACTAGACGTAATCGTTCTGCACGCGAACGCCGACTAAAACGTCATCTTAGGGCTCAAGCAGCCGCTTCTCAAAATTTACAATCTCCAAAAACACCTTCAACAAGCATTATTCCATTTTCTCCTCAGCCGGATATTGAGCCTAAATCTCCTAAACATAAGATGCATGATGGTCTTGATCCTGTGCGAGTTAAAGATCCTATTTTTATAAATCTTGATGCTGATATAGATGAAAATGTTATTCATGATGAAAATGTTACTCCTCTTGCTTCTGATAGCGAATATGAACTTGTTGATGTTGATAACCATTTATCTAATGAATTTTCTAAAGCACTTATCCTAGCTCCTAGACAAGAACAACGTGGCTTGGAACATGAACATAGCCCTTGTTTGGACCTTGTGATAGCCCCATCTGCTGTGTTGGATGTTCCTCCTCTAGCGTGTTCCCTGCCTTCCCAAAACATTGATCAGCAAGATCGGGGGGTAGATGACATGCTAGACTAGTTACATTAGCATGGCAGATTCTCTCCCCCTCCCTTTTGTTACTTCTTCTATATGTTATTCTCATTCTTCTATTTGTCGTCCTTAGTGTTGTCTACTTGAGGACGATGCAAAGCATTGAGATCTCTTTGGTCTCTCTCTCATGTTGACTCAAAAGACACATGTGTTCCCTTCTTCTAGGTGACCTTCCTTGATTGGGGAATGAAGAACAATTATGCATACATACATATGATATATACATGACTTATCATACAGCATACTGACCCCGAGGAAAGCGAAGTCACCTCGTGTTTTGTGTCTATTATCCTTGGGTTTATCTCACACTTGGGGGCTAAATCCTTGCGATAACATGCTCCTTTCCTTTCTCATTTCTTATGTGTATCACTACGTTAAAACAATCACCCCCGTTGAGGCGCGTGCGATCGCTTTAACGTAGGGGGGCATACACCCTGTCTATCCCTTCACGATACATGAAAATTTCTTGGCGAACTTAGCTTTGCCTTGAAAATTTTTGGTATTTCTCTTACATGACTCATACTGAGGAAACCTTACTACTGACAGTCATGGTTCTCCCTCGTGATCTTCCCTTTTACTTTGTCAATCAAAGTCGTAAGATCCTTAGTCCACTGGGGGCTTGGTGTATCTTGCCTCCTTGACGTGGTGAAAGTCTTTTAATGTTGTTTCCTTGTACTTTACCGGAAGTATGAGCATACATACTCCTGCTAAAGTGGGGGCTAAATGTAGCGTCCTAAAATTGCGACACTTGCAATTTCGACTGCATTTTGGTCTTCACGATGGCGACGCAACACGCAACCTGAATGGAGACCCCAAAACTTGCTCACGACACCAAAAACTGCATTTTTCAAGCACCTTGGCCTGAACCTCCTTGCACCCCGCTGTCCTGGAGGTGGGACCAGAGTGCCCAGCGCCCTGGTCCCTCAGGACCAGGGCGCCCAGCGCCCTAGTCCTTGGGTCCTATTTTGGGCCCGGTTTCCTAAGTGATATCGGGTCTTTTTTATTGCAATTTGGAAATATACTTCCCTGGTCGGCCTAAGGTCGGGAAAATCAGTCTATCAGCCCTAATTGACAAGTATATAAACTACATTTTCCTCTCTCATTTGGGGAGATGAAAAAACGGCGAAAGCAAGATTCAAACATTCAAGCATTCAAGCATTCAAGCATTCAAGCATTCCTTCTAAGTCTCCATTCAAGGCTAAGTGTTGCATTCAAGACAAGGATTCAACCATTGAAGAGGAGATCACTTATTACATGCTACATACTACAACATACAACATCTAAACCTTTGCACATAAGGATACAAACATCCTTAGAACAAGGTATTAGTACTTGTTTTACATTACAGTCATTTACATTTACAGCACTTGCTCATTTCTTGGTTAATTCCAAAACCGGGGTTTGACCTAAAGGCAAACCCCTAATCCCTAACCCCCCATCGTCTTCGCTTTTCTGTGTGTAGGTTGCAGGTACGCGGCTGAGATTGAAGATCTGGAATCCTTGTGCAGAGACGAACCGATCCCCCTTCGTTTGACGGATTTTTCGGAGGACCGTGGCGCCGGGCGCCATCGTCCCGACAACTTTTGCTCAAATTTGCAGGACAGTGCCGTATCGACATTTTACTACTAATTCCAGGTCCGCAGCTTCATCCTATAACCTAAACTCAGTTTATAAGTGAATCTTTGTCACTTTCTATGCATGCTTAGCTTAATTCTTCTATGCACATTCTTTACAAGAGAGGGTAGCCTTGCTTTCCTAACCCTTGAAATTCATTTAGCATCCAATCTTACATTGTGTAGGATTGAATCTTATGAGTTTCAACCCCTCTTTTGAATGTAAAGTCTTCCCCCTAAGTGAAAACCCATCGAATCCTAGCGAACCTCCCTTCTCTCTCCTCGGAGTCAGAAGAGGGGAGAACAACTAGGGTTCGACCGCGATTTTCCGCTTTACACATACCTAGAAGGTAGAGTTCACATGTGCTAGTTTTAAGTCATGTGGTTACTAAATGTGGCATAACGTTTTCATATGACCTCCAAATGAAGTGATTCAAGTTGCATTTTAAACTAGACTTGAAGGCCTATCTCCCTTAGAAATAGGTTTTGGTGTTCTAATGATTTGATATGCTAGATCTACTTGTGAACAATCAAGATGTTGGCTTGTCATGATGCTGATTTTATGACCAATAGTTTGTAATTGGGTCATAACTTTTTCGTTTGGTACCCAATATAGGTGATTCAAATTGCGTTGGAAACTAGATTCCTAGGGCTATCTCCCTTACAAACACATTTTAATTTTTTTCAATTTTAATCCCCCAAATCTTGACTATCCTAACTCTTCTCTTAAGAAGTTTTTGAAGTCAATTTGCTACAAAATTTGAAAATTTTGTGTATGATTACACAATTCTTCCTTGATAGGATGATTTTAGGGAGAAGACTAACAATAGTTGCAAATTCATTCAAATTATACTAACACTTCATATTTTTCACCCAAAACATGGAGTCCAAACCTCTTCCTCTCTCATCCAATGCCTGAGAATTTCAAGTTGGTGTTACCTATTTCATTTTTTATGCCTCAAAATTAGATCAAGACATACTACAGTGTAGTCACAGAGGAAGAAAGGTGAGACAAATCAGAAGATATAGAGGATTAAGATCTAGAACAACAACTTTCAGGCATAAGTCCAAGAGACATCAAAATGTGAGCAGTAATAAGGCTTTTTCATTTAAAGTTTGAGTGCAAAACCTCAATACATAACCAAGACAGTGAGGTTGTTCATGCAAAGGGTAATATGCTTAAGAGATTTCAATGATGAAATCATTTAAAATAATACAGGCCCATCAAAATGCATAGTTAAAGACAATGAACAATCATCTATAGGAGCTCAACATTAGCCACGATACAATAATTGGGTAAAGATCCAGAATAAGGGGGTTTCAACCCTAAGGAAGCCAATGAATACATATAGACCTATAGAAGGTTTTCAAAGCAGTGAATATGCAGTCCTAAAAGGATTCCAACCAAAATGAAAGACAAACTTAGTAACCCTTCAATTGACAATTACATAGAATCCATTCACAAAGCAATGAACAGTAAGGAGAATGGCAAGGAATACTACATCAAATGAATACCATAGGAGCAGCCATTCAACCCACTAGATATAGCCCTTAGCACAATGATAGTGGCATAAGACACAAAGACAATGATAGATGGACATCAGTGGTAGTGACCTAAAGGCAAATGACTATGTTGATAATATTACTAAGTCACCTCAAGACAATTCTCTTTAAGTTTACAGCCATGGAGTTTCAGTCACAAAGCTCAAAGAGCTAAGTACAGTCCAATGAGCAGTAAAATGCAATCCTCAATATTCTCGAGCAGTCATATACCTTGCATTCAAAGAGCACAAGTCATCATAACAAAATAATGTTAAGAAGAAGATCTCAAGGTAAAGCAACATCATCATGAAATGATGGTATCCAAGTCTAAAAGACAGTGACTGGTGAGAACACTTAAAGGTATTGATGAGATTTTGAAGGCCACAATAGATACAATCCTAGAACAAAGGATACCATAGCCACTAAAGAACAATCAAAAGATGAGTAAGATAGTAATCCTAGAAAAAGAACATTCAAGATATTAATCTTTTGACAAGATATGGGCTATTTTAAACAAAGAAGAGGATTTGACCAAAGGGTTACAAAGGTACCCACCTCTGTCAAAAGGAGAGGAGCACATGGGCTTGGCACAGTAATTTCAGTATCAAAGATCAAACACAGTATACAAAGATAGCAATCAAGAGAAAAATCAGTGATGGAATCTTTGTTACAGAGAAGAAAGCTTGAACACATTAAGCACATACTAGAGAGAGTACATTAAACAATCCAATCACCATGGCAATAAAATAGACAAAGGACACTGTCAAAAGGGTATTATGACAACATTTGAGGTGTTAATCCTTGTCAAACAACAAATAGCAAGCATGGTTTGAACACATCAATGTCATTAGATCAGCCAAAAGGCAATTTGCAGGTATATGTAGAACAAAGGACTCAAAAATTTATGGTATCAATAACAATTTAAGGTTCCAACTTCATAAAGCCACAATCACAACTCTAAATAGAAAATCTTAAGACTGTCTATGAGCACAAAGCTCAAAGCCAATTCTTCAAAAGGACTGTTATAGTAGTAAAGAGAAGTGAACTCTAAGGTAAAATGCTAAGAGAAAACAAGACCTATGACTCTCGCAGTCATGTAAGGTCATAGACCCTAGTAGTACAAAATGCAATAGAGAAAATCTACAATTTTAGACTTTCTAAAAGGAAAGAAACCATAACATCAATGAACATGTGATAGTATGGAAAGATAAAGTTCTGAGACAGAAGCCTAGGACAACATTGATATCACAGTCATAGCAATAAAGGAGAAGGTCATAGTCAAAGAGCACAATGACTTTGAAGAGAAAAGGGGAGGCTAGATCCATAGCAAAAGGCATATATAGTGCACATAAATATACATGCAAAGGCAGAGATCAAGGCCTTCTAGTCATCAATACCATTTTAACAGTCTCATAATCCAATAATAGGACAGTCATTAAAGTGTGGACCATGAGCAAATACATGATGATTTCATTCATAGTAAGAAGGTCAAACTCAATAAAGACAGTCCTGTGATATGCACAAAAGTTAGTCTCAAACCAACCAAAGGAAGCATAGTCACTCATGATCACAAATTCAGGAAACTTTGAAAGGATATATTAATATCTTGATATCTTTAAGGTGCAACCCTAAGTCGCATTACACTACTCCCAGATTTAGAGAAAAACCATACAAGGAGGATACCATTCATGATGAATGATGATCATGTGCCAAAGTGATTACTGTTTACCCTCTCGGGTGAATACTTAAAGCATAAAGTATGTAATGCAAAATAATGCCATAGATATCAGACAAGTATCAGATATGTTATTCCATTCATAATTCATTCCCTTTACAAGTTACATTCTGAAGTATATAAAGATGCCGAGGGGGTGCGAGCGCCAACCGTCACACCGCAACTACCACCCCTCGGCTACCAACTAACCAACACAATTACAACTTAATTAACTAGTTTTATTTTTGTGTACAATATTGCCGCCAACATCATCCCCCCCAAAAGAAAAGAAGTCATCTCCGGACGACTTAACACAAAATAGAGATGACATTAAACAGAACTGTTGACGCCAGTCGAGCCCGAAACTTATACACCTGTTGCGTCCTCGCTTAAAAACACTTTTTTGCTACCATCCTATGCTCAAGTGCGGATTTCACCATTAGTGCTTTCTTTGACATCACAATCCTCCTGTGCCTAAACCAAAATTGTTTGCAAAAACTGCTTTTCGGTCTTAGCCTCCACCAACTGCTACTCAAATGATACTATCTCCCTAGCCAATTTGTCCTCGATAGCCACCAGCGCTGCCCTCTCGACATCCAACTCCTGGGTATGCTCGGCTATGTCTCACACTAGTACTGCCTCCAACCTAGTGGTCAACTCCTCCCGAGCCTTCTCTGCATCCACCAAGGCAACCTCACGTCCAGCCGAGACCTACTCCAAGTTCCTCAAAGCGTACCATTCCTGCCTGGAGGTGGCCATAACCCGCTATCACAAAGGCTACGAGACACCTCAAATCCTCCATCACACTCCCCAAAGGCTAATAATTGAACTGAATAACTCTGTTTGTTCGCAACCTCCAAATCCGTCTCCCTCTACGGCTTATGGCTTCCCCGCCAATGCTTAGTTGCAGGCTTCTTTCTCACAATACGGGACAACCCAACACTTACTGTACCTTCTCTGATGCCCTTCACCCAACTCCAAAAGTGTATTGTAGCTCAAAAATAAATTGGGGGTCTGGGGGCAACGCCCCCAGCGGGGTCAAGGGGCAGTGCCCCCACGGGGTTTGGGGCAGCACCCCAGCGGGGTTGAGGGGCAGCGCACCTCGTGGGGTCCGGGGGCAGTGCTTCTTTCTCACAGTACGGGACAACCCAACACTTACCGTGCCTTCTTTGATGCCAAGACCAATTTACAACCTTCAAAACCACACGGAAGTCCATGGCATGCACCATTTCTGTGATATTTTATGATGTCAAAACCCTTCTTCTCCCCTGCTGCCAACACCAATTTGCAACCTTTAGAACCACACAAAAGCCCATGGTATGCATCATTTCTGTGATATTTTATGATGTCAAAACCCTTCTTCTACACTCCAATATTTTTAGTGTCCAGGCTCCAGATGTCATCAAATAATTTTTCATTCTGGTCGTCGTCGTCTTTTTTTTATTTATTTCCACTGTAATGTCCCCGATGGCACCTGGCCATACAACCTCCCCATACGGTCAACAACAGACACCTCCAATCATACGGCCACCTTCCCATGCGGTCGACACCCTCCTTACTGTACAGTCACACCTCCAGCCCTTCCCATGCGGTCAACATTGTCCTTACCGTACGGCCACACCTCCAGCGTACGAACCACATGGTCAACCTTATGCATCGTATGGTCCTTCTTCTACCCACTTCCAACTGCCAGCATTCCCTTTTCATCGTGTACTTGGCATGCGCATACCCGTGCAATCCCCTTCCTCCGTGATATTTTCCTCCTTACGTGGCTGACTCTGCTTTCTAATTTCCTGCGCTGAAATTTTTTTTTCCTTTCGACAGATTGTGCGGGTTTCTTGCGGGGCCGTGTATTTGTTTTTGTGCGGGCTAAAATAGCCACCGCACGGTGACCCCGCGGTGGACACACGGTGCCACCGTACGGTGGGCACATGGTGCACCCATGGTGACCCCGCGGTGCCACCGCACGGTGACCACACCGTGCCACCACACGGTGGATACATGGCCCCACCATACGGTGCACTTTGCCTTTACTTTTCTTTCTTTTTTTTTTTTCAAGTCGTACGGTCACCAGGCGTACGAGTTTTTTTTTTCTTCTTCTTTTTACAAGTCGTACAGTCACCTGGCGTATGAGTTTTTTTTTAAATTTTTATTTATCTAGATTCGGCTCGGGTTTCGTGCCTCCAGGATCACCTTTTCTTGGTTTGCCTCATCTGAGGGTCTCCCACTGTGGCCCTGTGCCTCTCAAGTCACCTGCCCAGCCTCTCGAGTCCCCTTCCATCCTCTCGGGTCCCCCTCCGGGCTCTTGGGTGCCCTTTAGGCCTCTCGGGTCCTCTGCGTGCTTCGTGTGGTAGGGTTTCAATTTGGACCCATTGGTGGCAAATCTATTTTCAATGGTCATTCGAAGACCTAGAACCACAAATTCTACAGGGACCACGGCCTCCTTCCCGTACATAAGAAGAAGAAGAATAATAAAGATTTTGAAAGCAGTGGCCTTCCACAAAAGGTTCCAATCATTGCTGACACAATTGATCTTTGGATTATCTACGTCACCGAGGTTTGGGGCGTCTCCCTTCCAATATTCTATGTATTTTGGCAGGTACACCTCCTCTGTTCCTTTCTCTGGTTCCTCTACTTCGAGCCTGTAGCTCTGGAACATTTCATAATCCTCCATCTGCCAATGCAAGAGCTCGTTCAATGACCCTATCTCATCCTCGGAGCACTCTCCTAGTTTGAGAATCCCTTTGTCATTGGGCTCCCTGCAGCCTCGTCCTTCGTTCCTCAGGTTGCCTTTTCCTTCATCCTCCGATTCCGAAGATGATGCCAGTCCCTCATCAACAACCTGGGTCCTCAGATCAATGGTGTACTTCCACCCCCCTTTCTCCATAGAAAGGGTGTTCATTTTCCAGTCGTGGTTCACCTTTGCTGTAACCAGCCACCCTCTGCCTAAGATGGCGTCGTACCCCTTATTCTTGAGTGGGATTACCACAAAATCTAGTATGAAAGGTTGCGTGTCGATGGTGACCGACTGGGCCATCAGGGTGCCGAGTGGCTTGATGTCGTGTTGGTCTGCACCTACCAAGTTGAACGTGGGTGGCCATAGTTTTGGCTTCCCCAACTTCTTCCACGTATCCTCTAGCAGTACATTCACCCCCGAATCTCCGTCTACGATAGTGTCTTTGAGGATAGCCCTGAGAATTCCCATCTCTACTACAGCAGGATGCCGACCACTATTTAAGGCCAACAACATTGGGTCAGCCGAGGGGCTGACCGAAACTTCTGCCCGTATGGCCCGCAAAGGTACCTGCGCAGTTGTTTGTATGGAACTAAAAATGGCGGTTCTTAACTGTGGCATTGTTTCTAGAAGGTCCTTTACCCTTATAGGTACTTCCATCTATAGTAGTTTCCCAATGATGTTATTTTCTGCTTCTGTACGGGATGATGTACTCGCCACCTCATTGTCCCGTCGTTCAGTCGTCATCTCATGTTCAATATTGGCCTTTGCCTCCCGTAATCTCTCCTTCTCCGTATGGGGGTCGGGATAAGTGGCTTTTTTTGTCTGGGCGCGGGTGATTGCCAGTACTTCTTTCTCACCAGTCTTCTCAGCGTTCTCAATGTTGAGGAGATTAACCCCTGCCTATGGGCAATTTGCATCCTCATGGTCACCTGGCCCACACCATCGGCAGAGGTGCTGAGGGGTGGCTTCCTTCATGCAATCATGGGAAAAGTGCCCCCACTGATTACAGGCCCTACATTGGATAATTGGTCGGCCCTTGGCGTCATATTGGATACGGCTTTCGTTATTGTTATTGTTGCTATTCCTTCTGCCGTCGCGTCTATTGTCCCGATAACCTCCAGATGATGCCGTTGTGTTGGTTTGCGAAGTTCCAACGACCAGCTACTCTTGCGTGAAGAGAACTTGTTGGCTCCTAGTTTTCATATTGGAGGGACATTCCTTTGTCAAATGTTCCGCAATCTCACAAATGTCGCAGAAAGCCTTCTTGGGGCAGGACCCCTTGGTGTGTCCATCACTCCTACAGTCGGTACACCACACGTCATTTTCTTTAGTCTTACTTGTACTCCCCTTCATGGCTTTGAATTCTTTCAGCATTCATTCCATGTCCTTTTGGAGAGCATGCACCTTTTTACTTGATTTGCCACTGCTGCTGCTTTCCCCGTCAGAGTCTTCATCATCGTCAGATGAATATTTATTACTTTTCTTCTTCTTTGACGTTTTGTATTCGCTCTCTAGGTCCATCGCCCTATTATAGGTGTCGTCATATGACGTCAGGGGTACAATTTTCATCTTTTTTCGTAGGGAGGATTTCAATCCTTCAATGAACCATCATTTCTTCAATCCATCTACTGGTTGGCTTTCCATTTTACCCAGCAATTCCTTCAGCCTCCTGCTGTATGCCCGTACTGTCTCCTTGGTACCCTGTTTGGTACTGTATATCTCCGTTACAATTTCATTGTCATCACGGAGCAACTGAAACTCCTCCGTGAATTCCTTCTGTAGATTGGCCCATGTGGCCACTTTTTGCTTGTCTACATCAGAGTACCAATCTATGGCAACTCCACGTAACGTGGCTGGGAACTGTTGTACCCAGTCATCCTGGTTTGTCACTCCGTTGGTAGACCAAATGGTTTCACATGTACGACAGTGCCATAAGGGGTCTTCCTTGCTGTCCCCTGTGAACTTTGGCAATTTTTGTTTACTCGCCATCTCGGGTTGTCTTCTTGGGAATGGCTGTGCCTGTGCCTGTGGCCCTACGCTGCTTCCTCCGGTGGTGCCAGTGGTGTGTCTTGCGTGGGGGACTAGAGGTACGGTGTTTTGCCTATCATGTGTGGCACCTACACCCATACGGTTTCCCTCCCCTTCACTCTCACCCACGCTCACTCCTAGTTCCCACTGGTGATCTTCACTCCGTGGTGTAAGGGATAAGTTTCTAAACTGATCCTGAGTCTCCTCGACTAGATTTCGCCGTAACCTTGTTTCTTCCAGAAACTCTTCGTGGCTCCGCATCCTACAATGCTCTGGTGATGCATAGAAATTTCCGTCGGCTTTTGCACCCTCCGTGACACCTCCTTGGTTCCCCTCGGGCCACCCTTCGGCAGGTCGTCTTTCGGCAAGTTGCCTCAGCCTCCATCTACGTTCTACTTGTTGCTCCAGAATCAAGGCCCTCTACGTGGCCTCCCACTTGTCTATTTCTGCTTTTTTTTTTCTATCTTTATTTAATATATTGGGCATAAATCACTTCCGTACATAGCAAGCACACGCCATGTACAAAACAAAAAACAAAAAAACTTTTATTATTTTTCCTTTTGGCCACAATTTATCTCAACATTGTGCTGGGATTATTACAGGGTTCAATTTCCCCTTCGCCTCTTGCCATCACGCTCTGTGTCCCACGACGATTGTTCCATTTGAGCGTCGTCGGTCTCTAGGTTAATCTCACCGACGGGTAGGCCCATCGTGTCTATGCGCCATCCGTGTTTTCCGTTCCCGAGTACGTCCAGGCAACGGCGCCAAATGTTTACCCTCTCAGGTGAATACTTAAAGCATAAAGTATGTAATGTAGAATAATGCCATAGATATCAGACAAGTATCAGATATGTTATTCCATTCATAATTCATTCCCTTTACAAGTTACATTCCGAAGTATATAAAGATGTTGAGGGGGTGCGAGCACCAACCATCACACTGCAACTACCACCCCTCGGCTGCCAACTAACCAACACAATTACAACTTAATTAACTAGTTTTATTTCTGTGTACAATATTGCCGCCAACAATTACACAAAGATTAAAATAAAGATAGAGATAATTATTTATGTGACAGTATATAGTAACAATAGTCCTTGGTCTAGGGTAGTCGGCTATAGAACAAAAATGGAAGTAGTGAACAACATAGAGAGATTCTAAAGCAATAAATCATAGTGTTAAACCCCACTAAGGTCAGTGGAAACACACAAGAGCAACTCATGAGCTTTATGAATAGTCAAGGGCTTAAAAATGCAGATGGAAGAATATTCATGTGCAAAGGAGTAGTATGAGCTTTATGAATAGTCAAAGATTGATGGCAGGGATTCATGTCGCATGATCCTCTGAGCAACATTAGGATAGAGCATCATTAAGGCCATACTCCAAAGATAGAGTCTTAAAATCCCAATAATGACATTTCTACAACCATCAAAAGATAGAATTCTACACTAGTTAGAGCTATAGCAGAGATGTATTTCAGTCCCAAGTCCCACCATGCATCTAAGGTTTCAGTCACACTCAAACCCTAGGTACAGTCAGAGGGAGGATGATAGAGCATATTTATAAGAAGATCAGTTCAATCAAACAAATCAGTCTATAAGCACTCAGAGGCATGTTCCAAATCAACATCATAAACAGTGAGATACATGAACATAGAGTAGACCCCGAGGACAAAGAATGATAGTGTAAAAATAGTGAGCAAGAGTATCAATGAGCACTGTTACCAAAAAGGGCAAAACAAATCAGTCATAGAGCAGTCTCAAGAGAAAAATGCAGTCTAAAAGATAGTTTCAGAAGGTCTGAGAAAGATTGAGAAACAAGGTAAACAATAATCAAGGAGAAGTCATAAAATAGCCATGATGAGTCAATCAAGACTATGACAGTGTTTTAGATCATGAAGTGGATAGAGTAATGAGAAGGATTTTGACAGTGACTTTGGCACAACAAATATTAGTTCCAAGGAACCAATAAGAAGATAAAGGGTGTCAACCTAATACACCCAATAAAGAAGTCACATTATCAAGGTTACAATGTAAGGAGAAGAGTTTCAAAGCCTTAGGGACAACAAGACCAACAAATATAGTCTTGAAATTTTATGACAGTCATGAGAAAGACAGTAAGATCATAGTCACCGAGCACCAAAGATCATAAGTTAATAAAGTATGGTTTAAGCACAAAGAGATACAGTGAAAGGTGACATAGATCAAACTTTTCATCAATGACATCCAAAGAAAGGGTATTCAAAAAGGATACAGACCTAAGGACAGAAAGCCTGATGCAAGCTTAGTAAGAGGGCAGGTCTAAAACAAGATTGCATTAATAAGGTCATAAAAGAATAGAACAACAGTTAAGATAGAGTCAAGAGCCATTCACTGTCAGGTCACAGGGTTATTACCACAAAGATACCTGAATCAACATAAAGATATCAAAAGAAATGTCTCAATAGAAATTGATGTATTAGTGCAACCGTGCACAAAGATAAGGATAACCTAAGCTAGTAGCACTTTGACAACATGCCATGACAGTGTGCTGAGCAGGAACTTTACAATTTGTAAAGAAGGTGTGACGAGTAAACAAAGTCTTTTATAAAGAGACAAGTGTTGCAGTCCTAATGAGAAAAGACAGTCACACATAGTAGCCATAAACAATGAACAATCCAAGACACCATCAATTCAAAGGCTAGTTGGCAAGGTAATTGGTAGAGTTTGCAGTTCACTATCAGTTATGACCTTAAAATAAGGAGTTTTGGGTTAGTTTCAAGCAATTCATGGGAAGTTGAGACTCTTCAAGGGTTGGTTACCACTTGAGATAACTTTTGAAGCAGTTATTGATCAATTTACTTTAGTTTGGACTCCCTTTTTGCCTCTATCAAGATCAGATTCGACCAAAAGAAGATATTTCTTGCAACTTGAAGATGCAATCGAGGTGGAGATAACCAGTTAAAGCTAAGATTGAGGAGGCACAACAGTTCTTTCTCAACTCTTTCAAAGACTTCCTTCTTTATAAGTCTATTCTGATCTATCTTTCTAAGTTAGTTCTTCTTCTTTTTCTACATACACACAACAAAAAATTATTGTAGCTCATGTATATAAGATTCAAACATTATAGCAGCAGATTTTTATCAGTATTCAATAAAGATTTGTATTTCCTTGTCAGCAAATTCTTGTTTTATGCATTGTCATATGGATGATTTGATCAAAGTATTGTGTTTTACTTTAAATCCTTTATTTTTGTCTCATTGATGCTTTGTAGGACAAGGAAATTCCATAGTAGATACAGGTTATATGTTGTGATATTTGGTTTTCAATAAGTTGAATGTTGTAAAAAATTCATTTTTCTTCAAACAACATTGAAAATCCTTTAAACCTTCACATGAAACATTGTTGAATTTCATGGTCTTCGTTAAATTGTAAGTCAAAATTCAAGTCTTTTGAGGTTAATAGAAGTTTTAAAACAACAAGTAGTAAAATCCATATTGGTGCATCACCTCCTGTTAGATTAGGATTTTCAATTCCTAAATTAATGACTAAATATATGACTAAATATATGACTAGATACATGATTAAAGTAATGACTAAATATATGACTAAATACATGATTAAAGTAATGACTAAATATATGACTACCATGACTAAATAAATGACCAGTTAACAACAATCAATGACTAGATTAATGACTAAATAAATGACCATTTAACAACAATCAATAACTAAACTAACGACTAAATCAATGACTAAATTAACAACTAAATCAATGACCAATTCAATGACTAAATCAATGACTAAATCAATGACCAAATTGATCAATCAAAACAAACAATAAATGACTAAAATAGTTTAGTCATAAATTTGGTCACGTTATAAATGACCAGCAATAAACTACTAATGGTCGCGTGGCCAAGATTACTCATTTGTATGCAATTTTTAGTAGTTTTTTTAGTCATATATTGTTGTTTTTGTGCTAGTGAAGCTGAAAAAGCCTATGTTTGTAGTACCCTTTAGAACCCTATTGAGCCATATTATATGAAAAGAGGGATTGATAGTGGATCTCATGAAGGTTGCTCTAATACTAAACTTACCACCACCCAAGAGCACTCCACAAGTTAATACATTCTTGGGGTATACTGGATATCATAGGAAGTTTATAAGGGGATATGGTGGTATTGTTGCACTACAAAGAGAACTCTTGAAGAAGTAAAATTGCAGGAATGTTGTATGGAATGAAGAGTCTCAAAAAGCATTTGACAAAGTATCCATATAAAGCTTTAGAGATGGATAAAGAAAATGCATTTTCCAATATACCCCACAATGTTGTATACCTTGAAGATGTTTGAAAGTATATTTATGAGTAGATAACAAATATTGACCACACCACGTTTGAGGAGCTCTGTTAGAAACTTCTTAATGGGGATAGCAATGCATACAAAGAATAGGACAAGGAGATTAACAAAAAGGAACTAGACATTTGGGAAGACTACCCATATTTTGGGGATGAACAACCATAGGTGCATATTGTTCTAAGCCAAGTGCATGATGAGTTCATGTACCTCAACAAGCCATACCAAATCACAAAGGAGATCATTCATGAAATAACCAAGCTCATCATGGTGGGCAAAGTTATACTACAAAAGGCCATTAAAAATGATGAAGTGAAATAGCTAATCGGGGCAACCCCTAATGGTCAAAGCATGAATGTGAGGACAATTGTTGATGATGGAGTCCATTATGTCGCCATGGGGATTTGCAAAAAGTATACTATACCAATTGGGAGGACTCAACAACCACCACCACAATTCATACAGCCTACCAGATGGTTGTGGAGGGAAAGGACTATGATCTCTACGAGGTCATGAGGGAGTAGTTGATGGAGAATGTTCATAAAATTAACAAGTCCATGTATCACTTCTAATAGGGTAAACTACTTATTTGCTTAATATTTTTCTTTCTAAATGAATTATCAAACTTCAAGGGTAAAATATGGCAATTGTAAGCCGGTTAATTAGTAAATAAGGCTTTTTGTAATGCTTTAAAAGAAAACAATAGTATTAAGTTATATCTGCGGGGTAATTAGTTACCGGACGGTTGATGGCCTAACCAACCGCAAACTCTTTATATTGTAAACTTGTAGCACATTTGGGAGACATTGGATCAGAGAGGAATATGATAGAAACCTATGTTAAATGAATATATCTTGGTATACTGTGTTGCGTGTTATTGGTTCCATGCTAATGTTTTACTATGCTCTGGGGTGCTAACTTGTATATTGATGTTCTGTATACTACAACCTAACCCACTTAGGCTACTAACATTTTGGCGTCGTTGCCTAAGTTGAATCCGGAGGTCTCTGGAGGGAAGACTAGCGGGATGGAAGCATAATGGGTCGTCCATTCGATCAAAGAATACGGGTAACAGACAGTGACATAGAGGATAACACCGAAGTAACCAGGGAGGATCAGTTGACACAAGACCTGATTCACGCGTGGGACGTTTTCGTGGACCGATACGTACAGCGAGAAGCGGAACTGAGCGCAGTCTCGGCTGATACAGTATGGGTGGAACTCAACATGAACCAAGTCGTACATGATCTCCTGGGTAGTCTTCCCCGGTTATTGGCACGTGTACTCGTGGAATGTGAAGAGGAACGAGAGAACATACAGAGGGAGCAGCGTAGGCAGCAAGTGCTTCAATAGTATAGAGAAAGGAACAGAAGGGAAGAAGAACAGCGGGACTCCACATAGCAGAGAAACCACCGTAGCCCTAATAGTTAATGCCAAATACACTCAACAAAGATTGAAGCCGACAACCCCTGAAGGAAGAAGAGGGGAGCCATGAAGACATAGTGAGGAGATCCCTGTGCATCCAGCAACTCGAGAGGCGCCTGAAACTTTACCAGATAGTTGAAGAGAGAGGAAGCCTAGCGGAAGGTTCTCGGCAACATACACAAGAGTGGGACAGGAGTCACCACAGGCCACAGGCAATAGAAAGTAGCGAGAATTGGGAGCAAACAACTGCCCCAACTGAGTCACTCAACAATTCCTAGAGTAGATTGGAGAACACGAGAAAGATGGCACATAACCCCGAAAAATAGAAACTTCCCAGATTCAATGGACTAGGATCAAAGGATCCTGCGCGCCACTGTAAAACTTGTGTCACCATATGGCAGGCCAATGGTGAGGATGATGAGGATAACTGGTTGAAAGCATTTCCGACCACCCTCCATGGGATTTCCATTGACTGGTACACGGACCTACCCACCACTTCAAAGGATACCTGGAAGAACCTAGCTAAGGCATTCGAGGAGGAGTTTCGGCTACTCCGGGACGATGACGAGATCGTTGCAGAAATATACAACACCAAACAGGGCAAGACGAACATGGTAAGGTCCTACTACTGCAGACTAAAAGAGTTGATTGGAAAAATGGAGAATAAGCCAGCCGATGGGTTGAAGAAGCGATGGTTCACTGAGGGATTGCAACCATCCCTACGAAAGAAGATGAAGGTAGTACCTCCATCTACGGTTACGAATGCATACAATAGAGCCATGGACATTGAAAGCGAGAGCAAGACATCGAAGGGCAAGAGGCGTACAAGTGATGAAGATAGTAGTGATCAGGAAAGCGAGGAGGAGTCATGCATGATACAAGTGCTCCGGAAGGATATGAGACAGATGATGCGGGAAATGCAGACGCGGAAGGAAGAAAGTAGGGAGGGTAGGGACCTCTGGTGCACAAAGTGCAAACTAGAGGGTCACACAAAAACCAATTGTCCAAAGAAAACTTTCTGTGACATCTACCAAGTGTTGGGGCATTCCATTAAGGAATACCCCTACAACTTGAAGGCAAGGAGTGCCCAGGTACTATATACTCAAGAACAACCAACACCACCAACTACACCCTCCAAGAACACAAACTCGGACGCATCACCAAGTGGCTATAGGAACAACCAGAGGGGGAGTAACAACAACAGCAATAATAATACCCCACGAGGATGCATCCAATATGATGCAAAAGGCAGACCGATGATACAATGTCGACGATGTAACGAATGGGGCCATTTTGCACGTGACTGCTAGAGTGGTGTTGGACAAGGAGGAGGGCTCCTCTGCAAATGGTGTGGGTCGGGAAACCATGAAGATGTGGAATGTCTAAGACAGAAAGGCATGAACATGCTGGAGGTCGTACGATCAGAACCAGAAGTATTGGCCATTACCCGATCTCATACAAGGAAACTAACTTACCCTGAACCAGGTATAGAAAAGGAAAGACTAAAGGAGGCACAAAAGGAAGTAGAAAGGGAAATGAGTGAGGGATGGCAGAAGACAGTACCCCACAAAACCACCAGCACCATACAAGCCGACTCCGAAGCTACCATAATGAACCAGCTGCTACAAACCACCGTGCTAGTCCATGTAGCGGATCTGTTGCAGACACTACCACAACTACGGATAGTTATAAACCAAGTGGAGGAGACCACAAAGGAGGAAAAGACACCGGGCCACAGAGAGGAAATGAAAGGAAGGAACCACTCAAAGGAGACCACTGACCCTATACTGATGGCAGTAGGGGTAGGCAGGACACCAACCATAGTAGAAATGGAGATTCTTGGTTACAGACTTACTAACACAATTGTAGATGGTGGGTCCACGGTAAACGTGCTACCCGAGGAGACATGGAAAACCTTGGGGAAGCCGACACTCTGGCCACCTGCCTTCCACCTCGTAGGAGCAGATCAACATGGCATAAAACCACTGGGCACACTTATGGGCCAAAAGGTAACCATTGGAACCCAACAATTCTTTCTAGATTTGGTTATATCCTTAGCAAGGAAAGGATACGATGCACTCTTGGGAAGGGGATGGCTCATCACAGCCAAAGCGGATCACAATTGGAAGAAAAACACTCTCTCAATCGAAAGTGAAGGGAAGAAATATATCATTG
The DNA here is from genome assembly GCF_030272615.1 of Cryptomeria japonica. Taxonomy (NCBI): domain Eukaryota; kingdom Viridiplantae; phylum Streptophyta; class Pinopsida; order Cupressales; family Cupressaceae; genus Cryptomeria; species Cryptomeria japonica. The sequence goes on along the minus strand of NC_081412.1, from coordinate 350,195,847 downwards.
ATCTACGAAACCAAGTAGTGAGTCAAGAAGTGGCTTCAGATTCCGGGTCCGAGAAAGCCGCACCAGGGGAGGATGTTGAGATGGAACCTGATGAAGGTGGAGTCCTCTACCTGGGGAATTGCTCAGAGAACGAAACAAGTTCTATCAATGGGTTATTCCACTGGCAGATGGAAGATTATGAAATCTTCCACCCGTGCAACGTGTTGGAGATCCTGGAGATCGAGGAAGGCAATACTTACCCACCACAATTTGTCGAATACCAAGAAGGGGAGGCCTGGGTAGATGGGACCCCAGCCCACCAATTTGGAGAAAATGAGATCGTAAAATATGTGGAACCCAAGGTACAACAAACCAATCTCGGAGAAGAAAAGGACCCAAAAGTAATACTAGTAGGGGATGATTGGGACCCCGTACTAAAAGCAACAGCATTTAAAATATTTCTCGAGTACAAAGATGTGTTCGCATGGACATATAAGGATTTGAAAGGAGTACCTCCAGAACTATGCGTACATCACATACCATTAATACCAGGGGCTAGGCCAGTAAGGAAACGCCCTTACCGCATGAACAAAAATTGCGCAGCAAAGGTACAAGAGGAAATAGAAAAAATGTTAGAAGCCGGAATCATATTCCGGGTGCAAACCAGTGAATGGGTCTCGCCTATTGCCATTTCGCTTAAAAAAGAGAGGAATCAAATCCGCATCTACGTAGACTTCAGATGTATAAATGCTGTGACCATGAAAGATCCGTTTCCCATACCTTTTACTGATAGTATACTGGAAGAAGTGGTGGGGCACGAAATCTATTCCTTCATGGATGGCTTTTCGGGCTACAACCAGATCAACATAGCCGAGGAGGATAGGCTGAAAACCACCTTTATTGTGGAGGATGGAGTTTACACATATAACCGGATGCCATTCGGATTATGCAACGCCCCAACCACATTCCAAAGGATCATATTGCATATCTTCGACAAAATGGCGACTGGAAATTTTAAAGCATTTCTGGACGATTGGTCAGTGTACAGCGAGAAGAAAAATCAGTTGCAAATACTGGGGGAGTGCATGGAAAGGTGCCATCGAGGACGACTTGCCCTCAATCCAAAGAAATGTCGGTTCCTCATTCCCCAAGGAAGGTTACTTGGCCACATAGTCTGCAAAGCAGGGTTGAAGACTGACCCTAATAAGATAAGAGTCATCATGGAAATGGAAAACCCAATGGATGTTACAGGAGTAAAATCTTTCTTGGGCCACGTAGGATACTATCGATGGTTTATCAAAGGATTTGTTGAGGTCTCCCTCCCACTCGAAAAACTCACAAGGAAGGGGGAGCCATTCGTATGGCACCAAGAGAAAGAAGAGGCCTTTAGGGAGCTCAAATCTAGACTTGTAAGTGCACCTATCCTGATATACCCAAATTGGGATAATAAATTTCATGTGCATGTGGATGCCTCCAACTTTGCCATTGGCGCCACCCTAGCATAGGCAAGAGCCACAGGCTTGGACCACCCTATATACTTTGCCAGCCGCCTACTGTCAAGAGCAGAAAGAAACTATAGTACCACAAAACGAGAAGCCTTGGGGATGGTGTACGCAGTGCAAAAATTTTGTCATTACCTCCTGGCTACGCCCTTTACCTTCTTCATAGATCACCAGGCACTCTTGTATCTGGTCAACAAATTGATCATCCAAGGGAGAGTAAGTCGATGGCTGATCTTACTGTAGGAATTTACTTTCAACATTGTAGTGCGACCAGGAAAGAGCCATGTAATGGCTGATCATCTGTCAAGAATAAAATCAGGGGAACGCATAGAAGGGGGAGTAAATGAGGATTTTCTGGATGGCCACTTGTTCCAAATAGCAGTCTTACCATCTTGGTATGAGAAGCTAGGTCAATACCTCGCCAGCGCAACGTTCCCAAAGGAGATGCCCCCAAGTGAAAGAAGGAAGCTGGCACTAAAAAGCACAATGTTCCAACTGATCCGCGACCTGTTGTATAAAATGGGCCCTGATGGGGTACTACGAAGGTGTGTCATAGAGGAAGAAATTCCAGGGGTTCTCAGGGAATCACATGAAGGGCTAGCTGGAGGGCATATGGGCCCAGATGCTACCGCAAGGAAAGTATTGCTAGCAGGGTTGTGGTGGCCTACACTCTATGCAGATGCGCGAGAATGGGTGTCAAGTTGTGATACTTGCCAAAGGGCAGGTAAGCCACTCAAACGAGATTACATGCCTCTTTTTCCATCCCAGCCACAGGAGTTGTTTGAGAGATGGGGGCTAGATTTTGTAGGGCCACTCAGGACAAGTAAGGCGCACAGATGTCGATACATAGTCGTGGCTACAAAATACCTTACAAAATGGGCCGAGGACAGAGCTCTTCCGGACAACACAACTCTCAACACTGCCAAGTTTCTATATGAACAGATCGTAACTCAGTTCGGAATACCGATACAAGTCACCAGTGATAGGGGCGTACATTTTGTGAATCAGGTGATACGCACCATGACAATAGAATTCAAGATTTTTCACACGCTGTCAAGTCCGTACTACCCACGAGCGAATGGGAAAGCAGAGTCAACAAACAAAGTGTTGGTATCCATCCTGTACAAGACTTGTGGAGTAGAACAGGAGGACTGGGAGGAAAGGTTGGGTGTTGTGTTGTGGGCCTTTCGTACTTCTTACAAAGCCACTACTGGGCATACCCCATTCCAGCTCATGTATGGGCAGGAAGTGGTGATGCTAGTGGAATATACTGTACCGAGCTTGAGAATAGCGGTCCAAAATTGGTTGGGAGATGAGGACAGCCTAAGGGAGCGATTGGCTACATTAATTCAGATGGAGGAACATAGGACAGTGGCACAATGGGCCACAGAAGTAGCCCAGAGAAGAAGGAAATTCTGGCACGACAAACCCCTGAGACAGATGAAATTCTCTCCGGGACAGTTGGTGCTCAAATACAACGGCTGGAATGAACTCCGACCTAGGAAGTTTAGGGTACGATGGTTAGGACCCTATAAAATAGAGGGAGTAGGGGCGAATGGAGCTATAAAACTATCTACCATAGATGGCAATCCGATCAAAGACCCTGTAAATAGCTCAAAACTCAAAATCTACAAGGAGAAAAACTATCCAAGAGAGAGAAACTGTTGCCGCAAATATGTTGGGGTATGCCTTGAGAGAAAGTGGGACCAAGGAGAAGGGTTCTAAGTCACGAAGGTTAGGAACATGGGTTCAGAAGAAGGAAAAATCAAATAAAAAGAGAACCCGAATAAAAATATTTCGCATGAAAAGAAAAGGCCATAGAAAGATAAAGACCAGAGGAAATATAAAGAGTTTAATATGGGGCCAGCAAAATAAAGGAGGGAGTGGTTCACAAAATTCTAAACGGAGGCATAAAAGGGGGCAAGTGGCACAAAGGCACATAAACTTGGGCAAAGGCAACAAAGAAGCGTGGAGGAGTATACAAGGCGTACGCATTGAGCAATTGGCACGAAGGCACAGAAACCCTTGTGAAGGCACTACGCAACACGTATGTACCACGCAGCACATACGCACGACCAAGGGAGGACAGGCCACGCATTGGAAAGGGTGGAGCGTACGCAGAGCCGCGAAGGGGAGACACGGCCTACACAGGGAGCCAAAGGGGAGAGGTGGTACGAAGTGCAGTGGCACGAAGGGAGCGCTCCAAGTGTACGTAGGCTAAGGCGTATGCGGGTTAAGGGAGCCCAAGACACGCGCAGCGCCCACAGCACACGCAGCACCATAGGCGTACGCAACACTGTAGGCGTATGCATAAGTAGACCAGGGCGTACGCAGCAACCAGTGTATGCAGCGCCCAACTGTGGTGTACGCAACCGCAGCGCACACAGTGATGGGGTAAACTGGTTACATCAGCCCTGCAGTATAGATATTCGTGAAAAAGCTCAAGGCCACCAAAAGGGCCATCACTACAGTTGCACAGCAAGGGGGAAGCATACACCAGCAAGGCACAAGATGTTGAAAGGAAGTCACGGTAACCCTAGAATGGGAAGTTATGACATAAACTATAAGGCTGGTACTGCTAATAAGCAACCAATGGCCATGCCAGGAACCAGCAAGAAAAGCCAGGAGAGGGCAGAACAGGTAGACGTGGAGAATATCATGTTTGAAGGAGTTCTTGGAAGTGAGTGCAGGAGGTGGTGGGAAAGCAATGAGGAGGACCACCCTCTAAAGAATTCATTGAAGAAAGAAGAGGTTGATAAGATCATTTTTATGCCCATCTTCAATCTGAAAGAATTCGAGCCTGTATTGCATGCCATGGTCCATGGATATGAGCAGGACAAACATAGATCAGTAATTGACTATCTGGGACAGACGGTGGTCATTTCTTATGCACCTAAGGAATTCAACAAGGTTTTTGGAATTCCAAGTAGCGGTGATTCAACTATGAAACCATCAGCAAGGATGTCTACAGAAGAAAAGAAGCGGCTGCTGGAACACATATGCGGTAATACACTCACAGAAGAGCAATGGGACTGTTTATGGCAAAATAGCAATAGAAGGGGCTTGAAAAAATCTTATCTCACCTCACCAAAGTGGAGATGCGTTATGGACATCCTGAAGAGTAAGCTAACAGCAGCAAGCCGAGCATCCGATGTTGCAATATGGATGCTATGCTTCATGTATGGACTGAGCAATGGCAAAATATACAATTGGGGCCGAGTCCTTTCCAGCCGGGTAAAGGAAGCCATGCTCCTCAAACACAAAACCCTATACGTACCCCATCACCTCATTGCTCTCTTCTTGGAAGCACTGAGAACACAGGTGGCATTAGAAAATAGAGGACGGTTTGTGGCCTCAAATCGGGTGGAGCCCTACAAGCCAGCCATGTATTATTGGCTACACCTGGACACCTTTTCAGTAGTAGCCATAGAGGCACCAAGAAAGAAAGCAAGGCAAGAACTGGCAGGGGGCATGGAAGATGGAGGAGAGGAAGATGACAACTCTGACGAAGAGGTAGAGACGGGGGAAGAGGGAACATATACATCATCTTCATCAGAGGAAGACGAAGGGGAATTCCGTATGGAGCAGAGCCACACTATGCATGGACCAGAAGGTGATAGGATAGGGTCAGAATTCTCAACATTGGAACCAATGGGCATGGAACAGGAAGGAGGACACGTAGGAGGTCTGCTACAGGTAGAGATAGAAGGTCGTATGGGGGGCATGCCACCCGTACCAGGATGGGGAGTAAGTAGAAAGGTACTTTTCAAACTGGCACAGATTCCCACTACGACACAGTTGGTACCTGGGGTCACAGAGACCCCATCTGAGTTAATAGACTTGAGGAGACACAGTGCGAGGACCCACACTCTTCATATAAACACACCCAGTGCTGTGAAAGCGGCTAGAGCTATCGCATTGGTAGTGGCACCAATAACCGATCCTCTCGCTAATGTGGAGGTGGGAAATACAGAAGAGGAAATGCACCGGGAAGAGCCAGAGGGAGACAAAGGGAAGGGGACCGAGGAAATAGACATGGATACCGAAACAGACAGCCTACTCGCCATATTCCAGATGGACATAGAGGTTCCACCTCTTTCACCATCGCTGAGGCCTAACCAGCAGGAGGAGAGCCTAAGGATTGAAGAAACTGGGAAAGGGAACAGTACGTCCTCACCAATAGAGGGGGTCTGAGAGTGGGAACCTACTACACAACATTTTATTTCGGAGTTGGAAGTAATGAGGACAGCCACAGAGAGGATGATAGATAATTCTCGAGGATCTGATGTGCCTGCTATAGTAAGAGCAACGGAAGCACTACTGGCGTTTATGACAGAAGGCTGCGAGAGGGAGTTCTCGGAGAAAATTAGGAACCAAGGGTGGCCCGAGATGGAAACTCCGGAGATGGTAGCAAACTGGGGAGTTCCACAGATCCTTAATGGGCATACAAGAGATAATCAAGGAGGTAATCAAAAAGTAATGGGAGCCCTCACTTCCATGGAATGGACTTTCTGTACTACATTCTTACAATTCCAGAGGGTGACCTGGAAAGTGAGAAAAATGGAAGGAGACCACACCTTAGCCCTACAGTGAGAGAGTGAGCTAAAAGAAAGGATCAATGCTCTAGAGCAAGAAATGGTTCAAGAGAGAACCATGCGGCTGGAAAAGGTACGGGAGTTGGCTGCCTCTGAGAAAGACTGAATGGATGCACTCAGGCTTCTGAAAGCAACTCGGGAGAAACAACTCATTGCCGAAAGAGATCTAAAGATCCTCCGAGAGCGGACCCCTATGGGAACAGGGACGTCCTCTTGTCCCTCTAAGTAGATAGTGTTTGTTATTTTGTTGTTTGTGTTCATCTGGAACAAGTTTTGGGGAGGGATGATGTAAGCCGGTTAATTAGTAAATAAGGCTTTTTGTAATGCTTTAAAAGAAAACAATAGTATTAAGTTATATCTGCGGGGTAATTAGTTACCGGATGGTTGATGTCCTAACCAACCGCAAACTCTTTATATTGTAAACTTGTAGCACATTTGGGAGACATTGGATCGGAGAGGAATATGATAGAAACCTGTGTTACATGAATATATCTTGGTATACTGTGTTGTGTGTTATTGGCTCCATGCTAATGTTTTACTATGCTCTGGGGTGATAACTTGTATATTGATGTTCTGTATACTACAACCTAACCCACTTAGGCTACTAACAGCAATGATACTAGTCAGTGGCAGCCCAGATAGAATATCATATTCAACAATTTTTGGACAAATCCTCATACAAATCTACATATTGGGGGCTCTTCAAAACCTTCCAAGATAAAATGCAAGATAGAGAATGAATTCCTCACAAATTCACCACCCAATACAACAATACTATTACATTCATGGTGGACAAAGATTACCCTGTGAGCTTACCACACACAGTTTGGGTACCACGACTACCCTATGAGCTACCCACATAGGAAGTAGATGCATATGCCACCACCCTCCTAAACAATTCTAAGGATTGTAATGTAGAGAAATTCGAGAGTTACAAAGAACTGGAGTCATATGAAAGGTTGGAGAAACATAGAGACAAACTCCACAAGAAATGGAGAATATCAGAAGCACAAGGGGGGAGGGAGGGGTTGCTCAATTCTTTGCAATTGAAATGTTGATAGAGCCCACCTCTACAAGGAGATTAAAGAGGCTTCATATCGCATCATTGAGGAAATTAGAAGGTGCCACTTTCTCTGTGCAAACAATATCCACATTGCAAAAAGAAAGAACACCACATAATTCCTAGGGAGAAAGACCAAAACAAATGGCCAAAAAGTCACCAAAAACATCTAAGGAAGATGCAAAACAAGAAGTCAAAGAAATTGAAGAAGGAGAAGAGGTCAAGAAACCTCTACAAAGGAGGTAGAGAAAATGACAAACTATGGGGACCACTACACAAGAAGCCTCATAGCCTCCACAAGAGCCAATAGATATTATGATGATATACAATGCCATCATGAATCATGGGATACTACCGCAACCACTAAAAATATATGAAGACATGAGAAGTGGAAAACAAAGAAAGAACACTCCAATGCCTAATGAAATATGTCAATTAGTCCAATAAAGCACTATAAGTTGTAATGAAAGAATTTTTGGAGATTGTTGTTTGAATAAGGATCAAGAGGTTCAAAGCATTGGAAAGAGGGGAAGAAATAAGGGAAATGGAAAAATTTGAAGTCAACCCTCATATCAATAAAGAACAAAAGACAAACGTTACCTTTTTAAAAAGCTTCGCACAAAATCATAGAATACATAAACTCATGGAGGAGGATCCAGATAATGGAGATAGAATTCAAAAAAAGACAATAAATTTGACTCAAAAATTGTATGAAGAGATGATCAAGACTACTGATGAAGAATTAGAAGGCTACTATGAAAATACAATCCAATAGGGGAGGAAGATGACAAAGGAAAAGATACTAATGTCAAAGAACCCTCCACCTCCACTTCTATTTCCACTTTCACAATCTCTGCAATCAAGAATTTCTTGATGTAATATCAACAATTATAAGAAGGACCCTCCCTACAACTACTATAGCCACCAATGATAGGATCACAGGTAGATCTTTCAAGTATTGCACCCCTACAAAACATACAATTAGGCGATATCTTACATACTAGCAGAATGAAAGAACTACTAAGCATACATGTTCGTAATGCAAAGCAGTTGTAGGATTAGAGTTTACTTTAGTGGCGATTATTTCACATCGGCAACCTGGAAAATGGCGAATATATTGTACCAACGGGGAGTGGCCATGTCGCTAGGAATTTATAAATATTCGCCAAATGCATGACCCAATTGCCCATTGTTTTATGTAATTAGTTGTATCTATGTGAAGATTTCGCCAATAGAATCCACGTTTTCCACACAATAAATTCATTTTTTTCGCCTACACTCTCCGAGGTTGCCTTAACAGACGGTCATAATTTTCCAATAGCAATATAAAGATTTATTTGTTAGGAGGACCCAATTCACCTGGCATTTTGCGGATGCGTGTCTCCATTCACCCCAATTTTTGCCAACTCTATTATATTTGCCAATTAATTGGATGACCCATAATCGCCTTGAAAATTACATAGGATGTGTTATAGTTAAGCGAAATTCACCAAATATTTGTATACCATATAAAATTCCCATCGAATTCGCCAAATAAGGATTGGTATAAATACATTCAAAGATTAGATCTATCTCTACACAATTTGGTCGACTATGGGCTCTCAATTCCGATCAATAGAGAAGTTTCAGACCAGGAACAACCATTGTTGCTGACTGCATTGGTGACTGCTAGTGACCTAAAGGTGAGTGATCATATTTTTGAAGTGTTATAATATTATTCTAAATTCATCTCTATCTGTTTGCACTGTTGAGTTCATTCTATCATAAACCACTACCAATTACCAGATTGGACGTCGTGCGTGTTGAGTGGATCGCAGTTAGAGAATGTCAGTGACAAGACATTAATAAATGTCGATACTCGGTTAGGATAAGATTTGATACGTGTCTACTATCTCCAATTCCATTTCGGGGACTTTCTGGAGAACTACGTTATCTTAAAAAAATTGGGCCGAAATAAAACTTTAGCCATTGATCTACGATCATTGAACAATTTTAAATCATTGATGGATTTTAGGTATGTGTGATGTGTCGATGAGGTCGGGCTTATCGATACATCATGCAGAGTCCGGACTCGACGTGATGTTACAATAATTAGATAACGAAAATGGCATTAATAGAAAACAAAAATGGCAATGAATTTATGAAATCGCCAATAAAATATTTATTTTTTCATAAATAACGAAATATTAGCCAATAAAATTAAATAATTTTCAAATGGTAGATAAAAATCGCCAATACACTTAAATAATTTTTCCTTCGGAGTATAACTTTTCGCCCATACACATTTTTTCCTTTAAACGAAAAAGCATTTGCCTCCTACATTATATATTTTTCCCAAACAATAATGAATTATTTGCTAGGATTTTATGGAATTTTCATACCCTAAAAAAAATTGCCAATACCAATTAATTTCTTTTCCAAATTTGAAAAAAATTCACCATCAATATGAAATTTTGCCCCAAAAAATAATGTCTGATTCGCCAGGATTTTACACGTTTGCCTGGGGGGTGGTTTCTTAAAGTTATCCTTGTGTAGGATGTGATAGCTATGCTACATAATTCCATCCCCCATCTACCCTAGGATACTTCACTTCTCCTAGCCCAATAACTCAAACAATTGGTAGATAGTTTACAAGGAGATTTGGCCTTTGCCAAGGACAACATAAGGAAAGAGGCCCAAGAAGAGGTTACAAAGAAGAGCATGAATGAATATATAAAGAAGTGTGTTGTCGCACATACAAAAGTAGAGGGGCAGGTCTAAATTTTAGGTAATGGTATCTTAGAGGTAGGAGTCATCTACTAGTTTTATTTTCAATGGCCTACCACAACCATGAGCCTAAGGGACCAAATGCTAAAACTAGAGGATCATATAGCACAAGTTGAACAACACATACAATCCTCTCCAAGATATGGATGGCACAATAAGGGCATAAATGAGCACTAGTCACAATTAGCTGCAACAATTCCATAGCCAAAGAAAGCACATCAAAGAACATCACTATTAAAATCACAAGACTTTACCGGGAAAAATTGCGATTAAATCAAGCACAAAATTGGAAAAAACCGTGTTTTAAAAAATGCAAAAAACGTATGTTTTTGCGAATCCTAAAAGTTTGTTTTTGTGGGCAAAAAGTTCATTTTTTTAACGCGTGGCGTGACGGCCAGCCGACAGGAGGCGATTGACTGGAGGGAGACATCCGACGGGTTTATTAATATTTTCTGCATTCTAAAATACCAGTTTTACATTTGTACAATAAAGTATAAACCCGTTTCACTTCTGCATTTTAAATTTATTTTTCAATGTATAAACTATAACTATATAGCATATTCCAGATTAATGATACCTATATAAACTATATATATTGTAAACTATAACTATATAGTATGTTCCAGATTATATATAGCTATAGTATAACTATTTGCATTCAGATTAATGATACCAGTTTGGTCTAAAATTAATTAATCTTCTGATACCAATATAACTATTTGCATATTAATTAATTCTGATATTCTGATTCTAAATAATATAGTATAGACTTAAATTTTAAATTAATATGTTATTGTGTTCTACAAATTTAGTGTATATGTGTGTTTTTTAGAATATTTTACGAAATTATATATTTTCAAATGTTCGATAATTTTGCCGATTCCCAATTTTTAAAAAATTTCCGGCCAAAAGATTTATTGCCGATTAAGATTTTTTCATCTTTGGTCAAAAGTCATATGGCCCACCTATCAAGGATCATGGGGGAAGAAAAAGAGATAACTAAACAAATTTAGATCTATGTTAGTATTACTAAAGCAGAAACTACACTGGTCCAAATTCAAGGACAACTCTCCACACCATAATGAGAAAAAACATTGGGAGAAATCATTCAACCAACTCAAGTGACTTATCAAGGTCTCCTCCCTAACTGAGCATCATGTCTTGAAGAAAAGACATCATTTTAAAAGGGGGGAATATGTTAGCAAGTCAAGGAGTAGAAGTAGAGCTAACTATAGGCTACATCAAATGGTCAATAGAATGGGGATAGGTCACTAGTTGTCCTTAGGAGTCATGTCCCTTCATGGGATATCATATTTCAATGATTGTAAATCACATGCAGAACACACACACAAATAAGAAGATATATGCGTGAAAGTAGAGACTAAGAGCTACAATTTTGATATGAATTTATACATATCTCTTGTGGATGAATGAATGTTTCTTTTGTTGATAATAAAGTGTGGGTTATCCATTCTCTTAAGTTACTTACTGCAAAGGCTCATTTCTTTTACTTTGTCCTTTGGGGTATAAACTTACTACATAAGAGGTCTTGGGGTATAGATCTCCAAACTGTATAGTCTCATTTCTCTTGCTAATAATCAAAGAGAAAAACAACATCAGTCTTATGAAGCAAAATAGAGTCTTTATATGACAAAATTTGTGACAAACCAAATCTACTTGAAGAGGAAGTTGTATAGTTTGTGAATGAAGGTACAAAAATATCTAGTCATTTAAACATTTTCAATTCTCTTATATGGCAATTGACTAGTATGGGCATGAAAATCAAAGATGAAGACAAGAAAATCACGCTATTATTCTCATTGCCTAAATCTTGGAAACACTTATTCACCTTCATTAAATTTAGCACAAATGACTCATTTGAATTTGATTATGTTGTAGGAGCTTTTTCTTGTGAAGATATGTGAAAGAAATCTAATACAAAAAAATTCACATTGGAAGCAACGGTGGGTAGAGGCCATTTCGTAGAAATAGAGGAGGATTTGAGATGTACTTCCAAAATCTAAGGCAAAAGGCAAAAAGGGTAAGATTTAATGTTGGTACTGCAATAAATCAAAGCATCTCAAGCTATATTGTTAGAAGAGAAAAGAAGACAACGATGAATCCAAAAAGGAAGCAAATTTGGTTGAGGCAAGTTTAGGTATGATCAATGACATATTATCTATTTGTAATATCTTACAATATCTTAATGGATGGTTATTATATTGTGGTGCCTCTAATCACATGTTTCAACATAGGAGTTGGTTTTTTACTTACTAAGTTATTGATGTTGGTCTTGTTCTTATGGGAAATAATGTTTCTTGTAAAATTGTTGGGGTTGAGAGTATTAAGATTAAAATATTTGGTGTTGTTGTAAAGACATTAACAAGGTAAGATATGTACTAGGATTGGAAAAGAATCTAATTTCCTTTTCAGATTCTTGTCAAGGTGGAGTATTGAAAGTGTCCAAGTGCACTTTGGTGGTCATGAAGGCTATAAAAAGGTTGGAAACATTTATAGGCTAGAAAAGAGTATTGAAATAAATGAAGAATTAACGCTATCTAATGAAGTAAATGAATCTACTCATTTATGACATCAACAGTTGGGTCATATGAGCTAGAAGGGCTAAAGGTATTGATAAACAGTAGGTTACTTTCAGATAAAATATTTGAATTTGAATTTTTGCAAGCATTGTCTTTGGGAAGAATTTAGGAAAAAAAATTAAATTAGCTAGTCAAACAAGTAAGGGTGCTCTAGACTATGTTCATTTAGATGTTTGGGGTCCATCCTCTATACTTATTTTAGGAGTATCATATTTTATGGCATTTATAAATGATTACTCTAGAAAGGTATGGGTAGTTTACAACTTTCACTGAAAAGAGTATTAGCAGATCATTCAAGTGTTTAAGAATAGATATGGAGGTGAGTTCACATCTTCGAAATTTAAAAATTATTGTAAGGAACTTGAAATCAAAACACATAAAATCATAGTTTACTACACTAAAAAAAATTGTGTTGTTCAATGCACGAACAAGACTCTTCTAGAGAGAGCAAGCAGCATGCTAAATACTGCCAAGTGGAAACAAGAGTTGTGGGAAGAAGTACTCAATACAATATGCTATATGGTTAACTAGTCACAATTAGTTGCAATAAATTGTAATATTCTTGAAAAGGTATTGTAAAGCGGAAAAATCGAACCCTAGTCGTTCTCCCCTCCCCAACTCCAAGGAGAGAGAAGGGAGAGTCACTAGGGTTGATGGTTTTCACTTAGGGGAGACTTTACATTCAAAAGAGGGGCTGAAACCCACAAGATCCAATCCCACGCAATGCAAGATTGGATTCTAGATGAGTTTCAAGGGGTAAGACATCAAGGATACCCTCTTTTGTAAAGAATGTAGATAGAAAGATTGAACTAGGAATGCATGTAAAGTGGGAAATATTCGCTTATAAACAGAGATAGGGATATGGTATGAAGCTGCGGACCTGGAATTAGCAGTAAAATGTCGAGACGGTGCTATTATGCAAATTTGAGCGAAAGTTGACGGGACGATGGCGCCCGGTGTGCACACGGTCCTCCGAAAAATCCGCGAAACGAAGGTGGATCTGTTCGTCTATGCGAAGGTGTAATGTATGTAGTATGTAATGTGTTGTAAGTGATCTCCTCTTCAATGGTTGAATCCTTGTCTTGAATGCAACACTTAGCCTTGAATGGAGACTTAGAATGATCAATTGCTTGAAGGAATGCTTGAATGCTTGAATGTTTGAATATCGTTTTCGCCTCTTTTTCCATCTATGTCCTCCTCCCTTTTTGAGAGAGGAAATGTAGTTTATATACTTGTCAATTAGGGCTGATAGACTGATTTTCCCGACCTTAGGCCAACCAGGAAATGTTATTTTCCAATTTGCAATCATAAAGACCCGAGACCCAAAAGAGACCGGGCCCAAAAATAGGGCCAGGGACCAGGGCGCTGGGCGCCATGGTCCTGGCGGACTAGGGCACTGGGCGCCCTAGTCCTGAAGGACCAGGGCGCTGGGCGCCATGGTCCCACCTCCAGGGACAACGGGGTGCAAGGAGGATCAGGCCAGGGTGCTGAGAAATGCAGTTTTTGATGTCATGAACAAGTTTCAGGGTCTCCATCCAGGTTCAGTGTTGCGTCGCCATCATGGAGACCCAAATGCAGTTGAAATTGCAAGTGTCGCAATTTTAGGATGCTACATTTAGCCCCCACTTTAGCGGGAGTATAAGCGTACGCTCATACTTCCGGTAAAGTACAAGGAAATGACATTGAAAGACTTTCACCACGTCAAGGAGGCAAGATACACCAAGCCCCCAGTGGACTAAGGATCTTACGACTTCGATTGACAAAGTAAAAGGGAAGATCACGAGGGAGAACCATGACTGTCAGTAGTAAGGTTCCCTCACTATGACTCATGCAAGAAAGATATCAAAAATTTTCAAGGCAAAGCTAAATTTGTCAAGAAATTTTCAAGTATCTTGAAGAGATATGAACAGGGATGTATGCCCCCCTACGTTAAAGCGATCGCACATGCCTCACCGGGGGTGATTGATTTAAGGTAGTGATACATATAAGAAATGAGAAGGGAAAGGAGCACGTTATCACAAGGATTTAGCCCCCAAGTGTGAGATAAGCCCAAGGATAATAGACACAAAACACAAAGCACAAGGTGACTTCGCTTTCCTCGGGGTCAGTATGCTGTATGATAATTCATGTATATCATATGTATGTATGCATAATTGTTCTTCATTCCCCAATCAAGGAAGGTCACCTAGAAGAAGGGAACACGTGTCTTTTGAGTCAACATGAGAGAGACCAAAAGAGATCTCAATGCTTTGCATCATCCTCAAGTAGACAACACTAAGGACAACAAATAGAAGAATGAGAGTAACACATAGAAGAAGTAACAAAAGAGAGGAGGAGAGAATCTGCTATGCTAATGAAACTAGTCTAGCACGTCATCTACCCCCCGATCTTGCTGATCAGTATTTCGGGAAGGTAGGAAACACGCTAGAGGAGGAACATCCAACACAGTAGATGAAGCTATCACAAGATCCAAACAAGGGCTATGTTCATACCCCAAGCCACGGTGTTCTTGTCTAGGAGCTAGGATAAGTGCTTTAGAAAATGCGTTAGATAAATGGTTATCAACATCAACATATTCATATTCACTATCAGAATGAACAGGAGTAACATTTTCGTCATGAATAACATTTTCATCTATATCATCATCAAGATTTATAAAAATAGGATCTTTAACTCGCACAGGATCAAGACCATCATGCATCTTATGTTTAGGAGATTTTGGAGAAAATGGAATAATGCTTGTTGAAGGTGTTTTTGGGGATTGCAAAGTTTGAGAAGCAGCTGCCTGAGCTCTAAGACGACGCTTTCGTCGACGTTCACGTGCAGAACGATTTTGTCTAGTCTTAGTAGGAAGTTGCGAAGATTGAGGAGGAGGAATGTTCTCATCCTTATCACTTGGGTGTTTAGGTTGTGATCTCTTAGGTTGAACAATAGGAGAAGAGGAAGGTCTCTTCTCTCCATAAGAGGAAGGAGGAGGAACTGCTCCATATAAGGGAGGAATATTTGGTTTAGGAAGGAGACCAAGTCCATCATGACGAGGAGGGATAGGTCTACTTTTAGGAAGTTTATTAGACATAGGCATAGTTACATCCATAGGGATGGGTTGGGAATCTTCTTGAGGAAAGACATTAGTTTTATCTTTCAAAGGAAGAACTTCCTTCTCAAGAATGATAGGAATGTCAAGTTTGGGTGTTCTAGGTTCACTTAGAGATAGGATCATATCTTTTTTCCACTTTTGATAAGATTTGAAAAGATGATCACTTCGCGGTGGAAGAGATTGGAATTGTTTAGGCCAAAAGTAATCAATAGGAACGCTAGAAGTTCTTTCAACTGGTTTAAAGAGACTGTGATTGACAGTAACAACTTCACCATTATGGGGAAATTTCAAACACTTGTGAATAGGAGAAGCAATAGCTTTCATGGAAGATAGCCAAGGATAGCCTAGCTTCACACGAAATTGTTCAGATGATGGAATAATAGAAAAGTCCACATCAAGGGATTTGTTATGGACCTCGATAGGTAATGTAATAGAACCAATTGCAGGAGAAGAAAATGCATCAAATATTTTCACAACCACATTTGTTTCATCATAGATTACTTGATTCAATTGCAAAGTAAAAAGAAATTCTTCAGTAATGACATTAACCATACAAGAAGGATCAATAAGCACTCCACGGCAAGGTGTATTCTTGACTTTTGCAACTACATATAAAGGACCATCAAGTGCCCTGATAGTTTCACTGGAATCAAATGTGATGGAAGGTTCTTTAGGGATTTTCTGCTGCTCTACAAAGTTAATCACATTCGGAGTCATGGACACAAGATCATCAGGTGAGACAGAGGAATCAGTAGTATCAATCGCATTAGAGGTATGAGAAGGCAATGGATCAGTAAAAATATGAAGATTTTGGTTAGGAGGAGCTACAGATGTGTTGCCTTTATCATTCACACCAGAAACAGAGATAGTATTATTATCAATCAAATCTTGAATTTTACCCTTTAAAGCAAAACATTTTTCAGTATCATGCCCAGGATGACGATGAAATTGACAAAAAGATTTGTTATCAAAATAGGGTGAATTAATCTTTGCAGGATCTATTTGCTTTATAGGAGGAAGAGTAAGCACATTTTGTTCCAATAACTTATTCATAATACTATGCAATGATTCATTCAAAGGAGTGAACTTTCTTTCTTTCTTGAAAAACTTAGAAATAGGAGGCACACCTGATGCTGCATTCACATTGTTGTTGATGATGTTTTCATTGAATTTAATGGACTCTCTGTTCGGTTTAAACTTCCCAAAAGGTTGTTGACTACTGTCACCCTTATCACTCGGAGCCATAGGATTTGCTTGTTCCATTTGACTCACAGTCAGTTGATAATTGTGAAGAGTTGCGCACAATTGTTGGAAAGAAGTAAACTCAGAAAACAGGAGTTTTTCTCTAATATTTTTTTGTAAATTAGAAATAAAGATTCTTTGAATATCATTGTCAGGTACTGGAAAAGAAATTTGAGCATACAAATGCTTATATCTACCAATGAAATCAGTCACTTTTTCTTTAACACCTTGTTTACAATGCATTAAATCAATCAAAGTAACTTTAGGACTTATTTTGTTTTGAAATTGTTGAATGAAAGCATTTGCAAGTTGTTCGAAAGAAGAAATAGAATAAGAAGGCAACGAGCAATACCATTGTAGGGCTTTATCTCTTAATGTTCTAGTAAACAGTTTTGCAAGCAACCTTTGGTCATAAGCAAAATCAGTACATATTGTTTGAAAGGTCTTAACATGTGTTAAAGGATCGCCCTTACCATTATAAAGCTCCAAATGCGGAATTTCAACATGTTTAGGGGGGATAGCTTGAACAATATCAAGAGAAAGTGGGCTCGCAACATCAAATGTGGGCACACTAAACTTAGATTGATTCATAGAGGCAATTTGTTGCTGTAAGGAAGAGACAGTTTGTGCAAGATTGTTAATGGTCGCTTCAGTTGAAGAGTTCATATTAGACGTGTTAGATTGTGATGGAGGTGTTATGTTATTGAAAGAAGGTAGAGAGTAAGGTGGTGGGACACTATGATAGTTAGTCATAGGAGATGATTGGAAAGGAGGAACACTACAAGGAGTAATGGAATGATTAAACGAATTGCCCCCTTGCGTCATGTTCATTTGTGGTGATATAATAGGAACACTTATTGAAGGAATGAATGAAGAAGTTGGATTGAATGAAGGAAGAGGGTTGATTGAAGAAGAGGGATTGCCCCCATGACTGGTGATCATAGGAGGAATGTCTTGTGTTGAAGTAGTCATTATGTTTGATGTAAAAATAGGTATACTAGCAATAGGAGTTGTCAAAGGAATAGAATGATTAACTTGAGTAGGAGGTTGTGTATAACCTAAGGTTTCGGCACAACTTTTCATAGGCATCACATTCGAATCCACAATGTGGGCAATACCACGCAAAATATCAATTCCATTCTTATCACTTTGAACCATACGTTTTAGACCCTCAATTAATGAAAGAGCTTGACTATCGAGGTATTCTTGAGACATCCATTGTCGAAAATCATCAAATTGGTTATCCAATTTTGAAAGTTGTTCTACAGAAACCTCATGGAGAGCTTCTTCATCATTAAGAGGATTAGAGGAATTACCCATGTCCTCGTTAAAAAGGCCATTCAAATTAGGTTCCATCTCCTCGGTAATTACACCTTGGAAAGACCTAATTCTAAGGCTTCGTCTAACGAGAATAGTGTAAGTAGGGCTTATTGTTGTAAAACTCATGCACTAAAGAAAGAGAGAAGATTTTGAATTTTAGAGGTAGCAAATTTCAATAAAATCAGCCAATCTCCTAGATTTAAGCTGTTAAATGCAATCAGGACAATCTCCCGAAATTTCGGAAAAACTGTCCGAGACCGTGGCGAACGGAGTGCACACGGTCCTCGCAACTTTTTTCGAAATTTTCAGGGATGAAAGTTATGATGATTTTAAAGCTAATCTGAAAAAATTGAGTGATTTTACGATCTGTAGATAGGTCAAATTAAAGTTGCAATCTCGAAATTGAACCCTACCAGGATTGTTGAAAAATGTAAAATTTGAATTTTGAAAAAGAGATGGAAACTGAAATTTTGAATTTTATGATTTTAGAGGGAATGCTGAAAGCAATGCAAGTTTTGAAATTTAAAAGTTGACTCGATTTCATGCAAAATTCAAATTTGGAAGGTGGAAATCAAAGTTGTTGCAATTAAACACTTAATTTCAAAAGTCACAAATTGTAAAAATTTGAATAAAACACTGAAATTTCGAATGAATGCCAACACACTTTTCAGATTTAGGACTGTAAGAAACACAATTTTGATACAGATTTCAATTTCAACAATTTTTTGAATGATTAGAAGCCTCAATCCAAGCAATCGCTAGACCAACTTTGACTTTAATTTTGAAAGTGTTAGAATTGATAAAATCAGCCAAAATTCTGGATTTTAACAGAAAAATACAGTAAGATCTAGCTCCCGAAATTTCGGAAAAAATGTCGGGGACGATGGCGCGCGGGGTGCACACGGTCCTCGCAACTTTTTTCCAAATTTTCAGGGATGAAAGATATTGTGATTTTATTGCGGAATCCAAAGTTACAGCCGATTTGGAAGTGTTTTGATTAGTGAAATTATCAGTCAAAGGTTGAATCAAGAAGGTCTTAAAAATTAGGGTTTTGACATTTAACCACTTAATTTTCAGAATTAAAGCACAAATATGAATTGACAATCTGCAATAGAAGGGTAGATCTGAAACAAGCATTAACAATTAAACATTCCACAAGTTTAATTACTAAAAAGAAAATTTTAGGGTTTTTATGCAATTAGCCTCTAAAATTTGCAAAAGATCAAACATGGAAATGTAATTAAGGAAGCAAATTTTTCAGATCTAATCATGAATAATCAGAATGAGGATGTTCACGTCGGGTTCACCAAAATGTAAAGCGGAAAAATCGAACCCTAGTCGTTCTCCCCTCCCCAACTCCAAGGAGAGAGAAGGGAGAGTCACTAGGGTTGATGGTTTTCACTTAGGGGAGACTTTACATTCAAAAGAGGGGCTGAAACCCACAAGATCCAATCCCACGCAATGCAAGATTGGATTCTAGATGAGTTTCAAGGGGTAAGACATCAAGGATACCCTCTTTTGTAAAGAATGTAGATAGAAAGATTGAACTAGGAATGCATGTAAAGTGGGAAATATTCGCTTATAAACAGAGATAGGGATATGGTATGAAGCTGCGGACCTGGAATTAGCAGTAAAATGTCGAGACGGTGCTGTTATGCAAATTTGAGCGAAAGTTGACGGGACGATGGCGCCCGGCGTGCACACGGTCCTCCGAAAAATCCGCAAAACGAAGGTGGATCTGTTCGTCTATGCGAAGGTGTAATGTATGTAGTATGTAATGTGTTGTAAGTGATCTCCTCTTCAATGGTTGAATCCTTGTCTTGAATGCAACACTTAGCCTTGAATGGAGACTTAGAATGATCAATTGCTTGAAGGAATGCTTGAATGCTTGAATGCTTGAATATCGTTTTCGCCTCTTTTTCCATCTATGTCCTCCTCCCTTTTTGAGAGAGGAAATGTAGTTTATATACTTGTCAATTAGGGCTGATAGACTGATTTTCCCGACCTTAGGCCGACCAGGAAATGTTATTTTCCAATTTGCAATCATAAAGACCCGAGACCCAAAAGAGACCGGGCCCAAAAATAGGGCCAGGGACCAGGGCGCTGGGCACCATGGTCCTGGGGGACCAGGGCACTGGGCGCCATGGTCCCACCTCCAGGGACAGCAGGGTGCAAGGAGGATCAGGCCAGGGTGCTGAGAAATGCAATTTTTGATGTCATGAACAAGTTTCGGGGTCTCCATTCAGGTTCAGTGTTGCGTCGCCATCGTGGAGACCCAAATGCAATCGAAATTGCAAGTGTCGCAATTTTAGGACACTACAGGTATGAACATGTCATTCTTGTGATTATTCATATTTAAATTTTTTTGGTTGTGATGCATATGCTTTTATTTCTAAAGATTAGTGTTCTAAATTTACCCCAAATCCAATAAATATATTTTTGTTGACTATGGTGATGTAGTTAAGGGATAAAGATTGTGGGATCCCACTACTAACAAAATCATCATTAGCAAAGATGTTGCATTTGATGAATCTTCTCTCATAAAATCAAACATAGTAAAAGTTGCCATGAAACAAGAACAAGTACTGCAATATCAACAAGTTCAATTGGAAACTTATCCAACTACAAAAAATAGGGAACAAGAAGCTTTTGAAGATGAAGACGTGGATGCATAAAATGTGCAAGAAAATGTGGAAATACCACAACCATCTCTAAGGAGATCTACATTAGTCGAAAATCCTCCTAAAAGGTATGATGATTTTGTTTCATTTGTTGCTTTGATGTCTAATGATGGGGAACCGAGTTGTTGTCATGAAGCAATAGATGACACTGAAAATGCTAAATAGAAAATAACAATGAAACAAGAAATGGATGCCTTAGAGAACAATAAAACTTGGTACTTGTTAGAACTGCCAAAGGGTAGGAAATTTGTTGGTTGCAAATGGATCTACAAACTAAAGGGTGTTGACGATAAAATTGAAAAATACAAGGCAAGCCTAGTAGCAAAAGGATATTAGAAGAAGGTTTTTCATAATAAAATTTCACCAATGGTTAAGCTTGTTTCTTTTTGGTTTGCATTAACATTAGTTGCATTAGTTGATCTTGAATTAGAGCAACTCAATGTTAAAACAATGTGTTAAAAGGGTTTGTTTAAGATTGCAACAAACATTTTATTTGCAAACTCAAGAAATTATTGCATGGCTTGAAACAATCATTTTAACATTATTACAAGAAGTTTGATTCCTTTATAGTGAGCCAAAACTTTACAATAAGTGAATATACCCATTGTATTTACTTTAAAAGTTTGAAAAATAGTTTATTCATTATCTTGGTGTCATATGTTGATGATTTGCTTGTGGCTAGCAAAAGCATGGGTGAAATTAGCAATTTAAAGGCTCAATTGGCTTGGACATTTGACATGAAGGATCTAGAAAAAACAAAACAATTTTTAGGTGTAGAAATACACAAAGACAGGGAATGTGGTAACCTTTGATTATTATGACAAAAATATGTGGAGAAGATCCTCAAAGGATTTTGTATGAAAAATGTGAAAGTAATAAATATCCCTCAAGCTTCCCATTTTAAGCTTTCAAGTTTATGTCCTAGTAATAAAGAAGAAAAGAATTATATGTCTCATATACTATATGCTAATGTATTAGGAAGTTTAATGCATGTGATGGCATGTACAAAGCCAAATATTTCACATGCAATTGGTGTTGTAAGTAGAAACATGACAAATCCAAGCAAAAAGCATTGGGCAGCATTGAAATGGATGCTTCAAAATCTTAGAGGCACATGTGATTATTATATCACCTATGATGGTTGCATTGGTTTAGTGTGTGATTATGTTGATTCAGATTATATTATTAAATGCCATGTGTTCTTTTACCACTACGATTTCATTTATGGAGATAATCTTTAAGAGAAATGGGGAAAGCTATCTGTATGCTTCAACTGCTAGGCAATGTACATCAGCTTAAACATACCAATTAATATTGCTAGGCTCCCCAGCCAACCACATTTATTAAAAAAATGTGAAAATTTCATTTTTATTTAATTGCTTGACTATCCATTCCAGCACATTTATAAACAAAAAATATTATTTTGTTGAAAATAGACTCTCGTAGTAACTACTTTCTCATCCAATCACGGTTTATCTCTCTGCCTTACGAAGTAAATATAGCCTATATTTCTAGAGCCCATGTATTATACGAAAGATCTTTAAAATCATTCCAATTCGCTTTTAACTCGGTATATTTACAAAATGGCACGTGTATTCATTTAAGACAATTTCATTTATGGACAATCTGAAATAGATAGCTAAATAATGCGCACCATTTAATAACAAAGGTACTTGATCACCTTTAAGATACCAAATGATAAATATATGCTTCTATTTAGTTCCTGGGCGCTCCATTCTAGCCTATATATAAACAATTCTTTCTTTGTGAGAACTGTATTTGCATTGAATTGCTTGACTACTATTCCATCACATTTATACATAAAATTACTTTTTCTCGAAAACAAGTCTTGTGCTAATTGTTTTACCTCTTCAAATCAGGCTTTTTCACTGAATTGGGCATTAAAAATGCCTTTGTTTCTAGATGAATCACGTTTCATCTATGTTTTCTTTTAATCCGTAATTAGTATTGTCACTTCTGTTTTTAAACAATGAGTTAGGAAGAGAAAACTGCGGACATCATAAGCCATTTAATCTCGATTTATTCCTTAATGCCTTGTAGTATTGAAGAATTACCGCAGAAAGAATCATAATGACAACAACTACCTTTCCCTTTTAGCAGTTGACCACTCCAAGAAAGACAAAACAACAGAAAAAAATTGCTTATATTTGGATGGTAAAACAAAGATGAATTAGAGATCATGGGAGCAGACCATGTAATTTATTATAGATCCTTGAATTAATGTTCATTAATCGACCAGTTGAGAACATGTAGTAGAACATAAAAACTCATGAAACCTGAAAATCTATCTATAGTCAATGTGCCTGTCCCCAAAACAACTGGATATAGCAAAGTTGGATAAAATAACCAGATTCTTGATACAAATTGTGGCACACCCCTGTTTTATTATAAGAGTTTATATAGACACCATTTCAACACCAAGAATTTCTATCTAATAAATTGTGCTCAACCCCGGCTATCTAGTTCATATAATCATCATAAAAGTTAGAGGTTATCATTTAACTTTTCAACATTTGGAGTAGAATCTTCTATCATCTACACAAATCACATCAAATGTAAATCTAACTTGTTGTTTTGAACTGAAGTAGTCAATGAACTTGACGAATTCATGTTAAATGACTTTCTCAAATGTTTGCAACCATATGCAGATGATGGTTTCCACATGTAACCTCCGGCCAGCCTTAAATAACACACACTAAGCAACATATTAAGTTTAGAGAATGTCAGCCAACTCTGAGTGTTTAACACTTTTAAGTCTAAAAGTGAAAAGCTTAGTGCGTGTGATTTAAGCCATCCGGTAACGTGCTCATCTCCTAAATTTTACCTCTACCTTCTATATTCCTATTTCTGAGAAATGCCCAATCCATGAAAGTTTGTTCCTATTTCTGAGAAACCAAACTTCTGATGTAATATTATTTTTGCAAAACATGTGGCCAGAAGAATTTGTCTTCAAATCTTTACTTCTCTAAATGTCCTAGAATGTAACCCGTGTTTGGTGCATCCAGATGAATTTGCCTAAAAATTAAATTTCTTAGAAAATGACTCAAATGCATTTAACCATAAACATGATTGAGCATTTAAACAATTTTTTCACCAAAAGCCTAAGCCTAAACCATGCATTTTAACCATTTAGAATCTAGATCATATATAATCGAGACAATATGTAGAATTTTGATCACATATTAATTGGACAATGGTTCACATTATTATCCAGTTTCCAATTATAGAACTTATGCCAATGCTACAACTTCACCAGAACATAAAGCACACAGTAATCCCATTAATAAGACAAGAAGATGTGCAAGAGCAGGTACGCAATTATCACTTGACCCAAATAATACATTTCATTCAGAAAATAATTTTCAAAATGAAAGAATGGAAACGTTAAAACAGTACACCAAGGTCGCTTGATTGTGCTTTCAATAAGGATGGGGAAGTGGGAACCACCCAATGGAACAGGACCGTCCAAAATTGTAAAATTATGGCAGAATGTACAAAACGTTTCCTCTTAGTGAGCACCAGCTGTTCGTCTGAAAGAAGATAAGAAACCACTTGATGCTTTATCCTTCCTTCTATCATTCTCCTCTCCATCTTGTACCTGTACAAACATGTTTCCAGATGATCATGAAATGCCTTCTACAGTTTTCAGACATTTCATGCATAAACAAGCCTCATGTTGTTACCTCTTTGAGGGTATGCTGAAGAATCTCTGTGATTTCACAAAAGTCCGGCCTAAGTGTTGGATCTTGCTGCCAGCACTTATCTAGTAACTCTGCAAGTCTTGGATGTGTATTTTTAGGTATGGTAGGACGCAAACCCTGAGGTGCAGAGAAACATTTAAAAAAATCTCTATCCAGGCATAATCTTGAATGCAACTAATAAAAACCCATTATATAAATAACATCAAGCAATAACAAAAATTGATGGCTCATCATGAAGTATAGTCGAAAAAAAATTCCTACCACATACAAAAGTGACTCTCATTTTTTCAAGAAGATACTTCCCATGAAATCCTTGTTAGACTGAAGAAAATGTTTGTTCCTTAACTAATATAAAATACATTTATCAATAAGAAATGTCACCTCAGAACAGTTAAAAGTAAAACCTAAATAGCTAAGTAAAACCAAATAGTTAGTTATTTATGTTAATCTAGAAATGTTTCTTGAAATTGAACAAAAAACCCACAATGTCTTTAACGCTATATAGTCTTGCAATGCTCACTCCAAAGTGAGAAGGGATTCAAGCAATGAGCTTTAACTTGCATTCGTAGTCAATATATATTTCTTTGAGCTGACTCTGCTCTGCACACTAAACATATGCATATACTCTCTCTATATGTCCTTCATTTAAGCCCACCATCCCTGTATGGGTCCAAAATGCGTCCTGGTTCATCTCAGGTATGCCCAAGGTATTGCTCGGACACCTTGGGTTCTCTGTGGGTTGTGCCCTAGCAGTACCTAGGCATAACTATGGCCCGCAGGGCTCAAAAAACTCACAAAGATGCATTTTTTTTAAAACAACTCTCCCAAAAGATTTTGATTGTCCTAAGGTGTGGGCATAACAAAGTTTTCACCTCATTTGCTAAACACAAAAGGTCAATACTCCATTATTTTTCCTCCAAGCTACCATTGTTGGTTTTTGAAGGTTGATACATTTGTTTTTCAAAGGTGAGGGTTATGGGATACTTAAACCTACACTAACAGGGGAGAAATAGCTGCACAAACAATATTTAACCATCAAAAGTGAGTAAATCTCTCATATTTTAAAGTTTTAGATTAAAAAATTTGAAGATTTTTCATGTTTTTTCTTTTCAATTTTTTTGGTAAGTTTTGAATATTTTTTGAACTTCTTATGCATAATAAGGGGTTATAATATTGATTTTATTTTTTAAATTATGTTATAGAGTTGTTAATTTGTAATGTTTTTTTTGTTTTAGGTTCATAAATGGCTGGTAGTTTTAATTTAGTTGCCCTAAATGCAAAGAGTTCATTTAAATTTGATTCATCATCACCTCTTTGGAGACAAATGATAATGATTGAACAACTTCCTAGTGGTGGGGGTGATCTTTGGCATTGTAGCCAATGTGCGAAAAAAGTATAAGAGCTTGTACTCTTGAGTGAAAGCTCACTTGTGCACTATTCCTTTACAAGGAATAAGAGTTTGTCCTAGGCCAAACAAAAAAAGGTTGTCAAAGTATCAACTTTGGCTTATATTAAAGAACAAAAGCGTGTCAACATAGCAAGTAATAAATAAAAGACTCTTGTACATTCTCTTGTCAAGAAAAGTTTGCAAAAACCTCCTACTGGCTTATCACAACTAGTTGACCCACATTTTCATGCCAATGCCGCCGTCTTCGAGAGATGAGAATGTTTTGGCTTCACATAAAAGGGGCCCATTGGAGAAGGCCATCAAGAATTAAGCAAGGAAGATTGCATATCAAAGCATTGCTTGTTGCATTTATGGCAATGGGCTTCCTTTCAACCTCATTAGATCACCATATTGGCAGGATATAATGACAACCATTTCAAATACACCTTCTACTTGGGTATGAAAAGATGTGAACCACCTTATTGGTGAAGAAGAAAATAGAGGCATCATTGAGAGCAATCAAGGATATATCGCTTGAAATAGGTGTCTCCATTTTAGATGGATGCTAAGATTGCAAAAATAGACCATTGATTGATGGTAGATCAAGGTTACTGATAGACACATCTTTGAACCCCCAGGATGCGTCCTTGAGACAAGGACACGTCTTCAATACCCGATATGTCCCTTGAGATGGGTAGATTAGTAGGGTGCGGAAGACCAACATCTCCTACTAAATATTTGACGTCTTCAGCAAAAAAATAGGGTACAACATGAGTGAAAAAAAGGTTGCAATGCATACAGTATTAAACATGGGGCATAAAGAAAAAACACAACTATAGAAGGGCCTTCAACACTAGTAATGAGCATCCAACGCTGCAATAGAGCTCCTTTAAAATACAAATAGCCGAGAGGCAAGGGTTATGCATTTTATTTTTAAACGCATTTCAATTTGTTGTGGGTTTGATTTGCTCCGACCCACAACTGAGCTCCTTCAATTTTTTATTATATTCTTTTTCAAGTTTTCTTTATTTTATTTTATTTTACCTCTTTTATGTCTTTTTTAAATTTCTAAATTATAAAGACTGAAACTAAGATACCTTGGAAAAATCTCAACTTGAAGCATAAATCCCTAGTAAGTAGTAAGAGTCTAATATAAAACCTGAACCTTGCAATAATAGTACAAAAGCTGCAAACATAATATCAATATGAAAATTTTAATGCTCACTCATATATCCTAATTGGTCTAGATTAAATTTATAGTTATACCTGTTAGCAATGTTAAACTATTTTATTTAAATTTCTCTGCCACCATTGACTTGTTATATCAATCTAGCCTCAATTTACTGTGAATAAACACATGTAAATTGGCCATTTACCTGAATATAATTCACACTCCACCCTTAACAAGAATGTCAGGTAAAGGAAAAATTAGTGCAAAAATTATCAGACCTGTTGCTAATATGCAAACAATTAGTGCAAAAATTATTATAGACCTACTGCTAATATTTTTTTCATTTTTTTGTGCAAAATGTTAGGTGGGGGAAAACAAGGCTTGTACCCCTTGTGGAAGTATGTTGACCGTGTTCAGGGGCATAAAGGTATAGGTGGACAGCCATGATCAAATGTAAGTTTTGTCCAATGGCATGGCAAGGTACTTACATGAGGGTGAAGGTTCATTTCCTTCACATACCTGGAAAAGGTGTCGATCCTTGTCCAAATGAGGCAAAACGATATGAGGCTTTGAGGGATCAAGAAAAGGGCTAATGGGAAAGTTTATAATATGAGCTCCTCTCATGCTTCGACAATAGGGGCAACTGCTGCAACACATGATCAAAATAGAGAGACAGAGGCAGATGTGTCTTCTAGAAATGTAACAGCGAACAGTCACAATAGATTGCATATTGGCAGCTCAAACTCCATTGGAAGGCTATTTGATGTGCAAAGTTGAGAAGCAGTTGATGCAGCAATTGCACGCTTCTTTTATGCAAATGGAATACAGTTTAATGTTGATCTCTCACCTTTCTAAAGAGAGAAGAGATGGTCCAAGCTATCAATGATGGACCAATTGGGTATAAACCACTTGGATCTGAAAGGCTTAGCACTACTCTAATTGATAAAGAAAATATTCAATTAAAGCAACAAACTGCATCAATGAAAAGAGTGTGGTCTACATAATGATGCAGTATTGTGATGGATGGGTGGACAGATGCTAGAAATCATCCACTACCTAATGTCATGATGACATGCAGCAAAAGGCCTTAGTTTTTGTAGGCAATATCGTTCAAGGCAAGAAAAAAATGCAGAATTTCTTCATGACCAGCTATGTGACAGTATTGAGGAGGTGGGGGCAACACGTAGCCCAAGTTGTTACCGATGTTGGCTCTGTTTGTAAAGCAAAGGGTATAATGGTGCAAAAAAAAATATAAGCATATATTTTATCAAAGACGCTATTAATTGTAAATTTGCCAAGGTAGAACTTCTGAAAACATCTTGATACAGGTTTGCTTCTTACTTACTTTATTCTTCTTGACCATCTTTGTGAAGTCAAAGAAGCTTCGAGTTCCACAATTGTTAGTGATGCATGGGCAGCTTGGAGACAATCTACATCAGATACTGCAATTGAGGTGAGAGCTTTGGTCCTTGATGACCGTTCTTGGGCTGATATGTAAGGTGATTAAATTTTTAGACTCAGACAAGCCATGTTTGGGTGAAGTTTATGAAGAAATAGACTCCATGTGTGAGAGTCAAGAAAATAATAGATGCAAAAGATCTTTCTTTATATCCTTTGATAGAAGAAAAGTTACATGGAAGATGGAACAAACTTAACACACTACTTCATTGTGTTGCCTCTGCCTTAGCATAATACACAAGAGACCAATAAGAGGGCTTCACATGAGGATAGAGAGGTAACGAAGGGATTTTGGGCTGCACTAAAAAAGATTTATGGTTGAGGTGAGGATGCCTCAATTATAAGGAGTCAATGGAATAAGTTTTCACATGGGAAAGGTGATTTTGCTTCAATGAAAGCTTTATATGATATGCGAGCAAAGAAAGACCCTTTAAAGTGGTGGTGAAACCCTTGAATTACGATGACTTGCAATCAAAATGTTCTCACAAGCAGCTAGCTCTTCATCTTGTGAGAGAAATTGGAGTACTTATGGTTTTATTCATTCACTAAAGATGAACCGATTAGGGTCAAAGGAAGAAAAGAAATTGGTCTACATTCATAGCTCACTTCATCTTCTCTCTCATGTTGATCCTGGGTACATGGAAGGTCCTTCAACAAAATGGGACCAAATTGCACTTGATGCAGAAGTTGCAGCCATAGGGGACAAGGTGGTTGAACTAAATGGCGTAATGAATTGCCCCTAGTTTTAATACCATCAGTGCAACCTAAGTTAAAGAGTGATGAGCATCTGGAGAGCATCCTAGCTAAAGACCTTGATATGGATAATCAAAAGATAGAAGAGTAGACAGATTTCTGATTTTTGTTTTTGTTTGTGTATTAGCATCAAACTATCAATATTTTTGGATATCAACATGTAATGATAATCTAATATGAAACGTGTAGTGTGAGTTTTGAACTCTTTGACACAATGACATTTGACATTTGTGTATTTAAACTTTAAAGTTAATGTTAAACTTTACCACTGTTCCTGTTTTCAAAGTTCTATCATCTATGTCGACATTTTTTGGAAATTATTGAATTATATTAAAAAACATTGTCTCCAAGTACCCTCGTCTTCTATTTTTAAAAATTTGTCGTACTAGTATCGGTACCAATCTTCAAGTATTCCCGACTCTTGGTAACCTTGGTTTTTACTTCTAAAAATCATGACTGTGTAAATCGCATTTTTTTTTATGGTGAGGTTTTTGCAAGTTGCGTTCCAAACAGTTGAAATCGAGGTATGATAAAAAATTTGTCGATGTTTTTAATTTTTTTTCAGTGTTTCATGGAAACGCGTCCCCCCCCTGTTGACCTGTGTTTCCAGGACAAGGAAACGAGGACGTGGCCTCTCCCGCTGTCCCACCACCGCCACCAGTGCTCTGCCGGAGACAGGGAAATGTCTCTACGTCTCCTTGGGGAGATGCCTAGGCGTTTCTCAAGGGGCGGGGAGATGTCCAGATGTCTCCCATCGCCCAACCATAAAAAGGCACAATTTTTTTTTAATTTAAAAAAAGAGAGTTATTTTTGGGGGTTGGGGGGTAACCCTAATTTGACGTGGGCCCCACCTCTTCCCCCAAAACAACACAAAACCACCACATTTGATGATTTTGCTCACATTTTCTAAGTCTGATTTTTTTTTCCAGCAAGCTGAAGAGGAAGAAAAACTTGGAGAAGTTTGGTTGGAGTGAAAAGAGTGAGTGCAAGTGTGAGAGGACTGAGAAGGAGCAAGAAGAGGAGGAAGAAGATTCTACAACATTTTGGAGAGATTTTTCAAGCACAAGGTAGGGTTTTTCTTGTTTTATTTTCTGATTTTCAATTCTTTGTTTGTTTAAACTTGTTTTGCTTTTATTCATCTCAAAATCAGATTTGATGTTGAATCTTGAGGGCAATCATTCATCATTTTGCCCTCAAGATTCAACATCAAATTTTTATTTTAAATAATTTAAATTATAAATTGTAAATTTTGTTTTCAAAATTAAAATTTCAAATTTGTATTTCAAATCGTTAAACTAGGCTGAATTTATTTTTATTTTTATTTTGTGAAATGCAGTGTCACTATCACAATGAGCTTGCATGACATGAGTGAGGATGAGATGGAAATCCATTCTCATAGTGAAAATGATTCAGAATTTGAACGTAAGGATGAGGGGGGTGACCATGGCGCTGATCTTGGAGCCCAATCTAGTTCCATGGCAAGTGCACCAACTAGTACAGGTTGCGCTTCAGAGTTGTTGGCACAGTATTCTAGGGGTGCTTATGATCCTAAATCTCCTCTAAGACAGTTTTCTTCAAGAGTACAAGGCACATCACGTATAGGTGGGGGAACAAGGAAGTGGCATTGCAATATTTGTGGGGTTGGATGGTTTGGTAGCATCACTAGAGTGAATGCACACTTCTTTTTTTGGAAAGGAAAAGGTGTGGACCATTGTAAGTTTTTGGAAAAACCTAAAAATATAGAGTACAGAATTGAGATGAACAAGCTTTGGGGCATTCCAGATGATAGAGAAGTTTCAGTCCCTACTACTTTGTCTAGGGCAGCCCTTCAACAGAGCTAGCAAGTGCAACATACTTCTCATACATCGCAAACAAGAGGAATGATGTCTAGACTTTCACCCACTTCCACTTCTAGTGCCATGCCCCAATCACGAGAGGCTAAGGGGACAAGGAAACACAAGATGCAGAGTAACCCCATAGCTGATTTGTTTAATGTGCAACTAAAGGATGAAATCGATGGGTCCATTGGCAGGTTCTTCTTTGCCAATGGCATCCCATTCCATGTTGCACGGTCTCCTTATTATAAGGAGATGATGTTTATGGTGGCTAAGGAAGGACCATCATATGTGCCACCAAGTGAGATGAAATTGAGGACCTAGATCTTGGATAAGAGCTATTCCAAGATCAATAGTTTGATGGAGAAGATGAAGGCATGTTGGGTGGCATCTGGGTGCAGCATAGTTATGGATGGGTGGATGGATATTAGCAATCGTCCACTCATCAACATCATGGTCACATGTGTAGAGGGCCCATACTTCCTTCGAGTAGTTGATTGTACAGGGCATCACAAAGATGTTGATTTTCAGTTTCAAGTCCTCAAGGAGGCTATTGAGGAGGTTGGGCCACAAAATGTGGTCCAAGTAGTGACAAATGCAACCCATGTGTGTAGAGCAGCAGGGAAACTCATTGAGGCAGCCTATAGACATATTTGGTGGACCCCATGTTGTGTGCATGCCATGAACAATGCACTCAAGGACATGGGGAAGATTGATTGGATTAGAGTGGTCAGCGACGCGAGATGTGCAGATGTTTATCTGCAACCACCACACTTTACATGAACTCTTTAGGACCTTCGCAAAGGAGTTCTTGAAACCAGTTGAGACCAGATATGCATCCTATTTCATTCTCTTGGAGAGAATGATTGAGTTGCAAGAGGCATTGCAACTCATGGTTATGACTACAAAGTGGAATAGGTGGGCCAAGGCCAAGACGGAGCAAGGGAGAAGGGTGAAGGAGATAGTGAAGAGTGATGTGTTTGGGACTGATGCAAAATACATCATCTCCATTTCTCCAGTATTCTAGGTCATCAAATATGGGGATGGGGATGCACCTAACCTTGGAGAGGTGTATGAGTGCATCGACTCTATGCTTGACCACATGAGGGTGGTTGTGCGAGTGAAGGACCCCACTCTAGCATTCTACAATGAGCACATTTGGCCAATCATTCAACGCAAATGGGACAAGTTGAACACTCATTTGCATATGGATGCCTATGCCTTGAACCCTAAGTGGTACAAGGCTAGACCGGGTAGAGTGACACCGATTCGGGATGTGAGGTGAAGGTGGGGTACTTTAGGTGCATAGAGAAGATGTATGATTCTAGAGATGCCGGCATAATTCGCAGAGTGGGGAAGATTTGCCACTCTTAGACGCTATTCAAATGCGGCAAAGATGGATATAGAAAGTTAGAAACTATGGCACAAGAGGACCCACTTTTGTAGTGGAATTGTCATGACCTAAAATCTTTGACCACCATTCTAGCTATCTGTATGCTATCCCAGATTTCCAGTTCTTAAGCTGCTGAGAGGAACTGGTCTACATAAGCTTCATCCACTCTCTTAAGAGGAACATACTTACCTCTAAGAGGAGCAAAGAAGCTTGTGGTTGTACATAGTGCTTTGCGTCTCATGAACCGCAAGACACTTGTGTACAAGGAGAGTCCAGCGACACAATGGGATGCCAAAGGAGCCATCACGGATTGATGAGGATGATCCTACCACTTCAGATGCAGGGCTGGTTGGTGTGAGCTTGAAGCATATTGACTGTGGGGAATCAAGCAGTTCCAGGGATGAGGAGTTTGCACTTGCAAATGATTAGAAGCCTCCCTTCACCACATTTTGAGTTTTGACATTTTGGCATTTTGTCTTTTGTAATGCTATTGCTATTTGCTACTCATTGTAATGATGTATCATGTAATCATCTTTATAGACTTTATGATATCACATATTAGATATTCATATTTTCAATATAATAGGAATCTCCAATTTGACAATTTCATTTGTCAAATTTTATTTAGCAATTAGCATTCAGGAAATCTTCGTATTTAGATTTAGTAATTCAAATTTTTCTATTTAGTATTTTACTAATTTCCTATAGTTTCATTTGAAATGTAATTCTTATACTGTTATACATCTTTTCACAACTAGTTTTTCAAGTACTGCATGTATATGTATAACTATATCAGCACCACCACCCGCCCCCCCACTCACCCCCCCCTTCCGCCGTCCCCAAACTTAGGCCCTTTGTCCCCCCATCCCCGAATCCCCAATGGTCGTGGAACATTGGTTTTTTTATAGTTGTAGATTCAACTAGGGTTTCTTGTGCATGCTGTGAAAAAGGCATAAAGACTACAAGTTTGTTTTTTGTTGTGGAGAAGCACCCAATCTATGACATACAATGATTGGAGGCATTAGGGTTTGAAAATTTTCAATTTTATTAAATTTTTGGAAATAGAAATCTCACTAGATAAATATTATGGTTTCAACTTCCACACCTGGAAAGAAAATTTCAAATTCAATTGATGCACAAGACCCTACGAGAAATAGTGAATGGAAATGAGAACCTTCCTACAAATGCTAGTAAAAAACTAGAATGGCAAAGCAAAGATAACAAAGCCAAAGCTCTCATTGGTCTTGCTCTCTCCAATGATAAGTTACATCATGTAGATTTGGCAAAACCATCTAAAGAAATTTGGGAGAATTTGAATACGCTATTTGGTGCAACAATGGTTAATGCAAAATTCTCTTTAGAGCTTCAACTTTTCAAGTTCAAGATAACTGATAGAGTCACTATGTCAAGCCATGTGAACAATCTAAGGTCTCTTCTTCAACAACTAGTAGAGGGTGGATGACGAGGATGCTAAAACTATTCTACTAAACATTTTATCTTCAAAATTCAGCAATGCCATCTTTACTTGTAGTCAGCTTTCTTCTAAAAGTTTGGAAGATATAATTTCAGCTCTCCTAGCTGAAGAAAAGAGAACTATTGCAAGCGATACAATAGATGATCCTTAAACTAAGGTAGCAATATACTTAAATAATAGATCTGATAACGAAAAAAAGCGAGACAAAATGCTACAATTGCAAGAAAATGGACCATGGTTTGAACTATAGACTTTGAGAAAATGATGTTCTCAAAGGAGCTAATGTAGCCATTCTTGCAGTCCTCTGGATGTTGACAATGGTGAAGGTGAAGTTGTTTTTCATGCATTTTAATGAAGTCTAGTTCTTTGAAGACAAGTAGGAAACCAGTATAGACAAAGCTCAAAATGGATGGCTTCCTAGTTATCTTGGGAGTTTGCGGATCTTGGGAATCATACGCTTACGAGTGATGAAGCTTTGGGAGTATAGCTCAGCATGGATTGTTGTCCAATGGTTTGGGAGATCTGTAATTTGGGAGTTCGGGGAGGTGAATATCTGGGAAATTAGGAATTCAACTCAAGAGCTACACCTTTACAAATATTTGAGGTAGCTTGATGGAGTGCTACCTAGTTTAAGGTCTTTTTTCATAGAAAAGCTTCTGAAGAATGGCAAATTCATGATTCAAGGTGTTTTTAGTTTGATATGTATTGTTTTAAGCAAATTAAGCCTTAAGTGAGGGTATCACAATAATATTAAATAATTATTAGAAGATAAATCTTAAAGTTGTAATAAAGAAACCTTAATGGCAAGTGTTTTTTTTCTTTTTTGAAGTTTGCTAATTTTAGCGTTGAGTGAGTCGTGTCATGTTTATCATTTTGCATAGTTTCATCTTCCACTCTTTATATAACGATATGAACCTCTTTGTAATTGTATCTAGTCATTTAATAGAATATTAAAATATCCTGTTCTACTATTTTTTACAATATAACCATAGGGAAATCTAACAAGTGCAGACTTTTAGAGTTGGAAAGAGATAACAAACCCTTTCGACAAAATCAAATGTTGAAGGAAAAGAAAATTGAATTATAGATCCATGCAAACTTTCTTGTAGGCATGTTGGAAAAGGTGCAAGAATGTTGCAAGCCAAGGATGAAAGGTTTGCAAGAATCCAAGATGTTGGTGAAGGAGGACAGAGCAAAAGTGAATTCTCTAAGAGAAATGCAAAACCCAAACAAAGGTGTTGATAGCTAGCACTGCTTCAAACATAGTTTGTTTGCTCTCAAGAGGGAAATTTGAGGCTCCAAAGAATATGGGATAGCAGCTGCAAGGTAGCGAAGGCTGCAAAGAGTTCCATGACCATGTCATGTTCCCCCCTTGATCATTATTTATATCTTAAATGAAACAATTACTATTATTAATTAATATATTTATCAACGAATGATTATTTGGAATTATTAACTATTTATTTATTTATTAAATATTATTATTTAACTAATATTTATTTAAATAAAATACTAATATTCTTGAAATATTCAAATCAAATAAATTAATATTATATTATAATCATTTGAAAATACTATAAAGGAATATTACATATTAATAACTTAATGATATTAATAATAAAACAATCATTAATGAAACAATAATATCTGTAATATCCCTACACCTAAATATTAATCCACTAAATTAATTTAATGATCAATTTAAATTAATTTAAGACTAAGGAGAATCCAATGGAGTTTTAGAGTTAAGGTCTTAACAAATCCTCATCCAATTAATGGCTTAGAAACACATAAAGGAATGCGATTAACATTCATGAGGAGCCACGAACAAAGAAAGGATATGTCTATTCCAAGTGAAGTAATGACACCGATCTACTTTATGAGATATTTAATTAATCCATACTCAATCAGAAATGGGGGGGATCAGGTCTTGTCTTTTATTTGTATCCTAACGGATCTGCTCTCTTGAGCGATCATTGCCTTTGGCAGTCCGGTTGGAAGGATATCTAAGAATAGGAGATAAAGGATATACGGCAGGGAATAGGAGAGAGTATCAGATCAGATATGATCTATTATTAAGTTACAGGTAGTAACATCCTTGTTCTCAGTAGTATGCATAGGGGATATGCTTAATACGTATGCCTAATATATGAAGCCTGATAATGTCTGAATGCAGATAATATTAACATAGACTGCAATACGTATGAGTCATGTTTAATTTTATATATAATGGCAGACCAGATCTGATGCATGTCAGATCTGTCTACCTTTACAGTCACAAATATACTAATAACTAATATTTTAAGTCAGCAGTGGTAATAATCATAGATGAAAAAATCTGCAAAAAATCGTTTAACTCCCGATTTATCCCGAGTCATTTATGGCAACTATTTAATCTGCAAAAAACTCTTGGGCGATTTTTTGAAAAAATCAAGGGCGATTTATTGGAAAAAATCACAAAAAAATTGGGGGAAAAACTCAAGTAAATCTGTTATATTGATTTGTTGGGTATTCTTTTACTGAACACTAGCATCCAATTGATGACATAACCTTGCACCTCACCATTTGCGAATCAATTAGTGTAACTGTGGACCTATCCATAACAAGTTAAAAATAGGTGCCTTCAAGGGATGTGGCATCTTTATGGGAAGAATGTGAATCCTTTGGGTGTATGTGTGAGGAAAACTTCAGTATGGTGTTTTTGCATGATATGGTAGTTTCATATGGAAGTCTCATGCTTCTTGAACCATGTTCTTGAAGCTGAAGGTATGTTGTGAAGGCCAACAAAGTTCATCAATGTGTATGAGATGAGCTGAAAATTTGAAAGGTTTTGTGTGCACATGCCAATGCTAGCTATTGAACAAAGTATTTATTTTATGGAAGATGTGAAGTAGAGGATAACTTTAATTCTACAGAAAGGAGATTCAAGGAATGGAAATCCTCTATAATATGTATTGAACTCAAATTCATTTAGAGGTTGCACTTATTTTTTGGTATATGATATGTATTTAACTCAAACTTTGATTTATATATGATGGAAATCAGTAATATGTTCTACAAATTCAGTGTATATGTGTGTTTTTCAAGAATATTTTAAGAATTATATATTTTCAAATGTTCAATAAATTTGCCTAGTTTTTGCCAATTTTTTCCCGATTTTTTGCCAAGTCCCAAGTTTTCAAAAAATTTGGGCCAAAAGAGTTATTGTCGAGTAAGAGTTTTTCATCTTTGGTATTAATAATTTATACAACAGGTAATTAGTAAATACATTAATAATTGATAATATAATTTTTATTTATTTATTTATTTATGTATATAAATGTATATAGAGGAAAATTACATGAATATATGCATAAGAGAATAAATTAGTAATTCATTATGAAGATTAAAGGTAGCCAGTACTTAACCAGATTTATAGTGATATAAATACATCAAAATAAATAAATGAATTCATCACACAGAACATGACCACCAATTAATTTAATACATCAAATAAGAGTTTATCAATTATACAAATCAGAGGTTCATAAATGAAAATTGATAAATAGAATGTTCTAAACTGTCCTGTCCTAAACCATAATCAATTTTGTATTTCATGTTTCCCCAAGGGAGATGGGTGCTGCTAGGGAAGGGCAGAATAAAAGCACTTTAATAGGAAGCCCCAAGGGTGAAAGGACTCCTCCTGAAATCTGGGCTGCAGGCACCAAGGGTGAATGGACTGAGTCCCGGTAATCTGGGTTACATTAGAAGGTGATGTCAAGCACCCCAAGCAGCCAAGCCCTCTTCTAGGAATAGGGTCAAATTGGTTTGGGTTTAGGCATGGTTTTTAATGGCATCATAAGTTATATTACAAAGAATTAGTTAGTTATGCTCAATTAATAGTGATAGAAGGTAGTAACATAGATGTGGCTCTTGGGAATTGACAGTTTATAAATAGGGGACATTACAAATGGTATCAGAGCTTTGATGCCGCCATCTTGCAGGGTAAAAGATGAAACAAGAAAATCTTCTAGTCAATAAGAAGGAATCTATCAATGCTTATGGGTATACCTTGTGTATGTTTAATGTCTTCATATATATGTGTATGCTTCATGTGTGGTTCTACTTTGGGTTGATCTAGAATAAGAGAATAACTAGAGTGAATCCAATGATATGAATTTATTGATGCCTCGTGCTTTACGTGTGTGTCATGTATTTATTGCTTCACCCTTGACATATATACTTCATGCCTTACATGCATACATGCCTTATTAACGATCCATGCCTTGAGTGTATTATTGTGGATGGTTCCCATATTTTTCCATATATGATTCATACGTGTTTTTCACGTTTTGTATGCCCTATGACTTAAGTGAGTTTATATGCGCTATATGCATTCGCATATATACTTCCTGACTTAAAGTGTTTTCATGTGTGAGCTTCATGCTACTTAACTTAAGCAAATTCAAGTGTATACTCCATACTTTATGTACTACATGTATTTCACGTGTATGTTGCAAGCCTTGAGTGTATTTACCAGAGTTCCATGACTTGTGGCGAGTCACGCGAGTCAGCGGGCCGGGTGACCCTTGCCGGGTCACAGTGACCCTGACCCGAGCTCGAACGGGTCAGGGGGCGTGACTTGCTTGACTCGCCGCGAGTCAGTGAGTCACTCCCTGACTCGCCGAGTCCGAGGTTCGTGACTCGGCTGGGCAATGCATTTTGAGCGGTCATTTGTCATGTTTGGATAAGAATTGAATTTTCTAGGCTGGTCTCCCTACTCCAGGAAGTTTGTACATCTTGCCTTGGCACATGGGAGTTATAACAGGTCTGAAATCTGCTATTTGGTGGCTTATTGACATCAATCTTGGGTGCCTTATACTGCTGGTTAAGGTTCTATCATTGCTGGAGCAGATTTATATGAGTTTGGAGACTTGGAGGACCTTCATACCAATTGCCCTTAGCATTTGAATGCCTAGCAATGTTGTTTGAAACATTTCTGAGCAATCCTTTCATGTATTTGAAGACTATTCCAGGTCTGATTATGTTTTAAATCTGATTTATAATGCTACGTAAGAGTGTGATAAAATCATGGATTTTATATACATTGGACAACATTTATAACTTTATGTATCTATGTTTACTAATTCCTTCAGCTACAATTTACATTTCTACGCATGTGATGGATGTATGTTTATGTATGTGATCAAATTAGCTTCTATTTGATGATGTTATAGTGTCTTTAAGCTTAATTCAATAATGGGTGTATGAAACAAGTTTTAAATCGTTAAAAATCTCTAAAGTTCAAGGGTTTTCTTATTTTGCCGAGTCGTTGCCGAGTCCGAGCCGAGTCAGCCTCGCCGAGTCAGAGCCGAGTACAAGTCTGGGAACTTTGGTATTTACTTATATTACACATATGCTTCACACCTTGTGTTTATTCATGTGCATACTCCATGTTTTACATAGACGCTTCTTGCCTCATATGCTTTGGATTTACACCTAGTGTGTATTCATATGTATGACTCATGTCTCATGTGTTCATGTGTATGCTCGATGTATTCGGTTTGTGCATAGAGTGTTTACTCTATATGTTTTCATATACATGCTTTGCACCTCCATGTGACGTGTACACTTCAAGTTTTACATGTATTTGTGAATATTGCTACATACATTACTTATGTCTATGCTTCAAGACTTCCATGTATACTTCAAGCCTTGCATGTATTTACATAACTTTGTGTGTATTACTTCATACCCTCCCTGTCTTACATACTTTTAATGCCTCATGCTTCATTCATTGCATGCATTCATGTGTATTAAATGTATTCAAGCTTCATGCCTCATTACCTTACATGTATTGTGTGCATACTTCATGTATGCTTCGTGTCTTTATGTATACCTTGTGTTTTATAAGGAGATGACTCAGTTGAGAAAATTGTCAATTGCTTGAGGACAAGCAATTTCGGGAAGGGCGGACTGTCATGTTTCCCCCCTTGATCATTATTTATATTTTAAATGAAATAATTACTATTATTAATTAATATATTTAAGGTCTTAATAAATCCTATGGAATTTTATAGTTAAAGTCTTAATAAATCCTCATCTGATTAATGCCTTAGAAACACATAAAGGAATGCAATTAACATTCATGAGGAGCCACGAACAAAGAAAGGATATGTCTATTCAGAGTGAAGTAATGCCACTGATCTACTTTATGAAATATTTAATTAATCCATACTCAAATCAGAAATGGGGGGGATTGGGTCTAGTCTTTTATTTGTATCCTAACGGATCTGCTCTCTTGAGCGATCATTGCCTTTGGCAGTCCAGTTGGAAGGATATCTGAGAATAGGAGATAAGGGATATACGGCAGGGAATAGGAGAGAGTATCAGATCAGATATGAACTATTATTAAGTTACAGGCAGTAACATCCTTGTTCTCAGTGGTATGCATAGGGGATATGCTTAATACGTATGCCTAATAAATGAAGCCTAGTAATGTCTGAATGCAGATTAATATAGACTGCAATACATATGAGTCATGTTTAATTTTATATATAATGTCAGACCAGATCTGATGCATGTCAGATCTGTCTGCCTTTACAGTCACAAATATACTAATAACTAATATTTTAAGTCAGTAGTGGTATTAATGATTTATACAAGAGGTAATTACTAAATACATTAATAATTGATAATATAATTTTAATTTATTTATGTATATATATGTATATAGAGGATAATTACATTAATATATACACGAGAATAAATTAGTAATTCATTATGAAGATTAAAGGTACACAGTACTTAACCAGATTTACAATGATATAAATACATCAAAAATAAATAAATGAATTCATCACAGAACATGACCACCAATTAATTTAATACATCAAATAAGAGTTAATCAATTATACAAATTAGAGGTTCATAAATGAACAATTGATAAACAAAATGTTCTAAACTATCCTAAACGATAATCAGTTCTATATTTCTTGTTTCCCCAAGGGAGATGGGTGCTGCTAGGGAAGGGCAAAATAAAACCACTTCAATAGGAAGCCCCAAGGGTGAAAGGACTCCTCCTGAATTCTGGGCTGCAGGCCCCAAAGGTGAATAAACTGAGTCCCGGTAATCTGGGTTACATTAGAAGGTGGTGTCAAGCACCCCAGGCAGCCAAGCCCTCTTCTGGGAATAGGGTCAGATTGGTTTGGGTTTAGGCATGGTTTTTAATGGCATCATAAGTTATATTACAAAGAATTAGTTAGTTATGCTCAATGAATAGTCATATAAGGTAGTAACATAGATGTGGCTCTTGGGAATTGATTGTATATATAGGGGACATTACAGACCATTTGGGTATGAGCAAAAAGGAACTCAAGAAAACAGAAAAGCATTCAAGGTGAGTACAAAGCATCTCCTAGGAAAGGGCATAAATCCAAAGAAACTTGCAACCCAAAGTGTAATTTGTGTCAGAGGAAGAAGACAAGGGATGTGAAGAAGCTTCCGTAGGGTGTTACTTTTGCCATAGGGAAAGGGCACATCATTGTACAATAATGGCAAGTACACCCTTGTAAAATCTGTGGTTTGAGAAATCATAGTGAGGCCATGTACTATGTATATGAGGATGAATTCCAACAAGAAACAGCCAAAGAACACCAAGAAGGACAGTAAGATGACTAAGAAGCAGTGATCAAATGGTCATTGGAAAAGGAAGGACAGTTCGTTCAACAGGAGAAAGAAGGAGATGGAAAAATGATTATGCAAAGGTTACATACTCAAAAGGAGCAACACAAAGAATAGTGGCTTCTCGAGGCTAAGAGATTGCACTTGGATGGATGTAAGGATGAGGAGTTAAAAAAATGTCTTAAAATGTTGTGCAGGTGGTTTTCCTTCTAGTTACCATGATGTATTGGCTGGACAGATGTAAGGATGAGGAGTTCAGAAACCAGTGAAGCATGGTTCACATCAGCAAGGACATATTAAAGCCAACTTTTGGTTGATGCTTGCTTTATGGTGCAAGGCAAAATGGCAACTCCATAAGATGAAGGATTCTCCTCTTTACCAATAATGTTCAGGTTTTTGAGTATCAAAAGCTCCCTATTTATGAAGGCATGATCCAAAACTCAGTTTGGTCATTCATATTTGGAAGGTCCCAAAGTCGAGCAATTACTGAGTGGGCAGGGTTAGT
The DNA here is from genome assembly GCF_030272615.1 of Cryptomeria japonica. Taxonomy (NCBI): domain Eukaryota; kingdom Viridiplantae; phylum Streptophyta; class Pinopsida; order Cupressales; family Cupressaceae; genus Cryptomeria; species Cryptomeria japonica. The sequence goes on along the minus strand of NC_081412.1, from coordinate 350,153,645 downwards.
ACTGCTAGAGTCAATAATACTAGTGCCATAATTGTCTTGATATTATAGGTGTGACTTGTGAAAGTTTTAATGTTTATGAAGCTGTTGCAAATGTTCTATAACATGTTGCAGGTGTTCGGAAAGGTGCTGTAAGTGTCTTGAAAGTTGTAGGTGTTCAATAGGCTAGTCCAAGATCAATAACAAGGTCGTGAGTGCTTGGTGGTTTTTCAAGTGACGGGGGGATAGTGTCACCATCGATTAGAGAACTTTATTGTACTAGTCAATTATTTGGGGCAATAATATTGCTTGAAGAAATGTTGAAAGTTAGCTGATTGGCTAGGAAGGTATTATCAAGTGTCATAAACTTGGCAAGAGGGCCATGATGATGTTATAGGATGATCTAAACATCATCATGATATTGAAGACTGTGCTCAAGTCTATGTGGAACTAGATATGCATCATGGCAGAACAGAATGACGTGACAAAAGAGAAAAGTTGGATGGCATTAGGGAAGTTGAAGGAATGGAAGTGTTTGTCCCATCTAGTTGCAGTTACCCATGCACGTCAATTGACATGGGCTTTTATCATCAGGTAAGCAGTTGTCCATCTCTCAAAGAAGGCAGCAATATTTCATTTGGCTAGAGGGCTATTTGTTTTCATGAGTGGATAGAAATGAGGAAAAGGTAGCAACAAGTATGAGAGGTAGAGACAGTGAGAGACAAAGGGTGTAAATCCAAACAGAGAGGTAGTGGATATAGAAGAATCTCTCTCCAATGGACAATATTAGAGAATGCCGTTGTAATGTGACCGCTGCAAATTGTTGTAGTAAAGCAGGCATTGGCAGATATACATGGCTCTAAGATTTCAGTTGACAAAGGTAGATCTTTGCAAACTCATTAGGCAATATTAAAAAATCTATAAACCACAGAATTAGTGGCATGAGAAGCCTAGCCCATTCATCCTAGAGTCTTCTACCCCTTAAAAGGTTTCTCTAGTGTTAATCTGCTACACCCTTAATCCTATAGTGTACATAGGTTTATAAGTAGTCAACTTGTGACTACCTTAATTCTTAATTAAATTATATGATGATTTATGGTGTCTTAAATAGGTAGTTAAGTCAGCCTGGATGGCATCCGAGAAATAAGCGTGGTAAATATAGGAGCAAGTGATTAGTTTATGATCATCATATTGTGAGTTGTCTTTCTTGGAGACTTTTGGAGATTTGTCCTCTCAAAGTGGCTTACAATTCTCAAGTATTATCAAGTATTTGTAACATATTTTCTATTGTGCAAGTTATTTCATTTCAAGTGGTATCAGAGCCTAGGTAGCATCCAAGGCCCAATATGGTATATATAGGAACTAATGGCTAATTTATGATCATCATATTGTGAATCGTGTTCTTCTTGAAAATTTTTGAAGGTTTGCCCCCTTGAATTGGCTTATTATTTTCAAGTATTTGCAGCATATTTCATATTATTTTCTTCTCTTTGTGCAAGTTATTTCATTACATAATCTGTGTTGCCATTGCATATGATTTTGCATGATTTTTTTGTCTTTACGCATTATTTTCAGTAGTACTTTTTACTTTTTCCAGTTTTTCCTTAAGCTAAACATGCATGTGCTATTGTAATTCATTTTGAGGCAGTTGTTTGGGTGCTTCTCACATTGAATTTATATTGCTGATGTGCTGAAGAGTAGTAGAGCTGCCCCAGTTAATGGATCACCTATTTGAAAGGGTCCAAAGATTGTGAAGACGCTCCAATCAAAGGAATCAATATTGTGAAGGTTGGCATCGACAAAGATAACCATCAAATCACACGTTGAGGACTGGATTCAATAGATTTGCACTTCTTACATGCTTTGTAAGATCCTTTAAACCAGTTTGTTTGAATGAAAATTACATTCTTCATCATTATCATCATCATCATCTAGGTTACCAGGTTCGGGCCTTGGAGCCCAGATGCGGATCCGGGTTCGCATCCGGTTCGCCCAAATTCATAAGCTAAAGTTTTATGTAATAATGATTTTTTTTTTTTATAAATTCAATTAAAAATTTCATTGATTATTATATATATTTATATAATATATATATATATATATATATAGACACACACACACATTGTTTCTGTAGTAAGGAACCCAAATCCCTTTTCAAAATTTTGTCAAAACCAGCGAACTGAGTTCTCGAATCTGAACCAGTGCCCAAATCCAAACTGGCAACTTAGATCAACATATTTTGTTATACAATGTTTTTTTTTATTGGTTGAAAACATCTTTGAAGGCTAGGGAAGAAAAAGAAGACCATTTAAGCAATTAGATGATTGGAAGAGGATTAGAAAGAAGTATTTCTATTTACAAGCTAAACAGGTGTATTTTGGGGTACAATATAATGAAGGAGCAATTAACTTCAACTTCAAGTAAGGTTAAGGCTAGATGAACAAGGTTTAGAGATTGATGTTTACTTAATTTGTCAGCATGTGGTTGCCAAGTTTGGATGAGGACTCAGCCATCTTCTTTGTTACTGTTATTGGCGTAAATTTCAATCTGTAAGGCTTCTTACTTATGATGATAATGATAAATGTGCTGTTTTGTATCAGATAGCAGTTTAGCAAAAGTAGAGATCTTAACACATTCACAAACAACATAAGAAAAATGTTCTTCCAGATCAGTACGAGCCAAATAGCCAGTTTAGCTAATACCTGAGCTACCAAAATATATTACGAAGACTGTATTATGGCACACCCTATTTAATACAACGGGTATTCTAATCAAATTTTGTGTATGTCATTTACAAAAAAGTTGCTTGTTAATGTCAAATCAATTAATGTGCTCATGTTTTAGCCTGAAACTTATCTCCATTTATGGTTTCTTGGTTGTCCTAGTCATTGACAAGTTGATGTTATCAATTTCCAGGTCTCAAGTTCACAGTTATATATGTTTTAGAAAAATAACAGTAATTCCATTTCAGCTTTCCTGAGATAAATAGAGACCAAATTGGTCCAGAATTCATTAAACAAAATTTAAATTACGATCAAGACGCAAGATATGACTGTAATGAATTGAAAAGCATTTAAGAAACAGAAATTTAAAGCTACTGATGGACATACTTTAAAAAGAATGCACAATCAAGCAATCATGATTCATACCTTTTGAACAACACCAACAGCTGCTTGTAATGGAGTGAGGTAATCATATGGAAGCTGAAGAGATCAACTATACAAAGTTACAAACTAACTAGTTATGGGAAAAACAACGAGACCTTCAAGTGATCTAGGAATTTGGTATAAGAAACAAATCTTTTATGCACTTGTAAATTGTCAAAAAGCAATTTTAAATCAGTATCAGAATCTAAAATACTAAAATAAGGATGATAAATAAAAATTTACCTACCTTCCCTGTGAGAAGCTCCCATAGAACAATTGCAAAACTGAAAACATCAACCTTTCGGTCATATGGTTTATGCTCTATAACCTTCATAAAGTCAAAGTGTAAAAAACTTAGTTTAAACTTCTGTAATTACATAGACTGCATTTTAATTATCATCTACAATTTGTTCTACAACCTCAATGGATAAAAAAATAAACAAGCAATAATGTATAGAACATACCACAAAAATGAAAAATACTACAAACCACATGTATAATTGCTCCTATGGATATGGGTGATAAACCATAAAAGTAAAACACTACACAAAAGTAACAGTGCTAGGGGAATGTGGGGACAAGGTTTCAGGGAAGACAGCATTTTCCCCAAATTTTGGGGACAGCGGAGGGATTGCTGCTAAAATTTAAAATAATATAAATAAACTAAAAGCAGTTAAAAATTCAAAAAATAAATAAAATGTGTCGCATTTGCAATGCCAATCCTCCCCCTCTTGAGCTTTTAGGGGTTTTCAACTATTTTTTCATTGATAAAGTTACCTTTTCTATTTTTATGCACCAAATGGAGCAGGCTGTCTAGTCATAAGAGGGGACATCCCCTCGAAGTCCCAAGATCTCCAGGACATCCAAAGCATTGGGGATGTCACCCAGACCCCAGAAATGAATCCCTATGGAACCCCGAAAAATAATGAGACATGCAAATATAACTACTCAAAAGTGAAAACTAAAATGTTGGAACAAAACACATTACAAGAAATCCTGCAGCACAAACCCTTGAACAAATACTTGGTTATAAACATCATTCAAATAGGAATTGACTCTTAAAATAGCTTGAATCTTAATCCATAGATTCATTCCTTGCATCATCCTTCACAATTTAATTGCAGCCAAACACTGAGATTAGAAATTTAGTCAGACAAAAAAATGAGCTTTAAACTAAGTATCAGATCTTCATCCTCCTTTTTGTTAAATTTAGAACCAGAAAGAACAAACTCAGAAAATTGAAAACAAGAATACACAAGAACACAAAAGTTATCCTGGGAAAACCCTCCACCTGAGGATGAAAAACCCAGCCACACCAAAGAATAAACTTTATTGAATGAGAAAATCTGATATGCAGCTCTTACACTTAATCAACAGTGATTGACATCACTTGAACTAGAACAGCATAAGCCAAAACTTCTGATAAATGACTTCTACAAAATACAATGATTGCACATCAATCATATGCACAATAATCAGACTGAGAAAACTGAAACTGCTGAAGATATCATGATTTAGACTTAATCACACTTAGACCTCGAAAGAAGGAAGTGTCCTGCTTAATTCTGTTGCAACCCCCAAAGCATAAGAAACACAGAAGCAATGAATAAAATCTGAGTGCACAACCGGAAAAGAATCAACCACACAACTCTGAGGCAAAACAAAATATATTTAAGAGAAGAGAAAACGAATTGAAATGACTCTTTGTAGTGGAAAGACGAAGAGACATCTGCTCAAAAAGAATCAACATTTCACCCGACATAACTCACGGTGTGGGAAGATGAAAAGACAAGCACGGAAGGAAAGATGACAGTTATAACACCGACAGCAATCCAGGTAGAAGACATGGCAGCCAGCTCATGCAAGATTCTCACGAAGATATAAGTTACACACACATAAGCGGAGCAGTTATCTTATAGACAGATAACCTTTCAACATACAACCGCTGGAGGAAATAAACCGCGAAGAACGATGACAGAGAAGCTTGCAACTGACGAATGCAAAATCGAAGATGATATTGCTGTTCGAATGAGAAACCATCAATGCATGAAGATGAGCTCTCTCGAAGCTATAAACTTCAACACTTTTCAACAACATTATATAACTGATGTAGAAAATTAAGAACATAGAAGCTTGGTTTTTCGTACAATGCAAATGAAAAACTCATTGCAAGAACGAACAAACAATATATGGTTAAGGTTCTACCAGTGCACCATGTCAATTATCTTGAAATGATCCTCCAGAAATGGCATTAATTGAATCTATGATTACAAACAAATTATTACGATCAAATAGATTAATCAAATAAATTTCACAAAACGCGGCATGATCTATTGACACAATGAAAGCAAGCAATCAAAGAAGTATATGCAATCTCTCAGAACAGCGAGGAACATATAGACATGCTATAAAATATTCTGTTGGGTCTTTTAGGTTGAAACACCTCCTTTCTTAGAGGGTTTTATGGGTGAGTGTTAGAGCGTAGGAAGGAACAACGAAGGAAAAAATTAAATTAGAGACTTCACCTCAGGAGCCATCCACCTATATGTTCCGGTTTCAGCAGTCATAACTCCACTCTGAGATTGCACCCGAGCAACTCCAAAATCAGCTATTTTAACAACCTGGGTGCATGAAGCCAAGAAGCAAATTTGCATTAGATAGTTGATTACATCACCAGAAATTTTTAGTACAGCAATATATAGAGATTATGCTTCTCTTTCATTTACTATTTCCACGACACTAACAATCCCAAATGGATGATCTATTAATAGGATGAGCACAAGTTCTGAGTAATGGAAATCACATGCATTCAGTCACGAAGCCTTATGGCAATAAGTTTCCACAAAAATGAAGCAATTTCAAATCTTTGCAGACAAAACATACCACAACCATGAGACACAATCTTAAGTAGCTCCCACAAAAATGCATCAAGGCAACACATTCAGCCTTATTTGGACAAAATCTGAGGTTCTATATTCATGGATGAAAACACGTAGTGAAATGTGGAATATACATAAACACTAAACAAACTGCACAACATACACATATTAAGTATATGGAAAAATCTCAAATGACGAAAGCATCATGAATTTGTAGTATTGATGCAAGAATATATACATTTGTACAAGAGAGAAAAAGTTATTATATTCAGCTTATCAGGTGAGGTGAATCCACATGCTCAAAATACAAGATAATAATAAGAATATGCAAGAAAAAACTCATTTTAGCTTTTTGATCCAGGAAACTACTAACAAGTAACAACTATACTCATGAGTATGCTCCAAAGTATGCCGAGTACTGGCGACTAACCCAATTATCATAATTTCTGAGCATTAACAGGTCATCCATAAGTTATTAAAATGTGGCAAGTACTAGCCCGAAGTTTCCACATGATTGTTATGCTCAGAATAGTTGTGAATCATACTAATGCGGTAGTAATCATTTTTGGAGATAGATGGTTGCCAACATGCCCCCAAAACCATCGGCCACTTCCAGTTGTTTCCCAATCACATCCCTATTACCCCTAGTACAAAATCAGTTCAATCATAATCAACTCTCTTACTTATTGCTCAACAGAAATACAAAACAAATAGTCATGTTAATTTAACTGACATATCTTTCCTCACAGCCTGAACTAGTTGAAAGAAACTAGAACATGCCTGGACAACATTTTGTTTCATGGAAACAGCGATATTACATAGACGTCGGCATCTTTACATTTTATGACACATTACTACAGTATGAGGTAGCCTACATCTAAACCAGAAGTTACCCTTCACCTAAGCTGTCATGTGCAGGGGGGTCCCATCCATCAAAGTCACCCTAGTGTCAAACCTGGCCCAAACACACCTCTGAGGGTTTGAATGCCTTGACAACATTTCACCAAATGATGCTTGGATAAAAATGAGATGTCCAGTACTACAGGCGTCACAAAATATCTTGTTCATTATAAAAAGACCAGAGCACAGCCACTGGGAGTTCTACATAATGCTGAGGTAAAGATCATGACAGCTAAGATTGTAGGAAGTTTTGACATTATTGAGATTATATTAGAGGATAATTACCCTGCATTATTGACCTTGGTGCTACATGAACAATGTAGATACAAGATTCAACAAAAGGTACATGAGTTTTGAAAATAGGAATATCAAGTAGTTATTCCCTCGGATACAAAACAAGGACCAGCATTTATCAAAACTGTGGAGGTGGGTTAGGATATAAGTTGCCAGTTCTGGTTTGGGCTTGGGTTCAGTTTGAGGGTTTTGTTCGCAGGTTTCATCAAAAAAATAAAATTTGGAGGTTGGGTTCGCTTTAGGTTCATCCAAACAAAGACATATATATATATAAAGAAGTAATCAAGTTCAAATACACCACTATACTAATAATCAAATAACATAGAAAAATACATCACCATATTAATAGTTAAACCTCAAATGTCATATATATTAAACTAAGATACCGGATTCTTCTATTTTAGCCTTCGTACAGGTACTGTTCGGGTATGGGTACGGCTTGGGTATGGCCCTTAGTACTTCCTAGGTTAGCTGTGAAGGACCCATAGAGAACCCAGGCACCCAGGAAGTACCAAGGGTCGTACCCAAGCATAGTTTCATAAATTAAAACCTCAGTTTCACTCTCACAACTTTGTGACAGCATTTTTTATCAGAATATTCCAGCAAGCAAGCGATTAAATATCATTTAAGTTGCATTTGTGAGCTATACATATGAACACCGATTAAATATCATTTAAGTTGCATTTGTGAGCTATACATATGAACACAAGGTTAGTAAATTTATATCAGCAAAACTGATATTGAATTCAATTGATTTACATTATGCATATGTAGAAACTGTTTGCTTATGTTATTGTTTTGTGAAATCACTTTCCTTGTGTTGTTAATGATTTGGCATTTTGTCCAATGTTTGAAAAATTGAAATTGAACGAGCTTCTGCACTTGACACAGATAGTGGTAGTGGCAATCCAGTTGATTATAATTCAAATAAAATTGAACCAAATGTTGATATTGAACTTGATGCTTCTGATGAAGAACATGAATATTAAAATCGATTATAATTTGAATTTTCATTGTGTAATAACATTTTCAGACTTGATTATTTTTATTTTTGAAAATTATGAATGAGGTATCAAAATATTCTATTTATTGACATTTATGGGCAATTATGGAGTTATGACTATCACCGTTCTTATGGTTATACACTAATACAGTTTATATTTTATAATTTTGGTGTTTGAACATATATATATATATGGACATACCCATACCCAAAGGAAAAAATAACTGTCGTACCTGTGAATCCATACCCGTATCGGTACCCATACCTGAATCGGTCACTTAGATATTAAAGTTTTAGTTCAAATAACATAGAAAAATACATCATCATATTAATGTTTTAGTGCAAAAATAATAATGTCAAGTGTCAACAATCAGCTATCACTGATCAAATATCATATGAGTCATCAAAAATATCATTATCCTCCATATGTTGTGTTAAATTAGAACCACAAATAGTGCCACTAACAATGGCACTACAATTGGCAGCAGTGCTAGCATTCTCAATCTTATGATCACCAGGTAGCTCATAATGATCATCAACTGCAAGTGCAGCAAGGCAGGAAACTGAGTCATCCAACTCAGCATGCTTTGGATCAATATCCCTTTGCTTTCTATCTCCTTGTTTGTAGGAATTTTCTTTGTGTGTGAGGATCCACAAGTTTGAATGCACAAAGACCAAGTCCTCTGCCTTTTTGTAGTGTAGTCTATTGCGCATTATTGAGTGGATGAAGGAGTGTGTGCTCCAATTCCTCTTGGATGAAGATGAACTAGCAACCTATCAAGATTTTGAAATTAGAGAATTAAGAGTGAATAAAATTAAAATATAAATTATTTAAATAGTAAACTAAAAAACAAGATAGAAGATTTTTTTTAATAAAACTAAAAACTTACTTATAATAAAATTTAGATGGCAAGAGGTTGTAGGTGTTGGTACGATTCTCCATGGAAGTACCACCAACTATGAGCATCAACCCTACGCTTGTCCCAAAGAGCTTCAAGACCACAATCATTTGTGCTTGCAAACTCATGAATTCAGCCCTCACTACAGGCCATATGTCACAATGAAAGAGTCTAAGAAGGGCTGCCTTGTACCCTTGAGCAACTTCGGGATCTCTATATGGGGCAACTCTTGTGCCAGCAAGAAGTTGTTGACTATGATACTTGGGACTCAATGAAATTGGAAGGAGATGCAATGAAGTGGTCATTTTGTTCCATCTCTCCACCATGATTTGTTGTAATTCTTTGAAGAATGTTTCTTCGAGATCTTGCTCGTTCATTTATAATGACTTTCATCTTCTCAATCATTGAGTTGATGCCATAATATACCTCACCCAAACAAGGCCTATCCATGTCAATATAACAAATCATGCTCAATATAGGCTCAGTGAAATTCAAGAGGTACTCAACATGATCCCACCAAGAGTCATCTAGTATCATTCTCCTGACGTTTGTTGCCCTTGTAGTGCTAGGCTGCCTCCATATGCTCCAATTAGGACTAATTACCATGCTAGATAGTGCCTCATGAACCTTCGCAAGTTGTCTCAACACAAGCGTGTTGGAGGTAAAACAGGTCTCAACAACCTATTTCAAATTCAAAATAATAAAAAATTAAACCTAAAATAAATTAGAATTTTTACCAAAGTAAAATATTTTTCATTAGCTTCCCTTCAACAGCTTTAATCTCGAGAATTGCCTAAATGTGCCTTGTGACATATGGTGATTGTTGATGAATTTGGATTTCTTCGACATCAATATACACTTGTTTGATCCATTCAACTTTGTTGCCGATTTTTTGAAGCATTAGGTCAAGTGAGTGGACAGCACAAGGTGTCCAAAAAATGTGTGAAAAAAGTCTCCTCAACCAATAACCCAATAGCCCTAGAGTTTTTGGCATTGTCTATTACAGCTTGAACAATATTTTGAGGGACAACTTCCTCAATGGCTTGGCAAAGAATATTAGCAATAAATGGACAGTCCTTCACCTTTCCTTCACAACACACTACTCTAAAAAACATTGCCCCTTTAGGGGGCACTGCAATAACGTGTTGCTTAACAGATTTATCACCTAACTCTATATTCTTACGCCCACAAAGGTGACAAATGTAACCATAGTTGAACTAGTCTCAAACAACCATCTACTGACTGGTTCTCTGCTTATTTTACAAGGTGGCAGTGTAATGTCCCCACTTTAGCAGTTGACCAAGTGTGTGTGCGTCAGCCTTGTTCTACATGGTCCCGAGGGCTAACAAAGGGTTTAAGGGGATCCTGGAGTGCTTTGGCCTAGTCATTTCCAGTTTGGGCCAAAACGAAGTTGATTTACTCAGTTTCAAGCATACTTACTATTTTTAGTAAGTCAGCAGGACATAGTGGAGGCCAATTTTGGTGTTTGGATTTGATACTCCTTGGTGAGAGCTTTCCGACGAGCTATCACTCGCATTATTCGGAGTCCGATTGCTAATACATTTTAATGCCTGAAGTTTTATTAAAGTAACATTTAATTGTAAAATATTAAAGTGTTACTCTAATATTTATTTTATGGGGATCTGTACCCAAGGGAGACATAAGTGAATATTTTAATATATGTTTTATATTGCTCATCTTTTATCCCACATTGGCCATGAGAGTTGAGTCGACCCTTGGAAAAAGAATAAAAGAAAGTATTTGTGGCTTCATTAAATATGTTGAATAGGAGAAGAAATTGATGCATGAGTTGCAGATCCGTTCTTGGCATCAGAGGACGTCTATCCTCTCTTGTGACATTCTAGACGTCATTCCCCTGGGGTTTGGCCTTTGGAATCCATTGCTACTAGCTTCATTATCAGGCAGTTTGGGCGCATTTCTAGCTACAGGCAGATTGGATGTCTTGCTCATAACTTCTTCACCATTTGTCCGATGCTTATGCCACTTTGAGGGGATGATATGTGAAGTCATTGGACTGACTGAAGATAAAATATTACTGTAGCAGCAGTGAACTGTAGCAACCGCGTACTGTAGCAGCCGCGTCACTGTAGCAGCTGCGTACTGTAGCAGCCGCGTCACTGTAGCAGCTGCGTACTGTAGCATCTTGTTAGCAGCAGCCTAATACTATGGCCCAGGCCATCACTCTTTGAAGTAAACAATATTCATGCCATTCTATTGCTGGAGTATTTAGTGAGTTGTTTCATTGCCAATAATGCACTTAATCTGAAAATCATTATAAATACAGTGTGCTGGTTATTTCAGTTGTGTGTTTATGCTTTCATTTTCATATTCATGTTACATGCATAGATCCTTGTTAAAAGAGCACAAAAAAAACAATACAACAAACCATTCCGGAGTCATAAAGGTTGTAACACAAAAACAGAGAAATTAGGGACTGCAAGCAAAGTGTTTGACAGAATTACTTTATAGCTGTGATTTCATTTAGAAGTGGATTTTGGGGTAACCATTACAGGCAGCTACCTTCATAAGATTTTCAACAAATAATGAACCATTCATAATTACTTTTAACTAGAAAGCAAACTCAGGAAATGATTTTAACCAGAAAGCTTCAAAAGGCATACATACAACATGAATCATACTCTTTTTTGAATTTTCCAACCCTTAAATAAACCAAAAATCACTACAAAAATATCATTCACAGATAATATTTTTGCAGTAACAGAGATACTTAATCATTCACTTTCCAATATAGATAACTCATCAATAAACCATCCAACACAAACAAAAGGAATTCATACACCACAACTCAAAGATCAAGGATATCTGAAATCACCAATGTCTTTCTATATTGAAATTAACTGAAAAACAGAAATATACTTAATAAAATAGAAGTTTTTGCTCTAATGAGAAAATCAAAGTTTGCCCAAAAGATCCTTAATTAAAAAGTAACGGTTTCTTGGAGACAACCATTATTTAAAACTGAGTCTTTTAAAAGGCATTAGAGCCAATATCAAGAAAAGCAATAAAAAATATAAAATCACAACCGCAGCTTTAGCTTCAAAATTTTGACCACCAATAACCTCCACCTCCTGTCGATCGCATGCCGCCCCTTGAGCTTCGATTCTCTGCCTATATTCCCAGTACCTGTTGATGACTGTGGTAATGCTTCTATCCCCTGGTGTGGTTGTGACCTGCAACCTTGTCTTCCACTTAGAAAGCGATTTGTCTGTATCAGCCAGGTTCCTGTGTATGCCATCAATTTTAGCTTCAAAGGCTACTGAGTAAGTTTGTAGATGCCTCAACCTCTTGAACACCATTGGGGAAATAGTTTGAGGATCTCTAATTTCTTTCTGTAAAGTCTCTTTAAACTGATCTAGCATTTGATTCAGCTCACAAACATTTTCCTTAAATCTATCCATTAGATGAACTTCCAAAGCATTAAAATTATCTTTAATCTTAACCAAGTCATCAAAGTAACGCCCCTGTGCTTTATTAATTCATCTATGTAATCATCATAAATTTTTACCTTCCAATCCAATGCCTCGAGCCAGGTAGGGTCAATTTCTTTAGGATGCTCCAATTTGACAGTCACCAGCGTAGCATGGCTCATTGAAAGGAGTTTTGCAACCTCTCTTGCAAGCACAAATATATTGCCATGTTCCTTCTGAACTTGTTGTAACTCAACTACCAATTCTTTCCTCATATTTAGCACAGTTACATACTATCTCCTAAACTTGGTGACATAAATGACACCACCCTGATACAATTCATCCATCCACTCGGTGACAGCCTTGGCATATCCGAGATCACTCTTAATTTTCTGCACAATATCGGGGGCGATTCCCTGCACATTTGAGCTTGAGGCCTACCCTCCGATAGGATTTATAATAGATGAAATGAAATCCTTCAATGATTGCACATGAGACTGTAACTCCAAATTTTCTTTCTTTTGCTCCTTTGATCTCTTAATTAGTGCATTTACTGAAAAATCAGCATGATAAACATCTCCTTCTAGGGTAGATGGTCCCATATCCACATGACTGATTTTGTAATCATTCTCTGTTATTTCACCTTCAGTCATATCCTTTATGGGGTCGGCAATTTCCAACAAGTGGTGGCCAGACACGGAATCAGAAATGATTCGAGAAATCCACTTTGCTTTCTTGGGCTTGCGAGAACTCTGCAGCAACAAGGCGACTGTATCAACTTCACTGGTGGCAGGCATGGTGGTTTGTCTCTTCTTGTCCACCTCTGTTTTCAGCCATGCGGGAGAGGTTGTTTCGAGTCTTGAGTCTCTATTAGCAGAACTCACAGGAGTATCTTGAACAAGAGAGGAAGGAATTTCCAATAAATCAAAAAGAGTTATCATTAATATCTGCTGGTAAATGCCCTTAGAATCAACAAGTGGTGTCTTCCCTTTCGATGACACAACCTCTTCATCTTGCTCACAAGCTGATTTGAGTCTGACTCCAATTTCCTTGGGTCTTTCCCCATCACCTCCAAATTGTGAGCTTTGGCTGGGCAGTTTAGTAGCAGGTTTGTCTGTTGACACCTGGACAAAAGTAGCCGAGACAACCACTTGATCTCTACGAGATGATGACTTCTGACCTTGTGAGGGATTTGTTGGCATTGTGTTGTCATTGATGTCAACCAATATAGGATGTTACCGGTATCACTGACATTGATGTCAACTAGTGAACAAGAGGTTGTTGGCATTAGAGTTTGATGTCAACTGGAATAGAAGATGGACCAGTATGGGAGAAGAGTTGATGTGTTGTCATTGATGACAACCAAGTGACCATCTTCATGAAGGAAGAACCGGTGTGTACCGGTATGCTAGAGGTGCAGTAAAGTGACCACTCACTAAAAGGGTTGTTGATATGGTGTTGCATACAACCGGAATAAAGAGACTACATAATGGGTTTTGATTGTGATGAAGAGGTGGAATGCTATTTGGATCACATCAACACCGGAGGTGATGCATGTGCAAGTCACCAGATTGCTAGTGTAAGGTTAACTAGCAAGACTCCCACTGGATGAAGAAGCTATCACAGGTTATGTAAATATGTTGACAGAGTAAGATGCTTCTGTGAGCAAGTTGACATATGAAAAGATACCGGAACATATGTCAAGCTGAAGATACATCTGTATAATGACAGCTATGATATGATTAGTGCAATGTCGGAAGCAAAAGGCAAGTGAGTGAATGAACAAACCAGATGACCAAGTGGAAGATGAGATTGCTTCTAGAGTCTGAGAGCAGTTAAGCCTCCAGAGAGTGTGATCAGAGACACACACCGGATAAGCTTGTGAAGACAAGATGTGTTACCAGGATGGTGAAGGAAGAGTTGAAGTGAAGGGTTTTGCCACTATGGCAAACCGGCTGTGGGATGAACTGGACAAATGATGCTATGTCTGCAACTGCACACAAAATAGAGTTGTGATCAGTCTTGGACTCTAAGGAAAGTGAAATGGAGATCCTGAGGAAAGAATACAAGATGTTCATGAATGTTGTTGTTGTGGAACAAAACCGGTTGGTCAATAGTCTTCAAGAATCAGAGTTAGCCCTTGCTAATCTGAAAGCACAAGTGGTTGATGCTAAGAATGTGAATGTGGAATTCAGATCGGATCTAGATACCAACAGGTGTAGGTGCAAAGTGCTAGAGCAAGAGGTGGAGACTAAAGAAAAGGAGTGTCATGCTCTTAAGGATGAAGTTGTAAAGCTTACTGTAGAACTTGAAAAGTGCCAAGATGAGCTCAAACTAAGAAAGAAGTATAATGGTGGCACTGAAGCCTTGGATAAGATGTTAAGCCAGCAGAAACATTCCAAAGACAATGGAGGATTAGGATGTGGTACCGGTGAATGCTCCACTAGCAAGGAGACTTCTCAAGAAGACATTCAGTTTGTCTCCTCAAATGGAAAAGGCAAAGGACAAACCTTCACAGTCTGATATGCTGCAAGAAGGGATCATACAGATCCTAAAGGAAAAGGGAAGCTAGGAGAAGAAAGCTTCACCGGCAGCAAGAGCAAGAGAAGGCAACCTAGAAGACCTTCCACCGGTAGAAGACAAAGAAATGTTGTAGCCCATCAGTCAAGTCAAGTATGGAAGAAGGGAGCTGATGTAAGAATTGCACAAAGTGGTCATCCAAGGAATCTTCCTCGGAGAAGCGGAAATGGAGATGCAAAACCCGTAAGATCTCCCCATGCATGGCAAAATATGTGTGTAAGTAACAAATCTTCATTCTCCGGTTATTGCTTTGCATGTAATGGCTATGGCCATAGAGCAGAAGAATGTAGAAAGGGATCTAGAAGAACTATCTAAGATCTCATTAAAAATCATGGATATGAGCATAATGCATCTAGGGGTAGAAGCATGCATATCCCCTCTCCCGGTTTTGCCAATGTTGTATGTTATAACTGCAATAGACCCGGCCATAGAAGTTATGATTGCAGGAGGAAGAACTTGCAGTCCTACGGCAACCGGTGGAACAGTCATGATCAGCATGGAAGCAGATATAGAAGATATAAGCAGCAAAGACCTGCATGGAACAAGATGAGTGGTGTTCCTACTCAAGCAAGGTATTCAAGGAGACCGGCAGATGGCTACAATGACATGATAAGAAGAGGAGGAGCAAACCGGTACAGTAGAAGGTTCCCAAATCATGAGATTGGCATGGACGCTATGTGCTACTACAGCACTACTTCCTGTCTTGGTGCTGAATCCGGAAGTATAAGGATCAATCAGCAGGAGAAGATGAAACCTGCTCCTCGGACTAAAAAGGGGAAGAAAGTGAGACCAAGCAGACATGGAGGAAGAAGCAGGAAAATAGGACCATGGACCGGCACTGTGCACTCAATGCACAAGTGATATCTCCTATGGCTTAAAGGAGTTGCAGGACTCAAGGTGAGCTACATATTGACTAGTTCATTCACCCCTCAGTTGAAAGTGGACAAGGAGATGAACAAGCTGCTACCCGTAAGAGGAAGAAAATGAGATGGCAGTGTGTGTGTAGTTACCGCCTTGACTACACATGGAAGATGGTTTGCTGCTACAGGTGAAATGAATTGTAGTAGAGGTAATTGGAACAGGGAGATAAAGGTAAAGAGGAAAGTGTCCCGGGGTAGAGATAAGAGACCAGTATGTGCAGCATGTTACTGACACGAATGTTGATCAGTATTGCAGGTTATGTAAGTCAATGAGTTGAGGGATCATTGCAGTAACTTTGGTAGCTTGCATGGATGAGGTTATGTCTCGGGTGATATTGGAAAGGACCTGAATGACATATGTTGGTCTGGTAGCTGATCTTATGTGCATACATCTTTATGCGTCAACCGGTTGGATATGTGACCTGCAGTTGGCATTGTGGTCATGATGGTGGATGTCACAGGTATAGATGTGAGTCCCGGTTTAGGACCAAACAGAATAAGATGAAGATCAGAGGTCTGTGTTTCAGGGGGAGTTCAGGGCCATATCTTCTGATTAATATCAGACATGCTAAGCTCAGTAGCTATTCCGGCAATTGTTTGACAACACAAGTGTGTTTGTGACTTTTGTATGTCTGTATTCAATTTGTCCATCTATCAAAGTCACCATCTGTTGTCCCGATGAAGAAAAGAATAGGAAGAAGATGTGCCTATCACCGGGTGAAAGGGAGAATAATTTGGTTAACCGGTAGATCTACCTGCACAGAAGAGATATGTGATTTTAATAGTACAATCACATTTAATTCCTACCAATTTTAGCATCAAAATTTGGTAATGTCTAATGGTCAAAGTAGGAGAAATAGGCTGCAGTCCTGCTGGACGTCTTGTGTCAGGGCAATCCCCATAGAGAAAAAACATACCATTGGTTGTTGCATTATTAAGAACAATCATTTTTATCAACAATCGGTATCAGACTGGTGTGCGCAGCTAAGGTATGGTGGTGTCTAAGTCTTCCATCTGATGTGTTGTTGATTGAGATGGTGTACAGAACAGGGGGAGAAAGAGACTGCAGAGATAATAATGCAGAGCATCAATTGGTATCAATTGGTAGCTGACCTAGGTTCCCTGTGTGTTTCCCAAAAGGAGAGAGTGCCTGCAGTGTCCCGGATGGGATGACCCTTTGCCATTGTTGTCAAAGGGGGAGAAAGATACTATAGTACACCGGATACTACATGTGTTGACATCAATGCCAAAGGGGGAGATTGTTGGCATTGTGTTGTCATTGATGTCAACCGGTATAGGATGTTACCGGTATCATTGACATTGATGACAACTAGTGAACAAGAGGCTGTTGGCATTAGAGTTTGATGTCAACCGGAATAGAAGATGGACCAGTATGGGAGAAGAGTTGATGTGTTGTCATTGGTGACAACCAGGTGACCATCTTCATGCGGAAGGAAGAACCAATGTGTACTGGTATGCTAGAGGTGCAGTAAAGTGATCACTCACTAAAAGGGTTATTGATATGGTGTTGCATACAACCAGAATAAAGAGACTACATGATGGGTATTGATTGTGATGAAGAGGTGGAATGCTATTTGGATCACAACAACACCGGAGGTGATGTATGTGCAGGTCACCAGATTGCTAGTGTAAGGTTAACTAGCAGGACACCCACCGGATGAAGAAGCTATCACAGGTTATGTAAATATGTTGACAGAGTAAGATGCTTCTGTGAGCAAGTTGACATATGAAAAGACACCGGGACATATGTCAAGCTGAAGATACATCTGCATAATGACAGCTATGATATGATTAGGGCAATGCCGGAAGCAGAAGGCAAGTGAGTGAATGAACAGACCAGATGACCAAGCGGAAGATGAGATTGCTTCCAGAGTCTGAGAACAGTTAAGCCTCTAGAGAGTGTGATCAGAGATACACACCGGATAAGCTTGTAAAGACAAGATGTGTTACCACGATGGTGAAGGAAGAGTTGAAGTGAAGGGTTTTGCCACATTGGCAAACCGGCTGTGAGATGAAGTGGACAAATGATGCTATGTCTGGAGCTGCACACAAAATAGAGTTACCGGAATGAAGGTGTGTTGTGTTGCCACCAGTGCAGATCTAATGGAGGATGATGAAATTGTGTCATCTAGGTAGTTACTGGTAAACAAGGATACCGGTATGTAGTTGAGTGAGCTGAATGCAAAGAGGTGAAAGACCTTCATCAGATGAAGTTACACATGTTGGTATGAAGGTTTACCGGCAAAGGTTGTGCCAGTATAAGCAAACTGGTAAGGATTGGTTCCAGTAAGGGTTTGCTGGATGTGCAAGCATGCACCGACTCTATGTCAGTGAGATTGGTTGCATGAGAATGTGATGCCACGGGGAGCTGAGGTGGCGAATATGCAGAGGTCGGTGGTGTCTGGAGTCAAAGAGGTAGTTGTGATTGGTCGACATTAAATGTTGATTGCAACAATCACAGAGGAGTTGCAGAGTGTGCGGCTCGATGAAAGATGAATGACAGAGGAAGATCAGAGATCTGTTGGCGCCATGATCAATGCTTGATATCCGACTGTAGATTGACCTCTAGAAGGAAACAGCTGAATCATAAATGTGTTGACTGATTTTGAGGCTGAAGAACAGGGTTAGATTTGCTATTTTTAGCAAATATGCATTGGATGATGAAAAACGCGCACAGATGCATTCTTCCAATGCAAGTGATCGATCCAAGGAAGATTGGATCGGATCTGATGAAGATCTGTTTGGTGGAAGAAACCCTAACCGACTAAAATTTGAATTGGTTTTTGGCGGGAAAACTTGTTTATAGATACGGAAGCCAAAATCAGTGAAGTGTGCTGGTGGAATGTGTTGGGTCTCAAATCAACAGATTGGATAGGTTCTAAGGAAATGCCAACTCCTATGATCAAACCCTCCAATTGACTTGGCCAACTTATAGAGTGAACCTATTTGGTTACTAACTCTCTCTCTTTAGGCTCTGCAGGACCTAGGCGGGTATACCTACTCACTAGTTGTTCCTTCAACTAATGCTTTTATAGCAGATTTAGTTTCTTAATTTGATATCTCCCAGTTGCAGAATGGCATAGGTTCCTAGAATGGAGATATAGCATCTGAGTCCAAGATTGTTTTTGTAAAAGCTATTCGATCTATGTTTCCTAATTACTTCTATTGCTTCAAAATAATATATGATGAATATGGTGATAAGTGTAATCTGAGTTTGACCAGTGCCTTTCTTGCTGTTTGGGCTACAGAGTCATTATACTTTCTTCAGGACTTATTATGCGAGCCTGTGAGACAGTTTTTAATCCACCCTTTTATAGACCTGTCGGTTATTATTTCTTTTGAGATCAATTTGAATGCTTATGTCATATGCTGATTGAATGAATTTAACCCTACCTTTAAGGGACCAATCAATGAAGTACTGCAAGGAACAATTACAATTCGCAAGCAAAACTTTTGTTTCAACCTTATAACGTGAAGCACAAATTTGATTTCAAGAATATGAATAACCTTATCACTTTAGATAATATCACAGACGATTGCCAAAACAAAGTGAAATAATCCACAGCACATACGCAAAGAAAAACAACAGTTCATAGCATGTATTCCATCGAAGTTTGTAAAACTTACAGGCTATCATACATCGCCATCTTCTTATTGTGTATTTTTTCCTTATCCCCTATTTACAAAAACCATTCTCATATATATATGGGAACAAAAGCTATTCATGAAAAGACACGTCTTTTCAAAATGCTAATCATTAGTTTTAAACGTTTCTAACAAACTTAAGCAAAAAGAGATTAAGAATTCCTAAATGATGAATATAATCATCATCTTTAAAGGTTTTGATTTTAGCATTCTGTTTCTTCAATTCTTCTCCTTGCGACAGATATTTGAATATCATCTGGTAGACGGTAGGGGCCATGTCTTTACTTCGATCCATTTCTGACAAAGCCCAATCTTTGATGCTGATAAGCTCATTCCGCAAGTCCTCCAGGGATATTACATCTCCTTCTGTATAGACCGAGGGCATTCCAATAGGTCTCCCATCATCCAATTCCTTAAGATCTCTCCTTAGCGCATCTTCGAGTTTAACATGATTCTCCATGTACGCTATCCCTTCAGTCTTCTCCTCTAGCGTCATTGTATCGACACTATTCAGGACTTCATGTAGTCGTGCTTTTAATCTCTCATGCTCTGTTAATGCCTTATAGTTCCAATATATACCTTCCAATATGGTTCGACATGCGAAAACATGGTGTTAAACCGATGTCCGATGATATCATTGACCAGTTTATCCATCTTTTGTTGGATACTATTTGCATGTTTGGTGGCTTTATCTGCTTGATACTTCCAGTACAGAGCATCGGAAACATCATCCAAGCTACGCCCTGTGGGGTACGAGGTGTATTCGCTTATGGGAGTCCCTGTCTCAAGTTGCAATATTTTTGCTTGCAACTTTTGATTCTCCTCTTTGGATTTTTCATACAACCCCTTATATGTGACATTTTCTCTGACCAAAAATTCTGTCTGGTCCAGGTTTAATCTGGCAACATCCAACTTTAATTTAGCAGTGACCCTAGGGTCCGTCTTTCCAACCTGATGAACCATGAGGTGCCCAGAGGTTTCTTCAATATCCACAATGATAGGCCTCTTCCCCTTTGGATATAATGCCCATTGTAGGAGAGCCTTCTTGTCAGGATCATATCCAGAGCCAAGGAATAATTTGTCTATCTCCTGGGGCAACACCTGTTGATTCAAATCTTGCTTTTTCAAGAACCCGTCAAACAGAAGTGCTGAGTTTATATCCCAACCAGAAAAGATGATTACACCGGCCTCTTTTAGTAATCTTCTCCCTTTCTCAGGGGTCATATCTTTCATGAGGATATCGATTTCATCTTGCAATTTCTTCATCTGTTCTTCTTCTGGTCTTCCAGCCATGCTTCGTTTAACATGTGCCCC
Source organism: Cryptomeria japonica (assembly GCF_030272615.1). Taxonomy (NCBI): domain Eukaryota; kingdom Viridiplantae; phylum Streptophyta; class Pinopsida; order Cupressales; family Cupressaceae; genus Cryptomeria; species Cryptomeria japonica. Next base: position 350,132,619 of record NC_081412.1, on the reverse strand, counting down.
TTTGTACTGGTACAAAAATGAAAGGAATTCCCTTGAAGAAGCGAATCCATCATCAACAACAAAATCTTCATGTTCAGTCATTCTTATATCAACTACATCCTTAATGTTAATCTCACCAGTGTCCACATTCATCCCTGCTTCAAAACCAGGAGGATAATCTTCCCTAGGGGAATCAGCAGGGATACTACTAGCAATTGATTTTGGTGACATGTGAGCCAATGGTTGACTATCCTTCTCAGTGTTGATAAAATGAAGGAATTGCGGGGGCACTCTATGCATGATCTCTTCTTCATGTTGAAGTAGCCTTTTAGCTACTTCCAGAGGATCTTGGAGGTTCCCAAGTAAATCTCCATCTATCATCCCCCTTGCCCTTTTCCATTTGTAGGCCTCCCAAGTCAATCCACTCTTTTCTCTCAAAACCCTGGCCTCCTCTCTTTCAAGATTTTTAATCAGGTCATCTGGCATTTTGGCCACATGTATTCCAGCTTTGAGTTTTTGTGACGCTCTGGCAGCTCTTATATACCCTTCAGGATCGAAGTTCTCTCTAGGTTCACCCAGAGTCATGCCATAGTAGTCTAACTTATTCTGTAGTAAATCATAGCTTTTTGAACTTTTAACAACAAAGTCAGAAAAAACCAATAAACCTGGAACGATGGACTGCTTACCGGAATCTATAAGGTGTTTGGCACTGACAATAGATAATTGTCTTACAATCTCCAGGCTAGCCACCCTGTTTGGTACTGTAATTGGAAGCATGTGTGGTCTTCCTTCATACCCAAATACCCTGATTTCTGTGTGATTATCGTGGCAATACCAATCACCCCAATTGTGATCAATTTGTGACTCTGGAGAGAAGTCCCTTGGCCTGAGGAATCTCTTAATTTCAGGGGACAGAGTATAATCTCTGTGTTGCCCAAAGGCCGCACTAAGAGGTTTCACAAAATATTCCTGAAAGTGCCAGAACAGGTTGTTCATGAACCTCTGGTCCCATGCAGAAACCCACAACTGAACTGGCTTCTTCAAACCATTCTTATCATAAGCTCTAATGCAGAAATCATCTGACCAGAAGTTGATCTCTTGTCCACAATAAAGAATAATATGCATTAATAAAGAGTACAATGAAAAGTTTATGTTCACGAGATCCCCTTTTAACTTCTCTAACCCATGATTTAAGGCATCTGCAACATAAGTGGCATAATCAAATGACCTAGGGTCTTTTGATTGTAAATCAGCACACAAAACCATAACCCCAATATCCATGAGTGGATGAGCCTCTAGGCCTAATACTTGGGCTGCAGCATAATATGTATACTTAAAATATGGATGGAAGTGGTTGACATCAAACGGCACCTTGTCATCTTTGCTGAACGGAACAAATGCCCCACCCACTTTCGGCCGGTGAATAGGTAGTCTCCAAGTCCTGTAGATGTTTTCCAAGCCAAAGAACTCTTGTGACAGTTTCTGCATATCGATTCTCTCCTCCACTTCCCAGTCTAAATCAAATACCATATCAACAGTTTGTTTGTTAATCACCACTAAGGGATTCCCTCTGTAATCGCATATGGTTTTGGTTCTCGGATTATAACAATCTACCAGAGCTTTCATTAATTCAACATCTACAAACACATTTGGGACTACCAATTTCCCTAAGTTCTTCTTCCATAGATTACTTATGGGCTCAGGAGCATCCCTTCTTTTGTAGCTAAATAGGAATAATTCATGTCCTCTGATTTCAGTCCAAATGTCTCCCAGATTTTCAAATCTATCCTCCAATCCTTCTTCTTCGCTTTTGATCTTTTTAGACCTTACACTAGATGTGGGACATTGGTCTAGCAAATCCTGAGTCAGAGCTCTCCCTTCCTTCTTTTGTCTTTTGGGCTTCTCTTCAGGGTTTAGTTCTTTTCCTTTCCTACTCCTTTTAGAAGAAGAAGAAGAAGGTTCCATGATTTCAGCAAATACGAGAGACAATACTTACTTGGAGAAATGCCCAGCTCTTCTGATTGTCGTTCACAAATTTCTGCAAGTTCTTCGCAATTTTCAGTCTCTTGGCATCAATCTGGCTCCTCTGAAAATTCGATCAGTTCAGCTGTAATCGTATGGGCAACTTGTGCATAGTTAATGTCTCTGCGTCTACAACGGTTACTCAAGTGTTTAAATTTAATTGCAGATGTGACATTCTTCACTTGGGCCTTTAATTCTTTCGCGGGAAATACAGTTCGACCAAAATGATCGTAATTCGAGTTTTCGATAAAACCCTTGTCTTCGGCCGAGCGTTTTGATCCTTCATCGAAAGCCCATTCTCCTCGATATTACCTTTTCGGTGAGTAACCCATGTCGAGAAGCCATCTTCAAGACTCATCAAAATCATCTTTTCATCGATAAACTTTCTTTCGATAAGTCACTTGCAAGTTTCATCGAAATCGTATTTCGATGAGTTCTGTTCTTCGGTGAAAGATCATGCAAATTCATCGAAAGTCCTTTTCCTTCGATATCCTCTTTTATCGATAAAACACCTCTGTTCTTGTTCGACATTATGTTATCGATGAGATTTGCATGTCGATGAATGCTTTATGAGTTTCTTCGGTAGTTATATTTCTTCGAAATCACTTTTTGCCTACTGCCTTTTGTTTTCACTTTTCGATGAAACTTGGAGTATCGATGAGCAGTTTCCTTGATTTATCGAAAGTGATGTTCCGTCGAAGACCTTTTGCATAGTGCTTTACACGTCATGCTCTATTTCGATGAAAGCACTCTTTCGATGAAACTCCTTTTGAAATGCTCGATACAATTTCTTGGCCGAAAATCTTTTAGTCTTTCACGCTTATGAAAATATATTTTTTTTTTTATATTTCAAATATATTGTTCAATAGTGGCTATGACTGAGGATGGAGGCATATTGTGTATGTCTTCAAGAATTCAGAATCTCTGGTTATCGCAGATACATGATGGTATTTACAATGGAAATGGATCCTAATCTACTGTACATATGATATAATATGTTTTAAGAGAAGAAGTTTTTCAAGAATTGTCCATGTACTGGCAATTCTTGGACCTCCCCTGCTGTGTTTTGGAGCAAATAGGAATCCTCTCCCTTTTTATCTATGATCACATATGGGCCGATCCATAAGGCTTCAAATTTACTATGCTTGCCTTTGTCCTGACTCCTGGCATCCCACATTAAAACCCAATCGCCTACACAAAATTTTCTATCTGACGTCCTCTTGTCATACAACTTCTTCATTTGATTTTGGATCCTGATATTCTGCCTCTGAGCCTCTGCTCTAACTTCATCAAGTTCTACTAACTGCATTATCCTTTCTTGTGATGGGTCTTCAAGATCTATCCCCTCTTGAGTCATGAATCTATGTACAGGCAAGAGATTATCCAAAGGCAGTCTGGCCCTTTTGCCATAAACCAACTCAAATGGAGACCTTCTTGTAGATTTCTTCACAGTTATCCTATCGGCCCATAATGCAAGATTCAACTTTGAATCCCATGCTTTCTTGTTCTGTCCCAGCATCTTTTTAATGATCTTTAGGATATTCTTGTTGCTTGATTCAGCTTGCCCATTCCCTTGAGGGTGGTAAGGGGAAGAATGTGATATCTTGATGCCATATTCTCCACAAAAAGTATTGAATTCCTCTGACCTAAAGGACATACCATTGTCTGAGATGATCTTTGCAGGAACACCGAATCTAGTAATAATGTTTTCCATTAAAAATTTTATCACCACTTTGCTAGTGGCCTGTCTGGTGGGTATTGCCTCCACCCATTTAGTAAAATAATCTGTAGCGACTAATATCCATCTGTGTCCTCCACTAGATTTTTCTGATATTTCTCCTATGAAATCTATCCCCCATTGTTGAAATGGTTCCTCAGCCAACATTGGTCTCAATGGGAGTGACCCTTGATATTTCATTTTGCTTGAAAACTTTTGACAAGCTTCACACTTTCTGACATATTTATAAGAGTCATTGAAAACACATGGCCAAAAATATCCAGCTCTCAATATCTTATGTGTAGTAGTCTTAGCCGAAAAATGACCACCACAAACCCCATCATGCATCTCATGAAGAACTTTCTCTGCTTGGTGGTTATCTAGGCATAACAATAATATCCCATCTCTATTTTTCCAATATAAGTCCCCATTGACAATCACATATCTTGCAGATTTTAACTTCAAAGCTCTCTTTTGATTATCAGTCATACCATCCGGGCATTTCAAGTGCTTAAGGTAGTATATGACATCAGTGTACCATGCTGTATTCTCAATACTGAAGTGAGCTTCCTCCCACTCAACTTGATTCACACAAGACTCCTCAATTTCAGTTCCTGTCATGAGTTTGGCCAACCCCTGTCCTTTGATGACCTGTGAGATTTTTAGCTCAATGTTGAATTCTTGTATTTGGTTGATCCATTTACACCTTTTGCCTGTGACCTCAGTCTGTCTGAAGATATCTTTCACTGCTGCATTGGGAACATAAGCTATAACTTCAGCCCCTACCAAGTATGGTCTAAACTGTTTTACTGATTTGACCAAAGCGTAAGCTTGCTTTTCATTCAATTCATATTTTACTTCTGAAGGGCTCAAAGACTTGCTAAAATATGCAATGGGCTGCTCATACCCTTCTGGATTTTTCTGCAACAATACTGCCGCTATTGTGTGACAGGAGGCGAATGAGAATATTATAAAAGGTCTGCCAAAATCTGGGGAGATTAGTACTGGTGCCTTAGAAATTGCCTTTTTTATCGCCACAAAGGAATCAATTGCTTCCTCAGTCCAATCTATTTGGGCCTCTTTCTTTAACATCCTCACTATAGGTTTTACTATGTCTGTAAAATTCAAAATAAACCTCCTTACAAAATTAATTTGTCCTAAGAACGATTGAATGGCCTTGATAGTTCGGGGGATGGGAACCTCATTGATAGCAGCTACCCTTTCAGGGTCAATTCTCACCCCATCCTTGGATACTATGTGTCCAAGTAACTTTCCCTCTTCAACACCAAAGTGGCATTTCTTAGGATTCAAGGAAATCCCATATTCTAAGGCCCTTTTATATATCTTTTCAAGGTGCTCACAATGATCATTAGCTTTCTTTGAGTATGCAGTTAAGTCGTCTTGGTATACTACCATGATTACATCAATCAGTTTCGCAAAAGCCACATCCATTGCCCTTTGAAATGTAGCACCGACATTAGTCAATCCGAATGGCATTCGTGCATAGACATAAGTGCCCCATGGAGTTGTAAAGGCTGTCTTATATTTTTCAGCTTCTTTAACCTTAACCTGATTATAACCTGAAAATCCATCCATCATAGACAATAACTCACACCCTGTCACCTTCTGCAGCATGTTATCCATATTTGGCAATGGATAATTGTCCTTTAGTGACGATATGTTTAAATTCCTAAAGTCCACACATAATCTAATATCCCCATTTTTCTTCCTGACCGGTACCAAGTTAGAGACCCATGTGGAATATCTGCAGGGTTCAATGATTCCCGCGTCTTTCATCTTTATGATCTCCTCCCTCATTTTTGGTAACAATGTTGGATTAACAGGTCTCTGCTTTTGTCTAAATGGTTTAGCTTCTGGTTTAAGTGGTATCTCATGTTGAAAAAGATCTTCCCTGTAAGCTTTGAGATCTTCATAAGACCACGCAAACACATGTTTGTATCTTTTTAGCAACATTATCAGCTGTTGCCTCGTGGTAGGAGTTAATTTTTTTCCAATAAAAACATTTCTGGGTTTCTTCGCTTCCTAGATTGATTTGTTCAACATCAGTCTCTTTAACAGTTGATCCTTTAGTCTCAATCACATCCTGAGCATTAAAGGTTCTTTCTAATGCTACTAGGCCTCTTGGTAATTTATTTGACTTCAGTTGTATAATTTCATGTCCAAATAAAATTTCCTTACCTTCAGTTTTTTCCACAAAGTCATTAAAATTTATAGCTTGAGTCTGATAATGATCAACACACTGTAAGAAGTTTAGCAGATCTGCATCATCTTGAAACACCTGCCAATTATACAAGTTGTCAGGAACAGATGGTCTTACTTTCATCTCTACTTCAGATATCCCAGTTAGCGTTATATCATTGTCTTTTAATGCAATGTTTGCTAAAAAATCTGCCATGATGTTCTTCGACCTGTCTATCCAATTTATCTGAAAAGCATCAAAAAGCTCCATAGTATCCCAAACGGCATTCCTGTATTGTTTCAGTCTTAGGTGTCTTGAGGCATATTTTTCTTTCACCTGTGAAACTATCAATTCTGAATCACCAAAGACACTTAGCAATTTGATTCCATGTTTGACTGCTATGTTAAGACCAGTGAGTAGAGCTTCATATTCGGCAATGTTATTAGTGCATTCAAATAACAACTTGAAAGAATATTTATAAGTTTCCCCTGTGGGTGAAATGAATAGGATTCCGGCCCCACTTCCTTCCTTGCTACAAGACCCATCAAAGAACATTTTCCATATTTGATCATCCTTTTCATTTAGACATGACTCAATAGGGATCCACTCTTTAAATTTAGGTTTTGTTAACTGTACTCGGAAGTTGTCCATATCAGTTTGTAAAAAGCATATTTGATTCACTGTTTCTTCCATGTCTTCTATGATATATGTGGACCGGGGTTCTCTGTCAATTTTCACTTCCTGTCCATTGATTGGAATCGTAGCATATGACAAATCCAGCTGCACATATCCACCAATCATATTTGACCACTGCCTAGACAACAACATTCCATAGTTTGGAGGAACATCTACCACTGTAATATCTGTTTTATACGATGCTTCTGGACAGGCTGCTAGTCTGAACTCTACATCTTTCATAACACCAACCACTGGGACTGATCTGTTGTCCATGGCATAGCATTTCCCAAAGGTAGTATCAACTTCCAATCCAAGTTCTTTCATTACCCCAACAGGCATGACATTTATAGCTGCTCCTGAATTGATCATACAATTCCTTATTTTCTTGTTGTTTATCACCAAAGTGAGATAAAATGGGTCTACCTGTGTTGGGTTTTTGGTTATAGTGGACCCTAAATATATAACTGGGGCCATCTGTTCATTACTGTCACCTGTTTGTTTCTGTTCATTTACCTTCTCTTCTTGGATACCTGAAATCATCTCCAAAGTTTTTTCTCTGTACTCAGGAAACCTCATTATTTCCATCAATGGAACAGAAACTTTTAATTGCGTTAATGCAGTTGAAATATCAAATGAAGTAGAGTGTTGTGCTGAAGGAAGTTTTACTATTTCTTCCTTTTGAACATCAGGACCCTTCTTATTATTCTTTGGTACAACCTCCTTAGTCTTAGTTCCTTTGTTTATTCGCTTGAGTGTCTCATCAGTTTCTTTCATAAAAAGACTAGTAGGTTTACCTTGCTCTGGATTCACCACCCTATTCCTTAAATCATAAGTCTTTTTTGCTTGTGCAACGGCATAAGCTGTAATTCTTCTTTTCTCTTCTTCAGTAGGGATTCTGAGCTTAACACTTTCATTTTTGCTGGTGGTCACAGGTAACACAGAGTATTGATCAATGTTCATGGAATCTGATCTTCCTTCTTGGGCAAAGGATATCATGTTAACAGTTGGGTCACCCATATGTTCTTCATAACCATCCTCCTCCTCCTGCAATCCTTTTGCTACTGCGCACAAAGAAGGAGCGTGTGGCATATTGCAAGCATAACACCACATGTCATCATCTTGAGTATAGTTTACTGTTCTTTTCAAAGGATCTAGAATTTGCTGATTATCTCTATGGTTCCTGTCTACTGGTTTTCCATCCTTCCATGTAGTGTTATAGGGCATGTCATGCAATCTGGGCCTCTCAGGACGGTAGTATTGCTGTTTCTCTGTTTTGTTTACCCTTACAAATAAATCTTTTAGGGCATTTAAAACTTTGTCAAGCTTATCTTCATCTCTATTAGCCTTGGGTGCTTTAGGATTGTACAACCTTGCATCTTCTCTTTTTCCCACTTTACCAGCAGCCTTCCTGTTATTTTCTATAACGATGGCATCTTTCATAACATCCCGGAGGTCTCTAGGATTTCTGGTTCTCAGTTCATAGTTTGTTTTACTATCATAAGCATTGATGTAATATAGAATGCTCACCTCAGGTACCGGTTTCATCCTATTGGGGATTTTGTTTAGAACCCTGTTAAATCTTTTGTTAAAATCTATCACTGATTCATTTTGCTCCTTTTTTATGCTAATGATTTCATGCAGAGCAAACTCAGGGCTGTTGTGGTCTCCATATTGTTCAAGGAACAAGTCTTTGAATTCTGCAAGATTTCTAATGGATGCATCAGGCAACGTCCTAAACCAATCTCTTGCATCTTCTATTAATGACTGCATAAACAACCTGATCTTAACATCTTCATATGGTAAACCAAAATCCTCGATTACTGCATCAAAGGCCTTACAATGAGCCTCACCTGAAACTGCATTACTTCCTGTGAATCTTGGTATTGCTGTCCTGATTTCATTTGGGATAGGATATGGGTATACCATCATTCCTGAAAAATCAAACTGCTTCATTTGTTCCATATTTATTAGTCCATGCCCTCCATGAGGATTCCCAAAGTTTTGGTTCATATTACCATATAAGGGCATCTGATTTTGATAAGGAAGAGGGTATTGATTCTGGTGCTGATATTGAAACTGATTAGGGGGTGGATGTTGGTTATAAAATTGACCAGGAGGTGGGTACTGATTACAAGCAGTGAAGTTTGTATGTGAATTTGGCTGGATTGGTGGTGCACTTGATTGCACATGATCATCCCTTCTGTTACCAAACAAGGGGTTCTCATAAGCCTTAAAATCATTACTCTTTGTCTTACCCACTCCCTGAGCATATTTTTTCTTGTAGCTGTTTACATCTTTATTAAAGTCATCTTCACCAACATTTATGCCTAATTTAGCACACAGTTCCAAACATTCCTGAGTCCTTCCTGAATCTCTCATCTCAGCAGCTGCCTCCATCATCTGTCTAGTTAAATCTGTAAATCTATCTGCAGGATCCGCCATACCTGATCCCGATGAAAGCGGTGTGTTTTGTCTGGACCGTGCTTTGTGATTTTCGAAACCAAGGGGAATTTGGCATCGCCCCTTCTGAGCTTTATATGCTGCAACCAAATCCTCATTCACTGGGCTTGAAGTAGTTGCTCTATCCTGTTCTCTTGAAGGTGAATGTTGGTTGCTTTCATATTTATACTGACTGTACCGTTCTCTCATGGATTCATTCATGGATTCTTTGTCTTTGTTCTTCCGTTGAGAGAAATCTAACTGGGATAAAGATTGTCCTTTCGTGACTGATCTCGTTCCGTGCATTGAAATTTTTAATTTAGAGTCGCCACCTCTTTTCTAGAGGACATAAGTTATTTCTTTCTTCTGAGTTCTATCCCGCAACAAAGTCTTAATAATTTTCCCCAGCAAAGTCGCCAATCTGTTGGGTCTCAAATCAACAGATTGGATAGGTTCTAAGGAAATGCCAACTCCTATGATCAAACCCTCCAATTGACTTGGCCAACTTATAGAGTGAACCTATTTGGTTACTAACTCTCTCTCTTTAGGCTCTGCAGGACCTAGGCGGGTATACCTACTCACTAGTTGTTCCTTCAACTAATGCTTTTATAGCAGATTTAGTTTCTTAATTTGATATCTCCCAGTTGCAAAAGCATAGGTTACTAGAATGGAGATATAGCATATGAGTCCCAGATTGTTTTTGTAAAAGCTATTCGATCTATGTTTCCTAATTACTTCTATTGCTTCAAACTAATATATGATGAATATGGTGTAAGTGTAATCTGAGTTTGACCAGTGCCTTTCTTGCTGTTTGGGCTATAGAGTCATTATACTTTCTTCAGGACTTATTATGCGAGCCTGTGAGACAGTTTTTTAATCCACCCTTTTATAGACCTGTCGGTTATTATTTCTTTTGAGATCAATTTGAATGCTTATGTCATATGCTGATTGAATGAATTTAACCCTACCTTTAAGGGACCAATCAATGAAGTACTGCAAGGAACAATTACAATTCGCAAGCAAAACTTTTGTTTCAACCTTATAACGTGAAGCACAAATTTGATTTCAAGAATATGAATAACCTTATCACTTTAGATAATATCACAGACGATTGCCAAAACAAAGTGAAATAATCCACAGCACATACGCAAAGAAAAACAACACTTCATAGCATGTATTCCATCGAAGTTTGTAAAACTTACAGGCTATCATACATCGCCATCTTCTTATTGTGTATTTTTTCCTTATCCCCTATTTACAAAAACCATTCTCATATATATATGGGAACAAAAGCTATTCATGAAAAGACACGTCTTTTCGAAATGCTAATCATTAGTTTTAAACGTTTCTAACAAACTTAAGCAAAAAGAGATTAAGAATTCCTAAATGATGAATATAATCATCATCTTTAAAGGTTTTGATTTTAGCACTCTGTTTCTTCAATTCTTCTCCTTGCGACAGATATTTGAATATCAACTGGTTGACGGTAGGGGCCATGTCTTTACTTCGATCCATTTCTAACAAAGCCCAATCTTTGACGCTGATAAGCTCATTCCGCAAGTCCTCCAGGGATATTACATCTCCTTCTTTATAGACCGAGGGCATTCCAATAGGTCTCCCATCATCCAATTCCTTAAGATCTCTCCTTAGCGCATCTTCGAGTTTAACATGATTCTCCATGTACGCTATCCCTTCAGTCTTCTCCTCTAGTGTCATTGTATCGACACTATTCAGGACTTCATGTAGTCGTGCTTTTAATCTCTCATGCTCTGTTAATGGCTTTATAGTTCCATTATATACCTTCCAATATGGTTCGACATGCAAAAGCATGGTGTTAAACCGATGTCCGATGATATCATTGACCAGTTTATCCATCTTTTGTTGGATACTATTTGCATGTTTGGTGGCTTTATCTGCTTGATACTTCCAGTACAGAGCATCGGAAACATCATCCAAGCTACGCCCTGTGGGGTACGAGGTGTATTCGCTTATGGGAGTCCCTGTCTCAAGTTGCAATATTTTTGCTTGCAACTTTTGATTCTCCCCTTTGGATTTTTCATACAACCCCTTATATGTGACATTTTCTCTGACCAAAAATTCTGTCTGGTCCAGGTTTAATCTGGCAACATCCAACTTTAATTTAGCAGTGACCCTAGGGTCCGTCTTTCCAACCTGATGAACCATGAGGTGCCCAAAGGTTTCTTCAATATCCACAATGATAGGCCTCTTCCCCTTTGGATATAATGCCCATTGTAGGAGAGCCTTCTTGTCAGGATCATATCCAGAGCCGAGGAATAATTTGTCTATCTCCTGGGGCAACACCTGTTGATTCAAATCTTGCTTTTTCAGGAACCCGTCAAACAGAAGTGCTGAGTTTATATCCCAACCAGAAAAGATGATTACACCGGCCTCTTTTAGTAATCTTCTCCCTTTCTCAGGGGTCATATCTTTCATGAGGATATCGATTTCATCTTGCAATTTCTTCATCTGTTCTTCTTCTGGTCTTCCAGCCATGCTTCGTTTAACATGTGCCCCTTTGTACTAGTACAAAAATGAAAGGAATTCCCTTGAAGAAGCGAATCCATCATCAACAACAAAATCTTCATGTTCAGTCATTCTTATATCAACTACATCCTTAATGTTAATCTCACCAGTGTCCACATTCATCTCTGCTTCAAAACCAGGAGGATAATCTTCCCTAGGGGAATCAGCAGGGATACTACTAGCAGTTGATTTTGGTGACATGTGAGCCAATGGTTGACTATCCTTCTCAGTGTTGATAAAATGAAGGAATTGCGGGGGCACTCTATGCATGATCTCTTCTTCATGTTGAAGTAGCCTTTTAGCTACTTCCAGAGGATCTTGGAGGTTCCCAAGTAAATCTCCATCTATCATCCCCCTTGCCCTTTTCCATTTGTAGGCCTCCCAAGTCAATCCACTCTTTTCTCTCAAAACCCTGGCCTCCTCTCTTTCAAGATTTTTAATCAGGTCATCTGGCATTTTGGCCACATGTATTCCAGCTTTGAGTTTTTGTGACGCTCTGGCAGCTCTTATATACCCTTCAGGATCGAAGTTCTCTCTAGGTTCACCCAGAGTCATGCCATAGTAGTCTAACTTATTCTATAGTAAATGATAGCTTTTTGAACTTTTAACAACAAAGTCAGAAAAAACCAATAAACCTGGAACGATGGACTGCTTACCGGAATCTGTAAGGTGTTTGGCACTGACAATAGATAATTGTCTTACAATCTCCAGGCTAGCCACCCTGTTTGGTACTGTAATTGGAAGCATGTGTGGTCTTCCTTCATACCCAAATACCCTGATTTCTGTGTGATTATCGTGGCAATACCAATCACCCCAATTGTGATCAATTTGTGACTCCGGAGAGAAGTCCCTTGGCCCGAGGAATCTCTTAATTTCAGGGGACAGAGTATAATCTCTGTGTTGCCCAAAGGCCGCACTAAGAGGTTTCACAAAATATTCCTGAAAGTGCCAGAACTGGTTGTTCATGAACCTCTGGTCCCATGCAAAAACCCACAACTGAATTGGCTTCTTCAAACCATTCTTATCATAAGCTCTAATGCAGAAATCATCTGACCAGAAGTTGATCTCTTGTCCACAATAAAGAATAATATGCATTAATAAAGAGTACAATGAAAAGTGTATGTTCACGAGATCCCCTTTTAACTTCTCTAACCCATGATTTAAGGCATCTGCAACATAAGTGGCATAATCAAATGACCTAGGGTCTTTTGATTGTAAATCAGCACACAAAACCATAACCCAATATCCATGAGTGGATGAGCCTCTAGGCCTAATACTTGGGCTGCAGCATAATATGTATACTTAAAATATGGATGGAAGTGGTTGACATCAAACGGCACCTTGTCATCTTTGCTGAACGGAACAAATGCCCCACCCACTTTCGGCCGGTGAATAGGTAGTCTCCAAGTCCTGTAGATGTTTTCCAAGCCAAAGAACTCTTGTGACAGTTTCTGCATATCGATTCTCTCCTCCACTTCCCAGTCTAAATCAAATACCATATCAACAGTTTGTTTGTTAATCACCACTAAGGGATTCCCTCTGTAATCGCATATGGTTTTGGTTCTCGGATTATAACAATCTACCAGAGCTTTCATTAATTCAACATCTACAAACACATTTGGGACTACCAATTTCCCTAAGTTCTTCTTCCATAGATTACTTATGGGCTCAGGAGCATCCCTTCTTTTGTAGCTAAATAGGAATAATTCATGTCCTCTGATTTCAGTCCAAATGTCTCCCAGATTTTCAAATCTATCCTCCAATCCTTCTTCTTCGCTTTTGATCTTTTTAGACCTTACACTAGATGTGGGACATTGGTCTAGCAAATCCTGAGTCAAAGCTCTCCCTTCCTTCTTTTGTCTTTTGGGCTTCTCTTCAGGGTTTAGTTCTTTTCCTTTCCTACTCCTTTTAGAAGAAGAAGAAAAAGGTTCCATGATTTCAGCAAATACGAGAGACAATACTTACTTGGAGAAATGCCCAGCTCTTCTGATTGTCGTTCACAAATTTCCGCAAGTTCTTCGCAATTTTCAGTCTCTTGGCATCAATCTGGCTCCTCTGAAAATTCGATCAGTTCAGCTGTAATCGTATGGGCAACTTGTGCATAGTTAATGTCTCTGCGTCTACAACGGTTACTCAAGTGTTTAAATTTAATTGCAGATGTGACATTCTTCACTTGGGCCTTTAATTCTTTCGCGGGAAGTACAGTTCGACCAAAATGATCGTAATTCGAGTTTTCGATAAAACCCTTGTCTTCGGCCGAGCATTTTGATCCTTCATCGAAAGCCCATTCTCCTCGATATTACCTTTTCAGTGAGTAACCCATGTCGAGAAGCCATCTTCAAGACTCATCGAAATCATCTTTTCATCGATAAACTTTCTTTCGATAAGTCACTTGCAAGTTTCATCGAAATCGTATTTCGATGAGTTTTGTTCTTCGGTGAAAGATCATGCAAATTCATCGAAAGTCCTTTTCCTTCGATATCCTCTTTTATCGATAAAACACCTCTGTTCTTGTTCGACATTATGTTATCGATGAGATTTGCATGTCGATGAATGCTTTATGAGTTTCTTCGGTAGTTATATTTCTTCGAAATCACTTTTTGCCTACTGCCTTTTGTTTTCACTTTTCGATGAAACTTGGAGTATCGATGAGCAGTTTCCTTGATTTATCGAAAGTGATGTTCCGCCGAAGACCTTTTGCATAGTGCTTTACACGTCATGCTCTATTTCGATGAAAGCACTCTTTCGATGAAACTCCTTTTGAAATGCTCGATACAATTTCTTGGCCGAAAATCTTTTAGTCTTTCACGCTTATGAAAATATATATTTTTTTTTATATTTTAAATATATTGTTCAATAGAATGATGCTGCATGGGATGACTATGTTGGACAGAGTGTTGGTATACCTCTGTGAGTAATGAAATCAGTCTGAGTCTGTTTGGCGAAGATCTTAAGTGTCTGAGTATTTGAAGGAGAACCGGTAAAAGGATTTAACCTGTAATGTCAAGGCTACCGGTGAGAAGGTGGTAGAGAATCGGCAATGACAAATAGTTGTGGACAAGATAGAGGTAAACCAGAAGAGAAGAGGCAGTATGCTGAGAGAAGGAGGTACCGGTAAGCAGCAGCAATGAGAAAAAGAGAGTAGAGAGTGATTGAGGAGATCCAACAAGATAGTGGCTGAATTGCTGAAGATTCAGTCAGAGTAAGTAGAGAGCTGATAAGGCGAAGGAGGTACCTTACCGGTAGGGAGGATTGTATTGAGAGGTTACAAGATTCACTTGTAACTAGATTACTACCTTTGTATTTGAATATAATGTATAGCGATCACTGAGTTGTAGCTCGGTGCAGAGGTTGTAGCTCCTTTGGGTTGTAGCCCATAAATCAGTTAGGGGTTGGTGCTCCTTGGGTTGGTGCCCTAAACATTGTAACAGAGTTTCATTGTGAGGCTAGATTGGAGCAATAGACTCCAGCAGCATTGCTCACCGAGGTTTTTCCCATCTTGGGTTTTCCTCGTACATGCTAGTGTTATGTGATGTCCCTTTGTGTGTGATTGAATTTGTGATTAATTCTCCCCACTAACCGGTAAGTCTGCATTGTGTTAGATCCCGTAACCGGTATACACACATAAGTCAGTTAAAGGGAAAAAGTTGAGAACCATTGATTCACCCCCCTCTCAGTAGGGCATTGTGTCTAACAGGGTTAACATGTTGTCTCCACTTTCCATTCAACCAATCAAATGTTCTTAACACGATAGCTGCACGAGCCATCAAATCCAAGAGCTCGCCTTCTGACCAATCAATCCCAAGTGGAGCCTTGTCAGCAAAAGTGTGATATTCTGGGTCAAGAATGACCTCATCTGCCACCGCATTATCGGGGATATTAAAAGAAATACCAAAAGCATGAATTTGTTGCAAAGTGAGCCTCATGAAACTCCTAAACACCTCAGCATCATCAAAATAGTCTTCCCAAAAATCTTCAATATCTGGCCGATGTACATAATTCTTGGCTCCATACAAGCAACGCTGCCTTTGCTATCAAAACTATCCTTGGCTAGCAAGGAATGAAAGTGAAATTCTTCCAGGGTTTTCTCGACTCCTTTTGCAGCACTATTTGTTTTACAAGAAAAGTGAGACATTGACAATGGAAAGGAATATCCTTTTTTTCCCATATTCAAATGTTTGACATTAACCACGGCTATCTGCCGACAAACCTCCAAGAATACAATAAAATCCGCAAGAAAACGAGGCAGCTTTAACGGAGCTTTTTCTAAACCCGATATGTGAATCTGTCAAATTGGGTGTAGAAGCTTCCAAATTCCATCACAAAGGCAGCGGCCTCATGGGAAATCCACAGTCTTGGATTTCTTTCCAATTCCTTAACAAGTCCCATTAGGAAAACATCGTTTACGTGGGAAAAGGTTTGCATGCCCACCTGCATGGTGAGCTGGGGAAATTTTCTAAAAATAGGCATACATGTAGGAGGGCACTGCAATTCCAACCTAGGCCAAACAGATTCTCGGCTAGCTAGAACATATATTAAGTATGAACACATGCTAAAGGCCAAAGACTGCTGAAAACTCCTCAATTGCTCATTTAAGTGGTAACTAATTATAGAGGCCCAATTGATGGAATTTTGCGGACTGCAAATTACTAAAATGAAGCGACACATCCAAAATTCAAAAGAGTCAGCACGGGCATTTCCCACTACACGATGCAATAAGGCAATAATTTCTGAAATCTCATCCCTAAAATGTATTCTTTTTAGTCTAGAGGGCAACTGAGACTTACCTCCTTTTTCGGATTTTAGCCAGGACTTGGCAATTCAGTTTTTGCACCAGTCTCCATGAGCCCGGAAATATTCTTCACCAGCAAGAACAAACATGTCTTCGGAAGCCTTTTTATCAGGGAGGCACGGGAAACACTTTCAGAGTTAATTTGTGCAATGACCTTTCTGTCCTCTCTTCAAATTTCTTGTGTCGTTGGGTCGTATCTTTTAGAACACGCGACAATTAAATCGACATAGGGCACGGCAAGTGGAAAACTAGCTGCATAAGCTAAACCACTCTGAAAGATTCTATCTCGCAACAGGGTCCTTTCTTTCTGTTCAAGATCTCGCAGGAATTCTTCCAGGTTCAAGTGCTCAATCTCTGTGTCCTTCACTCCTACCCAATGGTTTCGGATCCCGCTCTGCATGGGCTCGAACCAGATAGCTCACTTCATGAAAGCACAAGTGAATAATGAAAGTTCGTTCGAAAAACATTCGCCACCTCGTCGATGTACTCATATGATGTGACATGTCTTTAATATTGCATTCATTTCGCCGCTTTGAAAACGGTTCCTTCATCCGCATATCCATGCTTACAAGACAAATCAAGGTTAGTTCATACAACTGTCCCAACACAGTGGCGGCACCCCGAAATCAAAGCAAGGCTTCACAAGTCGCTCGGTCGTAGAGAACACAAACTTTAGAACTCATGGTCGGGGTTTTCGGACTTTTGACAACATCTGCGTGAACGACCAAAACACAAGACAAAGAGAAAGGTCAGGCGATCAGGGACTTTTGAAAATCTACAACTTCGCAACCACGGTTAGAGGAAGTGATCGACGCCTAACTAACTTCGGAATTGCACGAGGACCACGACTTAACACTTAAATTATTGAGGTGAACAAAGAAAACCTTAGGAAACGGACATCGAGGGAGTTAACTAAGTCGTGATTTGAATTTTTAGAGGGTAACATAATGTTGATCAATGGGCGATTTATTGCATCTTTCCATCCATCAAATATGATGGACACCCCGATTTCAACCCATGAATCCTTGATGAGCTTCAAGCAGTCCTCTACATGTTTCACCTCTCTATTCAATAAGGGAGCATGCAACTTCCCATAACCCAGGCCCTTGAATCCCTTTGGAGCCTCATTAGTTGATCTCACCATTTGCCAATAAGGTGAGAAAACAATATTAAATGTCAATCCATTATCATAGATACATCTAGCTATTATCTTGATCTCTCTACCCTCATCGTGAAATGTTGTTTCCAAGGGTCCCTTTGCTCTCTTATGTGTCATAGGTTGTTCTTGAGGTATAAACAAGAATGGATGGCCCGCAGTAGGTTCAAGATTGGAAGGTAATGGAGAGGCCTTCGATCCTTTCTTGCTCTTTACCAAAGGATGAGCACCTGTAGCTATTTTCCCTATTGCTAGGTCTACTTTTGTTTGATTTCCAATATATGCCAATACTTCTTCCTTTGCAATAAGCACTTTACCTTTTGGCATGCCTGGCAATGAGAACAAATCCAATGAAACCTCCTCCTAGAAGTCATACCATTTCCATGTATTTCCAAAATGGAGAGTGTGGGTCTGTTTTAAAGTGGGGCTAGCTCCCAAAGAAAGAAGTGATTGCCATTTTAATACCTAACACAAGTAATTCTATAAACAACATGGATAGGCACAAAGCCACAAACCACAATGAAAAAAAAAAATAGAAAGTTCATTTCAATTTGTGAAAAAAAATTGAAGGAAAAATTAAAAGCAAAAAAACTCTCTTTTGTTGATATCTTCCTCTTCAATATCTTTGAGAACAAATCAACACTTGCAACCACGTAAGAATAGCACAAGAACCAGCTTTAAGCATGCAACAATCAATCTTCAGCTCTCTTTGAACAATGGCAAGCAAATATGAAAGTTCAGCAATGGAGCAAAATGGTTTTGTTTTACATTCTATTGAGCATAAATGAAATAGGTTTTAACTTTTTGTTGTTTTAAGTGGTCAAATTAGGGTTGGGGGGGTCGAAATTACCTTTTTAGCAGAAAAACACTTTGGAAAAGTTTTAAAAATGTTAAAAAATGCCAAATTATCTCTTGGATTCACCAGCAAACGCAAAAATACTTCTTTGGTTCATCTAGGTTCGGCAAGACAGAAACCCACAGCAAATCGGCTTCAAACCCGGACCCAGACCCAATTCAAACTAGACTGGGACCCGAGGGGTTCCTATGAAGGACCTGCTAATGTAGGTTGGGATATCTACTATTATTGCACAGTATAAGAAAAAATATCATCTACAAGATAATAGGTTCTTAAGTTGAATCAATGCTTGGTCTCTGTTAGTTACCACTAATAATGATTGTGCTACGTGTGCACAGAAGGAATGAGTTGCTAGAAGAAGATGCAAGAACATTTTGAGTGAGGAAAGCAATTTCAACACAAAAATAAGAATGTCGCTTGTCCAAAATTTAATCCATGAACAAAGAAAATTGTGTTGTAGAAGGAATGTCATTGAGGACGAAATGATAAAAGTACTAGAATGTTCAAAACACAAAATGAGAAAGCAAGGGTCCAAATGAAAACGAAATTATCTCCAATCAAGTCAAAGACTTCTAATGTAAAAGGAAACTTCAGAAAATTGGAAAAAGCACCTAGGAGTTAAAATAGATCTCTAAACAAAGAATGGAGAGAAGTTGTAAATTTTTGTAAAGATGAAAAAACATGACTATAGAGAGGAATAAACCCAATGATAAGTTGCATGATGTTAATAAACAAAGCAACAGAAAATAGAAAAATAGGATGAATCCCATTTTTTGAGTGACAAATCTGCAAATAGAAATAACTAAAGTCAATCTGGCTATAATAAAATGTACTAAAAGGTACATGCATGAGGAAGTTAGCACCAATTTTGTGTTGGGAAGAGAAAGAAAATGAAGAAAAGAGAAATTTTTGAAATTCGGAAAAAGAGAAATACTATTTTTTATATTCTTGCAAGGGTTGACAGGGTATGGTTGTTGATGAAATACTTTTGGATTTGATACCTACAATATAGTCAATAGCGGTGAAAAACTTCATGTTACATACCTTATGCAAACTAATAATTTGTAAAAGCTAATAACCCCATAGGTAAATCTCACAAAATTGAATCAATAGAAGCTCTATCTTAGTCATCTTTTATCCGGTATTAAAAGATCTTTTATAATTAGTTGTTTTCTTGAATTCATGTTGTTTGTTGCTATTGGTGTGGTCATGTACCCACAATTTACTTAAACCTTCTTAGGTCGTCAGGTTATCCCAAGTATTTTCATATTTCAAGTAATTATGATATAAGAATAAGTATGAAGTTATGCAAGCTAGCTAATCAAAGTTAACATTTAATGTGGCCAATTAGACTCAAGGGCAATGTTGTAAGGCCAATAGAAATATTTCTAAGGCAAGTTTGGAATTCAATAATTTAGAGCTTCTTTGTTTTAGAAGCATAATATGAGATAAGGTCCAACAAATAAGATGAGAGAAAAAACACATCTGTGTGCATGAAGAGAACAATTTTATGTGATAATCTCCATGAGATGAGCTTAAAGAGGAGCTTATAGATGTAATGTAATAACATTGTTTTATTTTCTTTTGAATATAGCTTCATTGCATTTGGTTTGTATTTATAGTGATATCTTGCATAGACATAACCTTGGGCACTTTTCTAAGCAAAGTTGAGTTGTATTTCTACCATGGCATGAGAGTCGATGTACCTATCCAACAGTTCCCACTTTATTTCCAATATATTGTCTTCAACACTGAACTAAATGACCAAACCATCACATCATCATCTCTAAGAATCTAAAACAAGAGGCACAACTTGAAATTCAAAAATATGTATATTGTACGATCCCATGAAAGTTTGAAACATTGAAGCATTTCAAAGGAAATTACAAAGCTTAAATGACATTTGAAAATCAATTGTAGTAACATTAAATTCATAGACCATTGATTTTTTATTGGTACAAAAGTGTTATTCAACCATATTTGTTGTAGTACCAATGATTTGTAGACAGCATTTATGTGAGAGTTGAGCTTAGTGCAAACAAAAACAAATGGTTGTATAAACTACACTACCAATCAAGCCTTGCAAAATATGTTGATGATTACCTCATATCATTCTTTTGTCATTTCGGATGATATAATCTAAAAAATGTCAATGGATAGTCCCCTACAAGCACAGTAGTTGCATATAACTCAGCCCTCTATGAGAGTGTATATCTCTGTATATGATATGGATACAAATACAATACACGTTGGATACCATACCCACGTACCCCAAAAACCTTGATTTTCCAGCCATGTTGAATACTGTGTGATTTGAATTTTAAAAAAATTTGACATAAATCTTTGTAAACTTAATTTAAAAAAACTTCAAACATGCAACATTTTTTGGTAAAAGAAAACCTACACCAAATGAGAAAGACAAATGAAATATTTTTCTATTTCAACAACCCGTTTTTTTGGGTTATCTTTGATAAATAATTGAATCAATAATCAAATGATATTGAACAAATTAATAACGAATATACAACTGTATATAAAGGAATTACAAGACGGTGTTCTAAAAAGAACGAACCGTTAATCTAAAGCTTCAACATGGAGCTAAAACACTTAAAGCGCTAACCAAAGCTAAAAGCTAAAATCTCAAAAGCAAACTATGCGTTCTTATAAAAGAAGCAATATTTTCACTTAACGAGCTAAAAAGCAAAAAGCTAAATGACCATTAATAAAGAACTAAAAATATAATTAAATATTCTAATACCCTCCCTTAATGGTCATTCTATCTACTAACTACCCTACAAAAGACACTGTAGGTCTTTTGATCACAAACGAAAAGAACACTTTGCCGTGGCGGAGACCCTCCTAGGATCTACAAAGTGTTAATGACCAAGATTACCAGAACCCATCCAACCTGATGTTGGGTACCCAAATCCAAAATTGAAGTTACAAATCATTATTTTTTGTGGAAAAAAAATGGTAAAAACCCTACAACGATTTTTGCGGGAAAAATCAAACAAAACCCTGAAACGTCACCCAATAAAACACCACACACCACACGGCAAAACACCAGACATCACGTGGTAAAACACCAGACATCACATGGTAAAACATCAGACATCACATGGCAAAACACTGTTTGCCCTCTCGGGTAAACGGTTAAATGCAGAAAGTAAATGCACAGAACATAATGGAAATATATTAAATAACCAGCCTCTATATTAATTCCACAGTCCATGTACAATAAGTGCTTATAACATTACATCTGACACGACTAACATGATCCTACTTCGAAGAAAAGGTACACAATATATAATACCCGAAGGGGTGCGACACAACCGTCACGACTCCAACTACCTACCTGTCGGCTAACTAACTGACCGCTGTAACTCATTATTACCGACGACAACATAAACATAATATAACAACATAACATAATGATTATTCCCGACAACATCATCCCCCCCAAGAAAAGAAGTCGACTCCGACGACTTAATACAAAATAGAGATGAACGGCAGGAACTACTGACGCCAGTCGGGCCCGGATCTTATACACTTGCTGCATCCTCGCTTGAAAACCCTTTTCTGCTACCATCCGATGCTCAAGTGCGGATTTCACCATTATTGCTTCTTTTGACATCAAAGTCCTCCTGTGCCTAAACCAAACTTGTCTGCAAAACACGTTTTTCAGTCTCAGCTTCCACCAACTGCTACTCAAATGATACTGTCTCCCTAGCCAAGTTGTCCTCGATAGCCACCCGTGCTGCTCTCCCAGCATCTAACTCCTGGGTACGCTGAACTAAGTCTCACGCGACTATTGCCCCCCAACCTGGTGGTCAGCTCCTCCCGAGCCCTCTGTGCATCCACCTAGGCAACCTCACGTCCAACCGAGACATACTTCGAGTTCCTCAAAGTGTACCTATCCTGCCTGGAGGTGGCCACAACCCACTGGCACAAAGGCTAGGAGACACCTCAAATCCTCCATCACACTCACCAAAGGCTAAAAACTGAACTGAATAACTCCCTGATGTCATACAACTACGCGGACCTGCAATGCCTTCCCTCAAACTCTGTTTGTTCCCAACCTCCAAATCCATCTCCCTCTACGGCTTATGGCTTCCCTGCCAATGCTTAGCTGCAGGCTTCTTTCTCACAATACGGAAAACCACAACACTTCCCGTGGTCTTCTGTAGCTCAAAATAAACTAGGAGTCTGGGGGCAACGCCCCCAGCGGGGTTGAGGGGCAACGCCCCTCGCGGGGTCTGGGGCAGCGCCCCAGCGGGGTCGAGGGGCAGCGCCCCTCGCGGGGTCCTGGGGCAGCACAGCATTTCAATGATATTTTAAGATGCCAAAAACCCTTCTTTTCCACTCTAAATTTCCAGTGTCCTGGCTTCAAACTCCAGCGAATCATTTTTAAATCTGGTCGTCGTCGTTTTTTTTGTTTTTGTTTTTTTAGCACTGTAATGTCCCCGATGGCACCCCGGCCATACAACCTCCCTGTACGGTCAACAACAGCACTGGCACCTCCAATCGTGCGGCCACCTTCCCGTGCGGTCGACACCCTTCTTATCGTACGGACACACCTCCGGTCAACAACAGCACTGGCACCTCTAATCGTGCAACTGCTTGGTCTACCTGTGGCGGTCGTTTTGCCCTTACGTGGCTGTGTGTATTGTGCGGGCTTGGTCTCTTTTTTTTCTTTTTCCTTTTGCGGCTGCTGCGCGTTGGTGTGCGTAACCCTTGCTGTGCGTGTTGATTGGGTCGTGCGGTGCGTCTTCCTCCTCCTTTATCCCTTGCTGTGCGGCGGTGTTCGGTGTTGTGCGGTGGTCGGGCTGTGCGGTGCGGTGTGCAGTGGTGGGTTCATGTCTCGGCAACAACCTTCGGTGGCTCCCACCGCACGGTGTGACTGCCGCACAATGGTGTCACCGTCGGTGGTTCCACCGCACGGTGGTGTCACCGTCGGTGGTTCCACCGCACGGTGGTGTCACCTTGGTCCCACCGTACGGTGGCCATTTTCCCTTTTTCTTTCTTTTTTTTTTTGACCGTACGATCGCTATCGTACGACCGTGTGATTTTTTTCAAATTTTTTTTTTTTTAATAAATTTTTGATCGTACGGTCGCCTGTCATACGACCGTACATTTCTTTCTTTCTTCCAACCATACGGTCATCTGCCGTACGGCCCCGTACGGTGGTGTTTTTTTTTTTCACAATTTTTTTTTTTCTCATCTCCTAATTTAGTTGTCTTAGAGAGTCGTCTGTTCGGGTCCCCTATCTCTGGGATTGCCCTTCATCCTTCTCGGTTTTCCTCGCCCGAGAGTCGCCTACTGTGGTCCTGTGCCTCTTGAGTCGCTTGCCTGGCCTCTCGAGTCCCCCTCCATCCTCTTGGGTCCCCCTCCGGGTTCTCGGGTGTCTGTCCGGCCTCTCGGGTCCCCTGCGCGCTTCGCGTGGTAGGGTTTCAATTTGGGCCTATTGGTCGCAAGTTTATTTTCCATGGCCATCCGAAGACCTGGAACCACAAATTCTACAGGGACCACGACCTCCTTCCCGTACATAAGAAGAAGAAGAAGAATAATAAAGATTTTGAAGACTGCGGTCTTCCACACAGGGTTCCAATCGTTGCCAAAACTCTTTGGATTATCTACGTCGCCAGGGTTTGGGGCGTCTCCCTTCCAATATTCTATGTATTCCGGCAGGTACACCTCTATTGGTTGTTCTGGTTCCTCTACTTCGAGCCTGTAGCTTTGGAACATTTCATAATCCTCCATTTGCCAATGGAAGAGCCCGTTAAGTGAGCATACCTCCTCTTCAGAACATCCCTCCAATTCGAGCACCCCTTCACTGTTCGGCTCCATCGCGTTCTTGCCCTTGCTTTCATCGGGACCCCCTTCCCCTTTATTAGAGTCCTCCGAGTCCGAGTCTGAAGAGGCGAGCTCTTCGCTGACATCTTGGGTGTGTAGGTCAATGGTAT
The DNA here is from genome assembly GCF_030272615.1 of Cryptomeria japonica. Lineage (NCBI taxonomy): Eukaryota > Viridiplantae > Streptophyta > Pinopsida > Cupressales > Cupressaceae > Cryptomeria > Cryptomeria japonica. The sequence goes on along the minus strand of NC_081412.1, from coordinate 350,108,273 downwards.
ATTTCCGCCCTCCCTTCTCCATGGAAAGTGTATTTTTCTTCCAGTTGTGGTTTACCCTCGCGTTGATCAACCACGCTCTCCCCAGGATGGCGTCATAGCCTTTCTTCTTCGAGGGAATAACCACGAAATCTAACAAGAATGGTTGCGTACCAATTGTCACTTGCTGGGCCATCAACAGGCCGAGTGGCTTAATGCCGTGTTGGTCCGCTCCCACCAGGTTGAATGTGGGTGGCCATAGGGTGGGCTTCCCCAGCCGCTTCCATGTTTCTTCTGGTAGTACATTCACCCCAGATCCCCCGTCCACAATGGTGTCCTTCAGAATGGTCCCATGGATACCCATTTCTACCACAGCTGGGTGTCTACCACTGCTCACGGCTAGTAACATCGGGTCAGTCGAAGGGCTAACGGAAACCTCCACCTGTGGTGTACTCTTCGAAGCGGTGGCGGGAACCCCTACCTGTGGTGCACTCGACAATGCGGTGGCGGGAACCCCTACCTGTGGTGTACTCGACAATGCGGTGCTTTGCACATTGGTGAGGATGGCAATCCTCAATTGTGGCATAGAGTCTAGAAGGTCTTTTACCTTTATCGGCACCTCCATCTGCAAGATTTGCCCAATGATGTTATTTTCCGCTTCCGTACGGAATGATGTACTCGCCACCTCATTGTCCCGTCGTTCGGTCGTCGTCTCACGTTCAATATTGGCCTTTGCCTCCCGTAATCTCTCCTTCTCCGTACGGGGGTCGGGATAAGTGGCTTTTTTCGTCTGGGCGCGAGTGATCGCCAGTACTTCTTTCTCACCAGTCTTCTCAGCCTTCTCAATGTTGAGGAGATTAACCCCTGCCTGCGGGAAATTTGCGTCCTCGTGGTCGCCTGGCCCACACCAACGGCAGAGGTGCTGAGGGGTGGCTTCCTTCGTGCAATCACGGGCGAAGTGCCCCCACTGATTACAAGCCCTACATTGGATAATTGGTCGGCCCTTGGCGTCATACTGGATACGGCTTCCGTTATTGTTATTGTTGCTATTCCTTCCGCTACCGCGTCTGTTGTCCCGGTATCCTCCAGATGATGCCGTTGTGTTAGTATGTTGGTCGGTACCCACTGGTGCGGATGTTGTGGCCTGCTCCGTGAACAGCACCTGGTTCATTTGCGTACCTCGGGTTTTCATGTTGTATGGGCACTCCTTGGTGGAGTGTCCCATCACTTGGCAAATCTCGCAGAATGCCTTCTTTTGGCAAGTACCCTTTGTGTGCCCTTCCTCTTTGCACTTAGTGCACCATATGTCCCCTTCGTTCCGACCAGTGCTTCTCATTATTTTGAATTCTTTTCTCATTCGCTCCATGTCTTTCTGGAGCGCTTGCACCCGTTTGCCAGCCTCGTCATCGCTGCTGCTTTCTTGTGAAGAGTCATCATCCTCGGATGAGGATTTATTACTTTTCTTCTTCTTTGATGTTTTGTGTTCGCTCTCCAGGTCCATCGCCCTATTATAAGCGTCGTCATATGACGTCGGGGGTACAATTTTCATCTTCCTCTGTAGGGAGGATTTCAACCCTTCAACGAACCATCGTTTCTTCAATCCATCTGCGGGTTGGCTTTCCATTTTACCCAAGAGTTCTTTCAGCCTCCGACTGTATGCCCGTACTGTCTCCCTGGTACCTTGTTTGGTACTATATATCTCCGTTACAATTTCATTGTCATCACAAAGCAACCGAAACTCCCCAGTGAATTCCTTCTGTAGATTGGCCCACGTGGCCACTTTTTGCTTGTCCACATTGGAGTACCAATCTATGGCAACTCCTCGTAACGTGGCTGGGAACTGCTGTACCCAATCATCCTGGTCTGTTACTCCGTTGGCAGACCAAATGGTTTCACATGTACGGCAGTGCCGTAAGGGGTCTTCCTTGCCCTCCCCTGTGAACTTTGGCAATTTTTGTTTACTCGCCATCCCACCGCTAGGTCTCGCTCCTCTAATTCCTTGTGTGCTTGTACCTGGCGATCCTCCGCCTCTTGCAACTGAACCTCCACTCGTGGGTCCTCCGGAAAAAGTTGCTGACACCAAACCAAACAAATTGCCTCCCGTACGGTACCCTTGTGCTCCCTCGGCACCTTCGGTCGTACCGTCACCTTCCGTTGTCTCCCTCCGGTTGTCCTCTAAAATGGACAAATTCTTTAGCAAGTCTTTGGAAGCGTCGATCAGGTTTAGACTTCGCCTTGTTTGTTCCACCAACTCTTCGCGGCTTCTTACCCTATGGTGGTATTCTGGCGAACTGTAAAGTTCTCCTTCGGCACCCTCCGTGACTCCTTCTGGCAGCCCTACAACAGTGTAGACAGTGTAGTTCTCTCCGTCTATCTCTGCCTCCGCAACCTCCGTGACACCTCCTGGGTTCTCTTCGGGCAACCCCTCGGCCGGTCGTCCCTCGGCAAGCTGCCTTAGCCTACACCTTCGTTCTATCTGCTGTCTGAGATTCAACGCGGTTTGTGCCACTTCCCATTCGTCACTCTGTATCTTTTTATTTTTGTCCTTATTTAGTCTATTGGGCATAAGTCACTTCCATACACAGCAAACACACGCCATGTACACAAAAAAACTTTTATTATTTTTATTTTTATTTTGCCTTTCGGCACAATTTATATCAGCAGTGTGTCGGGATTATTACAAGGTTCAATTTCCTCCTGGCTTGGCGCCATCTCGTTCCGTTACCTGTCGGTTGTTCTCTTCGTAGCGTTGCAGGATTTGTTGTCATCGCTCTTCCTGGGCAATCTCCTCCAGGCGGGCTTGTTGTGCCAGCGATGCCTGTGCAAGCAACCGGGGGAGGTGGTTCATCAACCAGTTTACTGCCGGGCTAACCTCCAGCGCTATCCACACGGCACTTGGTGGGATTTCTGCCTCCGCCGCTTCTCGTCGAACGTATGTCTGAATGGCTACCTAGAGCAAAATTGAAAATTCTCGCGTTGTCGTGTCTTCTCCTGTGTAAAGTTCTGTCCGCGCGTCGTCGGCCTCTAGGTTTACTTCACCAACGGGTAGGCCCATTGTGTCTGTGCGCCATCCGTGTCTTCCGTTCCCAAGTTCGTCTAGGCAACGGCGCCAAATGTTTGCCCTCTCGGGTAAACGGTTAAATGCAGAAAGTAAATGCACAGAACATAATGGAAATATATTAAATAACCAGCCTCTATATTAATTCCACAGTCCATGTACAATAAGTGCTTATAACATTACATCTGACACGACTAACATGATCCTACTTCGAAGAAAAGGTACACAATATATAATACCCGAAGGGGTGCGACACAACCGTCGCGACTCCAACTACGTACCCGTCGGCTAACTAACTGACCGCCGTAACTCATTATTACCGACGACAACATAAACATAATATAACAACATAACATAATGATTATTCCCGGCAACAAACACCAAACATCACATGGTAAAACATCACTCCCTGATTTTTGAGGAAAAAATCACGCAAAACCCTCCCATGATTTTTTGTGGAGAAAAATCAAAAACCCCAACCGATGACAAAATCAAAAAGAATAGAGGGCTAACTCCTCTTTAGAACGCTCTGCAACATGAGCCTGCACCTGCTCTTGAGACCCTCCCTGGATGGACTTCTGATCAGCCAACCTCTTTCTGCAAAATTTCTAGATATGCTCAAGTCCACCACAATAGTGACATGTGAAGTTCTTCGTGAATCCCTCCTCAAAGTTGCGTTGTCCTTTCTGCTGAGTGGACTCGCCTTTGCCTTTGTCCTTGGGAGGAAACGCTTGTTCCGCAATGACACTGTTGCTTCCATGTATCTTGTTGCGGAAGCTTGTTGTAGAGATCAAGAAACTTTAGATCAATACTAGTAGAAGAGATATTGAGTGTCAATGAAATGCTCGTAAGATCGAGGTAGGCCTTTCAGCGTGATTACTACCATATCCTCTTCCTCCATGGTGCGGCCAATAGCATCCAACTGGTCACGAATCTCCTTGATCTTCGTAAGATGTGCCTAGATAGATATCTTTCCATCCATCATGATAGAAAACAACATATTCTCAAAAAGAAAGCTCGAGTCTTGTCAGACATTTCATGAAGAAACTTCAAGAGATCCCAGATCTCTTTAGCTATTTTACCTGAAGGCACCTGAGGAAGTTGATCATTTGTGACTGATAACTTGATGAGCATGACAACCTCACGAGTGCACTCACCAAATTTATCTTGGTCTGCAACTGATGTTGGAGGACAAGTAGCCTTGCCCAAAACAATCTGATCAAGGCAATGATATTCAAATATCGTCAACATGTGTTATTTCCAGATGTTGCAGTTGCGGTCGTTGAACTTTTGACTGTGTTCCAACATGATATTGGTCAAGGATGCCATCACGGAAACTGAGGTTGAACGAGGTCAATCGAGTGAAGGCAAGAAAAACGAGACAAAAGAATCTAATTAAAAATCAAAATAGAAACAGCTACACAAAGGATCTGAAACCTTGGAACGGAATTCGAGGCACGGATCCCAATGCGCAAATTTTGAGGTTTGATGATAACTAAGAAAATTAAAATTTCCTGCAAATTTTAAAACCTGTAATTTTTCTAATAAATCAGAAAAAATAATAATCTGCAAAAAAAATTGATTTAAAAAAACACAGGCACAAAACCCAAGGTATCTTTCTGCAAAAAAAAAACGTAATTTTTCTGAAAAAAAATAACTTTAATATTTTTATTAAAAAAACTATAAAAACAAATATAGGTCAGAGACAGCAAGAAATGGCCCACGATTTACAGTAGGCATGAAAACTCTAGCAAACTGCACAGAAATCCGTAGACCAAAAACATGTGTATAGAAACCTGCAAAAAATGTGAAAAGAAAAGCACGATTTCAAGAAAATCGCGAAAAGTCTACATCTCACACAAATTAGCGAGAAAAGAACAAAAAATCGCATCACGTTTTAGTCACGATACACAAAAAATCGCATCGCTAAAACTTATAGTTGTCGCCTACCCACGAAAAACACAGAGTCACGCCGGAAAAACCCACAAACAAAAAACACAGGCCAATAAAATCACGATTTTTCCAGAAAATAATCGTGCAGAAAATAGGTCTGTCGCAAGCCAAACAAAAACGAGATGCACAAAAAAAAACTTGGTTGCAAAAATCGCGACTAAGCCAAATCCGAAACCCTAGCTCATCCTGAAAAACCCTTGACCAAACCAGCTGAAAAAAATGCGAACCCTCCTAGAAAAAATCCACACCTAGAATAAAAAAATCTGAAAAATTCCTTTCAAAAAAAATTTTTAGAAAAAAATTCCGGAAATTTTAATTTCATGCTCTAATACCACGAGGAATAATTGAATCAATAATCGAATGATATTGAATAAATTAATAACAAATATACAACCGTATATAAAGGAATTACAAGACGGTGTTCTAAAAAGAACAAACCGTTAATATAAAGCTTCAACATGAAGCTAAAACACTTAAAGTGCTAAATAAAGATAAAAGGTAAAATCTAAAAAGCAAACTATGCGTTCTTATAAAAGAAGCAATAGTTTCACTTAACAAACTAAAAAGCAAAAAGCTAAATGACCATTAACAAGGAACTAAATATAACGTACTAAAATATAATTAAATATTCTAATAATCTTCTAATGCAACTCTACTATTAAATGCATATTGTGTATTGTTAAATAAACTTATAATTATTTATGTAGCAATAATGTGTCTATATTGCTTTTAAAGTGATGAGAAAATCCTTTAATCTCTTAGAAAATTGTGTTAAATATGTGCATGTGTTTTTTTTGAGTGTTGTATCCAAACGTATCCATATTGGGGGTCTTCAAAGATGGTTGCATCCGCATATGATATTGTATCCATATCCGTGTCCATGAAATTTTGCCTACAAGCATGTTCTCGAGAATGTTTTCAAAAAATATGGACTGCTAGCCATGATCAAGCAAGATTTCCTTAAGTCATACTAGCAATTAAAATTGACAACATCTGCCAAACATTTTAAGGAACATACAAAAGCCAAAAAGAACTTAGGCTTTTATAGCACATAAGTTCCATTCAAGTAAGCCAACCACGGGTGTGACTAGGAGGCCAAATGGCGGGTGTCATTTTGTGCTCTTGGGCTTGATGGAAAGGAATAAGCTTGAGGTGCCATATATGATTTCCCAAGGAAATCCATAATGGGTATAGGTTGTTAGGGAAAATATTATTGAATCCTACATGCACACTATGTAATTTACAATGATAATTGTGAATCTCTTTATAATATAGTTGATTATATGTTTCTTTATCTTTCATAATGATAACTAACCTGGTTTGCATCTAAATCAAGACTTAAAGTGGCAAGTTGCACGCACTTATTATAATTCATACCTCTTTCTAGGGCAAAATATAGGAATATCCCAATAGGGGAGGATACAGGTTGAGTTAGATTTATTTAAAGGGCTTCCAGATGAAATTTGACTAGAGGTGGAGTGGAGGACATGCAAGCAAGCTATGAATTATGAGAATATGCCTTTTCATTGCAGATAATGTTTTCAGCTTGGGCATATAGCTTCCAACTGTATGTTTGGAAAGTCAATCTCAACCAAGCCAGTTACATGGTGGAAACGTGAAAACTTTTCTCATCTATCAATCTATAGAGTGGCTCCTTCTTCCTCTATTGAAGATGATGATTCCTCTTCACACTCTTCAAAGGGTCCTGTTGCAAATGATCCGCAAACAATTCAATAAGATGCTGTGCTAAAGGAGATTTTGCCTGCCCCCTCACTGTCCAATTTCTTTGATGTGGTTAGCTCCACTCTGTAATGTCCCCTAATTAGTTACACCTTAATTTAAAGCCAAATCTATAAATAGGTAATTGGATCTTTTATAGGCGTACCTTTGTATACTATTTTTCCTGCAACAAGATTAGAGAACATATATGAAATAATACCAAAACTGAAATATGAACTATATGAAATGATATCAAATCTGCTATGACTTTAGAATTATAATTATTAGATATAATCAGATTATTATATTTTCTAGATGAGATCAGATTATTATATAAGGTCAGTTTGCAAGTCAATTACTAATCAATTCCTTTAGTCCATTAGTTGGATAGGGCCTCCTAGGCCCAAGGGCAGAATACCATATCCCCCTTGGCTCCATATGGCAGGTGTTAGGCACCCATCATGGTGTGGCGTACCTAGCGAGGTGTTCTGTCACCGTTCCCCCTCATCACAACCACCTCCTCCCTTAAGCCCAAGAGCAGATGCTTCATCCCTCTTGGCTCCATATGGCAGGTGTTAGGCATCCACTATGGAGTGGTGTACTTAAGGGAGAGTTCCTCATTTACAATGAATCATTTATTCCATTCATCTCATAAGGATAATCCATTATATCTGATATAATTATCACATTCCATTATATTACATTAGTGCCTTGTATTGTGTTATGGTCAACATTTTTTGTTAGCATCTCTGTATCAATATTAACCATTTATTGCCACTATTCCATTATACTGGATTTATTATTCTTTATATTATTCGCATCAGCATTACAATATTATGTGCAGCCTGAATTTATTTGTATTATGTATCCCTGGATTGTGTAGGTATTTGTTATTTTTTAATGTTTCACAATTCTGTACTCTTAATGCAGCTTAAATGAATATATATAATTTGTTTTTCAATTTACATTATCTTAATTATCATTAATCTTTGTTCAAAATATCCATTCTAATTTATATTCATTAATGCACAGATTGGCTTGATATTTAATATTAAATCAGAGGGACAGAGTATTCATACCTGCCACTGTCCTTATTATTCTTCTCTCCTGTTAGCAGACCCGATCCTTTGATTCTTATCGCAGACTTTGGCAACTTTCTCCATTGGCTTCCTATCTTGCTGGCAGTCTGAATGGTCTTCCTCTATCTTTTATACATGAAATTAAGTATGACTGTCATACATATTGCAGTCTATATTAATATTACTACTAAATTCTGCATAACAACATTATCAGGCTTCATATATTAGGCATACATATTCAGCATGTTTGCCCTCTCGGGTGAATAACTTAAGACATAAAGAACATAATGCAGAATAATGCCATAAATATCAGACAAGTGTAACAGATGTTCTATTCATAATAAGTGTGTTTTACAAGTTACATTCCGGAGTATAAAAGGGTACCGAGGGGGTGCGAGCGCCAACCGTCGCACCGCAACTTCCACCCCTCGGTTGCCAACTAACCAAAACAATTACACATAATTAACTAATATTATGCTCGTGTACAATAATGCCGCCAACATCATCCCCCCCAAAAAGAAAAGTCGTCTCCAAGCGACTTACAAAAATGGAGATAATGCAACCTATACAAGATATCGGAAAGACTAGGGAGGGGGCTGAGAAAGCGTCCCTGAAGTAGAAGTGTGAGATGGCGGTGTCTGGGCTGCCAAGCGGGAACGAAGCTCATACACCTGATGAGTGCGTGCAGCCACATCCCGTTCCGCCACGAGGACCTTCTCTAGAGCTGTCTTCACCATGTGTGCTGCCTCCAGTAACTCCTTCTCCTTGGTATCCACTGCCTCCGTCACGCAGGCCAACCGTGTCTGCTTGGCTGCCAGGCGGCCCTCCACCTCGGCCTTCGCTGTCCGGATCTCAGCCGTCTCTGTGCGGGCCACCTCTAGCTGGGCCAACAACTGCACCCTCTCGGCTGCCCATGAGGCCTGCTGACTGGCCACCTCGCTCTCCAACGCTACTCGGGAAGCCTCCCTGACTGCAGACTCCTGTTGTGTACGCCTCAATGTATAATAGGCATCCCTGTAGACCTGCTCGATCTCGCGGGCAACCGCCGTCACCCGACCCTCCACAACGGGCTGACGCAGCCTCCAGGCCTGGAGCATCTCCTCTGTCTCCGTAGTCGGCCACCCCTGAGACTCAAAGCAGGTAGCAAAGGCTGTCGGGCAGTCCACCCGCATAAACTGTAGGACCTGCTCGAGCTCCACCACCACCTGCTGCAATGCTTGCGTCTGGGCGGCGGCCACTACCCGCCTACCACTCGTTACCATATCAGCCATGTCCGCGAGATAAGTCTCAACATCCTCTCCCACCTGTGCCGAAGACTAGGAAATCCCTGGTGGAGCGGTCACTACGGTAGCCTGCTGCGAAGGTACCGCCTCCGCCACCGAAGGTGCACCATCTCCTGGTGCCTGCCCAGAGGCGACCTCCCCTGCCTCGTGCCCAACGGTGAGTCCATGTGCCTCCCCTGACGAGTCATCCAAGTGGACTACCTCCGCTCCCGTCTCTCGACACGGTGAAAATACAACAGCTCCCTCCGACTGTGCCAGTGTCATCTAAAACCGCTGTGTGAGCCAGCTCTGCATAGCCTCGAGGTCAGCATGCATCTCTGTGACTGGGGGATGGGTCGCTGTGGTCGTCTCCTCCAACAACGAAGCAGAAACAGTCACCACGGCGTCACCACCCACGACCTCCAACCACACGTGAGATTCGATAGCCTCCACCTCCGTCGGCCCCTGCTCGACCACTACCCGGTGCGGTGACGCCTCGGTCCTTGACTCTGCCATGTCCTCGGTAAGTGCCGCTGTGGCTGGGTCCGACGGTGCTCCCTGTTGCTCGTGCTGGAGGGGACCCAATGTAACAGGCGTATGGCTCTGCCCGAAGGCCCGAATACAAGTGCCGCCTATTCCAGATGCTGGCACAGTCGTGCCCATCGGTAACAGAGGTGGGGCAAACCGGACGCGTACAGGCTCCTCCGTTGCCTAACTGCTATCGTCCTCCTCATCTTCCTCCTCCGAATCCTCCGTGCTGCTGGACTCCCTCCTGCTGTCAGGCTCCCCTGAGGCCGAGGCCGTATCCACCGCCCGTTTCCGCTTCGCGGAAGAGTGCCCAATGTCCAAGTGCCTCCAATACATGATTGGAGGCTCTCCTGCTGCCAACGGTCCCTGCAGCCGTACCTCCAACTCATCCTCTGGCACTACTTCCCGCGTGGCCTCCAGGAATAACCCTATAGCATAATGAGGCATGTAGAATGTGCGATGCTGGAGCGTCAGAAACTCATACATACGCTTTGCCAGTAACGCTGCCCAGTCATACACGATGCCATTCATCAGCCCATTCATCAGCATAATCTGCGGGAGGGCAATGTCCGACGCCCTGTCCGACCCTGTCAATCTGCTCTTGATAACATCCATGATGCACCTCCAGTGGCCCTCCGCAACAAAAGTCTTGCGGATTCCCCGACTCTTCGTGGCCTTAGCCACGCTGTCCAACTCCGCTGTGGTCAAATTCCGGGAGACTAATTTAATCCACCGCTCCTTCTCCTCCTGTGTCATCTTCTTGGCCTTCAGGTCTATTTTCTTGCGCTGGCTGCCCGGAATGCCGAATACCCTCGTGAAATCCCTCGCTTTGAAGGATATAGTGACATCCCTCCGGAGGTATTCAAATGTGTTGGTGCAGGTATGTCTGTCGAAGGTGTCCACCATGAAGCGTAGGGCACCCTCGTACTCCTGGATAGGGAACACGGGCATCCGGATAGCCCACTCTACCTGTGCCTTCCGGAGGTTTTGCTTTACCAGGTCATTATCGGGGGTATCCTGCCACCATTTGCGGCATTCCAATCCATTCAGGCCCTTGAATGTAATATTCTGTGGTGTCACTGTGTTTTTCGCACTTGCGGCAACCTGTGGTGTTTTCTGTTTTTGTTTTTGCCGAGCGCTGGCATCCATGGTGCCGCCTGCAACACGCACTCCTAAAGCTAAAATCCTGATATTGCTACCTTTATTCTTCTGGCTGCTGCTGGAGGAAGCGTGCAGCTGTTTCTTCCAACTCCTCTTCCCTGCTGAATCCATCGTTTTCCTTGTAACTGATTTGTTTAAAAAAATCTACCCTTCATAACCGCCCTCTCTTTTTGGCTGCCGTTGTGCGGCTGGTCTACCTGTGGCTGCGTGGGACTGCTGTAGTTTCTTATTGCTATTTGTGCTTGGTTCCAGTTTGCAATTAAACGGCACAAGAGTGCAATCCGTCCAGAACTGTGGCAAACCATTTATTTATTTCCGCGCCATTCACATTTGGTGGTGAAGGTAGCGGCTTGCACAAACCCACCAGTATTTGCAAATATCGGACAATCCCACGAAATTCCCTTGCTATGCGTGGTGGCGCGGTGGTCTCCTTCGTGCGGTGTGCGGCGTGCGGCGTGCGACGTTCCTTTTTTCCTTTGCGCGGCATTTTTGTGCTTTTCCGCGGCCTTCGGTGGTTTGCCGCATGGCTTCTTCGTGCGGTGTTATCTTTTTATGCGGACCTTCGGTGGCACTCCTTTCCTTGGCGTCGCGTGGCGTGCAATGAAACTCTTAAAAATTGGCGGTGTGGTGGTCTTTCCTTGGCGGGCGTTTATATTTTCGCGGCGTCGGTGGCTTCCACCGTCGGTGGTCCCACCGCACGATGGTGCCACCGTCGGTGGTTCCATCGCACGGTGGTCCCACCGTCGGAGGTGCCACCGTCGGTGGTTCCACCGCACGGTGGTGCCACCGTCGGTGGTTCCATTGCACGGTGGTGCCACCTTCGGTGGTTCCACCGCACGATGGGGCCACCTTCGGTGGTCCACCGTACGGTGGCCACTTTTTTCTTGTTTTTTTTTTTTTTCTTTTTTTTTTTTCTGGTTTTCGTTTCCATATATATATTTTTTTCCAATTTTCTTTTATATATATATTTTTTCGAATTTTTCTTTTATATATACTTTTTTTTTTCAAATTTTCGTATATATATTTTTTGTAGCGGCTGACTGACTGGGGGTTCCCGGTTCCCTTCGTTCGTGATAGATTTTCAGTTTCGACCCGTTGACTGCGTCTGGTATCTCCTTCCCATCCAGCGTCCATAACTTTATCGCCTCGTTCGTGTTGACCTCACGTATCCGGAAGGGCCCTAACCATCGGACTTTGAATTTCCCCGGTTTAATTTCATTCCTCCCGTTGAATTTTAACACCAGCTGTCCGGGAGTAAAATTCATTCGCCGGAGGTGCTTGTCGTGCCACACCTTCCGTCTTTGCTGGGCTGTTTCTGTCGCCCACTGAGCCATCATCCTTCGCTCGTCCAATTTGTTCAACGCGTACAGCCTCTCCCTCAGGCTTTCCATGTCGCCAAGGCGATTATCGATGGCAATCCGCAGACTTGGTACCATGAATTCAACTGGCACCACGGCTTCTTGTCCATACATCAACTGGAAAGGAGTCTGCCCAGTAGTTACTTTGTAGGTCGTTCGGTATGCCCAAAGTACTGACGGCAGGCGCTCCTCCCAGTCATCCTTCTCGACTCCGCAAGACTTATATATCACTGACATTATTATTTTATTTGTGGCCTCCGCCTGGCCATTGGCACGTGGGTAGTACGGACTTGAGAATGAGTGAAAAATCTTGAATTCTGATGTCAACCGGTGTATGACATGGTTCACGAAGTGGCCTCCCCGGTCACTGGTCAACTGAATAGATATACCATATCGCGTAATGATTTGTTCATATATAAACTTCGCTGTGCTTACTGCCGAATTATCCTAGAGGGCCCTTGCCTCCACCCACTTGGTCAAGTATTCTGTCGCAACTATAATGTATCGGCACCGTCGTGCGCGACTGGCCTTAAGAGGGCCCACAAAGTCGAGTCCCCATCGCTCAAAGAGTTCTTGTGCATGCGACGGGTTGAGGGGCATGAAGTCCCACTTCAGAGGTTTGCCCGCCCGCTGGCAAGTGTCACACCGCACGACCCACTCCCTAGCGTCGTGATATACCGTTGGCCACCATAGTCCTGCGAGAAGCATCTTTCGGGCTGTGGTGTCTGGACCCATGTGTCCACCTGCGGGTCCTTCGTGTGCCTCCCGTAGTACACTCGAGACTTCTTCCTCCATGACACAACGCCTTAATATCTGGTCCGGCCCCGTCTTGTAAAGTAAACCGTTGATGAGCGAAAAAGTCCTGCTCCTTAATGCGAGTTTTCTTCGTTCCCCTGGAGGCATACCCTCTGGAAATCGGGACGTCGATAGGTACTCTCCAATCGTCTTGTACCATGAAGGGAGCACGGCTATTTGGAACAAGTGTGCATCCGGGAAATCATCATTTACTCCCTCTGGAGGTTCCCCCGACTTAATCCGCGACAGCTGGTCGGCTATGACATGGCTTCGCCCTGGTCTCACCACAATTAAAAATGTGAACTCCTGTAGTAGCAATAGCCAACGACTTATCCTCCCCTGGATAATGGGCTTGTTCACTAAATACATGAGTGCTTGGTGGTCTACGTAAAATGTGAATGGTGTGGCCAGGAGGTAATGACGGAATTTCTGTACTGCATAGACCATACCGAGTGCTTCCCGTTCTGTGGTACTATAGTTTTTCTCCGCCTTCGAGAGCAATCTGCTGGCAAAATAAATGGGGTGGTCCAGCCCGTGCCCTCCTACTTGGGCTAATGTAGCCCCGATGGCATAGTTTGAGGCATCTACGTGAACGTGGAATTCCTTATCCCAGTTCGGGTATGCCAGTATGGGCGCTGCCATCAACCTTGTCTTTAGCTCTTCGAAGGCCTTGCTCTGTGGCTCTGCCCAACTGTATGGTTCCCCTTTCCTTGTCAATTGATCCAACGGGTGGGACACCTCCGCGAAGTTCTTGATAAACCTCCTGTAGTACCCCACATGACCAAGGAAGGACTTTACCCCCGTGACGTCCGTCGGAGGCTCCATCTCTACTATCACCCGAATCTTGTCCGGGTCCGTTTTCAATCCTTCTTTACACACAATGTGTCCCAGCAATCTCCCCTGTGGTACCATGAATCTACATTTCTTCGGGTTGAGGGCCAATCGTGCCCTCCAACACCTCTCTAAGCACTCTCCCAGAGTTTTTAAGTGGATGTCCTGTTCACTGTAAATAGACCAATCATCCAGGAATGCTTTGAAGTTCCCCACCGACATCCTTTCGAAGATGTGCAGGATGATGCGCTGAAAGGTGGCAAGCGCATTGCATAGACAAAAAGGGCATTCGGTTGTATGCGTACACACCGTCCTCCACCACGAAGGTTGTTTTCAGCTTATCTTCCTCCGCGATGGATATCTGGTTGTAACCAGAGAACCCATCCATGAAGGAATAGATTTCGTGTCCAGCTACTTCCTCCAAGATGCTGTCTGTGAAGGGTATGGGAAACGGGTCTTTAACGGTGACAGCAGGCATCGGAAATCTACACAGATCCGGATCTGATTGGCCTCTTTCTTGAGGGAGATCACAATGGGGGACACCCATTCGCTTGTCTGCACTCTGAAGATTATGCCCGCTTCCAACATCCGCTCAATTTCGTCGTTCACTCGTACAGCATAATTTTTGTTCATTCGGTACGGCCGCTTCCTCACTGGCTGGGCTCCTGGTACCAACGTTATTCGGTGCACACATAGCTCTGGGGGCACGCCCTTCAAGTCCTTGTATGTCCATGCAAAGACATCCTTGTATTCCAGGAAAATTTTGAAGGCTGCGGCCTTCAACACTGGATTCCAATCATCTCCGACCAGGATGATCTTGGGGTCACTTGTCTCCCCGAGATTCATTTCCTTTAGCTTGGCTTCCTGATACTTAATGGGATCCCCTTCTGGAAATTGGTGTGCCGGCGCCTCATTCACTGCTGCCTCCCCCTCCTTATACTCGCCATACTCTGGGGGAAATATATCGGGTGCTTCTTCGATGCTCAATACGTTGCACGAGGGTGTAAATAGTTCATAATCTCCCATTTGCCAATGGAAGAGGCCATTCAAGGAGTCCCCATCGTCCCCTGAGCATGCCTCTAGTTCTAACACCCCTTCATCATTGGGCTCCATGCGGCATCTATTACCACCCTCCGCTAACTGGTGTCCCTCTGATTCCGAGTCGGAGGAAGAGGCTAACTCTTCGCTCACCATCTGTGTACGGAGATCGATTACGTACTTCCTCCCGACGTTTTCCAAAGAAATGGTATTCCTCTTCCAGTTATGGTTCGCTTTCGCTGCAGTGAGCCACCCCCGTCCCAGGATGGCGTCATATCCTTTCTGCTTTAAGGGGATTACCACAAAGTCCAGCACAAATGGCTGCGTGCCGACCACCACCTGCTGGCCCATGAGGGTACCAATGGGTTTAATCCCATGTTGGTCTGCCCCTAGTAGGTTGAACGTAGGGGGCCATAACATAGGTTTTCCCAACTTTTTCCATGTCGCTTCTGGGAGTACATTTACTCTTGACCCTCCGTCCACAATCGTGTCTGTTAGGGTGGTCCCTAGTATACCCATTTCTACCACCGCCGGGTGGCGTCCGCTGTTGACTACCAACAACATGGGGTCGACCGCGGGGTTCGTGACCTCCCTAAACGCAGAGTTGGTTGTGGGGCGCACGACCTCCTTCGTTTTTACTTGTGGGGGTACAGAGTTTAAAATAGCCGTTTTTAGTTGCGGCATACTCTCCAGGAGGTCTTGAATTTTCACCGGTACCTCGACTTGCAAGATCTGCCGTAAGATTTCCTCTTCTCCCTTCGTCCGTGGTGGACTCGCTGTCTAGTGACTGTTTTGTCCTTGTGCGGCCATCTCCTTCGTGATCTCGTCTCTGGCCTCCCGCACTCTCTCGATCTCCATGTGGGGATTCGGGTAGGCAATCTTTTTAGCCTGTGCCCTTGTGATTGCCAATACTTCTGCCTTTGTAGGTTCTATGTTTAGAAGGTGTACGCCAGGCTTCGGGCAATTTGCGTCCTCATGGTCGCCTGGCCCGCACCATCGGCAGAGGTGCTGAGTGTTGGCTTCCTTCGTGCAATCACGGGCGAAGTGTCCCCACTGATTGCAGGCCCTACACTGAATCATCGGCCGTCCCTTGGCATCGTACTGGATCCGGTTTTTGTTGTTGTTATTGTTATTGTTTCTTCCGCCGCCGCCGCGTCTATTATCCCGGTATCCTCCAGATGATGTCGTTGTGTTAGTCTACTGGCCCGTACCCGCTGGTGCGGATGTTGTGGCCTGCTCTGTGAACAACACCTGGTTCGGGCTTCGGGTTTTCATATTGTATGGGCACTCCTTGGTGGAGTGTCCCATCATTTGGCAAATCTCACAGAATGCCTTCTTCGGGCAAGTACCCTTTGTGTGTCCATCACTCCTGCAGTTTGTACACCATACTTCAGTTTCTTCCATCTTACTTGTACTCCCTTTCATGGCCTTGAATTCTCTCAGCATTCGTTCCATGTCCTTCTGGAGTGCGTGTACCTTTTTACCTGATCCGCTACTGCTACTGCTCTCTCCGTCAGAATCTTCGTCATCGTCAGATGAATATCTATTACTTTTCTTCTTTCTTGATGTTTTGTACTCGCTTTCCAAATCCATTGCCCTGTTATAGGCGTCGTCATATGACGTCGGAGGTACAATCTTCATTTTTTTCCGTAGGGAGGATTTCAATCCTTCCACGAACCATCGTTTTTTTAAACCCTCAGCCCGCTGGCTCTCCATTTTACCCAAGAGTTCTTTCAGCCTCCGACTGTATGCCCGTACTGTCTCCTTAGTACCTTGCTTGGTACTATATATCTCTGTCACAATTTCGTTGTCATCATGAAGCAACCGGAACTCCTCCGTGAATTCCTTCTGTAGGGTAGCCCATGTGGCCACTTTTTGCTTATCTATATCGGAGTACCAATCTATGGCGACTCCTCGTAACGTGGCTGGGAACTGTTGTACCCAGTCATCATGGTCTGTTACTCCGTTGGCAAACCAAATGGTCTCACATGTACGGCAGTGCCGTAAGGGGTCTTCCTTGCCGTCCCCTGTGAACTTTGGTAACTTTTGTTTGCTCGCCATCCCTGGTCGTCTTCCTGGAGGTGGTTGTGTCTGTGTCTGTGTCTGTGTCTGTGGCCCTGCGTTGCTACCTCCGGTAGTGTTGGTGGTGTGTCCTGGAGGTACAGTGTTTTGCCTGTCACGTGTGGCACCTACACCCGTACTGTTGCCCTCCCCTTCGTTCGGACACGCTCCTACTCCTGCCTCCCGTCGGTGATCTTCACTCCGTGGTGTGAGGGATAAGTTCCTAAACTGATCCCGCGTCTCCTCGACTAGATTTCGCCTTAACCTTGTTTCTTCTAGAAATTCTTCGTGGCTCCGCGTCCTACGTTGATCTGGCGACGGGTAGAAATTTCCGTCGGCATCTGCACCTTCCGTGACACCTCCTTGGTTCCCCTCGGGCCCCCCTTCGGCAGGTCGTCCTTCGGCAAGTTGCCTCAGCCTCCGTCTACGTTTTACTTGCTGCTCCAGAATCAAAGCCCTCTGCGCGGCCTCCCACTCATTCGTTTCCGGTTTTCTATTTCTATCTTTATTCAACAAGTTTGGCATTAATTGTAACACATCTCCTTAACTCTCAATTCTTTAAATCAAAACATGTCTTTATTAATTCATCTGCTCAAGTACAACTCGTGTCAATGACACTTTTATTTGAAAATAAGAAGTTCACATTTCAATTCCCTCCTGGCCTGTCGCCATCTCTTTCCGTGTCCTGTCGGTTGTTCTCTTCGTATCGTTGCAGGATTTGTTGTCGTCGCTCTTCCTGGGCAATCTCCTCCAGGCGGGCCTGTTGTGCCAGCGATGCCTGTGCAAGCAACCGGGGGAGGTGGTTCATCAACTGGTTTACTGCCGGGCTAACCTCCAGCACTGTCCACACGGCACTTAGTGGGATTTCTGCCTCCGCTGCTTCTCGTCGAACGTATGTCTGAATGGCCACCTGGAGCAAAATCAAGAATTCTCATGTTGTCGTGTCTTCTCCTGTGTACAGTTTTGTCTGCGCGTCGTCGGCCTCCGGGTTCACCTCACCAACAGGTAGGCCCATTGTGTCTGTGCGCCATCCGTGTCTTCCTTTCCCGAGTTCGTCTAGGCAACGGCGCCAAATGTTTGCCCTCTCGGGTGAATAACTTAAGACATAAAGAACATAATGCAGAATAATGCCGTAAATATCAGACAAGTGTAACAGATGTTCTATTCATAATAAGTGTGTTTTACAAGTTACATTCCGGAGTATAAAAGGGTACCGAGGGGGTGCAAGCGCCAACCGTCGCACCGCAACTTCCACCCCTCGGTTGCCAACTAACCAAAACAATTACACATAATTAACTAATATTATGCCCGTGTACAATAATGCCGCCAACACAGCACACACCCATGCATACCACCAAGAACAAAGATGCTACTGCCTGTAACTTAATAACAGTTCTGATCTGATCCAATCCATGGTGATGTTGTTGGATGCTTTGATTCCTTTCCTTTATATCTCTCAATGTGAGGGAGAAGTCACACCACTTCATCATGCATGCCCTTTGGCAAGAGACACACCCTTTCAATTTCACTATTAGCACCTTTTGAAAGAGTGCAACCCTTCATTATTTCTGCCCTTTGAAAGGGACATAACCTTTCATAATCAGGTCTGCACTTCTTATTTAAATCAGATTTTCAGTTCTCATTTTCAAATTTTCCCCCTCTCAAATAAGGTTTTCCTCTCCCATTTATATCTTATTGTTGAGGGAGTCACAACTTTTCCTTCCATATCTTTGGACCATTCATTAACTTAATTAAATTTTAATTAATTATATTTAATTATATTCTTTTATATTTTAATTTAATTTTTACTATTTAAATTTTATTATTATTATTTATTATTAAATTCTATTTCAATGTGGGCACATTACACACTCCATAAGGAAAAAAAATGAAATGGTGGAGAAGAAAAATTAAAAACTTTTCAGTCCAATGACATCTCTCCAGAAAGATAAAAGCATAGAGTTGGAGCAGTCAATTTTGAAGGTTCCTACTCCTTTCAGCTTACAAAACTCAACAAGGCCTGTCATCTTAACTCCAGAAGAGAAATGGGGTTTAGTTTTGCATGCACCCTCACAGTTTTGAGATGGAGGAGGAAGCAATAGATTGCACTGAAGTGAGCAACAAAAAGAAAACCATTAAAACACAAAACCAGAGGCAGTGGTATTGAGATCTCATAGTAGAAAAGGAAAGTCTTAATATGAAAAATAACTCTCTTTATGCATGCTACATCTGGTATACGTAACTCATGCAAATTTAATCTATTTCTTTTAATGTTATGGTTGGGAGAAAGCCCCATTAATAGAACCTTTGTATTTAATCTAAAATAAATAATTAAATTTAATATTGTAGGTAGTGGCCTTGGATATAAATACCGATGATAAGCAATTTACCTCGTTTTCATCCATCAAGAGATTTGCTGCTTTGAGGTCTCTATGAATAATATTATTTTGGTGCAGGTAGTCCATGCCTTTAGACACATCAATGGCAACCTTAAGAAGAGCTGGCAACTTGAAAATGCCTTTATGCTTATGTAGATAATCATAAACGCTACCACCAGACATAAACTCTGAGATCAAAATATCAGGAAGAATCACTATTACTTCAAATTTCATACACAAAAATTAAGTTGCAGTGATATAAATATAACAACTTTGCTTGTGTGCTAAAGTAAACAAGGTCAAATGATCAAATTGAATACATATGCAGAAGTGTCAATTAAATTTTCTACTCAAGAATTGGAAATGTAAGAAAACGTTGACTTATAATTTGTATCATAAACAGACCTAAAAAGTGTACTTTTACACATTCTACACACCTGTGACAATGCAAAGATTTGGTGGCCTTGTGCAAGAACCAATAAACTGAACAATGTTCTTATGCCGTACTTTCCTGAATTTGGAAAAAAAAAAAACAGTTGTCAAAAATAGTGTATTAGTGTTCATGACATTCACAAATATAATGTCATATGATTATCAAAAATAGGGATATAACATTGAAAAGCAATAAATAATTTAAAAATTGTCTCTTCCAAATTATTAATTAACATGAGAAACATTTCCATCGTTTGGTGAAGCCCTGACAAAATATAAAAATAAAATTGAATGTTTAAAACAATCAGTTCTATTTGAATCAGTGGTTATGAAATGTGAAAGGTAAAATGTCTCGGTGCTATTGGAATAGGTAAGTAATAAAATTAGGAAATGGTGCCCAAGTGTCTGGTGCCATCCACTATTTTAGTAGCTCTAGCAAGGAAACACTATCTCCAATAAAATATTATTTCCTCATAAGATTCTCCCTACGTTACCCGGGGACGCATCCCCGGTATTTTTTTTAGGCGTCCCCATCCTAGGGACGTCCCGGGGACAGGGGACTCCTAGGGGACGTCCCCATAAATTCTGCATATAGACATTGAATTTTGACAATGAATTCTACAAGCAATTTGACTTTGACTCTCAATTAAACACAAATTTGCCATAAGAACTCTGCTGGTTCTTAGATGTTAAGGTTCTATAATGTATATGTGCATGTTCTATCCATGTTTTCATATGAATATTTTAAATTTCCCTATATATTTTAATTTTCCCTATATTTGTATAGCCGTCCCCAAAACTGACAAAAAAAATCACCGTCCCAGAAACGCGTACCCCCGTCCCCTACCGTCCCCATTCCGGAAACTCGAGGTAACATAGGATTCTCCAAAATGACCCCTCATCTAGTTACTGATTTAGGATGAACCGGATAAAGGAATTGTTATGCTTCTGAGAGCCTATTAAAATTACACTATCAACCAAAAAAGAAGATAGGGTTAATTACATAATGGTAATTGGTTAAAAGGAGAATTAACTCCAACAGTTCAATTTTAAAGTTAGCATCAAAAGACCAAAAATTCTGTAGGACCAACCAAAAGTTTATGTGCCATCACAAAACCATCTTAACATGCATCATTGGAAGCCAAACTTATGATCTCCACTTAATGGTGGTAAAAGATTTATTCAAATGCCAAGAATCTTGTTCTACATGTTGGTTAACTCAACATTATAATTCCTAAACCATGGGAGGCTACCCAGAAGTATGATATTTTTAACATCAATGTAATTCAATTATTTACTTCTTGAAAACATGTGATAATCAATATGTTCTCAAGTAATATCTTGATGCTACAAAATACTGCTCTCTATTTTACCTGATAGGAAGTTGTGTTGGTTTGTGCTTGAATTATTTGTTTTTCTTAAGTATATATATTGTAAAGTTTGTCTATAATTTTAGGCCAGGGTTAGTCTTGAGTTTAGTTAGGTCTCAAGGTGTTTCCCCTTACAATTTGAAGAACAGTTCTACTATAATGTCCCTACTAGTTAGAGACCATTGTCCTACAAAACAGATTGTTAGAAATACAACAAATATACATATATAGCTAATCTAATTTGCAATTAAACTTAAATTACTTAATTAATGCTAATCTCAATTCTTATTTAATAAAAAGGATACAAGTGCAGTACTGGGACATATCCTTAGGGCTGTAAAACTCACCTTCTTGGAAATTGAAGGTTAATTCGATTCCTGTCTTGGATGTAATTTCTTACACCCAAGCCATCCAGGAAATCGAAGGTTAATTCGATTCCTGTCTTGGATGTAATTTCTTACACCTAAGCCATACCAAGGAAGACCATCCTATATGATCCATTCCTTGCCTTGGATGATGCATCTCATCATCCACGTCTACCAGAGGGGACCGGCCAGATCCGTCTCTTCTTGGATGAACTTAGTCAACCAAGCCATATATATGCATATAGATATTCAGTATATACTGCCCACCAGGGATTATCATAATCCCTCCATTAGGCTAAGGGAGTTTCCTCCCTATAGCCTCCATCATATAATCACATTTATATTACATTTTATAATTGATTACTACTTTCCATTCACATTTACATATTCCTAACTTAACATGTATTCCATAACATAAATTCAGAAAATGTCCATTATCAAATATTCACATTTATTAACGTATATTCCTAACAATTCATTGATATGTATTCATTAACATATGTCTATGCATATTCATTAACATCTGAAAATCATTCATTAACATACGTATTAAACTGTTCATTACTTATATTCATTAACATATGTATTAAAGTATTCATTATTTATATTCATTAACATATGTAATAAAGTATTCATTATTTATATTCATTAACATATATAATAAAATATTCATTCATGACTTACCTGTGCGTAACCTGCTGTCGTAGCTTTCAGATTTTTCTCTCTAACCACGTAGCAGTCCTCCTTATCCTTTTTGCTACCCCCTGGTCCTGTGGTTGTATGGGTTTTATACCCATGGAGGGGAATAGTCGTGACCCTCCGCGGGGTCCCTTCCGTGGGAAGTGGTGTGATGGTAGCCGCAGCCTTTTATACCCATGGAGGGGAATAGTTGTGACCCTCCGCGGGGTCCCTTCCGTGGGAAGGGGTGTGACGGGTCGCAGCCTATGTTGCGGCTTCCGTCCCACCACTTCCCGTAAACATATTGCCATCTTAAAATATAATAATTTATTCCCATCTCTAATATAATAATTTATTCCCAACTTAAAATATAATAATTTATTCCCATCTCTGATATAATAATTTATTCCCAACTTAAAATATAATAATTTATTCCCATCTCTAATATATTTAAATATATCAATACATTTCCCCATCTTAAAATATAATAATTTATTCCTTCTAAATAATATATTAATATTATTTAATAATTTAATTCCATCATTTTAATAATTGTCTTACATCATTTTAATTCCATAATATATTAATATATTACATCGTTTTAATAATTGTCTTTTAATTTATTACATCATTATAAGGCTTACATCAGGTAGTGAGGTAGGGTTATCAAATCTACCATATGTGCTGTTCCATTTTGTATTGTCTTGCAAGAGACAAATTAAAACACTAACACAAAACATGATGTTCAATGATATAATATATATCTTGAACTACATTGAATACAAATGGAAATCCATGTCAATGAACATTTCTCCAATCTGACTGTATTCTGTACTTTGTGAGAGTATACAATAGCTGGGAACACAAACACCACCATCAAGACAAATCTAGTCAACAAAAAAACTAATTAGCCCAGTAGTCTGCATATATCATTCTCCAACATAATAAATTATATATCACTACATTCAATTTTTTTTTCTCTAAGTACGTATAATTTTCCAGGAAAGAAATATAACCAGACATTAGAACCAAAGGTTTCAAGTATTCTGCAATAGATGAGTGACATGAAAAAAGACAAAGGAAGAATGTTTAGTTGGAGGAAAAAGTAACTTAATTAAAATTGATGTCCCTTTTAGTTCGTTTTTTCAATAATATTATTGAATCTTTATTGTGTTTTAATAAACATTACAGAAAACTATTTATAACGAAATCATAAATAGGTTTTGTTAGCATTTTCATTTCATTATTATCATTTATAATAATCTAGTCAATAAATGTAAAATTTACTCATATCTCACCTTCAGGATTTTAAAAAGGAACAAAAATAGTCAAAGATGCTATAATACCTCATAATGAAGACTTCTTGAGCAAATTCACGTTGCAAATCGACATCTAGACGTTCAGGCTTAAGAACTTTAATAGCAACATCTTGACCACAATAAGTTCCTCTAAACCTGCAAAACAAGACTAGCCACCTTTCAAACACCTGCTCCAAACATCACGTATCTCATTAAATAATCCAATTAAGTACTTCTACATAACAGTGTTCCCTTAAAAGAAAATCTAAAAATACTAACAAGTCACCATAAGAACCCGAAGCTACTTTACGGTCAAGTTTCAAGAGCTTGCTATCAATCTCCCAAACATCTCTTCCATCATTTGGTATTCTTACACATTCAACATTAGATTCCCCACTAGAAGGGGTTTGTTCCATAGGAGAAGATGATGGAGAGGGCTTTGACCAAAGTCCCTTCTGTAAAGGAAACAAGAAAATACTATCAAAAAAAATATTTCTCAAGAGCAATTACATGAAGAGAATTTCAACTATTTACTTTATCTGGAAAAAAAAGATAATTTCAATTATTGAAATTTTGAAACTATAACACATTAAAGTGAAAAAAATTACTAAAATGCATGCTAGGTTAATAACAAGCCTGGAAATAAAAACCTAAGGAAAATCCACAAAATACCATCCCAAATCCCATATTGCATAGCACCTTACCAACATAACTTGAGGCAACAACAAAATATTAGCATTGAGAAAACTGTTATTAGATAATTAGTTCTTGCTTTATCTAAAGCAAAAGCTTTCTCTTTATTTCTGCATTACCTTTGAGGACAAGTATAGTCGATAATAGATATCAGCTCTTTTGGGACAACTATAGTTAACATACACTAAGTTTTTTTGCAAATCCCCATACACATTACCAAATTATTCATATGAACATTTGAAACCACCCCACCTCAGTCCATTAAAACATTGAATAAAGATGTCATCCCTGCATATCTATGTACAGAGAGTATGATTAAAGAGACAAAAACATGGCAACAAAGTTTTGACAACAGGGAAACTACGATGGATGAAGTATCCAATTTTAAGATTATGATACTGTCTGCTAGTTAACTTTTGTTTATTCTATCATTAAACCTATAAACAAAACTATCAGAAAACATAAAAAACTATTTGATTTTTGTGTCCCCTGAGTTGACATGACTAATGGTTGTAAAAGGTAAGCAGAATTTCTGAAGAAATTTTTACATGATATGGAAATGAAAGAACGATTTCAAATTTGAAAACAGTAAAGTAGAGATTAGATTTCTACAGTCCATTATGATTAGTGCTTTGTTTCTGGATTCAACTGTATAGGATTTTGTTTGTGTCATGTCCCCACCATGACACCCCTATCCACACCATTGTTAATAAGAGAAAATTGTCTTGGAAAAAGACTTCACAATTTTCTTTATCAATCCCAGGCAAATATTAACATAGACGAACAAGAATGGATGCACCAATGGACTTTACTAATTACTAAAAATGGCAACTGATCTTCAATACGCAGAAGATCCAATATGCAACGATCAAGAAGAAAATATACTAGCGGATTCATATCAAATCACCAAGGAAATATGCTGAGCATTCAAAAAGACAAGCCACCAGATTCATCACGTACGATTCATTAGATATACGTTGACAGAACCATAAATAAGAAACAATATGCAATAAACCTAGGGCACCATAATTGGAAGTTAATAAAGGTGTGATCCATTAAGGGATTGCAACGATTTGATTAAGACAAACAATGAACGGTGGACAGATTGATTTACCAGAGCATATAATTCACAAGCCCAATTTCCATTATTAACAAACAGCAATTACAAGGAAAGGGAGCCGTTTGGTTTTGAGGAAATGATTAGTTTAAGAAACAGCAAAACCATAGGGTGCAATCAAAGGAAGAAATAAATAATTAATTTAACAGGAGGCGGCATTACTCCTCACAAGAATCGCCTCTTCTCAAGGGAGCAATGAGATATAAATGGGAAAGGGCTGCGTTGCAAGGTGGGAGAAGATCATCAAGGAATGCAACATCTGCAGAAACATCAAGTATCAATACCAACAGATCAGCAACCAATCCAATCAACAGGCAGATTGTATTTCCAGCATCACTCAGTATGCAACAATAGCATCGAATCCAGCAATTGACATCAGATTGGACAAGGTCACACAGTCAATCAATAAATAGCATTTGAGAGATCTCAATCTAAACATTGCGTCCAATGTCTTGGTATAAATAATACTCACATATATTTGTCAATTCCTTATATATATGTATCTTTATATGTGGTTGATGCTGAGTAAAATTAATGCTTAAGTGTGTGTCTCTATGGTAATAAATAGATATGCATACTGTCTGAAAATCCACCTTGCAGGAGAAAGCTTGAGGTGTGAGTGAAGGGTGACAAGTGAGCTCGTAAGTAGGCCGTCCTAGAATGACCATAGCGGCCTAGGACAAAGAGGGCACTTACAAAGTCAAGAAACCCCCCTTACAACCTCCGCCCGACTCCACAAGATGGCAACTGTTTGTAGGGAGACAAGACATGATTGGGGAAAGCAAGTGCAAGCCACCAAGCAAGTGTTGTCGGGAAATATGTATATCTTATGTTTTGGTAATGTCATTTGTTAGTAGTTAGTTAGCCGACGGGTAGGTAGTTGGAGTCACGACGGTTGTGTCGCACCCCTTCGGCTGTTATATATTGTACTACCTGCGGGTATTGAGTGGTGGGTAGTTTACGACAGATAATGCTATGAACATTGTATACACTTTGAGTTATTAATGGAAAGCTTATTCTTGTATTCATGTTGTTATTGCATTGTTTATTTCTGCATTACTTCTGTATTCCTTCTGTTTACCCAGTGAGGCAAACATTTGGCGTCGTTGCCTAGACATACTCAGGAACGGAAGAAATAGATGGTGCACGGACATGATGGGCCTACCCGTTGGTGAGATAAACCCAACGGCCGACGACGCACAAACAGAGCTCTATAGCGGAGAAGGCACTGCCACGAGGGAATTTTCAATCTTGCTCCAGGTAGCCATCGAGACCTACGTCCGACGAGAGGCCACGGAGGCTGAAATCCCACCAAGTGTCGTGTGGACAGCACTGGAGGTTAGCCCGGCAGTGAATCGGTTAATGAACCACCTCCCCCGGTTGCTTGCACAAGCATCGCTGGCACAACAAGCTCGCCTGGAGGAGATTGCTCGGGAAGAGCGACGCCAACAAATCCTCCAACAGTAAGAAGAAAGCAGCCGTCGGGAAGCAGAGCAGGATGGCACGAGGCTAGGAAGGAATTGAACCCTGAATCCCATAGGGATAAAGGAACATTCTATATTCAAATAAAGGTGTCATAATATTGACACGAGTTGTATCTGACGAAATGAATTAATAAAGGCGTGTTCTGGTTTATGTGTTGTGAATTATGGAAATGTATGGGAATTAATGCCCAACCTATTAAATAAAGATAGAAATAAGAAAGCAGAAACGGACGAGTGGGAGGCCATGCAGAGGGCCTTGATTCTGGAACGACAAGTAGAACGTAGAAGGAGGCTGACGCAACTTGCCGAAGGACGACCTGCCGAGGGGTTGCCCGAAGGGAACTATGGAGGTGTCACGGAGGGTGCAGAAACCGAGGGAAATTTCTACCCGTCACTGGAACATTGTAGGGTGAGAAGCCACGAAGAGTTTCTAGAGGAAACAAGATTACAAAGGAATCTAGTCGAAGAGACCCAGGATCAGTTCAGAAACTTATCCCTTACGCCACGAAGTAAGGATCACCAAAGGGAGTCAGGAGTGGGCGCAGGTGAGAATGAAGGGGAGGACAATCGTACGGTTGTAGTTGCCACACACAGCAGGCAAAACACCGTACCTCCAGTCACCCACGCAGGACACACCACCGGCATCGAAGGGAGCGGCGCACAGACACAGACACAGCCACAGCCACCTCCACGAAGACAACCCCCATCGATGGCGAGCAAACAGAAGTTGCCTAAATTCAACGGAGATGGCAACGATGACCCTGTACGGCACTGTCGTACATGTTAAGACAATATGGTCAGCCAACGAGGTAGTTGACAAAGCGGATTGGGTGGTGCAGTTCCCTGCCACCCTGAGAGGAGTAGCCATCGATTGGTACTCTGATGTGGATAAAGCAAAGGTGGGAACATGGGATGACCTACAGAAAGCTTTCAAGACGGAGTTTCAACTCCTCCGAGATGATAATGAGATTGTGGCGAAGATATTAAGTACAAAGCAAGGAAAGCACGAGACAATGCGAACATACAGCCGACGGTTAAAGGAGTTACTAGGGAAGATGGAGAACCAGACGGCTGACGGACTAAAGAAGAGATGGTTCGTGCAAGGGTTGCGGTCATCCCTGCAGAGAAAGATGAAAATTGTACCGCCCACTTCATACGATGACCTATACAACCGCGCGATGGATTTGGAAAGTGAAGAGAAAACATCGCGGAAGAAAAAGGACAAGTCCTCTGCAGAAGAGGAGTCCTCAGGAGAAAGCAGCAGTGACAAATCATCAAGTAAGAAGGTGCAAGCTCTTCAAAAGGATATGCAGCGTATGTTGAAGGAATTTAAGAACATGAAAGGAAGCACGAGCAAAAACGAAGACGTGTGGTGCACTGATTGTAAGGAAGGTCACACAAAAGGCACCTGCCCGAAGAAGGCATTCTGCGAAATTTCCCAGATGTTGGGACACACCGTCAAAGAATGCCCCTACAACATGAAAACAAAAGGGAACCAGGTATTCTTCGCGCAAGAGCAGCCCTCACTGTCAGCGGGCTCCGCCCAGTCGCAAGCCGATGCCATTGCATCATCCGGTGGTTATAGAGGTAACCAAAGAGGAGGGAGAGGCAACAACAATCGGAGCAGAATGCAGTATGACGTTAAGGGGCGGCCAATAATTCAATGTCGGGCCTGCAACCAATGGGGGCACTTCGCTCGGGAGTGCCAGAATACTGAAACCCCCCAGAGCCTGTGTAGATGGTGTGGCCCCAGTGATCACGATGACACAAAATGCCCTAAACAGGGGGTGAATCTCCTCAATATTGAGAAGACGGGCGAAGTATTGGCGATCACTCGCGCGCAGGCGAAGAAGGTAACGTATCCCGACCCCCGCACAGAGAAGGAGAGACTGCGGGAGGCGAAGGCCGACATTGAACGGGAGATGGCGGCAGAAGGACGGAAGAACACGGAGACGATGAGTCCCTCAACCCACCTGAAAGCGAAAAAGAATATTATTGGGCAAGTCTTGCAGATGGAGGTACCGATAAAGATAAAAGACCTTCTAGACTCCATGCCACATTTGAGGACTGCCATCCTCAGCAATGTGCTAAGCACCGCACACGTACCTTCGAGTGCACCACAGGTGGAGGTTCCCGTCAGCCCTTCGATTGACCCGATGTTACTAGCCTTGAACAGTGGTAGACACCCAACTGTGGTAGAAATGGGCATCCTTGGGACCATTCTAAAGGACACCATTGTGGACGGAGGTGCTGGGGTGAATGTACTACCAAAAGAGACATGGAAGAGGCTAGGGAAACCCACCCTGTGGCCATCCACATTTAATCTGGTAGGAGCCGACAAAAACAGCATCAAGCCACTCGGCATATTGATGGCCCAGCAAATGACAATTGGTACGCAGCCCTTCTTGTTAGATTTTGTAGTTATTCCCTTGAAAAAGAAAGGCTATGACGCCATCCTAGGGAGTGTGGTTGATCACCGCGAGGGTGAACCATAACTGGAAGAAAAATACACTTTCCATGGAGAAGGTAAGGCGGAAATATATCATTGACCTACAGACCCAAGATGTCGGCGAAGAGCTCGCCTCTTCCAACTCGGACTCAGAGGACTCTAATAAAGGGGAAGGGGGTCCCGACGAAAGCAAGGGCAAGAACACGATGGAGCCGAACAGTGAAGGGGTGCTCGAATTGGAGGAATGTTCTGAAGATGAGGTGTGCTCACTCAACGGGCTCTTCCATTGGCAAATGGAGGACTACGAACTTTTTCACTGCAACATGTTGCAGATAGAAGAGCCCGACGATACAGAGGTCTTCCCTCCGGAATACAGAGAATATAAGGAGGGGGAAGCCCGAGTGGACGAGGCACCCGCACATCAGTTCGATAGAGACAAGCCAATTCAATTTGAAGAGTCCAAGCTAAAGGCAACAAACCTGGGAAAGGAGAACCCACGAAATATATTAGTCGGGGATGACTGGGATCCCGTGCTGAAGACAGCGGCCTTCAAAATATTCCTGGAGTTTAAAGACATCTTCGCATGGACGTATAAAGACTTGAAGGGGGTACCTCCTGAACTGTGCGTGCACCGCATCCCGTTGGTACCCAGAGCCCGGCCTATACGAAAGAGACCGTACCGGATGAACCGCAACTATGCAACGCAGGTGAACGATGAGATAGAAAAAATGCTGGAGGCCGGTATCATTTTTAAAGTACAGACAAGTGAATGGGTGTCGCCCATAGTCATTTCATTAAAGGAGGCTAACCAGATAAGGATTTGTGTGGACTTCCGATGTCTCAATGCATTTATGATTAAAGATCCTTTCCCAATCCCATTTACGAACAGCATACTGGAGGAGGTGGCCGGCCATGAGATGTACTCGTTTATGGATGGATTCTCCGGATATAACCAGATCTCAATCGCCGAGGAAGATAAACTGAAGACCACCTTCGTGGTCGAAGATGGTGTCTATGCATACAACCAGATGCCATTCGGCCTATGCAATGCACCTGCAACATTCCAACGAATTATACTACACATATTCGACAAGATGTCGGTAGGGAATTTCAAAGCCTTCCTCGACGACTGGTCCATCTATAGCAGGCAAGATACACATTTGGTAGCCCTCAGAGAGTGCCTGGAGAGATGCCGAAGGGCAAGGCTGGCCCTTAATCCAAAAAACTGTCGATTTATGGTACCTCAAGGCAAATTGCTTGGGCACATTGTATGCAAAGCAGGTCTGAAGACGGACCCAGACAAAATACGGGTGATCATAGAGAAGGAGCCTCCTACGGATGTCACCGGGGTAAAGTCCTTCCTGGGCCATATCGGCTACTATAGGAGGTTCATAAAAAACTTTGCACAAATATCCCACCCCTTGGACAAGCTTACTCGCAAGGGTGAGCCGTACACCTGGGGGACCCCGGAGAGGGAATCATTTGAGGAATTGAAGACAAGGCTAGTAGCTGCTCCCATCCTCGCTTACCCCAACTGGGGCAAGGAGTTCCATGTCCATGTGGACGCTTCAAACTTTGCGATCGGTGCCACACTGGCCCAAGTGGTAGATCACAGGTTGGATCATCCCGTCTATTTTGCCAGTAGACTATTATCCAAAGCGGAGAAAAATTACAGCACAACAGAACGGGAGACATTGGGGATGATCTATGCAGTACAAAAATTCAAACACTATCTGTTGGCGACACCATTCACATTCTACGTGGACCATCAAGCCCTCATGTACTTGGTCAACAAGCCGATAATTCAAGGAAGGACTAGTCGATGGCTACTCTTGCTGCAGGAGTTTACGTTCACAATAATTGTACGGCCAGGCAAAAGCCATGTCATTGCTGACCAATTGTCCCGGATTAGGTCCGGAGAGCCGCCAGAAGGGGTAAATGATGAATTTCCAGACGCCCACCTATTCAAGATCGCAGTACTACCACCATGGTATACTGCCATCGGGGAATATCTCTCCACCTCGGTATTCCCCCAAGGCATGCCACCGAGAGAGCGAAGAAAGCTTGTGTTGAGAAGCCGCACATTCCAGCTGATTAATGGTTTATTGTATAAAATGGGGCCCGACGAGGTGTTACGTTGGTGTGTGATGGAGGAAGAGGTGCCAAGCATCTTGAGGGAAGCACATGAGGGGCCCGCAGGAGGCCATATGGGACCAGACACTACGGCAAGGAAGGTGTTGCTAGCAGGCCTCTAGTGGCCAACGTTGTATAATGATGTGAGAGAATGGGTAGTAGGTTGTGATACCTGCCAGAGCTGAAAAGGGATTTCATGCCCCTCAACCCTTCGCATGCTCAAGAACTATTCGAGCGCTAGGGGCTGGATTTCATCAGGCCGCTCAAAGTGAGCCGCGCCAGGAGGTGTCGCTACATTGTGGTAGGCACTAAATATTTAACCAAGTGGGTTGAAGCGCGAGCCCTACCAGACAACTCGATCGTAAGTACAGCAAGATTCATCTACGAGCAAATTATTACGCAGTATGGGATCCCTATGCAGTTGACAAGCAACAGAGGCGGACATTTTGTGAACCACGTGATTAAACTCCTTACTACAGAGTTCAAGATTTTCCATTCACTATCTAGCCCCTATTACCCACGAGCCAGTGGGCAGGCCGAGGCTACAAACAAGATTATTGTAAGCGTGATATACAAGTCGTGCGGTGTCGAGGGAGAAGACTGGGAAGAAAAGTTACCTTCGGTCTTGTGGGCCTACCGTACAACCTACAAGGTGACCACAGGCCAGACTCCGTTCCAACTCATGTACGGGCAAGAAGCTCTGGTGCCAACGGAATTCATGGTGCCAAGCCTTCGTATTGCAGTAGAGAACAGACTCGAGGATATGGAGAGCCTGAGGGAGAGACTGTATGCTTTAAGCAAGTTGGACGAAAAAAGAATGATGGCACAATGGGCCACAGAGGCAGCCTAGCAAAGACGGAAGGTCTGGCATGACAAGCATCTTCGGCGAATGAAGTTTACTCCTGGGCAGTTAGTGTTGAAATTCAATGGGAAGAACGAAATCAAACCAGGGAAATTTAAAGTGCGATGGCTAGAGCCCTTCAAGGTACGCGAGGTCAATGCCAACGGGGCGATCAAGTTGTGGACGTTCGACGAGAAGGAGATACTTGACGTCGTCAATGGGTCGAAATTAAAGGTTTACCACAAACGGAGGGAACCTGGACCCTCCAATCAAGATGTTTGACAGTCTTATTAAAAATAATAAAAAAAATTTAAAAATGTACGATCCATACGGTCAAAAAAAAAAAAAAAAAGTGGACCACCGTGCGGTGGCGATACCAACGGTGGGATCACCGTGCGGTGGCAACACCAGCGGTGGGACCACCGACGATGGACCACCGTGCGGTGGAAACCACTGACAGTGGGACCACCGTGCCGTGGACACCACCGCCCACGCAAATATAAAACATGCGAACACAGCAGCCCCCGCCCACACAAACATAAAACCTCCGCCCAAACGCAAACGCAAACAGACGGTAAAAAAAGAAACGCGCACACGCAGCAGCCCCCGCCCAGCAACGCAGGCATACGCAGCCATACACAACCGAAGGTGGTTACGAAGGTGTTACGCAACCGTACGGCTATAACCAGAAATTAGTTACAGGAGAACTTAATGGAGTCGGCTGGGAAACAGAGTTGGAAGAAGTAGTTGCAGGCTTCCTCCAACCAGATGGATAAAAATACTAGGGTGCTATCGTCAGGTGTGCGTGTTACTGACAGCACCATGGATGCCAGCGCCAGTCAAAAGAAAAAGCAGAAAGCACCACAACCTGCCACAAGTGGCAAAAATACATTGACGCCTCAGAATATCACCTTCGAGGGCCTGAATGGGTCGGAATGCCGGAAATGGTGGCAGGACACTCCTGACAATGACTTAGTGAAGCAGAACCTTCGTAAGGCAGAAGTGGAGTGGGCTATTCGAATGCTCGTGTTCCCTATCCGCGAGTATGAGGGTGCCCTATGGTTCATGGTGGACACCTTTGACAGGCACACACGCACGAGTACTTTTGAGTACCTCGGGAGGGATGTCACCATATCCTTCAAAGCGGTGGACTTCACCAGAGTATTCGGCATCCTAGGCAGACAGGGCAGGAAAATCGAGTTGAAGGCTAAGAAGATGAAGCGTGAGGAGAAGGAATATTGGATTAAACTAATATCTAGGAACTTGACGACAACAGAGCTGGATAGCGTGGCTAATTCCACGAAGGGATGAGGAATCTGTAAGACCTTTGTTGCAGAGGGCCACTGGCAGTGCATTATGGATGTCATTAAGAGCAGGTTGACGGGATCGGGTAGAGCGTTGGACATCGCCCTCCCTCAGATTATGCTCATGAACAAGCTTATGAACGGCATTGTGTACGATTGGGCCGCATTGCTAGCAGAGCGCATGTATGAGTTCTTGACGATGCAGCATCGCACGTTCTATATGCCCCACTATGCTATAGGGTTGTTCTTGGAGGCCACGCGGGAAGCAGTGTCGGAGGCAGAGTTGGAGGTACGGCCGCAGGGACCATTGGCAGCGGGTGAGCCTCCTATCATGTATTGGAGACACCTAGACATTGGGCACTCTTCTGCGAAGCGGAAACGGACGGTAGATACGGCCTCAGGGGAACATGATAGTGGGAGGGAGACTTCTAGTAGTACAGAGGATTCAAAAGTGGAGGATGAGGAGGATGATAGCAGCAGGGCGACGGAGGAGAGGTCCTTTTTGCCCCACCCTTGCTACCGATGGGCACACCTGTGATGTCATCCGGGGTGGGAGGCACCTTTATTCTTGCATTTGGGCAGAGCCGCACGCCTGTTGCACTTGGCCCCATCCAACAGCAAGTAGCCTCACCTCCGCCGGATCGAGCACCACCTTCAGGACCGGCCCCGGCCACCGAAGACATGGCGGAGTCATGTACTGATGGGTCGCCTCATCAAGTAGTAGATGAGGAGCAGGGACTTAGGGAGGTGGTTGATACGGAGCCTCAGGTGCGGTTGGATGTTGGAACTGAGGCAGTGGTGACTGTTTCTACCTCTTTGTTGGAGGAGCCCATGGCTATGGCGACCCATCCCCCGGTCGTAGAGATGCAGAGAGTCCAGGGGATCCCCAGTACAGACCCGTCGATCGTGGCTATGCAGAGCTAGCTGACGCAGCGATTTCAGATGACATTGGTACAACCTGTGGGAGCTGTTGTATTCTCACCTTGTCGAGAGACTCGAGCTGAGGTAGTAGACTTGGACGATTCCTCTGGTGAGACACATGTACCGGCAGTCGGGAACGAGGCAGGAGAGGTCGTCTCTGCGGTACAGGAATAGGGGGATGCTACACCTCTAGTGGCGGAGGAGGTACCTTCATACCAGCAGGATGCGGCAGTATCGGTTCCGCGAGAGACCTCTGCGTTACCCCTTGGTGCTCTTTCACAGATGCCACTTCCCTCACGGTCATAGCCTTCGGAGCAGGAGGGGGAGGACATTGAGGCCTATTTAGTTGACATGGTGACGAGGGGTAGACGAGTGGTGGCCACGGCCCAGATGCAAGCATTATAGCAGGTTGTGGTGGAGTTAAAGTGGGTCCTACAGTTTATGCGGGTGGGCTGCCCGGTAGCCTTTGCTACATGCTTTGAGTCTCAAGGATGGCCGACTACTCAGATGGATGAGATGCTACAGGCTTGGCGTGTACGTGAGCCCATTGTAGAGAGTCGAGTGATGGCAGTCGTCCAAGAGATTGAGCAGGTCTACCGAGACGCCTACTATGCATTGAGGCGTACGCAACATGAGTCTACGGTCCGCGAGGCTGCTCGAGTCGAGTTGGAGAGGGATGTGGCTAGTCAGCAGGCCTCGTGGGCAGCAAAGAGGGCCCAGTTATTGGCGCAGCTTGAGATGGCCCGAGCAGAGAAGGTTGAGGTGGAGACTCGCCTTCGACGGAGCAGAGTGTGAGGAGCCTCGTACAGTAGGAGTTGGATGCAGAGGAAGAGATAGATGGAGAGAATTACACTCTCTACACTGTCGTAGGGTTGCCCGAAGGGAACCTAGGAGTCACAGAGGGTGTCGAAGGAGAACTCTACAGTTCGCCAGAATACCACCATAGGGTAAGAAGTCGCGAAGAATTGGTGGAACGAACAAGGCGAAATCTAAACCTAATTGACGCTACCAGAGACCTACTAAAGAACTTGTCCATTTCAGAGGACAACCGGAGGGAGACGACCGAAGGTGACGGTACGACCGACGGTGCCAAGGGAGCACAAGGGTACCGTACAGGAGGCAATTTGTTCGGTTCGGGGTCAACAACCCTCTCCGAAGGACCCACGAGTGGAGGGTCAGGTGCAGGAGGCGGAGGCAGAGGATCACCAAGTACAAGCACACAAGGCACCAGAGGAGCGAGACCCAGCGGTGGGATGGCCAGTAAATAGAAGTTGCTGAAGTTCAACGGCGAGGGGAAGGAAGATCTTGTCCGCCATTACTGCACTTGTGAAACCATATGGTCAGCGAACGGTGTTACCGACCAGGACGAATGGGTAACACAATTTCCAGCAACCTTAAGGGGAGTGGCCATCGACTGGTACTCCGATACGGATAAGACCAAAGTCGGCACATGGCCCGACCTGAAGAAGGAGTTCGGGATAGAGTTTCTACTACCTGCGGGTATTGAGTGGTGGGTAGTTTACAACAGATAATGCTATGAACATTGTATACACTTTGAGTTATTAATGGAAAGCTTATTCTTGTATTCATGTTGTTATTGCATTGTTTATTTCTGCATTACTTCTGTATTCCTTCTGTTTACCCAGTGAGGCAAACAGCAAGCAACAGGACTGTGGTAGACATCCACACTTGGGCTTGGTATAGATATGGCTTCGGTCGGACCCATCATGTCTATTCTTCCAAACCCTAATATGCTTGCATAATTGATAATCTATGAATATGATGTAATGGCCTGACCCTAATGATTAAACATATATATGTGTATATTTGCATATGTTCTTCATGTTATGATTGCAAGATTCAAATTCAGGATCGCATCATTAAAGAGATATTTATTTGGTAAGATGTAATCCTAACCCTAATTGTTGCAATTGTGATTCTAGGGCAAATTAGGAAGGGGACATTACAATATGCATCAATGTTTTGGATCACACTCTGTGATCCATCATCAAGATGAGAGAGTTGTAGGAGAAAAATAAGTGATGATGGATCATGGAGTGTGGTCCAAAACATTGATGCAAACAAAATCCTACATAGTTGAATCCAAGAACAAAGCCCTAGGCAGTAAAGTAGCTATTCCATCATTGAACCTATGAATAAAACTATCAGCATACATAAAAGTTCTTCAATTTTTTTGTCCCTGGACTTGGGATTACTAATACTTGTAAAAGGTAAGTAGAAGTTCTCAAGAAATTTTTCCATGATATTAGAATGAGAATGATTTTAAATTTAGAGATGGTGAATTCCTGGATAATATACAAGATTTAATATTAAACCTTTACTAGCAAGCTCTTCAAAGGTTAAAGTATGCTAGTCATGGAGTAGTAAAAATGTATGTTTAAGAATGCTTGACAAGGCAAGAGTTTTAAAAAACATTGAAAATTATTAATTTGAAAGTCTCATCGATGATAGTGTGTACAAGTATTGGTGGGTGGGAGGACTTCTTTCGTGCAAAGTACACAATATTTATCTTAAAGTGAAAGCTTATTCCTTTGAATGGTAAGACGTGTATAGGCTATAGAGGCTATATGTTAAGGGCAAATGACAGAATTTGGTGTAAAGCACGGTATCCATCAGCAGCTGAATGTTTTGGTCAAGGATATGTGGCAGCATGACATCAGGTTCCATCAGTGAACGGGGCAAAAAGAATCACATGCTGATAGTTGACAATGTTGAAGGGTGGTAAGAGGAAATGTAGCTGTGTTCTCTGCACATTTGTGAATTATATCTCTCAGGAGACCACTAAACCATCCATGAAGGTCCGAATGCTGTGGATGTGGACCTGCGCAAAGTAGATGGATGGCAAGTTTTCAGTGAATATCAGGGTAGCCACGGAATATCTGTTATTGGACCCTAAGCAGTATTTGGAGTGTCATGGCTGCCTCATCCTTTTTGCTGAAGGAACATAAAAAGAAGGTGCAGTGGCAGGAGTTCAACACTCAAACTGTTCTCCATCATCTAAACTTATTGATGGAGAATTAAGGTAAAATATCTAGACAAATGCAAAAGATAGCTGCATGTTTAAATCTGAAACTCTCTTTCTACTGCAGTGAAGGAAAATATGAGTTGTGTCGATTACAATAAAGGTTCCCCTATTGACAATTTGCCAGAGTAAAAATGTGAATATATAAAGAGTTTTGGGTCAGGGCAGCGTGTGTAATTCGCTTACCCTTCCAACTTTCTCTTTCTACTGCAGTCAAGGAAAATATGAGTTGTATCAACTACGATAAAGGTTCCCTATTGATGATTTGCCAGAGTAAAAATGCAAATATAAAGGGTTTGGGTCAGGGGGGCCTGTCTAATTTGCTTACCCTTCCCATTTTGTGACAAATAGACTGTGCGATGATGTGTAAAGGGAACTACTGGAACCTATTTCAATATTACATACATTTATTTTTGGATTAATGGTTAGTTGTTTTACACAAGAAGATAAATTGTCTTATGGAGATCTCGCGAAGTTTTCATTATCAAAACCCAGTGTTGACGCCTTTTATTTTTGTGGTTCTCGAGTGCCTCACCCAAATTATTATTAACAAAAAAACTATATTTAAGAATGCCCTGTCACTACGAATTACACCCATTATATAAATTATCTATGTATGCATATTAATTGTGAATGATGTCAAAAAGAAATAGACATCTATATGACATTAAAAAATCTGTACTTAGAAAATCTATTTTCGAATATTAGTAGTGATTGCTTCATTGAGCATATAAACTCAAATTTTATTTGTGTATTATTTTCAAGATCCCATTCCCTATTATTTGTAAAGTCTATTAATTTTTACAAGCATTCAAAGGCCTATGAAAAGGAGTAAACGGGCTTTTGTAAAACATAAATGTATTGATGCTTTATCATGCTTAAACTTCAAAAGGAAGATCAAGTTCTATAATGAAATATTGTGATATGCACATATTTGCTATCTAGAGGAAAAAGGTGGAGCTCGATTGCTGGAATATCTAAAAATACTTTCTGAACTAAAATAAAAAATTCCCTCGCAACAAAAATAAATGTAGAATAAACTATTAGAAACTTAAGTATTATACCTCACAATTAGCAAGTTCATTCGCCAAAGTCTCTCGTAACTGCTCTGTTTCCTGGGATTTTAGAATAAGGAAAGAAAAATTAAAAATATATTAGAACTAAAACTTAAAAATTTGAGCTGCAGAACAGGTTGTGAAATCATCTGTCATTGATTCATTTATAGTTTCAGCATCAGCTTAAACGGTGCAATACTTATTCTGTAACTAAATATGCATTTAAACATGTAAGAAAAATTCCCTAGTGTTAAATCAGACGTGTAAGACAAATACTGAAGTGACCCTCAATGAATAAGTACACCATTTAGAAGCCAGACAGATGAATCCATTAAATGGGGTTTAATAGGTAGGAAATAAACATAATGATGTAGAAAACTGTAGAGTGGCAAACATCATTAAATTCGATGGGAAGAAATGTGTTGGATGTAGTAAGGAAAACATAATCATACCACAAATAAAACATGTTGGGAAAAAGTCTATTATCAAGCAAGGATTTGCCTGCATAAAATTACACTTGCTCAATTTAAGATACATCTGTGAAAAAAAATTCAGAATGAGTAAAGTACAAAATGTCTCACCTAAATATAAATAGTTGTTTCAGTTGAATATGAAAAGTGCTGCATTATGAAAGTATATAGTATTATAAATACATTAAGTTCATTCATGAAACAAGTTGGAGTGAGTTATAGTCAAAGAAGAAGATGCCAAAGCAGCGTTGAAGAGTTCCCCCCCCCCAAAAAAATAATGTAGTTTGTAAATAAAGCCACTTACAAACATGAACTTTGAAAACCTGATTTTAATTTTTTAACACTTTATATAGAAGAAAATAATTTCGGTGTTTATGAGAAAGAGTTAGGAGGACAATTCTCCATTGCCAAGAACAAAGGAAATCATAGGAGAGGACAGATAAGAAAACTTGCTTTTGCAGTGAAACACCAAGTCTGTGGGATTCAATTGTGAGGTTAGCATGACTGATCTGCATAATGCAAATAATAAGTAAAGCAAAGAAAATTGACGAAAGACGAAACAACCTTTATACAAAAGAAAATTACAAGATCAGACAATAAGGGTGGCAAAAACAAAGAAGTAGCAATTTAACATCTAATGATTAGTTCAAGATAAATCACACATAGGGATTCGGTTTCACAAGATGAATGGTTCTCTGGATGATCAGGATTCTACCTCCTCAAGAATAATGGCAGCATGATGCAGAATGGGTACGGTTTCTAGCTCAATCGGATGTTTAGGAATCAACCTTTGCAGTACACAATGAAAGTTTGAGTCATCCAACTTGTTGGAGCATGAAGGTTGAAGATTGAAAATTAAAGGCTAAATACCAACTAATTTTAAGGTCTAAATTTGTGGACAAAGAAATAATATTCAGAGGGGTTTATAGCAGTTAGTCTGTTTTCCCATTGCATAATAGAGCCAGGAGATGTCAATTCAAATGTGTAATTCGGTGACAAGCCAATGATTAATATTATGCAGTTAAAGTAGATTGCAGTATAACCAAGAGTGCCAAATTATAAAAGGCGGGGTTCATTGTAAATATTTACATCTCATTAAGAATTATTTGTTTTTGTTCTGAAGTTAATGAAATTTTTTACGACTTGTAAGATCCTAGCTTGTATGCTGAAATAAACAAGCCTTGTGATCATCAAACTTTACATAGATTATCTAAACCCAGCTGGCTATCATGCTGACAATATTGACAGGTCCAGGGAGTTGATGGCTTATGGTATTTTGAAAAGTATTATTTTTGAAGCAAATAATATAAGTTCAAATATATGAATATGCTACCAGGCGACCCGTCTCCTACCCCCTAAGACATGTCTCAAAGACGGAGACGCAAAATTCCCAATGCATAGGGTGCTTTTGGTTGCCATCTCCTGCTGTCTCAAAGTCCCCCGACCAGAAATTGACATCTCCTGCCAAAAAACTTAGGACAAAATATGGCAAAAATAAAAAATGTAAGGCAAATAAATAAAATAGGCCTGCAACAAAGCAAAGTTAGAGGGAAATAACTAATAAGGAAACCGCATTGCAAGAAAAACAAAATCCATGCAAACCTATAGTGATTGGATCTACTCATAGTGTAGACTTTTTGAGAGGGACATAAACAGTTGTATGACTGATTTCCTGTCATTGTAATGGTCTAAAGAGAAATTGCCTTTACTACTTAGCTGACAATATTGAGTGTGCTCAACACCTATATTACCTTACTTTCACTAAACCATTTAGACTAACTATGGTACCAGCAGTATAAGCAATTTTTATTTCAATTTTTGTTCAATTTTAAAGTTAATATTAAACTTTACCACTGTTCTTATTGTCGAAGTTCTGTCTAAATATTTTTTGCAAATTATTAAATTATATTTTTAAAAAAAATTGGCATCTCCAAGTAACCCGTCTTCTATTTTTGAAAATTAGTCGTACTAATGCGGATACCAGTTTCCAGTACCCCCGTCTCCTAATAACCTTGATTTAATATTGACACCTTTTGATATTTCAAAAAGTGGCATATATTCAAATCTGTGTAGTAGCACAGAGGGATTTAAAATAGGATGTACACTGAAAACACCGACAACCTTCAACTCAGAGAAGCCTTACAAAACATAGACAGGCTTTCGCATCAAGTACTTTCACATGCTTCTACCAACCTGTGTACAGACATACAACAATTTGATCAAAACTGGACACATTAACACTCAAGCTATCCTATATTATAAGAATAAACTGGACACATTAACACTCAAGCTATCCTATATTACCTTACTTTCACTAAACCATTTAGACTAACTATGGTACCAGCAGTATAAGCAATTTTTATTTCAATTTTTGTTCAATTTTAAAGTTAATATTAAACTTTACCACTGTTCTTATTGTCGAAGTTCTGTCTAAATATTTTTTGCAAATTATTAAATTATATTTTTAAAAAAAATTGGCATCTCCAAGTAACCCGTCTTCTATTTTTGAAAATTAGTCGTACTAATGCGGATACCAGTTTCCAGTACCCCCGTCTCCTAATAACCTTGATTTAATATTGACACCTTTTGATATTTCAAAAAGTGGCATATATTCAAATCTGTGTAGTAGCACAGAGGGATTTAAAATAGGATGTACACTGAAAACACCGACAACCTTCAACTCAGAGAAGCCTTACAAACATAGACAGGCTTTCGCATCAAGTACTTTCACATGCTTCTACCAACCTGTGTACAGACATACAACAATTTGATCAAAACTGGACACATTAACACTCAAGCTATCCTATATTATAAGAATAAACTATTCTAACGCATATTTAACTATTTAGCCAGTCACTTATTAAAAAGAAATCTTTGTATCAGCTACATCTACTTCATTCATCTGCAAACAATAGGTAAATAAAACAAATGCCCCATGGATGAGTCTCAGGCGGTTGGGGATAGAATCTTCACCTAATTCATGAAGCTACTCACAACAATGGAAATTGATGCTTGATTTTCATCAAGGATTTGAACAGAGAATCAAATTTGCTCCCAAGTCTTTCTGATAGTTGCATCCCAGAGCTATCTGCAGGGCTGCCTGGTGTTTCAAGGGTTATTGTAAGACACTTGTCTTTCTCATGTCCCCAGTGGCATGTTTTACAGCACGTTCCTACACACAAAATTCTCAAGCATCTCAATGTGCTTTCTCTACTCCTCATTGGTCATTACCACTTTACCACGTTGTGAAAACACTTATCCAGTATTGTCTGTGAAAATCCATGGTCCCCTATATTTCCAATCTGGGTATACCTAGATACAGCGATTACTAAATGGCTGAATCTCCTGATGACAGTTCTTGAATTATATCAGGGTTTGCCGAAGTGCCGTGAGATGCTGAATCATTTGCTAATGAATCAATACTTACTAGTAGGCCAACAATCCAGTGGATTTAGATTGCCTTAGACATAAATTGACGCAGAAGCATCCTAGGGGGCGAGAAATCTTGCATCGCCCAAAAAGGGTTTCCTTTCATTTTGTTCTATTTTGATTAGTCCACAGAGTGGAAAATCTGTCGAGTTTTGATTAGAAGTGTGTGCTATGAGTTTTGGAGTGCAGATCCAGTTGTATGTGTTTGGGAGCTTGAGTAATCTACAGCATTACTGTGAAGATAATTGATTGTGTCATTACAGCCACAATAGGCACATAGGCTAAAGCAGACTCTTGCCTACACAAAAGATAGAGTAAACCCTTGTAGAACCACTAAGGAAGAGTGAAGCATTCAACACCCCAAAAAGTAGTGTGTATGGGCAACTAGATAGAGTGAAGTGTAAGGTTGGTGGAAAAAGAGTGAAGCATAAAATCAGCTAGAAGTCAAATTGTTAGGTTACTTGAAGCTTCGGTTGCAGACAGGTGGCACAAGGAACGTTTTAATTTCCACATCTGCAGTTTGACTATTACATAAAACTTCTTGAAGTTGCACTTACCCTAGATTGTGGAAATTGGACAAGATCAACTCTTATACATGGTTGGAAGACTAAGAGTCGCACAGTAGTAATTTTAATAACTAAAGAAGAGATTTGGAGCTGAATGAAAATAGAGCCATTCACTGGTATAACTGAGCTGGAATGAAAACGAGGATAGATTGCACCACGTAGAATCTCTAGAAGTTGACTATTCTTATTGGCCTAGGTAACACAGATTTGTTGGGTTCCATGAAATTTGGACTGGCCCATACATTGTACATTTTTTATGTGAAAATATATTAAGCGTGTTTTCTCAATTCTTCATTGTTCTTCAGTTGTTCATTAGAAATGCTTGTGGATTGCATCAAGCCGTATCAAAGCAAGAACTAAGCCTTATTAGTGAGAATTGTAACCTCCATAAAAAGTACATTTATGTGCGTGACATTAATGGCAAGTAGGAAGTAGATGAGTAGGAAACAATCAAGCGGCAAAGCACAACATATGGCAGACCTTGCTGAAGGTCTGCCATGTTGAGAGCCCTTCAAGTGAGGCTCGATGTCATGGAGATTGTGCATAGAAGAGGAGCCTTGGTAATGCAGGACATTAGGATGACAGAGAAGATGCTGCCATAGTAGGACCAATAGACCTTGAATTCGAGGAGTGTCATCCCCATATGAAACTCCATTGTTGTACTTTCCTTTCCCCCGTTTGTTATTATGATAAATATTCAAGATGTGCTAATCCAATGCAATTTGTGGTCTCCACCGTCAAGTTCCAAGTTTGTCATACCATGCTGTTGTTTTTCAATAAAGAAGCTTTCACATGTTAATCGAGGTTGCAATTGTTCCAAAATGAGATATTGATGAGTTTAGAGATTGATGATGGCTATGGTGAACGCAAGAGTATGGAAATGGCTAAAGACATGAATGTTATCAAAGATAGTGACAATTCCACCTAAGTTTTGTTCAAAGGTTGCAAAATGAGCAATTTATTCTGAGCCTGCTTTAACCAGCAATTTCTCTGCCTGGGCTATGATGGTTGGAATTAGTCTTGTCAAGGGTACATTTCCTCAGTAATTCAACTAAG
This sequence comes from Cryptomeria japonica, assembly GCF_030272615.1. Taxonomy (NCBI): domain Eukaryota; kingdom Viridiplantae; phylum Streptophyta; class Pinopsida; order Cupressales; family Cupressaceae; genus Cryptomeria; species Cryptomeria japonica. The sequence continues at coordinate 350,064,372 of NC_081412.1, read as the reverse complement.
CGTTTTTCGACAATTCATAAGAGAAAGTAGCTTAAGACTAGAAGCACATCAAGGGTGGCATTGCCACTAAAATTTCCGTAGTCATAAAACATGGCAAATGCCCCATCAAATTCTGCCTTCCTTAAAGTGATAAAGGAAATATCCAAGTTACATGACCTTTAGTGGACCAAACTAGCAAACACTTCAACCAAGCAATTGAAAATGGTTACCCAAGCACACTTACGTAATGGTTTAGCCATCTCCTGTTTTTTGCCAAAGACGTAAAATGGACTAAGAAAGCGCACACCAATTGGGGTGAAGAAAAACATAAATAAGGTGCACATTAATCATGGGTTAACCGCTCCTAATCTCTGCCCACATTCCTGAGTTGGCCTAATGTAATATGTTACCCTGTTTTGCCTTTCTTTTTTTTGTTTGCTTTGTGTTTTGCAATGGTTTTGAGATGATAAACAAAGTGCAAATAATTAAAAAAACTTGCAGCAATTTAACAACTCGGAAAATTGACAAAACTCAAAAATATATGAAGCTGAAAATTCCAGAATTTAATTTTGATCCGAAAACACACTTTTTCCCAAAAGTACGGGCAACCCAAAACATTAAAAAAAATTACATAACTAATTCAAACATACCCAGAAAATGCAGCATTGAAATAGCTTGAGAGGTTCATGAAATTTGAAAACTATCACTCCCAAAATGGATGTCAAACTCCAGAAAACTCCAGCAATGATAAAGGAGATTATAACAATGTAGTTTTCCACTCTAGGCACCGCCAAACTGTTGAAGAAGACACCAACCCTGGCCGACTAGCTCTAAAAAGCTCACATCTCTCCTTAGCAATGTACGGCCAGCCGTGAGGACGGTACAGCCAGCAAAATGAAATGAACGCACGGCAAACCCTTCTCTTATCCTTCTTCAATCAGCCTCTAACAAATGATATGCAATAAACCTCTGTCAACACTGAAATAAACTCCACAAGTATCCCCAACTGTGACCTTTGAGATGAAATCACCAAGATGTTCTCCATATTGTCTCTCAACAAAGTGGAAAATGACACCTGCAAGGGTTTTTGCTCTCACAAACATGAGAAAAACAATCTCCTCCATGAACAGCATAAGAGAAATGAACTCCAACTTTCTCTTTTATATTTTCCCCAAAAGGGATTGGCCTCTCCAAGATAGTCTTCTAAAAATACTAAAATAAAATCAAAGGCTTCATAAAGTGCATTTAAGTCACCAAAAGGCCCCTTTTATTAAATATTTGCGTTGCAATTTAATCCTAGAGCCCAGATTATCTTTATTTTAAATATTTTAAATAACAATAAAGACAAATATTTAATTTAACTTTATAGTCCAAGGGGTTGAGCTTAGTTGGTTAAAGCATTGAGTTCTCAATGTGGAGACCCAAGTTCAACTCCCATGAGGGAAACCTTTGTGTAGAATTCTAAGTTGTGACTCTTGGTCTTCCATTGGTTGTATTTGTCTCATTGTTTAAGTGGATTTCTAAGTTATGACCCTTGGTCTTCCAATTGTTGTTCCTAGTTTGGTGCTTGAAAGGAGCTAGTATTTGTAATAAGTTTGCTCGAAAGGAGCTGGTATTTGTAATAAGTTTGTAACGTGGATGCTCGAATGAGCAAAAAATGAGCTTTGTGATTCTATGATACTTAATACAAAAAATTTAACTTTATAAAATATTAACTTATCGTTATTTAAAATAAAATCACTAAACTATACCAAATATTGTGCCAATGAATTCAGTGCTCACACCAACATGTCTAAATATAGAAATACTGACAATCGGCTCAATCAGTGCTTGAAACTAACTAAAAATAGTATGGGGAAACTCATCCAAAATTACTCCAAAAAAGGGTGTTATGCTCATCTTAACTGCCAAAACCCAAATAATCATCTAATACTACCATCTCGCTGGATCAATTGCCTCCAAAGTCCCATAAACCTAACTCATTAGCCTACACGAACCCAACTGTTTAAGATAACGGTCCACATTACTGAACTAGTTAGGAAGGGAATGTTATGCCTAAGCACATGAATTTTCCATCCATGTTTAGCTATTGACGGAAATTCTTTAAAAACGTGGTTTTGTGCTTGTTTCCGGTCAGCTGCTAAAGCAAAAAGCAAAAAGCAAAAAGCATGCAACTATTAAGGCAAACATTGTTGCAGGTTTGTCGGAAGATTTCAACATTGTGAAGCAGCCTTCAAGTGCAGCAGTTCTGAAGGCAATATCAGCAGCATTCTTCCTAAAATTTTACCTCTTTCCTAATCTAATCCTTGCTTCTACATAGTTCTAGACTGAGTTTTCACTCTTCCAAGTGGCTGACTTTTGTTTCCAAGCAGGATCTTTGGTCAGATTCTACATTCTAAAACCCTGGGACAGTGAGAAATAGAGTTATGCAAGCATGTAATTGAGCCTAAAATGGTGTTGTCAAACAGTTCACACAATGTGCACAACACTCTTGGCCACATGAACAGCTGGGGGTTAAAGATGCATGTGAGTATCCAAGTGGAAAGTCATATGGCCTCCAAGTTGATGGAAAGTGGATTGATTCAAGCTACTTGCTTTCCAGTTACCTTGCAATCATTGGAATTTGTTATTGCTTGTGCTCAACACTACGGTTCAAGAACTATAATTGTTATAAATCATACCTTCAGATAATTGGGTGTTGTGTGATTCAGATACAAACAACATTGGATTTAGCTTGTAATATCTCCTTCCTAGGCACTTTCTATTTTTAGCGGGGTTAGCCTATCAATAGTGGTTCCCATAGGCTAATACAGTGGATAGGGAACCCATCTGGGGATTGGTGGACCTTGCAAGGGGTTTATTTGGCAATTCATGAGCTCAAAGCCAACTCCCTATTTTTTAGGAATTAATGCTATTTTTAGGCATCACTAGTGGGCCACAAGTGTAGCATCCACTGTCAATTTTCAATGGCTAGGAGATGATTATGAATAAATATTTATATATTAAAATTAATATAAAATTAACTTTAATGTTTTATTCAAAGTTCCCAGACTCGGACTCAGCAAGGCTGACTCGACTCGTGACTCGGCAATGACTCGGCAAAATCAAAAAACCCTTGAAATTTAGAGATTTTTAACGATTTAAAACTTGTTTCATGCACTCATTATTGAATAAAGCTTAAAGACACTATAACATCATCAAATAGAAGCTCTAGCTCATCCTCAGCCTCAACCTCAAAGTACTCTATCTGCCTCCTACAAAGGCGTCTAGGTAGGTCTTGGATGACTGAGTAGCCATAGTCTCCGCCTGTGACACAATGATCAACATCAGTTGTGCCTGTGTCGGATCATGCTCTATCCTCCTCCTCTGCCATAGCCACAGCCTCAGCCTCTCTATCTGCCATGTCTGACATGTCGCAACGCGAGTCCTGGAGCTCGGACTCGGCGAGTTTTACCATAACTCACTTGACTTGCCCAAGTCAAGCGAGTTATGAGCAAAACTCGCTGAGTCCGAGTCACGAGTTGTCAAAACTCGCCGAACTTGGCTCAAATCGCCAACTCGTCAAACTCGCCTAACTCGCGACGAGTTTGGGAACTTTGGTTTAATTTAAATAAATTAAAGTTGCTTTATTATAAAGTGACTCTACAAAATAAAGTGACTTTTTAAATATATTATAAAGTTGCTTTATAACATAATAATAAAAGTGACTTTATAAAATCATATTGAGTGCCCACTTTAGAGAAATTCAATGAGTAACAATATAATAAATTTTAATGATTAATGGAGCCAAAAGGTGCATGGGTTTTTGGAGGAGATATAAAAGTGTATTTGAAATTTCATTTTGGTATTCTTGAACGCACATTATTGGAGAGAAGCTGAAACAAGAGTTTTTTGGTTGGAAGCCATGGCTTTTCGAGGACGAAATCCCTCAGGAAGGACAATGTTTGCAGGTGTAGAAAATCACCCAAGGACACTTGATTGATAATCTCATTCAAAGATTATATTTGTGCTGCATTGAAATAAAATTACCAAGTAAATCTGATTTAGAATTTCCAAAGAATAAAGACAAGCAGATTTTGAAGAATAAATTGCAGATTGGTAGAATTCTGGTATCCATTATTGTTGGCCGTACATTTCAAAACAGGTCACATACCATTTCTAGAGGAAGTTGTACAGTTTCCAAGGTTGGGTGTTGTGCTTAGCACCCCATCTCCGTCTCTGACGGAAACCCCCCTTTTTGATTTGCCTTCAATATGTTGTCAGCATAGGGGAAAGCCGTCAGAGCTCCTGAAAGATCAAAACAAACTTTTCTTTGCCTAAAAATGCCAAACATCTTCAAAATGCACAGCCAGAAATTTGTCTTTTTTTAAAGGGCATTGATAGAGGGACTTCGTTTTTTTTAGAGGGCTTCATATCGCGTTGTTTCAACTTCGACCTCAAACCCCATGAAGGAACACCGAGATTTGTGTTAGGGCATCTTAGGAATGCAAAAATGTACATCGTTTTTGCTCATCTATTGTCTTTGTTAGGGCCGAAAATAACCCTGAAAGGGACCCGAAGTCGCATTAAATCCTTCAAACAAGTCAAGCAAAATTCATGGTCATCAAAGGCGACAATAGATGATGCATTTTGGGTCTGATTCGCCCTTGATTTGGCCAAAAATGACACCGAAATAAGGTCGAAGGGTATGCTGATATTAAAGTTGGATTATGTTTTAAAGCACAAGCTCCTAAAGTTGGCTTTTCTTATAAAGCGACTTGAACATTCTGTTTCCACCCCAATAAAAGTCCTGAAAATAATACCGGCTTCATATTTTAAATTGAATGGTCGCGATTTCAAAAGGCAAGTCAAAATCGTAAATCATCGTTTCTTTTGTTCTTTCCAAGCCAAAGAAAATATTGAAACAGTTCGATGGCATTGTAAAAGGAAACAAAAAAAATGTTTGTGGTCTATTGAAGCGCTTAGACTACGTTTTTTTTTAGTTTTCACCTTTCATATCCCCGATATAATATCGAAAATGCTTCAAGTCTTAACATTCAGAAATGGGGGCAAGCAAAGTTTGGTTTTAATTTAACAAATAAAGTCATTCTTCTTTTTTTTAATTATCGCCCCCTCTAAGCCCGAAAATAACACTGAAAGTGATGTTATCGCCTATCATTTAAAAAGAGGCAAAATTGTGTTCCTATCTTCCCTTCTTAACGTGATGAAAACACAAAGGAGGTGATCAATGAAATAAAAGTTTGGGCAAAGTGAAGTCGTTCCTTCTAAAAGCTCTTGTAAGGGAGCTTCACTATAAATCAAGGCAAATCGCATTTTCAAACATAGAAGGAAGAAAGAGGCCGTTCAAATGCTTCTAGGATTCAAAACACAGAAAGGGCCCCCATTCAAAATGTAGTAAGCAAGAAACATTCCAAAACACAAAATAAAATGCTTTCAAAAACCTAAACTCTGTTCAAGGGGCGCTTCAAAAGAACAAAGCACAGGAAGAGAAAACGTGAATGGGTGAAAAAGCTTAAGTTATCACAATACCGACCCCAGTGCTTGTGTGCTAAATGAAATCTTATGATCCATGTTAAGTGAAAATGCACACGGATGTGATGAAGTAGTATGTCTCAAAGGTTCCCATTTGTGATTTTAGTAACTTGGGTAATATTTGCTATGATTATTTAATCCATGAGAACCGATTCAAGTTAAATCAACTATTTGCAAATAAATGCCACTGGAAGGGCTCGTCTGTAGAGGAGTGAATGGTTAGCTTGTAAATGACTTTGATGGCGGATCCGTAAATTTGTGAATGAAGAATGTGTTGCAGGGCCGAACACAGAACATGACGATGGCGAGAAGCAATTCAACCAAAAGGGAGATACAACCACAGCACAGAAGGGCCAAAGTGATGCCATTCCAAATCTCTGGAAGGCAGCAGAACACAAAATGTTACAGGACATGCAAAATTAGAAAATAAACAACTAGAATTGATAGAAAATCAACTTGTTTGTAAAACAATTGCTTTATTGTAAAATGACTACTTGTGGGCCCCGTTTAATGTAATTCAAAAAGGGGGACACAAGTCAGTTATTTCCCAGCTACCAGGATTCACCTTTTTGTGTCTTGAGCCCAATGAAACTGTCTTCTAACAAGATTAAAGGAAAAAAGTGCTAAGTAGCTGAAGAAGTAGTTGGAGGTGGTTGAAGTTATTAACGAGAAAGTTGTCAGGACTTCTAGAAGGCAAATTAGAGCCATTGGATGAATGGAATCCTAGTCACTGATTCAAAATGTAAAATCTATAAAAAGTCAGTGCCTCTCATTGTAAAGGGTTAGACTTTTAGGAGCTAGAAGGTTATATAGTTAAGATTCTATAGGTGAGTAGTCAGATTAAGAGTAGAAGTAGAATAGAGTATAAGTTGTTGGACAAAAATTGTTGTAATGGCAGTTAGAACAAATGAATGAAGCATTGAAGCATGGTGTTTTGTCATTTGCCCTAATTTGTTTACATGGTTTCTTTTCATCAAATTAGTTACAGTTCAATGGTTTTAATGGTGAAGTGTGAGGGTATTTGATGTGATTTCAGGTTCGTACCATTGGAGGCATGCTGATTGTAAGTCTTTGTGCATGGTTAGTCTGAACCCAATATTGTTCTTAGTTCAACTGTGGGTGGTTGTCTCAAGCTGTGCCAAAATTGGGTATTTGAATGAATATCCATAGTTTGAAAATCCTTTATTCCCTTGGAGTTTGCACTATTCTTGTGGGGTTGTAAGTATATCTCTGGCTAGGCAGGAACTAGCTTATTTTAAGTTTGTCTCCCTAGGATTTCCAAACCCTATCCCTTTTGTTATTTGTTTCCCCAATTTGAAAATCAAAGCATCGTCAGATGCAGACCAGCTTGTTACATTTGTAAGTCCCCTCGTGTCTACCAGCAAAACACATCAACAGCTGAATTATCCCAAGTCCAAACCTGACAATTGAAACCTTGAGGTTGTCCCCTTTGATCATTCAAAACAGCATTAGGGACTCCCTTATCCAAAAGAATGGGATATGCTCAGCATTCTATTTTGTGTTGACCAAAAGTGAAGCGTACTTTTCCCACGTCAACAGCTGTGAGATTCCAGGTTGCTGATTGGATATTAAATGTAGCTTCTATTCATGTTGTATTTGCTATTTATTGCTAGCCGCCTCTCCCCAGTCAATATCGGTCATCATTATAGGAAGGTGTTTGGAGCTGTGACTACTAGGCAGGCAAAGGGCGTTGCAAATTATGTATCTGTTTGCTTTTATCAGATTTGCCAATATCACCCAGCTGATAAGGGTATGTTCTGTTAAATCATTTAAATGCAATTTGGAGCTGAGGGTTTGAAGAAATTGTTTGTTAAATTGTCTGGAATTGTTATTTTATTTCATAGCATTTATATTCAATATTTATACATCAAAACAAAAAAAATTACAAAACACACCAAAAAAATCAGAAAACTAGAAAAAAAAAAATTTTAAAAATAATCAAAAGTCAAATATCCAAAATAGGGTGGGATATTTCATAGCCTTAGGGTTGCAACCCTTGGGGGAGACCAACTTGTTGACCTCGACAAATTTGAAGCCCAATGGAACAATAATTTGCATGGTTGTCAAAAGGAGCTTGCACGTGAGTGGTTGCTTGAAATCAAGAGACCCAATTGGTTGCCAAGATATTGTATTAGAATGATTTCAAGGAGGAATTGACCTATAATCCTACTATTGCCATTCTCAAAGAATTTATTGAAAAAGTTCAACTATCACTTAGTGAGAAGGATAAAACACCAACACAAATTTCGCCAAATCTTTCAAATGCTTCCTATTCAAATTCGAATTCTGAGAATGAGGATTCAAATTGGCCATTTCTCGCTGATTTCCAGTTTTGGTTGATTCCTATTTTTCAACAATTGAGTGCTTATGATTAAGCTACTTTATCCTTCCAATGTTTTAGACTAGATTTGCTTTATCATACTTCCTACCTTTTGCAGCTCTTGGTAGGTTTGGTTTAAACATTTCTTTTTGAAATATTTAATTAAGATTCTCGAATCTGTAAAATTTATTCATTGTAACCTATAAACAAGTGCCTTGGGCACAAAACATTCTTAATTATTGCTTACGTTAGGTTTATGCTACAAAGATTGTCATTTACATATTTCATCTTGGTTTTATGTGTTCTTGTGTAAGGTTTTAATAAGTGGATTGCAGTGAAGAACAGTTTTAAGATTTGCATTAACACTGCTATTCATTTCAATAACTTTGTGTGCTTCTAAGGGTTTTCTTTTACTAGATCATGTATTGTGGTTTCATTGTTAGAATTAGTTTTTATTTAATCCATTATTATGTATGTGGATCTACTAGTCTATGTTTCTATCCAGCTACTAAGCATTTGTGACTTAGTTTAATTTGTTTTAATTGCAAGCTTTTATCCATAAAAAATCTTATTCATGAGATATGAACCTTTTAGGTCTTGTCTCAACCTCTAAAACTCAAAAAAAATGGTCAAGCTTACTTTCTATTATTTTCCTCTATGCAGAACCTTATTGGTGATCATGCAAAGTGTGAGCAACTATAAATTTTGTTCACAAATATAGGTTTTAGAGTAGCGTTTAGTTTTCAAGGAGCTTCCCCTACTAATTTGAAGAGAGGTTTATCCTCATGTGCTATTCTGTTTTGTGATATCTTGTAAGAGATAAATTAAAACGCCACCAAAAATAAGTCACTAAAGAGGATATGTTTGCAAAACCCATGATGAAAGTCAAAAAGCAAACCAAGGTTTGATCTTCAAACCTATTCAAGAACCTTAAATCCAAAAGAATTGATAGAATACATGACAGAGTTGCAGAAATATTTCAAGTTTAAATCAATCAAGAATCACCATGCAGGAACAATCTTGAAGAGGTGTGCTGCACTTTGGTGGGTGTTGATGTGTTTTTTATGCACATGCGAACACAAAATAAAATACCTAAAGTATCTTATCCTCTATTGAACAAAATCTCTCAAATGCTGAAGATTAGCTTAAGGATCACTTGAGAAGACTCCAAGGTTCATGAATGTAGGGTCACTACGTGTGGATAAGCTCTGTTGGTTGATGTGATTATGCTGGAAGCACAAGGGGACTTCAAATTGTCAAATGCTTGAACCACTAGAACTAAGATCATCTGATGTTGTGATTTTGTGATGCTTTGTTTTATCCTAAAACTAGCTTGAGTTTTTAAAAAAATGGCAAAACATGAAGGGTTGAAAGAGTCTATTCTAAGGCCTAGAATGTAAGAAGATGGATGAATAATTGGATGGAATCCTACCGAGTGAGGTCTCACCATCAAACTGAACAATTTGACACAAGCTCAATGCAATCTTCTAAGGACGTTTCAAAGATGTTCAAATCATTACCATCAAACATTGCTCACCATTCAAGTTAATGTTTACCCCGTGGGGTGTGTTATTAATATTGCATATCAACAGACAGATGATAACCATAGGATAGAATAGTAACCAAAAACTCAAAGCAATGCTTCATTAATGCCAAAATGTCTAGTACAATAATCATTCTCTACATCAATGTATCCAACAACAAGTACAAGAGCATATGTAAAGACACAGTCGAGGGTTGCGGTTACTGTTATCGGAAAAAATGTATAGTTTAGTAATGTTAATTATTGATAGTCAGTTAGCCGACGGGTAGGTAGTTGGAGTCGCGACGGTTGTGTCGCACCCCTTCGGCTGTCATATATTGTACCACCTCTGGGTGTTGGGGGACATGTAAGGGGGACGACAGATTATAATATGAACATCTTTTGACATTAATGGAAAGCTTATTCTGGTACTTCCTTTGTAATTGCATTGTGCATTGCTGTTCAGTTTCTATATTCTTCCTGTTTACCCAGTGAGGTAAACATTTGGCGCCGTTGCCGAAATTATTTCGGGAGGGACGGGAATATACTACATGGCACAGGGATAATGGGACAACCATTGCCCGAGGGGACGAGCAATAACCCTGACGAGGATCACCAAGAACTGTTCGAAGGAGAACGAGCACTCACAAAAGATTTCTCTTCCATCCTTCAAGCGGCCATCGAAACACACGTACGCAGGGAAGCCACCATTGAGGCTGTTCCAGAGGATGCTGTGTGAAGCGCGCTTGGTGTAAGCCCGGCGGTGAATCGGTTAATGAGCAATTTGCCTAACCTTCTGGCTCAAGCATTTTTGGTGCTTCAAAACCGCAGAGAAGACACCTACCGTGAGAACCGATGACAGCAAATTTTACGAGAATTTCATGAGCGCCAGGATGACGGATGTAGGGAAGAACGACGAAGGACAAATAATCCTTAAATTGTGAAGGGAGAGAAATAAAGAACACTGTTAGAAGCAGAAGAATTATGTTGATTGTATACAAAAGAATGAATTAATAAAGACGTGTTGTGTTTTGGTTTATGTGTTGTGAAACATGAAATTGTACCACAATTAATGCCCAATTTATTGAATAAAGACAGAAATAAGAAATTAGAAACCGACGAGTGGGAGGTTGCGCAGAAGGCTTTGATTCTGGAACAACGTGTAGAACGTAGACAGAGGCTGAGGCAACTTGCCGAAGGACGACCTGCCGAAGGGTTGCCCGAAGGGAACCAAGGAGGTGTCACGGAAGGTGCAGAAGCCGAGGGGAATTTCTACGCGTCGCCAGACTACTGTAGAGCGAGAAGCCTCGAAGAGTTCCTGGAGGAAACAAGATTACGGAGAGAACTAGTTGAAGAGACTCGAGATCGGTTCAAAAACTTATCTCTCACGCCACAAAGGGAGGATGACCGAAGGGAACCGGGCACGGGTGACGGCGAAGGGGAAGCTAACCGCACGGTAGGTACAAGGCAGAACACCGTACCTTTGGTCACCAGCACAAGAGACATCAGCGGCATCGGAGGGAGCAGCGCCGGAGGGCAGACATAGCCACAACCACCTCCAAGTGGACGACTCCCATCAATGGCGACCAAACAGAAGTTGCCCAAATTCAACGGGGATAGCAAAGATGATCCCGCACGGCATTGCCATACCTGCGAAACCATCTGGACAGCCAACGGGGTGACTGACCAGGATGAATGGATGAAGCAGTTCCCCACCACACTGAGAGGAGTGGCTATTGACTGGTATTCAGACTTGGATAAAACCGGGGTAACTACGTGGGATGAATTGAAGAAAGCATTCGAGAAGGAATTTCGGCTTCTCCGAGATGATAATGAGATAGTCTCGGAAATCTATGGAACAAAGCAAGGAAAGAAGGAGACCGTACGGGCATATGGCCGCCGGCTAAAGGAATTAGTCGGAAAGATGGAAAGCCAACCGGCTGATGGCTTAAAGAAGCGGTGGTTTGTCGAGGGTCTGAACCCTAAGCTACGACGAAAGATGAAAATTGTGCCTCCGACATCCTACGATGATGCATACAACCGGGCCATGGACTTGGAAAGTGAAAATAAGACGGCCAAAAAGAAGAAGAATAGATCTTCGTCATCCTCTGAAGATGATACGTCGGAAGAAGAGAGTAGCAGTGATGAGAAGCCGAAGAAGAAAGTCACGGCCCTTCAGAAGGATATGGAACGGATGTTAAAAGAGTTTAAGACAATGAAGGGGGCCACAAGCAAGGATGATGAACTGTGGTGCATGGATTGTAAGGAGAGCGGCCACACAAAGGGTGCCTGTCCCAAGAAGGCATTCTGTGACATCTGCCAGATCATGGGACATTCTACGAAGGAATGCCCATACAATCTGAAGGCACGTAACCAGCAAGTGCTCTTTGCACATGAGCAACCCTCCACATCGGATTCAAACAATAACGCATCTTCCGGAGGCTACCGAGGAAACCGACGAGGCGGACGGGGGAATAGTAATTATTCCACCAGAAACAGGGTCCAATACGATGTGAAGGGACGCCCGATCATTCAATGTAGGGCTTGCAATCAATGGGGTCATTACGCACGAGAGTGTAATAACAATGACACCGCTCAAAAGCTATGTCGGTGGTGTGGCCCCGGTGACCATGAAGATGCCGATTGTCCGATGTTTCGCGTAGGGGTCAATCTGATTGATATCGAAGGCAACACACGAGGTAAAGAAGCCATCCTTGCTCGTACACGAGGGCAGGCAAAGGAAGCCCGATACCTCCATCCCCGCACGGAGAAGCAGAGAATGACGGAGGCAAGGGAGGAAATAGAAAGGGCCATGAAAGCCCAACGGGGAGAGACACACGAGTCATCTGGACCCTACTGCACAGACGTGGAGAGGAACATTGTACGACAGATGCTCCAAATGAAGGTACCTGTGAAACTGGAAGACCTCCTACACACCATACCGCAATTGGGGACAGTGTTGTTGGGCACAAAGGTTGATAAACCCAAACCGAGAGACATGGACGCTCCCATACTAGGAAGCTCGGCAACAAATCCAGTTGTACTTACCGTCAACAATGGCCGACACCCAGCCGTGGTGGAGATGGGTATCCTGGGCACCATCCTGACGAATACTATAGTAGACGGCGGTTCCGGAGTAAATGTCCTTCCGGAGGACACATGGAAAAAGCTAGGAAAGCCCACTCTGTGGCCACCTACGTTTAATCTGCTAGGTGCAGACCAGCACGGGATTAAACCCCTCGACATGTTGATGGCACAGCAAGTCACTATGGGTGCACAACCTTTTGTACTTGACTTCGTGGTCATTCCATTGAAACAGAAAGGGTATGACGCCATACTTGGAAGAGGATGGTTGGTGGCAGCGAAAGCAAACCACAACTGGAAACGAAATACACTCTCGATGGAGAGCGGAGGCAAGAAATTCACTATTGATCTCCGGACGCAGTTGGTGAGCGAGGAACTTGCCTCTTCCTCGAGATCTGAATCCGAGAGGGAAAATGACCCACGAGACGAAGGGAGAGAGGGGATGGACCCAGATGCCGAAGGCATATTAAAAATCGGAGGTTGCTGTTCGGAGGATGACACAGATTCACTAAACGGATTGTTCCATTGGCAGCAGGAGGACTATGAGATGTTCTCACCCTCCTGTAACGTATTAAGCGTCGAAGGAGAAGGAGAGGAGCCAGATCAATATCCTCCAGAATACGGGGAGTATAAGAAAGGAGAAGCTACAATGGACACCGTACCCGCACATCAATTTAGAAACAAGGAGGCCATGAAGTATGAAGAACCGACGGTGAAACCTTTGAATCTAGGTACAGAGACGGATAAGAAAATCATTCTGGTAGGAGATGACTGGAACCCAGTGCTGAAAACGGCCGCATTCAAGATTTTCACCGAGTACAAAGATGTATTCGCATGGACTTATAAGGATTTGAAGGGAGTCCCACTGGAGTTATGTGTTCATCGTATTCTGTTGATACCAGGCGCAGTACCAGTACAGCAGCGACCGTACAGGATGAATAAAAACTATGCTGCAAAAGTACAAAAAGAGATTGAACGAATGCTGGAGGCCAAGATTATCTTTAGGGTGCAGAATAGCGAATGGGTATCCCCCATCGTAATATCTCTCAAAAAGGATGGTAACGAGATCCGGATTTGTGTCGACTTCCGGCGACTCAATGCAGTTACCATCAAAGATCCATTTCCCATACCGTTCACGGACTCTATTCTTGAAGAGGTGGCCGGCCATGAAATCTATTCATTTATGGATGGATTTTCCGGCTATAATCAGATATCAATAGCGGAGGAAGATACGCTGAAAACGACATTTGTGGTGGAGGACGGAGTATATGCTTACAACCGGATGCCCTTCGGTCTCTGCAATGCTCCGGCAACGTTCCAACGAATAATTCTCCACATTTTTGATAAGATGTCCGTGGGTAACTTCAAGGCGTTCCTGAATGATTGGTCCATCTACAGTGGGGAGGAGACGCATCTGAAGGCACTAGGAGAATGTATGGACAGGTGCCGAAGGGCACGACTCGCACTGAACCCTAAGAAATGCAGATTCATGGTACCTCAAGGTAGACTACTCGGACACATAGTGTGTAAAGCGAGACTTAAAACAGACCCGAATAAAGTTCGGGTGATTATAGAGATGGAACCCCCACAGGATGTCTCCAGGGTAAAATCTTTTTTGGGACACATCGGATATTACCGAAGGTTTATAAAAAATTTCTCCCAGATATCTTACCCCCTGGATAACCTCACAAGAAAAGGGGAACCGTACGTATGGGGAACGGCGCAGTCGGAATCCTTCGAGGAATTGAAATCACGACTATTGGCGGCACCAATATTGGCCTACCCAAACTGGGACAGAGAATTTCATGTGCACGTCGACGCCTCCAACTATGCAATAGGTGCAACATTAGCACAAGTTGGGAATCATGGGTTGGATCACCCGGTCTACTTCGCCAGTAGACTACTCTCGAAAGCTGAGAGGAATTACAGTACAACTGAACGGGAAGCGCTCGGCATGGTTTACGCAGTACAGAAGTTCCGACATTATTTGTTGGCGACACCCTTCACCTTCTATGTAGACCACCAAGCTTTGATGTACTTGGTGAATAAACCTAGTATTCAAGGACGGGTGAGTCGGTGGTTGTTATTACTGCAAGAATTCACATTCAACATTATAGTACGGCCAAGGAAGAGCCATGTGATCGCTGACCAACTGTCACGAATCAAGTCGGGAGAACGAGCGGAGGGGGTGAATGATGATTTTCCGGATGCGCACTTATTCCGGATTGCGGTTTTACCATCATGGTACACTCGTATTGGCGAGTACCTATCGACGTCCCAGTTCCCTCGGGACATGCCACCAGGGGAACGACGCAAACTGGTCCTGAGGAGCCGAACGTTCCAACTGATCAATGGACTCCTTTACAAAATGGGGACAGATCAAGAACTCCGCCGATGCGTGATGGAGGAAGAGATACCGGGGATTTTGAAGGAAGCACACGAAGGACCCGCAAGAGGTCATATGGGGCCGGACACGACGGCCAGGAAAGTACTGTTAGCCGGACTATGGTGGCCGACGCTACACAGCGACACCAGAGAATGGGTCGGAAGCTGTGATACATGCCAGAGGGCCGCAAAACCACTAAAACGAGACTTCATGCCATTAAACCCTTCAGCAGCACAAGAGTTATTCGAACGTTGGGGGCTTGATTTTGTGGGGCCTTTAAAAGTTAGCAGACCGCGGCGATGTACATACATTGTCGTAGCTACGGAATACTTGACAAAATGGGTCGAAGCACGGGCCCTACCCGGCAACACCGTGGTGAGTACAGCCAGATTTATTTACGAACAAATTATCACGAAATATGGAATCCCGCTCCAGATAACCAGTGACAGAGGAGGCCATTTTGTGAACCATGTGGTGAGACTCCTTACGACGGAGTTCAAAATTTTTCACTCCTTGTCCAGTCCGTATTACCCGAGGGCCAATGGTCAAGCGGAGGCGACCAACAAGATTCTGGTTTCGGTCATCTATAAGTCGTGCGGGGTAGAAAACGAAGATTGGGAGGAGCGACTACCGTCGGTGTTATGGGCATACCGCACCACCTACAAAGTAACGACGGGCCAGACACCATTTCAATTAATGTACGGACAGGAAGCGGTAGTACCGATGGAGTTCATGGTGCCAAGTCTCCGAATTGCTATTGAGAATAAACTTGGCAATATGGAGAGCCTGAGGGAGCGCCTGTATGCTCTAAACAAACTCGATCAACGAAGGCTGATGGCACAATGGGTGACAGACGTGGCCCAACAACGAAGGAAACATTGGCACGACCAACACATTCGGCAGGCAAGGTTCACCCCGGGGCAGTTAGTCTTGAAATATAATGGACGAAACGAAATTAAGCCTGGCAAGTTCAAGGTCAAGTGGTTAGGCCCCTACAGGGTCCGAGAGGTCGTAGCAAACGGGTCCGTCAAACTCTGGACCCTCAACGGACAAGAAATTCCGGAGGTTGTCAATGGCTCAAAACTTAAAGTATATCATCAGAGGCTGAAGGCGAGTAGGCAGCTCGACAATTGAAAAAAAATAAAATAAAAATAAAATAAATAAAAAATTAAAAAAAATAAAAAACTTGGGGTCCACCGTGCGGTGACCACCACGCGGTGGAACCACCGCACCACCTATAACCCCCACCGAAGGCCGCGGAAATATAAACGCCGCACAGCAGCCGATGAACAAAACACCACGCCACGCCGCGCAAAGGAAAAAAAAAAGGAACGTCGAGGGAACGAAGGAGACACCACGCGCAAGGAAGAGACACCGCCGAGGAAGGAAAGGAGGCGCCGAACCCCGCACCACCGACAACCCCCACCGAACAGCGCGAAAGGAATAAGGAGCTACCGTGCGGTGGGCACATCCAAACGGAAGCGCGTTCAAGTGCGGGGGTAGGTAAGCAAGTCCCAAGGGAAAACAACAATTATATGCTATGCCAACATAGGTTCGAATTCAGCCAGCAGGGAGGAGATATAAAGAGACAACGCCAACGCCGTGCGGTCAATAAAACACAAAAGGCCGTGTACATACCCCACGGAAAATAACGGATACAAAAAGGGAACGCACGGGGACAACAGTGATAAGTTTGAATTGGCTCCTCCCGGTGTCTACCGCACGCCCAACGCACAGGCATATACAAGGGATCACCTCCGCACAGTCTTAGCTACCCGGAGGCAGTTAGCGGCTTTTGCAACGACACGGCTAAAATCAAGAATCATTTAGAGGAGGAAATTAATGGAGTCTGCAGGAAAAAGGAATTGGAAAAAACGGTTGCAGGAGGGCAGCCACATGAATAAGGATAAGCGAGTTCTCCCTTCGGGTGTACGCATAGCAGGTAGCACAATGGACGCCACGCAGAAGAGAAAGATACCACAGCAGCATGCCGCAAGAGGGAAAAACACATGGACTCTGCATAATATCACCTTTGAGGGATTGAACGGGTCCGAATGCAGGAAGTGGTGGCAGAATACACCAGATGATGATTTGGTGAAGAAGAGCCTTCGGAAAGCAGGAGCGGAGTGGGCCGTCCGAATGCCTGTGTTTGCTATCATTGAGTACGAGGGAGCACTACGGTTCATGATTGATACCTTTGATAGCCATTCACGGACGAGTACTTTTGAGTACCTTGGGAAGGATATCACGATATCCTTCAAACCGGTAGATTTCACGGGAGTGTTTGGCATTCCAGGAGTGCATGGCAAGAAAGTGGAATTGAAAGCTAAGAAGATGACGCGGGAGGAAAAAGAATATTGGATTAAACGAGTATTCCGAGACTTGACCACAGCAGAATTGGAGAGCATTGTTGATGCCACGAAGAGTCGTGGGATGCGTAGGTCTTTTGTTGCAGAGGGCCATTGGCGGTGCATAATGGACGTCCTCAAGAGCAGGTTGACGGGGTCTGGTAGGGCATCAGATATCGCTCTACCGCAGATCATATTGATGAATGAACTTCTGAATGGCGTTGTGTATGATTGGGCTACATTGTTATCAAAGCGGATGTGCGAGTTCTTGAGGATGGAGCATCGCACGTTTTACATGCCCCACTATGCCATCGGATTGTTTATGGAGGCCACGCGAGAAGTAGTACCGGAGGCAGAATTGGAGATACAGCGGCAGAGACCATTGACTGTAGGTGAGCCTCCTATCATGCATTGGAGACACCTTGACATTGGCCATTCTTCCGCGAAACGGAAAAGGATAGTAGAGAGCCCCTTGGCAGAACCTGATAGTGGAAGAGAGACTTCCAGCAGCGAAGAGGCTTCGGAGGAAGAGGATTCGGCGGAGGATAGTAGCAGTAGGGCGACAAAAGAGGGGAGGATGGAGCCCGCGGGGGAGCGAGTCTTGTTTGCGCCACCCTCACTACCACTTGGCACACTTGTGAGGTCATCCGCGGGAGTGGGAGGCACGTCGATTCCAGCTTTTGGGGAGGGCCGCACACCCGTTGCACTTGGGCCAATGCAGCAGGTGGCATCACCTTCCATCCTACCACCTCCGCAGGCTAATGTGCCACCCGCGGGACCGCCTCCGGCCATAGAGGCACACACAAAAGGCACGGCGGAGTCGTGTGGATCACCGCAGCAAGTAGTGCCAGAAGAGGAGCACAGGGAGGTGGTCGACGCAGAGCCTCAGGTGCGGCTGGACGTTGTGGGATCCGAGGCAGTAGTGACTGTGTCTGCCTCTTTGTTGGAGGAGCCCCTGGAGAGACACACTTTCGAGGTGGAGAGAGGCCCGGAGGTGTTGAGTACGGATCCATCGGTGGTGGCTATGGGGAATTGGCTGACTCGGCGATTTCAGATGACAGTGATGCCACCAGTAGGAGCTGCTGTACTCTCACCTCGGCGAGAGCCTCTGACGGAGGTGGTAGACTTGGAGGATTCATCGGGTGAGACACCGGTACCAGCAGTAGGGCAGGAGATAGGAGAAGTCATTCCTGCTATCCAGGAGCAGGCGAGGGTAGAGGAGACACCTTGGTGCCAGCAGGATGCAGCAGTTTTGATCCCACTCGAGCCCCCTGCACCTATATCGGGGTCCCAGCCTTCGGGGCAGGATGGGGAGGACATTGAGGTTTACTTAGCAGATATGGTGACGAGGGGTCGGCGAGTGGTGGCAACGGCTCAGACGCGAGCTTTGCAGCAGGTTGTGGAGGAATTAGAGCAGGTCCTCCAGTTTATGCGGGTAGGCTGTTCGACAGCTTTTGCCACATGCTTTGAGTCACAGGGGTGGCCAGCTATTCAGACAGATGCAATGCTTGAGGCTTGGAGTGTGTCTCAGCCCGTCATGGAGGGTAGGGTGACTACTCTCGTCCGACAGATTGAGCAGGTTTACAGGGATGCCTGCTATGCACTGCGGCAGACGCAGCATGAGTCCGCGGTCTGCGAGGCTGCTCGTACAGAGATAGAGAGAGATCTCGCCAGACAGCAGGCTTCCTGAGCAGCCGAGAGGACGCAGTTGTTAGCACAGCTTGAGACAGCCCGTGCAGAGAAGGTTGCGGTTGACATCCGCCTGTCGGAGGAGCAGAGTGCGCAGAGCCTTGTGCAGCAGGAGTTGGATGCTGTTACTGCAGAGCGGGGTTTGTTGCAGACTCAGTTGGTCGGTATGACAGAGTCCGCGGATACCAAGGAGAAGGAGTTGCTGGAAGCTGTGCATATGGTGAAGACGGCTTTAGAGAAGGTGTTGGTGGTGGAGCGGGATGTGGCAGCCCGCACTCAGCAGGTTTATGACCTCCGCGCCCGCCTGGCGGCCCAGACACTAGCCTCCCAGCCTTCGACTTCAAGGACGCTTCCTCAGCCCCCTCCTTGACTTTGTTTTGGGTGTATATATGCATTGTCTCCATTTTGTTGTTAGTCGTCGGAGACGACTTCTTTTTGGGGGGGGGATGATGTTATCGGAAAAAATGTATAGTTTAGTAATGTTAATTATTGATAGTCAGTTAGCCGACGGGTAGGTAGTTGGAGTCGCGATGGTTGTGTCGCACCCCTTTGGCTGTCATATATTGTACCACCTCCGGGTGTTGGGGGACATGTAAGGGGGACGACAGATTATAATATGAACATCTTTTGACATTAATGGAAAGCTTATTCTGGTACTTCCTTTGTAATTGCATTGTGCATTGTTGTTCAGTTTCTGTATTCTTCCTGTTTACCCAGTGAGGTAAACAGTTACACCACCCGTGGGGAACCGTCATGCAACGGACAACTACCCTCAACGACACTAACATACTTAACCAACGTAGCTTAACAAGTAGTACATAGCCCATTTTACGACCAACAGTTAACACATAAACAATGGACACATAACAATTTGAATTTAAGCTCATATCACTCCAGTTGACCACACAAGGCACACATACAATCAGCAAGAGGCTAGCGGTATGGACTAAACGGATTCCACACAA
Organism: Cryptomeria japonica; assembly: GCF_030272615.1. Classification (NCBI taxonomy): domain Eukaryota; kingdom Viridiplantae; phylum Streptophyta; class Pinopsida; order Cupressales; family Cupressaceae; genus Cryptomeria; species Cryptomeria japonica. The sequence goes on along the minus strand of NC_081412.1, from coordinate 350,044,526 downwards.
ATATATTCAACAAATCCTTCTATTCCATCTAATCAACATGAAAACAAAATGAGAAGTAGAACCATGAGGCTTGTTGAAATAACAAATTTCACAACTTCAATGAAAAGAGTATCTCATTTACAAGTCATAACAACAATTCTTCCTTCTCCTAATCTACTCTAACTTCTATTCTATCTTCTATTATGTTCTTATTCACTAACTCCCCTACTACCATTAACCTTTACAAATGAGAGACTTGAGCCTTTTATAATGCTCTCAATACAATTCAATGACTCAGATCATTTTGAGATCAATGGCCAAGATTTTACAATGAAAACCCTAATTAGGGTTTGTTACAACAAACTCAATTCTGGCCAATGAAATAATTACAACATTTTGGCATAACCAATGGATCATAAGGGTAGGTGCCTCGGAGTTTGTGCCATCGCGGGTGACTCGGGTACATTGAATCAAGACATGTTGAGGTGGATCTTCTCTAATTGGTGAGTGGTGACTGGGATGATAACTAGGATGCCACTTCAACTCGCACTCTGTAGACTTGATAGATCATCATGAAGGAATATTTCTTGATACTCAACATTATCCCACTTCCACGATGATGATGATGATGATGATCTTCTAACTTTGATTAACTCTTCTAAAAGTATGTTCTCGAATGCCTTGATCATGGAAGTGCAAGGTATAGATCTTAGTTTTGAGGTATTGATGAACTTCTGATGTCACCATTGTTTATCTCCTTCGGAATTCCTTCTCTTGTGACTCCCTTCATATCGTCGATGTTGTAGATCATGTCTTTGTGTAAGTGAATGCTTCTTGTATGATCTCCTTATTTCTTTCTTCATCTCCTACAAAACAAACAAGCAAGTATCAAATACACTTGATATATAGGTTTAATAAGAACATATAAAGGGAATTTGCCCTCATGAAGGGACACTTGAAGTTGTTGGTTTCTTTTGGAGAGGAGCTCTTGAAGTTTACTCCACCCTTGATGTTCATTAAGTTGCCCTTGTCTTTTGAACTTGTTCTCTTCCATTTTCTTGAACTTCGCTCATACCCTTGGATTCTTGAACTTCGTTGATGTATCTCATTTCCTGAAGTCGCCTATGTGCATTGATTTTTGAAGTTGGCTCTTCATGCTCTAATCTTGAAGTCGCTCATATACCTTGACTCTTGAAGTCGCTTATATACCTTGACTTTTGAAGTCGCTCACCTTGCTCAGCGTATGTCCAAAAAACTGTCAAAAACTTTTGTAGAGGAACACTATTCACCCTAAAAAGCCTAGGTGCAACCCAAAACAAGTAGCAAGAAACCACAATTTTGTGAAAAAATCATCAAACCCTCTATGTGATGTTGAAATCACACACCTTCGTTTTTGTGGAAAAATGGCAAAAACCCAAAAAACTTAGAAATCTAGACAAAAAACCCACAAACTCAAAAATCTAGAAAAAAACCCACAATTATTATTAAAAAAATTGCACAAAAAACAAAAAACCCATCATGATTTTTTGTGGAAAAAAATTAGAAAACACTCTAGCCGAGAACCCACAATTTTTGTGGAAGAAGATTGTGCAAAACCCTCCATGTTTTTTTTGGAAAAAAATTAGAAAACCGTAGTTTGTTCAAAAAAACCTTACTTGCAGCCATCACAAGCAGAGAACATAACAAGAACCCACGATTTTTCCAAATATCGTGCACAAAAAATACACCCAATTGTCGAGGAAAAAAGAGGCACCAATCACAAAAGAACCCTTCTATGGAGCCATCGCAACCCATGATTTTTAACAAAATTGGTGCAAAAAAGAATAGAAATCCTAAGCAACTCTTTAAAATCTGTCACCAGTTGTGCAAGAAAAAGGAAACGCAGTTCTTTTTAGAGAGACCCGCCAGGTTAAAAAAAAACAATCTAGTTTGCAACAGAACTGTCACAAAAATAAACCTCACGTGGGCAAAAAAAAATCTTCACATTTGCAAAAAAATCAGCAGCAAAAAACAGATTAGTCTAAGATCAAACACCCACAATAGAGAAGAACAACAAAAAACCTCGAATATTTTTGTTTTGCACTTCGACCTACAAGATGCCCATTAATAAAAAGTCCTCAAAATACCTTCAAACCAACAAGTTGTAGAGAAAACTCCTTCCATGATTCTCACAAAACACCCCACGATCTTATTTAGAAAAACACCTTCACAACAACGGCATGATCCAGGGAACGTCCCATGGAGATTTAATTCCACGAGTTGCGATTGCCAAAGGCAAACGCCCACGTTTTCTTCTTTCCTGCCTCAAGGTTTCCCATGAAAATACTACCCGCAAATTTACAGACACAAAATTCATGGAAATCCAGAAAAAACCTTGTACTTACACTATAATACGACTCGACATAGGATAGAAAAATCACACAAGTTTTAGAGGAATACGAATCAGAGATTTTCAGGAATAATTTTTGTTTGAAAAAAAAAATCGATAAAAAAATTTAAACACGCTTTCACAAAATTGTTTAGGAAATAACTACAAATTTAATTCCGAAAAAAAATCATCAAAAAAATATGATCTGATTCTGATACCATGAAATGACAATTCGTTTTATATGAAACAAAGGAGACGAAGGCCCTTTATATAGAGAATATAAGACGATCTTTCCATAATGGAAATGATCGAGAATAGAAACATGAAAGACAAAAAGGAAACTAAACAACTCAGATGACCATTACAGAAACATTACATTCATAAATTAATATAATCAACTAGCAACTAAGATGCGGAGCAGTTGGACTTCAATTAGAAGATCCAACACTATGATTAAGAAAGTCCTGAAGAATCAAGTACATTATACACAAGCAACAAAGATGTATATGTGTGCATGCCTGCATATAATTTTCGGATACACTCCTGCATTAATTCATATTTTCAATATGAAGTTATAAAGTTTACATATAGATACAAAAATGCATGTGTAAATAAATACATATATATTTTACAGTTAAAAATTAATGTGCCGAATGTTTAAAGTTTCTTATTGCAAGCATATGTATTATATTTGTTGAAAATTGAAATAAATATATTTAAGTATGATTCTCTGTTTTATTGATATATGCTAGTCATTTTCATCATTACCAATCTTAATGCATTGCAAGGAAAGTAATAATAATTAATTGTGTATCACGACGTGCAACCCACCTCTAAGGGCCACCCATCAACCACAAAAACATCTAGACTATAACCATCTGTAGTTGAAAAGGCATGTGCCTCTTGAATATTTAATCCAATATCTGAAAGCAAAGAAGTTAACTGCAAAAAATAAATGAAGAATTATTAGGGAAAAACATGGATGAAGACAAATAAGATCAACTTAACCTTTTTGTTTTATATTTATCTCCTAAACTACAAAGAAGTATTTGAAAAGCAAATAGATCTGGAATATGATATAAATAAACACAAATGGTGTATGACACCAAATAAGAATCAAAATAACTTTATTGGTGAGATTGATTATAATTTTCTCCCTCATAAAAGTTCATGGAATAATATGCACAAAGTAAAGAAAATAAAAAATGACATTAATGAAATTGTTTTGTAAACTAATACATTCTCCGATGATGAATATAAACTAAAATAATTTGTCCAGTGACCATTTCATATCTTAAAAATAATGTTCTCTGTGATCTCTCCATGAAAGGTACAAAGCAACAATGTACATAGGGTTTTATAAAACTAAAATTCTCTCTTTTAGTCAAAGAAAACTCAGGTGAAACTCTATGTAAGATGACTTTAATAGACATAATATTATTTGATAATTAAGTGTTAAATAAGATACAAAATGTCTGGTAGATAATGCTGCCATTTGATAAATATGCAAAGTTACTAATCAGTTTTGGTAAAACAATATCATGATCAAATATGTGTGGGACTAATCATTTCAGTGCTAATCTAGGATAGGAGATGATGCTCTACAATGGTTCTAATCACAAGTTCCATGTTATCTAATAATTGTCTAATCAGCGTTTAAGCCCAAGAAGCATAATAGCAAAACAATTTGCAAAAATAAGAGTTAGATGCATATAAACAAAATGAGGGCACCTGTTCACCCATGGCAACTTTACACCTTTATGACTGTAAAAGATGAAGAGGGCTAATGGTAGCTCACTGTGCTGGATTTATTTCAAAATAAAGAATGAGACACGCAGGATTAGGGCTTCCACTCAAACAATAACCAAAAAGGACAAAATCCATTAGACACTAAAGGGGCCCAAAGAAACAAACATTCAAATTAGCATTAACTAACAACATACATCCTCATAATAAATATGTAAACCATGGCTCCACGGATAAAACAGGACATAACACATTATTTATATCATGTTATGACTAGGTATGCAACAGACTATACCACTTAAAGGGCTTTGTCCTAAAAGTGAAGAAAAACGAAGAAGTTAAGCATATATTTACTAGCAAAGGATTGGATGGTTGACCTTATGCCCTTAATAACTTGTAAGCCATGATTTCACATTTACATAAATACTTTTAAGAATCTAACTAATGTCCATGGAGTCACAAAACATACTCACTAGCAATTCATACTATGATACAACTACACAAAGATATGAAGAAAAGGCCATTTTAAAACTCAGCTCCTTAATGTTTTTTGATCTCAATTCCCAAGATATAGCAGACCCAAATGTCTTTCTATGAAATCATCATTCTCCACTATTGTATCTTTTGCAAGCACACCTCAACAATATTGTATCGTCTGTACTCGTAAATCACAATAAAATCGGCAATCACAATTGAATTGCTTTTTTGGCAATTTGGCAGCTGTTGGCTATATATTGAATTAGTTTTTATTTTATTAAAATCATAATGCTGAACTGATTTCTTGTCATTTTTTTTTCAAAACCCCTGACCTTATTTTTTTCAATCTAAATGCATTATTTTGAAAAGAAAACAAAAAACTTTGCTTGTAGATTTATTCCCAGCAATGATTTTCATTACTATGATGTAAAGTGCAAAAGACTCACAACATTGTGGAGAAATGGGAAATAGAAAAGAGGCAACTAAACAAAAAAACCTACGAATCCAAGTAATATTGAATCCACCCATGCAGTCCAAAAGGCCTTTCCAAAAGAGTACAACACCTCCGAAAGTACCAACAGCAAAACCAGGGCTATTAGAAGTCAGCAGAAGGGAATTAAGGAGGAGAAAACTGTGTTTTACATGCAAAGAATCATGGCAACCAGGACATCGATGTTTAGTTAAGGGGCAAGTACATTACATAGAGGTAATTTCTAACGAAGATACAGAAAGTGAGGGTGCTGGTTCTGAAAATGAAACAGAAATAGTTGAAGGGCCAGCAGGAAGCACCCTTGCAGCTCTCACGGGTGAACAACGCTATAGTGCATTCCGCATTAGGGAGTCTTGAAAGGACAAAAGGTAATCATCCTCATGGATAGTGGAGCCACTTACAATTATATTAATGAGGAATTGATGAGGAGACTTAGTCTAAATACAATCCCAATTGAAGGGTTTGAAGTAAAGGTAGCTAGTGGAACAGTCCTTTCTTGTACACAAAAGGTACCATAAATGGAATTGGTAATAGAGGAATACAGATTGAAGGATGATATTTATGTGATTGACATGGAAATGGAAGTAGTTTTAGGATGTCAATGGCTGCATGCAATTGACAAAAATAAGACCAGCAACCAAACCATGGAGATCTCTTTTTAACATAATGGTAAGAAGGTAGTGATGCATGGATTGTCCGGCAAGGGGGCAATGGAGATATCAGCAAAAAGCATTGAGCGATATTTCCTTAAAGGACAAGTAGCGTGTGAAAAGCACATAGAAAATACTAAGAGGGTGCGGGGTTGAATCAGTATTTGCACAAAACCACATAAAACATAGAGAGAGAAAACATCAACATGCAAACACATAATTTCATGTGGAAAACCCTTTCAAATAAAAAACCACGGCACATCAATAGCTTTCAATTACTAAAAGAGCATCAACTCACTGAGAGCACCAACTTCGTTCATCTTTTTACATCAGATGATACACTAGTATCAAGTGTATCAACATCAACACTTGCAATCATTAAACCTCCACAAGTCTCGACCTCAAGGTTATGCTTTAGTTGCAAAGTAAATGATAATCAAAGTGAAACACTTAATTATCCATATATCAAAGAATGTAGTTATGTTTAATTTGCTCCAAGTGATCAGAACAATATCACAAACAAATCTGTCTCCTCGAAAAATCTTCAGAGCTTTCACACCAAACAAAGATATTCATCTATTTTTCAGAACCGTGAGAAAAGCACACTCAACCAAATTTATCATGGCAGAAAATCAACCAAGATACACAACCAAGCAACTCAATCAAGTAGCCAAGTAGCTCAAGCACACAACCAAGTAACCAAGTACCTCAAGCACACAACCAAGTAGCTGATGAAAAATTAGCAGCTTGACTAGTATTTCATTCCAATTCTCTTTACAACAATCCTTTGACATCAATGACAAAATAATCAACAAACTCCCGCTTTTTCATTGATGGAAACTCCATCTACAACTAACCTAAAACCAAAATTGCTTTGAAATAATGTTGCCCCCCTGACTTACTACTCCCCTTTTGACAATAAATACTCCCCTTGAGTCATAACAGAAAATCAAAGATGGAGTGAAATCACTCCCAACTTATCCCTCAAGAATTCAAAAGTTTCCTTTGGTAGAGGCTTAGTAAACCAATCTACAATCTGCTCTTTAACAGACACATTCCAACTTAACTTGTTGATTACGAACTTGTTCTCTCAAAAAATGATGCTTAATAGGAATATGTTTAGTCCTAAAGTGCCTAATAGGATTCTTAGAGATATTAATAGCACTCATGTTGTCACAAAAGACAGATATAGGATGATCATACTCTACCTTAATGTCCTTCAATGTTTGCTTCATCCATTGAACTCGTATGCAACAAGACAGTGTTGCTATGTACTCCGCTTCAGCTATAGATAATGAAGTAGAAGCTTGATTTTGCTCAACCAAGATACAAGACAGCCACCTAGAAAGAATGCACCTCCACTTGTGCTCTTTCTATCATCAACAGAACCACCCGAATCTGCATTTGTATAAGCTGTGAGTGTAAAATCATTACCTTTAGGATACCATAACCCATAATCCATAGTACCCTTAAGATACTTAAAGATCCTCTTAACTGCATGAACATGAGTATACTTAGGAGTACTTTGAAATCTAGCAACATAAACAACTGCTTGCATCATGTCAGGTCTAGTAGATGTAGCATATAGTAAACTTGCAATCATAGACCTATACAAAGTTTGATTAGCATCTGGAGACTCATCATTTTAACTTAACTTACATCCTGCCACCATTGGAGTGCTTACAAGATTGCAATCATCCATTCTAAACCTTTTCAACATCTCTCTAATATACTTTGTTTGAGAAATAAAAATGTCTCTATTTGATTGATGAATTTGCAAACCAAGAAAGAAGCATAACTCACCCAACATGGACATTTCAAACCCCTTCATATTAATGGCAAAAACTTGACACATCTCTTCACAATTACTACCAAAAATCAGATCATCAACATAAACTACAACAATCAGCATATGACTACCTTCTTCTTTAACATACAGATAGTTGTCCACTATCTCTCTTTTGAATCCCTGCTGCTGCAAATAACTATCTAGTCTAGCGTACAAAGCACGTGAGGCTTGTTTAAGACTATAGAGTGTCTTTTTTAACTTGCATACAGTTCTGATTTTCTGAAATAACAAACCCATCTAGCTGCTCTATATAAACTTCTTCATTCAGATCACCATTCAGAAAAGCAAATTTAAAATCCATTTGAAAACTTTAAAACCTTTAAAAGATGCAAAGGCTAAGAACATTCTGATAGCTTCTAAATGTGCAACCAGAGCAAAAGTTTCTTCCAAGTCAATACCTTCAACCTATGCATAACCTTTGCACACAAGTCTCACCTTGTTCCTCACCATTTTACCATCTTCATTTAACTTATTTCTGTATACCCACTTTGTGCCAATCATGTTCTTGTCTTCGGGCCTTGGGACAAATTCCCAAGTTTCAGTTTTTTGAATTTGATCAAGCTCTTCTTCCATGACTGCCACCCAATGTTTATCTTCAGCTGCCTCCTGAAAACTTTTAGGCTCAATCATGGACAGCAAGGAGATATCCTCATTTTGAGAACAATTCACACTTATTGTGACTCTTGGTCTATCCTTTTGCAAAATCTGATCAATAGGATGATTTCTTTGAAAAAACTTTGATGAGGTCTTCAAAAAGGTTCTAAATGTGTTCTTACCTTTGTCATTTGTAGGTACATTTTCTATAGTTTCATCTATTGTCCAATGTTGAACACTTGAAGGTGTTTGTTGAACAACACTTTCTTTTTCATCTATTTGCAACTACCATCATCATCTTGCACCTTGTCATAAATGTTAGCATCTTAATCAACCTTCACATTAGCACTTTCAACAATATTTCGTAATCTTTTGTTAAAACATCTATATGCTTTCTTTTAGAAGAGTATCCTAAGAAAATCCCTTCATCAACTCTAGGATCAAATTTTCCAAGATTGTCTTCATCCCTCTGAGGGACTACCAAAAATTTTGAAACATTTAACTAAAGCAGTCTTACCTTTCCAAAGTTCATATGGAGTTTTGTTGTGCTTTGCTCTAATCTGCCCCCTATTATGAATGTAAACAGCAATATTGATCGCCTCTCTCCAAAGAGAATCATTCACTTTAGACTTATTCATCATACTACAAGCCATTTCTTGGACTGATATATTCTTGCTCTCCACAACACCATTTTGTTGTGGTGTCCTTGCAACTAAGTATTGTCTTATTATACCATGTTTCTCGAAGAAATTTACAAACTCATTTGATGTGAACTCTCCTCCATTGTCTAAACATAAGCATTTGATTTTCAGACCCTTCTCATTCTCTACTAAGGCTTTAAAGGCCTTAAACTTCTTAAGTGCCTCTGATTTTTCCTTCAAAAATGTAACTCAAGTCATTCTTGAAAAATCATCAATCAAAAACATAAATACTTCTCACCTTGCATTCTCCTAGTTCTTGTAGGCCCACATAAATCAATATGAATCAACTCAAGAAGCTTTGTGCTAGAATACTCTTTTGATTTGAAACTTTCCTTGTTTGCTTTCCCAGCAGACAATCTCTGCAAACAATGTTTGACGGTTTAGTGAGCTTTGGCATGTCTCTACTAGCTTCCTTTTAGCTGATTTGAACAAGAGTATCAAAGTTCATGTGTCCCATCCTCTATGCCATAACCAACTTTCATCCACCTAACTCAAACAACACTTTTCACTTTTGATATCATCAAGAATGTATAGATTGTTAGCAGCCCTACTTGCATCAGCAATATGTTTACCACCTTTACTAATTTCACAACAATCAAAATTGAAAACTAAAGTGTCATTGATCACACAATTGACTCACTTTAAAGATTATGTTTTGGACCTTCTACATATAAAACATTCTCAACTTTGGTCTCACCATCATCCAAAACAAGTGTACCTTTACCTTTGATTTTTGCAAATGAATTACCACCAAATTTTACCTTTCCTCCATTAGTGCTTTTGAGAGTGAGAAACTTGCTCTTGTTTCCAGTCGTATGTCTAGAACAGCCACTGTCAATATAACATATGTCTTTTTCATTTAGAGCAAGAAAATTTGTTTGCACAATCAAGGATTCTACTAGAACTTATTTCTCCTTCTTCCTCCAAACCTTAGTAACCTCCTTTGCTTTGTCCTATTTCTCAACGTTCTTGTTCTACTTAGAGAATTTTGTCATGCCACTTTTAACAAATTTTGCAATGTGACCAAAGTTATTACATTTATAACATTATAATACCTCGAAGGATCAAAAGAGTTCCTACTCATAAGTCTGAAATCATTTCTTGCAAACACTCTACAGTTGATCGCCTTGTGTCCATAATAATTGCACGAGAAACAATAATCATAAAAGAAACAATTGTTAAACCTGGTCATAAGTGCTTCTCTTGAGATAGGAGGCTTTTTGAAAGCATTATTTCTATTTTTTTATGGTGAATCCTTTGTACTGTCCACATTGATCTTCCATTGTTCTTCTTTTGTAGACTTAGAACTTTGACCTTCTTCAAGACCAACACCACCTTTATCAATAGACAATTTTTGTGACCTAATGACATTATCAAAGGACATGAATCTTTTCTGATTTATCTTCTCATGATTCAGTTGTGTTAAAGATTTATCTAAGTGGAACAATTTCAGCTTCAAGTCTCTCACAGTTTTCTTCCTTGAGCTTAAACTGATTTCTAATTTCTTTTTCTATTTTCTTTGCTTCTTCAACCTGAACCTTCAAATCAACTATCAATTTTTCTGCTTCTTCGAAAGCTTGAGATGTCTTGGTTTTCGTCTCATTCTCTTCTTGTAGCAACAACTTCAAATTCTGATTTTTCTTTCTAAGTCTCTTGATTTCACTTAGAGCCTTTATTAGCTCTTCTTCAAAATCCACTTCTCCTTCTTCTTCATCAATATGATCTTCATCTTCTTGATTTTCAGCATGAACTTCTTCTATGGCAATGAACAATATTTCTTCATTTAAGGACTCTTCATTACTAACATCAGATGAACAACTTGCTTTTTTAGAATAGAGACTCTTTTTAAATTTTTGAGACTTCTCCTCTTTTCCCTTATACTTTATATTGTTGAATTTAGGCTTCTATACATAGTTGTCCTCACTTTTTGCATATGGACATTTAGCTGCAAAATGTCCTACCTTGCCACAATTAAAGCTCTTGAAAGGCAGCTTGCCTTTATATTTACCAAACCCTTTCTTTAGCTTTCTCATGAAAAGCGCTTCTTCAGAATCAGATTCTTCATCAAAATTTTCACTAAATGCACACTCTTTGTCTTTTCCTTTCTTCAAAGCTTTGAAAGTTGCCTCCCTTTTGGATGAAGAATTAGAGTTTGTTCTCATCTCATAGGTTGTTAGAATGCCATGAAGCTCATCATTAATCAACTTATCAATTCCTTCATATCTTCAATCGCTGAAGCCTTTGCATCAAATTGCAAAGGAAGAGACCTTAAAATTTTCTGAACTACAGTGAACTCCTCAACTTTTTCTCCTCAATGTTTTCCTCTTCGTGCATCCTAAGACTTTCAAAAATTCTTCTATGAGAGTGAAGTTTTGCTTTCTTAACCTTGACATCTCCTTCATATGCTTTTTGAAGTTTCTCCCAAATGTCATGAGATGTATCACAATGCATAGCTTTCACAAATTTTGTCTCCAACAAACCACATAAGATTACAATCATGACTTTTGCATTGTTTTCAAAATCCTTCTTCCCATCAGCATCCGTTGGAGGAATTGAAAGAATTGTGTAACCAGACACCACACTTTTCCAAACATCAAAACCAAGAGACATTAGATAAGTACACATTTGAACACTCTAGAATGCATCGTTGGAGCCATCAAATAAAGGTGCTCTTTTCGCAGCAAGACCTTCAAGAGAACCCATGTGTGCAATCAGGATCAACCTCCAAGCATTTAAGCTCTATTTCTGAAGGAACCCTACTTCGATACCAATTGAAAAGCACACAGAAAATACTGAAAAGAGGGCAGGGGGGTGAATCAGTATGTTACACTTTTAGCTGCACGAAACCACGTAAAACATAGAGAGAGCAAACATAAAGATGCAAAGACCGAATTTCACATGGAAACCCCTTTTAGGTAAAAAGCAATGGCACATCAATAACTTTCAATTACTAAAAGAGCATCAACTCAGTCTCAAGGTTGTGCTTCAATAGCAAAGTAAATGATAATCAAAGTGAAACACTTCATCTATCCATATATCAAAAAACGTGGTTTTGTTTAGTTGGCTCCAAGTGATCAGAACAATATTACAAACAAATCTCTGTCTCCTCAAAAATCCTTCTGAGCTTTCACACTAAACAAAGATATTCTTCCGTTTTTCAAAACCATGAGAAAAGCACACTCATTCAGATTTATCGTGGCAAAAAATGAACCAACACACAAAATCTAGTAACCACATATATCAAAAACAACGTATTATCACTGCAAAGGCAACATCTTCAATCTCCTCAACAGTCTCTTTTTCAGAAAACAATAGCAGAAAAACAACTCTTATTCACACAACAATCACCTCAAAACTTTCTCACCAAAAAATATGCCAACACCCAACCCCAAATGCATCACTCCAAACGAAGCAATCCCATGTTCTTCAATGTTGTCTCTATATGCAAAAAAAAATGATAGTCCTAAATAACTCCTATTAACACCACCATAACAAAAACTATGGAAGACAAAAACATGTTATACCCGACAACAAAAATTAATTCATGTATCATCAACAACAACTTAATCTCCAAAAAGTCTTGTGTATCGAACGCAATAGTCAAAAAGAAGAAAAATTAATATCACCATGATAGCCTAAAATGATGGTCTAATACACAATACCACATTTATCCAAAAGAATCTTTGATTGGTGCAGAAAGACATTACAAATGCTTAAAACAGCCCCACTCACAAGATGTCAAAACCAAGCCGATGCACCAAAAGGGTGAATAAAAGTATAGGTTCCAATGAAAATGCATTTCATTAATTCTAGACGCAGTCCAGTAAGCGCTAGGAAATATGGGATGAAAGCATACTAAGTTTAGCTGCCATATTCAAAGCAATCACAGCCCATAATAAATTAATTCGATTCGATAAAAGCCATCCTTTTGAACATTCAACTGATGACTTGTCAATCTGATTCGGCAAGATAAGCCAGCAAGCAGGTGAAGTGGACAAGCAGACACCCGAGCAGCTCAAGCAAACACCCAAGCAGCTCAAGCACACAACCAAGTAGCTGACCCAGACAACCAAGTAGCTCAAGCACACAACCAAGTAGTTCAACCAGGTAGCCAAGTAGCTCAAGCACACAACCAAGTAGCCAAGTAGCTCAAACACACAACCAAGTAACTAATGAAAAATCAGCAGCTTGACAGGTATTTCATTCCAATTCTCTTTACAACAATCATTTGACATCAATGACAAAATAATCAACATGGGCAGCAGAATGCCTAATCACCGATACAAGTGTTGCTAGGAAAGAGGGTATTACTAATGTGCAGCATCAATTTATATTGGATAAGCATAACAAAGTATTCCAAGACATTCCACCAAGATTGCCTCCTAATAGGGGTTTCCAGCATATTATAGAGCTTCAAGGAGCGAAACCAATGATGATTACCCCCTACTGCCATCCAAAAGTGTATAAGGAAGAAATTGATTAGGCAATCAAGGAATTGCTAGATATGGGACATATAAGGCCTAGTTCCAACCCTTTTGCATCTTTGGTTGTACTAGTCAAAAAGAAGGATGGAACTATGATAATGTGTATTGATTATCGAGCCCACAACAAGAAGAACATTAAGAACCGCTACCCAATACCATGAATTGATGAATTGATTGATGAGCTACATGGAGCTAGGTATTTCTCTCAGATTGATTTGCACTCGAGGTATCACCGAATCAAGGTCAGGGATGAGAATGTACAAAAGGCAATGTTTCGGTGTGATTATGGGCATTATGAATTTTTGGTAATGGCCCTTGGTCTAACGAATGCTCCAGCGACCTTCCAATCATGTATGAAGTAGGTATTTATTCTACAAATGAGGAAGTTTATTTTGGTCTTCTTTGATGACATCTTAGTTTATAGAAAAACTTGGGAAGACCACTCGAAACACTTGGATGAGGTGTTGAGTATCTTGAAGCAAGAGTCTCTTTATGCCAAAGCATCTAAGTGTGAGTTTGGATTGCAAGAAATTTTGTATTTAAGATTCAAAATCAATGAGCATGGAGTAAGTGTAGATGAAAAAAAATCAAAGCCATCCAAGATTGGCCTAGCCCAAGCAATCTAATGCAATTGAGAGGATTTGTTGAATTATGTAGCAATTCTAGAAGGTTTGTGAAAGATTTTTCACAGCTTGTTGCCCCTTTGACAAACCTCACAAAGAAGGGAGCATTCACATGTACACCATCAGCTCAACAAGAATTTATAAGCTCAAAAAGGTAATGAGTTTGTGCCCTATTTTGGCAATTCTAGATTCTTCACTTCCTTTTGTTTTAGAATGCGATGCCTCCGGTGAAGGGATAGGAGCTATTTTGATGCAGAATAAACATCCAATAGCATACGAGAATAGGAAGCTCAAAGAGGCTAAGCCGAAGCTCTCAATTTATGATAAGGAAATGCTAGCTATAATGCATGCTTTGAGTAAATTTAGGCAATATTTCAATTGTAACAATTTTTTGGTTAAGACTGCTCATAACAGTTTGAAATACTTCCTTAATCAAAGAGATTTGAATGATAGGCAACAAAAGTGGGTGAGCAAAATTCAAGCCTATAACTTTGACATTGAATAAGTGAAGAAAAATAATAAGCTGGAGGCTAATACACAATCTAGAAAACCTCATTTGCATGCTATCTCTAATATATCTGCTGATTGGAGGTCAATAATTACAACTGAATATGTCGAGAATTCATTTGCTAAATATATTTTGGAGGGTAAGGTGCAAGATAACAAGTTCAAAACAGCAGATGAGCTGATTCTTTACAAAGAGAGAGTGTACATCACAATTGAATCTAAAATGAAGGAAAAGATTCTAAAAGCTTGACATGATACCTCACTTGCCAGCCATCCAGGTTTCTACAAAGCTTATAAGCACGTGAGGGAACGTTTCTCTAAGAAGGGATTGAAAAATGATGTTATGTAGCATGTAAGAGAATGCAAGGAATATCAACAAAACAAGGAGAAGCATGCGCTTCCAGCAGGGTTATTGCAGCCTTTACCCATTCCATATCAGAAATGGGAGAGCATATCTATGGATTTCATCACCGGATTGCCAAGGGTCCAAGGTAAAGATTGTTTATATGTAGTGGTTGATATACTCACAAAGTACGCACATTTTCATGCTATATCATTAAAATTTAGAGCACCTCAAGTGGCAAATCTGTTTTATAAAGAGATTTTAACACTACATGGGTTACCTAAAACAATTGTAAGCAACATGGATGGTAGGTTCCTTAGTATGTTTTGGCAGGAACTATTTCGTTTGACGGAAACCAAATTAACACCTAGCACCAACTATCACCCACCAACGGATGGACAAACAAAGATAGTGAACAAGTGGATTGTGGGATATTTAACGAACTATGTGACAAGTCAGTAATCAACATCGGTTAAATGGCTGTATTTGGGGGAGTATTGCTACAACATAACTTACCATATGTCAATTGGAATGTCCCCTTCTAAAGCACTCTATGGCTATGATGCTACTTCCTTTGTGGATCTGATTCTTACTGATAGTCAAGTTCCTAGGGCAAAAGATGTGGTTCAGCAAAGCAAGGACATTATGGAAGCACTCAAGGAGAACTTGCAACAAGCTCAAAATCGACAGAAAATGTATGCTAATAGACATCGCGCCCAAAGAACATTTGAGGAGGGAGACTTGGTGTTTTTAAGGTTGCAGCCTTATAGACAGTCATCTATTAAGGGAAGTGGAGCAGAAAAAGATGAAACCTTGTTTTTATGGCCCTTATCGAGTGGTAAGAAAGGTGGGATAAGTTGCTTATGAGTTGGAGTTACCACCCAACAGTAGAATTCACAACAAATTCCATGTCTCATGCCTTAAAAAGGCTCTTGGGCAGTAGATTACTCCCTCAATGGAACTACCTCCAATTGATTATGATGGCAAATTAGTACTTGAACCTGAGTCAGTCCTAGAAGTGAGAGAAAAAAGGCTGAGAAACAAAGTAGTTCCAGAATAATTGGTGAAATGGAAGGGGCTACCACCAGAATATGCAACCTGAGAGGGAATAAACATCTTTGAGCATCCCAATCTCAAATTGCTTGAGATCAAGCAGTTAGAGGACCAGAGGACTATTATGATCCCATTTTGATTGGGGCTAGCAAGCTTCATGGCCATGTTTCCTGACACCCCCAATAGTTGTAAATAATTAAATAAATTGGAAATTTATTAATAAATGAGATTATTAATTAAATTTCCTATATCGTGAGGGCCGACCTAGCTGGGGTTGGCAGTTAGTTTATTATATTTTATTTGTTAATTTTTGTCTTTTTGTATCAGCCAACTTGGGGTCGGCCTTTCCCTAACCCGACACCCAAAGCCTATTTAAGGTAGACCTTGTGTAGAAGGAAGCATGCTTGAATTTCGAATTGGAAGTGTGTTGCATAGTAAGGCTTGCGGAAAGCATCTAGGAGGTGGGATGATACCCCGACCTCTTCATTTCTCATTTCTAAACAAAACATAAACTCATTCAATTTCTAGATGCCTTATTTTCCTCCTTGCTATTGAAAAATAATTGAATGAATTAAAAACGAATATACAACCATATATAAAGGAATTACAAGACGGTGTTCTAAAAAGAAAAAACCATTTATCTAAAGCTTCAACATGAACCTAAAATGCTTAAAGCGCTCAATAAAGCTAAAAGCTAAAATCTAAAAAAGAAAACTATGCGTTCTTATAAAAGAAGCAATAGTTTCACTTAACGAGCTAAAAAGCTAAATGACCATTGATAAAAGAGTTAAATATAACTGACAAAAATATAATTAAATATTCTAATACCCTCCCTTAATGGTCATTCTATCTACTACACCAAGTTGCCCTCTAAATTTGACAAACTTTGTCGGGCTCAGAGACTTGGTGAGGATATCTGCAATCTAATCTTTTGTTGTAATTGGTCTACTCATGGAAGACTAGATTTTTGGCTAGTTTCAGAACTCCTTTATTATCACAAAACAAGGGAGTAAGTCCTAGTTGAGACATTTGCATGTCTGCAAGCATCCTACGTAGCCAAATTGCCTCACAAGTTGCCTTAACAGTTCCCCGATATTCTACTTCAATCGAGGTAAGAGCTATTGCCTGTTGTTTCTTGTAGGTCCATGTGACTACACATATGCCCAAGCTAAAAACATACCCAGAAGTTGACTTTCTATCATCAACACAACCTGCCCAATCCGAGTCTGTAAAATCAACCAGCCAAGGATCTTTGCTTCTGTTGTACAGAATTCCAAAATCAAGAGTGCCCTTCACATACCTTAGCATACGCTTCACTACAACCCAATGTTCAACTTTTCGGGCTGACATGAAGCGAGAAATATAGCTCACAGCATAACTAATGTCAGGTCTAGTGGCAATGTGATAGATGAGGCTGCCCACTAGTTGCTTGAATGAAGATTCATCCACCACAGGTGAATCTGATTTGGCAGATAATTTCAATCCTATCTCCATAGGTGTAGATGCAAGTTTGCAATATTGCATCCAAAATTTATCCAGGAAGCTCTTGGCATACTTTGACTGAGAAATAAATATGTGGCTATCAATCTGCCAAACCTCTGCATCGAGACAATAATGGAGAAGTCCCAAAACTGTCATATCAAAATTCTTCCACAAATTTTGTTTGACCTACTTGATCAAATGTGTTGCAATGCCAGTAATGTTGAGATCATCAACATAGATGACTAGAAATAGAATATCATCACCAGTATGCTTTGACATACAAATTAGGATCGGAAGGACTCCTTTGAAAGCCTTGATCAATCATCGATTTTTATGTACCATGCACGAGGAGCCTTTTTTAGGCCACGGAGTGCTTTGACTAGTCTACATACCTGGTGTTCTCTACCGGCAACCTTGAAACCTGGAGGCTGTGTCATGTAGACTTCTTCCTGCAAATCACCATTTAGGAAAGCACTCTTGTCATCCATTTGATGGACTTTCGATTCAAACTAAGTTGAGAAAGCGAGGACAAGCTGAATGCTACTTATCTTGGTTGTGGGAGCAAATGTCTCCTCATAGTCGATGCCCTCCTTTTGTGAAAACCCTTTTGCTACTAACTGAGCCTTGTACTTATCAAGGGTTCCATCAGCTTTATACTTGACTTTAAACACCCATTTGCAGCCAATGGGCTTCTTCCCTAGTGGAATATTTGACAATACCCAAGTGTTGTTTTTCAAAAGACTATGTTGCTCAACTGCCATAGCCTATTCCCACTCAAGTACACCTTAAGCCTCTGTATATGTTTGAGGCTTATAAATACTGTAAATGTTGGCCATAGAGCAAAATTAACTGTGTTCTGCTTGCTCTTGCCGCTAGCTGATCTACCCTCAATGAGCTCATCATCATGAAAATCACCAATGGTCTTGGCTCATCACTTAGGCCAAAGAGTAGAAGTGACAACATCTATTGCACCATGAAGAAGATTACCTGGAATATCTGGAGCACGCCTAGATGTGGATCCGGATGATCCCAAGGAAAGTTAGGTGGCGCAATGTCATGCCTGGGAGACCCCACAACTGTAGAGTCAACTGAATCCCTCCCATCAAGTGGAGCTAAGGGAAGGCGAACACCCATACTTGTAGCCTTTGGAGGCTGATCCTCGGAAAGAAGGCTGAAAAGGCCCTCATTTTTCATCAAATACTACATCTCGACTGAATATGAGACGATCAGTGTCTACATCAATCAGCCGATAAGCCTTATGGTTGTCACTCTAACCGGTGAACATCAATTTCTGACTCTTGGAGTCTAATTTGGTGCGCTTGGCATCTGGATTCCAAACATAAGCTATAGAACCAAAAACTTTCAAACAACTGATTTTGGGCTTCCTGCTAGACCAAGCTTCCTCTGGAGGCATCTTCTTAACAGCCTTTATGGGAGACCGGTTCAGAAGATAGACTGCAGTGAAGATCGCTTCCGCCCAAACTTGCTTTGGAACATTTGTATCCTCCAACATAGACCGGGCCATCTCAGTGATTGTACGATTCCTGTGCTCAACAACACCATTCTGTTGATGCTTAATGCCATGTAATGCACAGAAATTGGTGAAATTTGTAGAACAAAATTCCCCTCCAATGTCAGACCGAAGAGTGATTATCTGACAACCAGACTCTTTTTCTACTAAGGCCTTAAATTTCTAAAACATGTTGAACACCTCTAATTTCTGCTTGAGAAAATACACCCACATGCATTCGCTAAAATCATCAACAAACAATAGAAAATACCTACATCCAATGGCTGATAGAGTTTTCATGGGACCACAAATATTCACATGAACTAGCTGCAAGACCTTGGATTCTCTCCAAGTGTCTCCATCTGAAAACAGAGTCCTATGCTACTCTCCACCTTCACAAGCTCCGCAAACTCCAAAATTCTGAGTTTGAATCTCAGGTAATCCAACAACTAGATCCTCCCAAACCAATAGATAGTGAACATTCAGGTGCCCATATCATCGATGTCAAAGAGTGTTGATGGAAGTACTCGTTGTCGTGGCGAGAACAACCAAAATCAACAAGTTTGTAAAGACCATGATCCTCAATGCCAACAACAATTGTAGTGAGAGGCCCTGTCAACAATGTTGCACTTGTGCAAACCAAAGACGACATCCAACTGTGGAGAATGTTGCATAATCTGACTAACTGACAATAGATTGAGCTTCATACCAGGTACAAAGTATACAATGAGAAATATCAAATCCCTCCCACCAGATGAAATCTGAAAGTTGCCCTTGCCGACAACAGTATACTCTTCGCCTCCTCCAAAGACCACTGAATCAGTGAAAGGCATGTACTCCATAAACCAATCTCGACGATGTGTGAAATGCCGAAAGGCTCCACAATCAATGTATCAGGCTGATGATCGCACATCATCAGATGGGCTTTGGGCCATGAACGCATAGAAGGCAGATTCCTTCTTATCAGGATGCATGGCAGAATTGGCCTTCTGCTTGGACTCTCCTTGTTTGGACTCTTGGGATGCTATCAACTTCCTACAATCTTTCACCAAATGGCCAAATCGATGATACTAGTTACACTGTAAGCTCTTCTTATTCAAAGACTGTTGAGGTTGACCTTGACCTTGTCCTTTCTGCTCGAAGGACTGAGCTTTACCCTTGTGCTTATCTGAAGTTGTGGCTGTGAAGGTCTGTTCAGTGGACGAACTAGCGCTGCTTCCAAACTGCTGCTTCCATCGATCCTACTGTAGAAGCTTGTTGCAGAGATCAGGAAACTTCAAATCAACTCTAGTATAAGTGATATTGAGCATATCAATGAAATGCTTGTAGGATCTGGGAAGGCTTTACAGTGTGATCACTACCATATCCTCTTCAGCCATGGTGTGACCAATAGCTTGCAACTGGTCATGGATGTCCTTGTTCTTCGTAAGATGGGCATGGATAGATATCTTTTCATTCATCACGATAGAAAACAACATATTCTTCAGAAAGAAAGCTTGGCTCTTATCGGACATTTCATGAAGATCCTTCAAGAGATCCTAGATCTTTTTAGTTGTTTTACCTGAAGGCACCTGAGGGAGTTGATCATCTGTGACTGATAACTTGATAAGCATAATAACCTCTCAAGTTCATTCATCAAATTTATCTTGATTTGCACCAAATGTTGTAGAATGAGTAGCCTTGCCGAAAACAATCTGATCAAGGGAACGATACTCAAAAATGGCAAGCATGCGCTATTTCTAGGTGTTATAGTTGTTGTCGTTGAACTTCTGACTGTGTTCCAACATAATGTTGGTCAAAGATGCCATCACGGAAACCAATGTTGAACGAGGTCAACCTTGTGAAGCCATGAAAAACGAGACAGATGAATTTGATTAAAAATCAGAATAGAAACAGTTGCACAAAGAATTTGAAACCTTGGAGCTGAATTTGAGGCACAAATCCCAATGCACAAATTTCGAGGTTTGCTGAAAACCCAAAAATTAAAATTTCCAACAAATTTAAAACTTGGAATTTTTCTGA
This sequence comes from Cryptomeria japonica, assembly GCF_030272615.1. Lineage (NCBI taxonomy): Eukaryota > Viridiplantae > Streptophyta > Pinopsida > Cupressales > Cupressaceae > Cryptomeria > Cryptomeria japonica. Next base: position 350,023,648 of record NC_081412.1, on the reverse strand, counting down.
TAAATCAAAAAAAAATCTGCAGAAAATAATGTTTTTTTAAAAAAAGACAGTTAGAAAAAAATTGGCACAAATCCTGATGTATATGTTTGCAGAAAAAATTGTGATTTTCTAAAAAAAAAAAATCTGATTTTTTAGAAAACCTGCCACAAGAAGCACCAAACCCTAGGCGTTGATAGGAAACAGAAGAGTCGTGCCCTGGGCACTATGCGCTGAACACAGTAAATCGCAGCCGTAAAAAAAAAAAGCGGAAACCCTTTATCGCGCAAAAATTGCACACGGATGCAAAAATAATCCCACGAAAAATCGTGTGAAAGGCCAAAAAAATAAATACCCGAAGTGGATCTCAAACTTGACATAGAACAGAGAAGGGCGTCACGATTTTTTAAAGCCGCGAAACTCTGAAAACACGGACGTGCCACAAAAATCGCAGACGAAAATCTACAAAAAACCACAAAAGAAATTTGTCGTCACAGGTGATAGGAGCAAAATCACGAAAATATCACATTGATATCATATGAAAATCCGAAAAACCCTCGATGCTATTTCAACTACCTGCAGAAAAAATACCTGCGATTTTTAAAGGAAAAAAAAGCTTTCAAAAATTTCCACGATCTGCCAAAATGCCTAGAAACCCTAGCTTGCCCAAACAAAAAATTCCATGGAAAGAAAAAAACTTCTAAAAAATTTCAATAAGAAATTATTTTGGAATTATAAATATTTCAAAAATTTTAAATCATATGCTCTGATATCTTGAAAAATAATTGAATGAATTAAAAAAGAATATACAACCGTATATAAAGGAATTACAAGACGGTGTTCTAAAAAGAACAAACCGTTAATCTAAAGCTTCAACATGAAGCTAAAACGCTTAAAGCACTAAATGAAGCTAAAAGCTAAAATCTAAAAAGCAAACTATGCGTTCTTATAAAAGAAGCAATAGTTTCACTTAACAAACTAAAAAGCTAAAAAGCTAAATGACCATTAATAAAAGAATTATATAAAACCGACTAAAATATAATTAAATATTCTAACAGCTATATCGGAGGAACTGTGGAGCAGAATTTGCTTGGAGCTGGAAAGAGGATATTGTGTTTGGTTGAAGCTACCAGTCGGCAAAGGAGTAAGGACGACTAGGAGAGGAACGATTGAGAATTTTTCTGTGTCAATGACAATAGAAAAATACCTAGGACGATTGGGAAGTGAAGCAAATTATCTGAGAGCGGAGTACATTGAAAAGACAGTAGGATGATATCGCAGGCTTTGAATAGGAGATCTTAGTGTCCCAACAGATACCTGAAACAACTGATCAACTGGAGGGAATTGAGTCTATTTGTGATTCCAGTAGAATCTACAGGAAGGATATCTAGGAAGATCGACAGGTTCTCGAAAACTTCTGAATTGAATGCATTTTGGGATTCCAGATGTGACGTGATTATATGCCTATATGACTGTTGGAAAACAATATTGTAAACTCTGTCATTCTGAAAGTAACAAGCAATCTGTCTGATTCGTTTGTATATCCAAAGCATTGCTGTGTTAACAAATTTTATAGTTAGAAAAATTAGGCAAGACTGAGCAGGCATCTTTCATATTCGTTGCATTAGAGGTAAGTATAATATTCATCAACAATTTCAGTTATTGTGCTATGGAATGTTAAAAATCTGTCATTTGATTATTATGCATGCTCATCGATACCTAGTGAATGAATATTTAAGTGCTGTCCCATAAATGAATGAATGTTTAAGTGCTTTGATTATTTCAATTTGCAAGTGGAAACATTTCTGTTGACAGCAGCCACAGTGATTGTTGTTTAATAAGTCATTGCTGTTATTAATCATTCCATGCATAAATGACAAACTTATGAATGGAAATCAATGCAAAGCTATCAGAACATTAGCTTGCAGACAGAAACCTCTCTTCAATGCAAAGTGTTTGTTACAATGTCTGAAAACTAAACTTGAGGGAAGTGCTAAAATTGGACAAAAATAAATTGGTAGCGAACAGGGGTTGTTAGTTACAACATTCTGATATCGAACAACATTGGAAGACAGTAAATTAAACTACCACCTCAATCTTTGTTTAACTGACATTTGTTGTTTTTTTATCTTGATACCCTATAGGAGCTGCACTCTTACTGTTTTGGTTATTCTACAACTTTGTCGGTGTAGCCAATGGTATTGATTTTTCCCCTTATGTGAAAAGTACTTGGGTATTCTTTCTCCTCAACTTACACAGGCAATGCTTGACAGCATACCCCATGACTTGACAAATTTCACAAAAGGTCTTCTTCAAGATGATTAGATCTTTGTAGTCAGCACATCAGAGATCCTTACCTTCTTTCTTCAGTTCTTCCATTACCTCTTTCATCATTTGGAGCATCTCTCTTCTAAGAGCTTGCACTTACCCTACTGGACTCCTAGTCATTCTCTTTCCCCTCTTTTCTCTCTCGATCATGTCTGTTATCGGAAAATATGTATAGTTTAGTAATGTTAATTGTTGATAGTCAGTTAGCCGACGGGTAGGTAGTTGGAGTCGCGACGGTTGTGTCGCACCCCTTCGGCTGTTATATATCGTACCACCTCCGGGTGTTGGAGGACATGTAATGTTGACGACAGATTATAATATGAACATCTTTTGACATTAATGGCAAGCTTATTCTGGTACTTCTTTTGTATTTGCACTGTGCATTGCTGTTCGATTTCTGTATTCTTCCTGTTTACCCAGTAAGGTAAACAATAGGCGCCGTTGCCGAAACTATTTCGGGAGGGACGGGAATATACTACATGGCACAGGGATAATGGGACAACCATTGCCCGAGGGGACGAGCAGTAACCCTGACGAAGATCACCAAGAACTGTTCGAAGGAGAACGAGCACTCACAAAAGATTTCTCTTGCATCCTCCAAGCGGCCATCGAAACACACGTACGGAGGGAAGCCACCATTGAGGCTGTTCCAGAGGATGCTGTGTGGAGCGCGCTTGGTGTAAGCCCGGCCGTGAATCGGTTGATGAGCAATTTGCCTAACCTTCTGGCTCAAGCATTTTTGGCTCTTCAAAACCGCAGAGAAGACACCTACCGTGAGAACCAACGACAGCAAATCTTACGAGAATTTCATGAGCGCCAGGAGGACGAACGTAGGGAAGACCGACGAAGGACAAATAATCCTTAAATTGTGAAGGGAGACAAATAAAGAACAGTGTTAGAAGCAGAAGAATTATGTTGATTATATACAAAAGAATGAATTAATAAAGACGTGTTGTGTTTTGGTCTATGTGTGGTGAAATATGAAATTGTACGACAATTAATGCCCAATTTATTGAATAAAGATAGAAATAAGAAATTAGAAACCGACGAGTGGGAGGCTGCGCAGAAGGCTTTGATTCTGGAACAACGTGTAGAACGTAGACGGAGGCTGAAGCAACTTGCCGAACGACGACCTGCCGAAGGGTTGCCCGAAGGGAACCAAGGAGGTGTCACGGAAGGTGCAGAAGCCGAGGGGAATTTCTACGCGTCGCCAGACTACTGTAGAGCGAGAAGCCTCGAAGAGTTTCTGGAGGAAACTAGGTTACGGAGAGAACTAGTGGAAGAGACTCGAGATCGGTTCAAAAATTTATCTCTCACGCCACAAAGGGAGGATCACCGAAGGGAGCCGGGCACGGGTGACGGCGAAGGGGAAGCTAACCGCACAGTAGGTACAAGGCAGAACACCGTACCTTTGGTCACCACCACAAGAGACATCAGCGGCATCGGAGGGAGCAGCGCCGGAGGGTAGACACAGCCACAACCACCTCCAAGTGGACGACTCCCATCAATGGCGACCAAACAGAATTTGCCCAAATTCAACGGGGATAGCAAAGATGATCCCGCACGGCATTGCCGTACCTGCGAAACCATCTGGACAGCCAACGGGGTGACTGACCAGGATGAATGGATGAAGCAGTTCCCCGCCACACTGAGAGGAGTGGCTATTGACTGGTATTCAGACTTGGATAAAACCGGGGTAACTACGTGGGATGAATTGAAGAAAGCATTCGAGAAGGAATTTCGGCTTCTCCGAGATGATAATGAGATAGTCTCGGAAATCTATGGAACAAAGCAAGGAAAGAAGGAGACCGTACGGGCATATGGCCGCCGGCTAAAGGAATTAGTCGGAAAGATGGAAAGCCAACCGGCTGATGGCTTAAAGAAGCGGTGGTTTGTCGAGGGTCTGAACCCTAAGCTACGACGAAAGATGAAAATTGTGCCTCCGACATCCTACGATGATGCATACAACCGGGCCATGGACTTGGAAAGTGAAAATAAGACGGCCAAAAAGAAGAAGAATAGATCTTCGTCATCCTCTGAAGATGATACGTCGGAAGAAGAGAGTAGCAGTGATGAGAAGCCGAAGAATAAAGTCACGGCCCTTCAGAAGGATATGGAACGGATGTTAAAAGAGTTTAAGACAATGAAGGGGACCACAGGCAAGGATGATGAACTGCGGTGCACGGATTGTAAGGAGAGTGGCCACGCAAAGGGTGCCTGTCCCAAGAAGGCATTCTGTGACATCTGCCAGATCATGGGACATTCGACAACGGAATGCCCATACAATCTGAAGACACGTAACCAGCAAGTGCTCTTTGCACATGAGCAGCCCCCCACATCGGATTCAAACAATAATGCATCTTCTGGAGGCTACCGAGGAAACCGACCAGGCGGACGGGGGAATAATAATAATTCCACCAAAAACAGGGTCCAATACGATGCAAAGGGACGCCCGATGATTCAATGTAGGGCTTGCAATCAATGGGGTCATTACGCACGAGAGTGTAATAACAATGACACCACTCAAAAGCTATGTCGGTGGTGTGGCCCCGGTGACCATGAAGATGCCGATTGTCCGAAGTCTGGCGTAGGGCCAATCTGATTGATATCCAAGACAACACACGGGGTAAAGAAGCCATCCTTGCTCTTACCCGAGGACAGGCAAAGGAAGCCCGATACCCCCATCCCCGTACGGAGAAGCAGAGAATGACGGAGGCAAGGGAGGAAATAGAAAGGGCCATGAAAGCCCAACGGCGAGAGACACACGAGTCATCTGGACCCTACTACACAGACGCGGAGAGGAACATTGTACGGCAGATGCTCCAAATGGAGGTACCTGTGAAACTGGAAGACCTCCTACACACCATACCGCAATTGGGGACAGTGCTGTTGGGCACAAAGATTGATAAACCCAAACCGAGAGACATGGACGCTCCCATACTAGGAAGCTCGGCAACAAATCCAGTTGTACTTACCGTCAACAATGGCCGACACCCAGCCGTGGTGGAGATGGGCATCCTGGGCACCATCCTGACGCATACTATAGTAGACGGCGGTTCCGGAGTAAATGTCCTTCCGGAGAAAACATGGAAAAAGCTAGGAAAGCCCACTCTGTGGCCACCTACGTTTAATCTGCTAGGTGCAGACCAGCACGGGATTAAACCCCTCGGCATGTTGATGGCACAACAAGTCACTGTGGGTGCACAACCTTTTGTACTCGACTTCGTGGTCATTCCATTGAAACAGAAAGGGTATGACGCCATACTTGGAAGAGGATGGTTGGTGGCAGCGAAAGCAAACCACAACTGGAAACGAAATACACTCTCGATGGAGAGCGGAGGCAAGAAATTCACTATTGATCTCCGGACGCAGTTGGTGAGCAAGGAACTTGCCTCTTCCTCGGGATCTGAATCCGAGAGGGAAAATGACCCACGAGACGAAGGGAGAGAGGGGATGGACGCAGATGCCGAAGGCATATTAAAAATCGGAGGTTGCTGTTCGGAGGATGACACAGATTCACTAAACGGATTGTTCCATTGGCAGCAGGAGGACTATGAGATGTTCTCACCCTCTTGTAACGTATTAAGCGTCGAAGGAGAAGGAGAGGAGCCAAATCAATATCCTCCAGAATACAGGGAGTATAAAGAAGGAGCAGCTGCAATGGACACCGTACCCGCACATCAATTTAGAAACAAGGAGGCCATAAAGTATGAAGAACCGACGGTGAAACCTTTGAATCTAGGTACGGAGACGGATAAGAAAATCATTCTGGTAGGAGATGACTGGAACCCAGTGCTGAAAACGGCCGCATTCAAGATTTTCACCGAGTACAAAGATGTATTCGCATGGACTTATAAGGATTTGAAGGGAGTCCCACTAGAGTTATGTGTTCATCGTATTCTGTTGATACCAGGCGCAGTACCAGTACGGCAGCGACTGTACAGGATGAATAAAAACTATGCTGCAAAAGTACAAAAAGAGATTGAACGAATGCTGGAGGCCAAGATTATCTTTAGGGTGCAGAATAGCGGATGGGTATCCCCCATCGTAATATCTCTCAAAAAGGATGGTAACGAGATCCGGATTTGTGTCGACTTCCGGCGACTCAATGCAGTTACCATCAAAGATCCATTTCCCATACCGTTCACGGACTCTATTCTTGAAGAGGTGGCCGGCCATGAAATCTATTCATTTATGGATGGATTTTCCGGCTATAATCAGATATCAATAGCGGAGGAAGATACGCTGAAGAAGACATTTGTGGTGGAGGACGCAGTATATGCTTACAACCGGATGCCCTTCGGTCTCTGCAATGCTCCGGCAACGTTCCAATGAATAATTCTCCACATTTTTTATAAGATGTCCGTGGGTAACTTCAAGGCATTCCTGGATAATTGGTCCATCTACAGTGGGGAGGAGACGCATCTGAAGGCACTCGGAGAATGCATGGACATGTGCCGAAGGGCACGACTCGCACTGAATCCTAAGAAATGCAGATTCATGGTACCTCAGGGTAGACTACTCGGACACATAGTGTGTAAAGCAGGACTTAAAACAGACCCGGATAAAGTTCGGGTGATTGTAGAGATGGAACCCCCACAGGATGTCTCCGGGGTAAAATCTTTTTTGGGACACATCGGATATTACCGAAGGTTTATAAAAAATTTCTCCCAGATATCTTACCCCCTGGATAACCTCACAAGAAAAGGGGAACCGTACGTATGGGGAACGGCGCAGTCGGAATCCTTCGAGGAATTGAAATCACGACTGTTGGCGGCACCAATATTGGCCTACCCAAACTGGGACAGAGAATTTCATGTGCACGTCGACGCCTCCAACTATGCAATAGGTGCAACATTAGCACAAGTTGGGAATCATGGGTTGGATCACCCGGTCTACTTCGCCAGTAGACTACTCTCGAAAGCTGAGAGGAATTACAGTACAACTGAACGGGAAGCGCTCGGCATGGTTTACGCAGTACAGAAGTTCCGACATTATTTGTTGGCGACACCCTTCACCTTCTATGTAGACCACCAAGCTTTGATGTACTTGGTGAATAAACCTAGTATTCAAGGACGGGTGAGTCGGTGGCTGTTATTACTGCAAGAATTCACATTCAACATTATAGTACGGCCAAGGAAGAGCCATGTGATCGCTGACCAACTGTCACGAATCAAGTCGGGAGAACGAGCGGAGGGGGTGAATGATGATTTTCCGGATGCGCACTTATTCTGGATTGCGGTTTTACCATCATGGTACACTCGTATTGGCGAGTACCTATCGACGTCCCAGTTCCCTCGAGACATGCCACCAGGGGAACGACGCAAACTGGTCCTGAGGAGCCGAACGTTCCAACTGATCAATGGACTCCTTTACAAAATGGGGACAGATCAAGAATTCCGCCGATGCGTGATGGAGGAAGAGATACCGGGGATTTTGAAGGAAGCACACGAAGGACCCGCAAGAGGTCATATGGGGCCGGACACGACGGCCAGGAAAGTACTGTTAGCCGGACTATGGTGGCCGACGCTACACAGCGACACCAGAGAATGGGTCGGAAGCTGTGATACATGCCAGAGGGCCGGAAAACCACTAAAACGAGACTTCATGCCATTAAACCCTTCAGCAGCACAAGAGTTATTCGAACGTTGGGGGCTTGATTTTGTGGGGCCTTTAAAAGTTAGCAGACCGCGGCGATGTACATACATTGCGGTAGCTACGGAATACTTGACAAAATGGGTCGAAGCACGGGCCCTACCCGACAACACCGCGGTGAGTACAGCCAGATTTATTTACGAACAAATTATCACGAAATATGGAATCCCGCTCCAGATAACCAGTGACAGAGGAGGCCATTTTGTGAACCATGTGGTGAGACTCCTTACGACGGAGTTCAAAATTTTTCACTCCTTGTCCAGTCCGTATTACCCGAGGGCCAATGGTCAAGAAGAGGCGACCAACAAGATTCTAGTTTCGGTCATCTATAAGTCGTGCGGGGTAGAAAACGAAGATTGGGAGGAGCGACTACCGTCGGTGTTATGGGCATACCGCACCACCTACAAAGTAACGACGGGCCAGACACCATTTCAATTAATGTACGGACAGGAAGCGGTAGTACCGATGGAGTTCATGGTGCCAGGTCTCCGAATTGCTATTGAGAATAAACTTGGCAATATGGAGAGCCTGAGGGAGCGCCTGTATGCTCTAAACAAACTCGATCAACGAAGGCTGATGGCACAATGGGTGACAGACGTGGCCCAGCAACGAAGGAAACATTGGCATGACCAACACATTCGGCGGGCGAGGTTCACCCCGGGGCAGTTAGTCTTGAAATATAATGGACGAAACGAAATTAAGCCGGGGAAATGCAAAGTCCGATGGTTAGGGCCCTTCCGGATACGTGAGGTCAACACGAACGGGGCGATAAAGTTATGGACGCTGGACGGGAAGGAGATACCAGACGCAGTCAATGGGTCGAAACTAAAGGTCTATCACGAACGGAGGGAACCGGCAACCCCCAGTCAGACAACCGCGGCTAAAAATTAGAAAAAGGAAAAAAAATATATATATATATAAAAGAAAATTTGAATTAAAAAAAATTAAAAAAAAAAAAAAAAGAAGAAAAAGAAAGTGGCCACCGTACGGTGGGCCCACCGAAGGCGGCATCGCCGCACGATGGAACCACCGTGCGGTGGAACCACCGACGGTGGAGCCACCGTGCGGTGGGACCACCGACGGTGGAGCCACCGTGCGGTGGGACCACCAACGGTGGCGCCACCGTGCGGTGGAACCACCGACAGTGGCACCATCGTGCAGTGGGACCACCGACAGTGGCACCATCGTGCGGTGGGACCACCAATGGTGGAGCCACCGTGCGGTGGAAGCCACCGAAGGCTCGTGGAAATAAAAACGCCGCGCAAGCTATAAACACCGCCAATTTGGAAGAGTTTCATTGCACGCAACCAAGTTCGAACACGTACGCTTTCTAATAAAGCGAGGGCTATTCACCAATACGCCACGAAAACCAGGGAACGAAGGAAACACCACGCGACACCAAGGAAAGGAACATCGCCGAAGGCACACCACGCCACGCCGCGCAAAGGGAAAAAGGAACGCCGAGGATAGAAGAAGCCCACGCCGCACACCACCGAAGGCCACGGAAAAGCACAAAACGCCGTATGAAGAAGACCACGCCGCACGAAGATAAAACCCTGCGCAATCTCTGAAATGGTCCTTCGTTCAGGGATTTGAAAAAAGGGGGGCACTGGAAATAACGGGAAATTTTTACTGCAGTGGCATCACGTGGACGAGTTAACATTGTTTTTGGTTTTATCGTAATTTGGTCTGAAAGCCTTCGCAGATTTTGGCACTGGGAGACTACGCCGCACAATCCCACGCAGCCAAGCCAAACGTAAACTACAGAGCCACAGGTAGACCAGCCGCACGGCGGCAGCCAAAAAGAGAGGGCGGTTACGAAGGGTAGACTTTTTCTAAAACAAATCAGTTACAGGGAGATAATGGAGTCTGCAGGAAAAAGAAATTGGAAAAAACGGTTGCAGGAGGGCAGCCACATGAATAAGGATAAGCGAGTTCTCCCTTCGGGTGTACGCATAGCAGGTAGCACAATGGACGCCACGCAGAAGAAAAAGACACCACAGCAGCATGCCGCAAGAGGGAAGAACACATGGACTCCGCATAATATCACCTTTGAGGGATTGAATGGGTCCGAATGCAGGAAGTGGTGGCAGGATACACCAGATGATGATTTGGTGAAGAAAAGCCTTCGGAAAGCAGGAGTGGAGTGGGTCGTCCGAATGCCTGTCTTTGCTATCCGTGAGTACGAGGGAGCATTACGGTTCATGGTTGATACCTTTGATAGCCATTCACGGACGAGTACTTTTGAGTACCTTGGGAGGGATATCACGATATCCTTCAAACCGGCAGATTTTACGAGAGTGTTTGGCATTCCAGGAGTGCATGGCAAGAAAGTGGAATTGAAAGCTAAGAAGATGACGCGGGAGGAAAAAGAATATTGGATTAAACGAGTATCCCGAGACTTGACCACAGCAGAATTGGAGAGCATTGTTGATGCCACGAAGAGCCGTGGGATGCATAGGTCTTTTGTTGCAAAGGGCCATTGGCGGTGCATAATGGACGTCCTCAAGAGCAGGTTGACGGGGTCTGGTAGGGCATCAGATATCGCTCTACCGCAGATCATATTGATGAATGAACTTCTGAATGGCGTTGTGTATGATTGGGCTACATTGTTATCAGAGCGGATGTGCGAGTTCTTGAGGATGGAGCATCGCACGTTTTACATACCCCACTATGCCATCGAATTGTTTATGGAGGCCACGCGAGTAGTACCGGAGGCAGAATTGGAGATACAGCCGCAGAGACCATTGACTGTAGGTGAGCCTCCTATCATGCATTGGAGACACCTTGACATTGGCCATTCTTCCGCGAAACGGAAAAGGATAGTAGAGACCCCCTTGGCAGAACCTGATAGTGGAAGAGAGACTTCCAGCAGCGAAGAGGCTTCGGAGGAAGAGGATTCGGCGGAGGATAGTAGCAGTAGGGCGACAGAAGAGGGGAGGATGGAGCCCGCGGGGGAGCGAGTCTTGTTTGCGCCACCCTCACTACCACTTGGCACACTTGTGAGGTCATCCGCGGGAGTGGGAGGCACGTCGATTCCAGCTTTTGGGGAGGGCCGCACACCCGTTGCACTTGGGCCAATGCAGCAGGTGGCATCACCTTCCATCGTACCACCTTCGCAGGCTACTGCGCCACCCGCGGGACCACCTCTGGCCATAGAGGCACGCACAGAAGGCACGGCGGAGTCGTGTGGATCACCGCAGCAAGTAGTGGCAGAAGAGGAGCACAGGGAGGTGGTCAACGCAGAGCCTCAGGTGCGGCTGGACATTGTGGGATCCGAGGCAGTAGTGACTGTGTCTGCCTCTTTGTTGGAGGAGCCCCTGGATAGACACGCTTTAGAGGTGGAGAGAGGCCCGGAGGTGTTGAGTACGGATCCATTGGGGGTGGCTATGGGGAGTTGGCTGACCCGGCGATTTCAGATGACGGTGATGCCACCAGTAGGAGCTGTTGTATTCTCACCTCGGCGAGAGCCTCTGACGGAGGTGGTAGACTTGGAGGATACATCGGGTGAGACACGGGTACCAGCAGTAGGGCATGAGATAGGATAAGTCGTCCCTGCTATCCAGGAGCAGGCGGGGGTAGAGGAGACACCTTGGTGCCAAAAGGATGCAACAGTTTTGGTTCCACTCGAGCCCCCTGCACCTATATCGGGGTCCCAGCCTTCGGGGCAGGATGGGGAGGACATTGAGGCTTACTTAGCAGATATGGTGACGAGGGGTCGGCGAGTGGTGGCAACGGCTCAGACGCGAGCTTTGCAGCAGGTTGTGGAGGAATTAGAGCAGGTCCTCCAGTTTATGCGGGTAGGCTGTTCGACAGCTTTTGCTACATGCTTTGAGTCACAGGGGTGGCCAGCTATTCAGACAAATGCAATGATCGAGGCTTGGAGTGTGCCTCAGCCCGTCGTGGAGGGTAGGGTGGCTACTCTCGTCCAACAGATTGAGCAGGTTTACAGGGATGCCTACTATGCACTGCGGCAGACGCAGCATGAGTCCGCGGTCCGCGAGGCTGCTCGTGTAGAGATAGAGAGAGATCTCGCCAGCCAGCAGGCTTCGTGGGCAGCCGAGAGGACGCAGTTGTTAGCACAACTTGAGACAGCCCGTGCAGAGAACGTTGCGGTTGACATCCGCCTGTCGGAGGAGCAAAGTGCGCGGAGCCTTGTGCAGCAGGAGTTGGATGCTGTTACTGCAGAGCGGGGTTTGTTGCAGACTCAGTTGGTCGGTATGACAGAGTCCGCGGATACCAAGGAGGAGGAGTTGCTGGAAGCTGCGCATATGGTGAAGACGGCTTTAGAGAAGGTGTTGGTGGCGGAGCGGGATATGGCAGCACGCACTCAGCAGGTTTATGACCTCCGCGCCCGCTTGGCGGCCCAGACACCGGCATCCCAGCCTTCGACTTCAGGGACGCTTCCTCAGCCCCCTCCTTGACTTTGGTTGGGTGTATATATGCATTGTCTCCATCTTGTTGTTAGTCGTCGGAGACGACTTCTTTTTTGGGGGGGATGATGTTATCGGAAAATATGTATAGTTTAGTAATGCTAATTGTTGATAGTCAGTTAGCCGACGGGTAGGTAGTTGGAGTCGCGACGGTTGTGTCGCACCCCTTCGGCTGTTATATATCGTACCACCTCCGGGTGTTGGAGGACATGTAATGTTGACGACAGATTATAATATGAACATCTTTTGACATTAATGGCAAGCTTATTCTAGTACTTCTTTTGTATTTGCATTGTGCATTGCTGTTCGATTTCTGTATTCTTCCTGTTTACCCAGTAAGGTAAACAATGTCAATGTTTATTCTTGCACTCAATATCCATCACTTTGTTATCTGATTCTCCTAAAATAAACATGCAACCACCTTCATCTTCCTTGGCAATAATTGTACATCTCCCTCAATGAACCAATGCTATTTCTACCTGTTGGCAGGTCCCTTCTCATGTTTGCCCAAAGACAAACTTAGAAAGAAAGCAATTTGTAGCTAACATTAACTAACTAACGCACATATAAATGGTTGTCATTTTTTAAATCAGCACTGCCCTACTTACATAAATAATTTTACATCTGAATACAGAACCATACAAACTAACTAGATACATACAGAATTTGATATCAAATACTTAATGCAAACTTTATTACGTCTACCACTTTCTTGATTAAAACGATAGAAAACCAGAAAACCACACCAATAATTAAACTCTATGCTGCTTCAAGCTATAATGTAATGTACTAATTAGTGAATAAGAAACAAGTGCCAAAGAAAGCAGCTAACTTCGATTGTAGTTAATCAAGGAAATCATGTAAATATAAAGTTCAAGTAGACAAAACATCTCTAAGATAAATGCCAGCTCCATGTTTTCAGGAAGAGACAAATTATATAAAAGGCTGCGCAGTACTATATGACATTTGGATCTCATGTTACACTACTGAAATAAGATATACATTTTTAAATAATCCGGAATATTCCCATGCATCAGATCTCAACACTATCTTGAGAACAAGGGTATTATAAAAATCAAACCAACAAGAATAGATGATTTGCACAAAATACTGGAAAATCAAATTTATCCATATTAATCCAAAAGTCTTGAATAAGAAAGAAACTAACACATCGACCATGAAAAATACGATTATGGCATAAGTCAAAACTTACACACCTGACTAAGTAGCTTAGGTTTGTCTTCCGAGGAGAATGTAATCTCATACATTGGCCTGAGAAAAACATTGAAACAACATATATAAAGAAAATGTCAAATGCAGTAGGTATCAAACCTTTTGAAATAACATTTAACAAAATAGACACAAGCATCTCTCAAACTACAGGAAAATGCCTTCTTCATATGCTGCCAAATATTTGGAAATCCTTGGAAAAATTAAGGTACAGAATAAAAAAGCTAATTGTAAAACTATTACGAAGTGTGGCTGAGCAACATCAGATATCCAAAGCAAAATAAAAGAAATAACGGAGCATGCATAATCACAGTTTGCCTATGTTTTCCAAGAATAAAATTATTGTGAACATCATTCGAAGCAGATTACAAGCTGGAGGATGCTATCCCCATTCAAAGTTTTTCATCTCAGTTTTCTCAAAAAGATCATTTCCTCCTTTGACAAGATTGTGGACACCTATGTCAGTGTGCAAGACATTGAGCAGGGAATACATGATTTAATGCTAACACTCAGAAATCTAAAAAAACCTGGAAAATAAAAATTGCTTGACCTAACAACCCAACAAGACCATGGAAGATGCTACAAGAGATTTTACGGTCCTTGAAAGTTAATATGACTTCATCGAAAGGAACAAGAAAGAGACCTAACAAGACCATGTTTTACCTTAAACAAGTATAAGATGGCTTCACAAGATGCAATTTCCCTTTCGTGAGCATAAGCATCAATCAGGGACCCTTAGCCTATTTTTATTCTCTCTAAGCTTGGGCAATTTTTAATTAATTATTTGTTTTATTTTTATAAAATGAACAACTAAATGGAAAAAATGATTTTCCAGGGTGTTAAAATATAAAATTTTAATATTTAAATCAATAAAGTCACTCAGTAGGAAATTGAATATTATTTTATTATTTTAGGGGAAAGCATATAAAGGAGGAAATAGAAAAGAGAAAAAGCATTCTTGGCATTTTCATTTTACAAACCCCAATTTGGAGAAGAGAGCAACTATTTGGCTTCAGCCTACAACAGAAACCTTGCGGCAAAATTGGTTTCAAGGATGAAAACCCACCAAGCCAATCTACAGGTAGATTCACTCGAGATTCACATATGTGCTTAAATAGGTGATTACAAGGAATTTTCCAAAACAGTTGCAAAGAAAATAAATGTTCCATATTTAGAATTATAGTCTAGATATTTTAGTTTATCATTCCCAGTTGTGCAATTATTGGGTAATTGCAAGAAACAACTTTTCTAAAATCAGCTGAGGAAATTTTTGGAGGTTACAAAAGCCTTAAATGGGCCGTAGCATATTCAATACTCACCTACATCTTTTTGAGTCAACCATATCCTTGTAAGGAAGATGTGTGACTATTCTGAAAGATTATCGCTGACTTTGGGTTGCTTGCGATTCAAAACAGTGAAGTTTAGAAGAGTTCTAATGCCTTTAGGACTCTAGAAGAACTGTCATCCAGACTTTTGGTGGTGTTTGAAAGTTTAAAAAATGTATCACTCCACTTTTTAAGAGTCGTGTGGTAATTATTAGAATAATTAATTCTTTTAGTCAATTACCTTTTTAATGGTTCTATTAATGGTCATTTAGTTAGTCATTTAGCTTTTTAGTTCATCATCTTACTTGTTGACTTATTTAGCTTTTTGCTTTTTAGTTCGTTAAGTGAAACTATTGCTTCTTTTATAAGAACGCATAGTTTGCTTTTCAGTTTTTAACTTTTAGCTTTATTTAGCAATTTAAGTGTTTTAGCTTCATGTTGAAGCTTTAGATTAACGGTTTGTTCTTTTTAGAACACTGTCTTTAATTCCTTTACATACGCTTGTATATTCGTTATTAATTCATTCAATATCATTCGATTATTGATTCAATTATTTTTCATGGTCTCAGAGCATGGATAAGATTTTTGGAGAATTTATAATTCTAGAAAAAAATCATAGTGATTTTTTTAAGTGAAATTTTTCCAAAGTTTTTTTCCTGGGCAAATTTTTTAGGGTTTGCTGAAAAAAAAAAAATTCATGATCGTGATTTTTTTTGTAGTGTTCGTGGGCGAAGTTTTTCTTTGCAAGGTCGTGAGGGTTTCCAGCTGCAATTATTTTTGCGACCCACGCATGTTTTACCTACGACTTCGAAGGGAAAAAAAATTGCTGATTTTTCCTTGCACGCGCCCTTGCCCTAGTTTTGTGCTCCGTTTTTTATTCTCTACACACGATTTTTTGGGGCTGACCTACGCGACATGATTTTCGTGTTTTTTGGTGCGAGTTTTTGGTGCTTTTCCATGATTTCCTGTGTTTTCCAGCGACTGCGACGATTTTGTGAAAAAAATTTGCGATTTTCACGGGTTTAAATACCTACGTTTTTGGTCAGCGGTTTTTTCCTATGTTCCGCAATTTATCTGCAATTCTGGGCGACGTGAGTTTTTCCTAGGATCATGATTTTATTCTCTGACTTCAATATTTTCTAAGCACAGTCTAGGGCACAAATCTGTGTTTTTTTCTACTCTTGTGATTTGTCTCTTCTGTAAATCTGAACTAGGGTTTCTAGATTTTTTTATGGGGTTTCAAAATTTATTTGGGTTTTCCAAAATTTTGCATCTCGAGATTTGTGTAAGAACAGTTGTTTTTTACTGTTTTTTTTTAAATCAACATTTTTTTTTGCAGATTAGTATTTTTTTGATTTTTTTTCAGAAAAATTACCAAGTTTTAAATTTGCAGGAGATTTTAAATTCTTGGTTTCTCACCAAACCTCAAAATTTGTGCATTGGGATTTGTGCCTCGAATTATGTTTCAAAGGTTCAACTTCTTTGTACAATTGTTTCTATTTTTTTAAATCAGATTCTTGTCTCGTTTTTCGTGCCTTCACAAGGTTGACCTTAATCGACCTTTGTTCCCGTGATGACCTCTTTGACCAACATCATGTTGGAGCGTCGTCAGAAGTTCAACGGCTGCAACTACAACACCTGGAAACAATGCATGTTGACGATATTTGAATATTGTTGCCTTGATTAAATTGTTCTAAGAAAGCTCACTCGTCCTACAGCAGCAAGTAAAGATCAGGACAAATTTGATGAGAAAAACTGAAAGGTTGTCATGCTTATCAAACTCTCAGTCACAAATGATCAGCTTCCTCAGGTGCCCTTAGGTAAAACAGCTAAAGGGATCTGGGATCTCTTGAAGGATCTTCAAGAAACATCTAACAAGAGCCGAGCTTTCTTTCTGAAGAATGTGTTGTTTTCTATCATGATAGATGAGAAGTCATCTATCCAGGCACATCGTATGAAGATCAAGGACATCCATGACCAGTTGCAAGCTATTAGCCGCACCATGGCTGAAGAGGATATGGTAGTGACCACACTAGAAAACCTTCCCAAATCCTACGAGCATTTCATTGATACACTCAATATCACTTCTACTAGTGTTGATTTGAAGTTTCCTGATCTCTGCAACAAGCTTCTACAGCAAGATCGATAGAAGCAACAGTTTGGAAGCAGTGCTAGTTCATCCACTGAATAGGCCTTCATAGTTGAAGTTTCGAAGAAGAACAAGGGTAAAGCTCAGTCCTTCCAGTAGAAGGGACAAGGTCCACCTCAACATTCTTCAAAGAAGAAAAGTGTACAATGTAATTATTGTCACCAATTTGGCCATATGAAGAAAGATTGCAGAAAATTGTTGGCATTCGTGCAATCTAAATTGGGAGGGTTTCGGGAATAGGAGAAGGCTCATGTTGCAAAGTGTTCTAAAGAGGAGTTAGCCTTCTATGCTTTGTGATAAGCAAATTTCCTATTTTGTAGGTTTTCACGATTTTTTCCTAAAAAATTGTTTGAGAGTTTTCACGATTTTTTCCTAAAAAATTGTTCATAGGTTTTCACCATTTTTTCCTCAAAAATTGTTTGTTGGTTTTCCCTCAAAAATCATCTGTAATTCGCAAAGTTCACATGGGATTTTGTGATTCGCGAAGTTTTCAGGGTTTGACGGTTTTTTCCTCAAAAATCATGCTTTGTTGCAGTCAAGTATGAGTCGCACCTGGAGTTGCCAGGGCGAACATCTGCAACCATGGTATCTTGCAATCTATTTTGGAGTTGTTGGAGCAAACAGTGCTCAGTACTCTTCTGCAAAAGGGTTTGCCGATTTTTCTTCGACATCATGGTTTCAAGATTCTATAATTCGCATGTGAGGGTTACATCAGTCATCCGAAATCAGCTATTCTTGGTCATTACCACTTTGCAGATCCTGGGAGGGTCTCTGCAGCAACAAAGTGTTCTTGTGTTTGTGATCAAAATACCTACAGTGTCTTCTGTCGGGTACTTAGTTGATACAATGACCATTAAGGGAGGGTATTAGAGTAATTAATTCTTTTAGTCAATTACCTTTTAAGTGGTTCTATTAATGGTCATTTAATTAGTCATTTAGCTTTTTAGTTTGTCATTTTACTTGTCGACTTATTTAGCTTTTTGCTTTTTAGTTCGTTAAGTGAAACTATTGCTTCTTTTATAAGAACGCATAGTTTGCTTTTTACTTTTTAGCTTTTAGCTTTATTTAGTGTTTTAAGTGTTTTAGCTTCATGTTGAAGCTTTAGATTAACGGTTTGTTATTTTTAAAACACCGTCTTGCAATTCCGTTATATATGCTTGTATATTTGTTATTAATTCATTCAATATCATTCGATTATTGATTCAATTATTTTTCAGTAATATGAAAGTGGCATTGGGTGTGGATAGGAAACAGATAAATATTGCAAGCAGTTTGGTAGTATTATAAGATTCAAAAAGGCAATGTAGGTTGGAAAGGAACTTATTTGAGAATTCATACTGAAATCAAGACTCGTTTACTCCAACTGCTCTATATAAAAATACAATTCCCAGGTTTGGATGGCAATGTGGAGACAATTGTAATGTCCCCTTTTTATGACCTTGAAATATAATTAAATGATTACACAAAATAATAAATCACATGACACTTATTTTAATTATTTTATAAGGTGATTAAAGTGACTTTAATGGTTAGTTAATTAAAAATTTAAGTGTCACTTTATTATCATTTCCCTCATGTTCAATTAAAGGAAAACAAAAATCAATAGGCAAAGACGAGGGAAAGCTAAGAGTCACTACAGCGGGCTTAAAAACAATGAGAGGTTCATTCAAGATATGCTTAGTTATTTATCATTTATATTCTGGAGAGCTTTCCGAAGCTTGAGCCTAGGACGAAACCGCTAAGGCTAGTTGTTTTGGTAGTATGTGTTATATAGAGTTTCGTGACTCGCGGCGAGTCACGCGAGTCAGCGGGCCGGGAGACCCCTGCCGGGTCACAGTGACCCTAACCCGGGCTCGGACGGGTCAAGGGGCATGACTCGCCTGACTCGCTGCGAGTCAACGAGTCACTCCCTGACTCGCCTAACTCGCTGCGAGTCAACGAGTCACTCCCTGACTCGCCGAGTCCGAGGGTCGTGACTCGGCTGGGCGATGCATTTTGAGCGGTCATTTGTCATATTTGGATAAGAATTGAATTTTCTAGGCTGATCTCCCTACTCCAGGAAGTTTGTACATCTTGTCTTGGCACATGGGAGTTATAACAGGTCTGAAATCTGCTATTTGGTGGCTTATTGACACCAATCTTGGGTGCCTTATACTGCTGGTTAAGGTTCTATCATTGCTGGAGCAGATTTATATGAGTTTGGAGACTTGGAGGACCTTCATACCAATTGCCCTTATCATTTGAATGCCTAGCAGTGTTGTTTGAAACATTTCTGAGCAATCCTTTCATGTATTTGAAGACTATTCCAGGTCTGATTATGTTTTAAATCTGATTTATAAAGCTACGTAAGAGTGTGATAAAATCATGGATTTTATATACATTGGACAACATTTATAACTCTATGCATCTATGTTTTCTAATTCCTTCGGCTACAATTTACATTTCTACACATGTGATGGATGTATGTTTATGTATGTGATCAAATTAGCTTCTATTTGATGATGTTATAGTGTCTTTAAGCTTAATTCAATAATGGGTGTATGAAACAAGTTTTAAATCGTTAAAAATCTCTAAAGTTCAAGGGTTTTCTTATTTTGCCGAGTCACGAGCCGAGTCACGAGCCGAGTCAGAGCCGAGTTCGAGTCTGGGAACTTTGGTGTTATATCCCTCTTTTCCAACATTGGAATCTTATTTATTTAAGGTTTTGTGATTGGTTAATCAATGAGATCACATTTGCCTTCACATGTGGATGAGAGCTCTTAATAATTGGAAATTGAATATGAAAGTTATTTTGACATTGTTTGTTTTCAAGTTTTCAAATATTAAAGATAAGATTAGACTAATTGGTTTTTTATGTAACCAAGTGGATGCAGGATACACAACGTGCTCAAGAGGGAGGGAGAGTATCATCAAGGAGAGGATTGCAGCCCTTGGAAAAAGATCAATTTGCCATAAAACCTTGAGCTTGGAGATAAGTTGTTCTTGTGGTTAGATGTCACCTTGGCCTTAGAGTTGGTTTGATTGTCTTGTCAATCGATGGATTGTCGGTCTTTCCTCTGTTGTCCTTGGGAAGTGGATTGTGTGTTGTCTCCTATGGTTATTATTATTTTATATAAATAATTTATTTTATAAGGATTATCTCTTTATATATATATATATATAACTAGTAATGTATATATATGAAGTGGATTGAAACCATAAGCATTGCTTTATTATTGATTGGGTTGGTGGGAGGATGCCACCCTCGACCACCTCATGCTAGGCATTGCTATAGCCACATTCTTGTGGCAACTTCATTAAATTGTGCAATCATTTGAGGAAGGCTTTTCTATTTTGATCAGGCTATTCATTTTGGCATTCATTTTTTTCTCATTCATTAGGAAACTCATGATTGTTGTAGTCTCTGCAAAGAGAGTGAAGCACGTAGCTTATCATCATTGTAACTCTGCAAGCTGAATACACATGAAATAAGCATTCCGTTCTTGTCTTCTCTACTAGGCATTAATTTGCAGACAATCCTAGAGATCGAGTTCTTGCGGCTTGCCATTTCAAGTCTTTTTCTGCGATCAAAGGGATTGCTCTTAGTGAATAATAGATGTTGTGTCATCCTGAAGCTTGTGCTTATGCTGCAATATTATTCCAAGCATGTTAATTTAACTCTTTATAATAGAAGCATCGTATCTGATGTAGATGGCTAGATAGCATGAAATCTGTACATTAGCCGAACACATATTGATGTATTTATGTTTTGATGTTTCTTTAGAAGCTATACTGTTGGAATGCTGACAGCTTGCCCAAGATAATGGCACGACAGAGCAGCATACCAACAACATAACTTCTTAACGTTATGCCTGCGGATCATGAAAGCAATCGGATCATATCTGATTGTCATATAGAGCTCAAACATGCATAGTCTAGATGAGTGGAAATATTCTTTTAAAAGTAGAAGCAGAAAACAAAAGTTCAACTCTATAGCTAATGTAAACTTGATGCTTATCTGTGTTACTCTGTCTTGTATGGTTGTATAATTCTAATCTATATACCAATGCTTAATTGATGCAAAGAGACCAAGAAGTAAGACTGCTTGCATACCATGGGATGATACGCAGCATTTTGTAATCTCGTTAGCAAGATTATGTAAGCCATGTGATCATATAAATTCAAACATAAATACTCTTAATGTGATTCTCAAATCTGTAGAACACAGTCTAAATAATAATGCAACAAAGTAAATTGAAACTAGTATGAATATTTAAATCTTTATGGCTATTACCATAAGTCTAGTATCTTGTTCAAATTGTTTGAAGTCATATATCAGAACACTAGGACCCTTCTTTGGTCAGTTATCTGTTTCTAGTTAAGGAATGGGTGGTTATTGTCATGTTACCCTATGAGTCATTATAATCTTCAATGTCAGTAGACATAAAACTTGATTATGAATCTAGTGGGATAGATGAACCTCTATATTATCTGAGTTAGTTATACTCTAGAGGGGTCAAGCCGAGTGAGGGTGGTGAAGTCTGATAGCACGTGTGTGCACCTTTAATGAAACCTTGGCCAAGGTGGTGCTGTAGTTAGCATGCGACCAGCAGTTCACATGAGTCGGATGGTCATACTAGTTAGGGGGTACCTATAGTATGTGACTGACTAGTACGCATAGGTTCTAAACACCGGGCTTAGATGGCTAATGGCATTTTGGTATTTTCCTTAGTATGCTACCCTCATGTAGGATCGGGCCCTTCTAGATGAAAGAGGCACGGCAAACTAACAAGTCTATGGTTGGGCAGAAAATCCCTTGATGATGATCTCCATCTCCTAGACCATGCCAAGACTTGTTGAGTTGTATTCTCTAAACTCATACCTATTTTAGTTGATTAGAATAACTAATTTTCAGTTTATTAGTTAGTTTTCATTTTCTGATGAAAGTTAGTTAGTTAGTTAACTGTTTGTTTTTCAGCTGAAGTTGAATGTTAGTTGTAAATTCTTTCATTAAAAGTTATGGTAGTTACTGTTTTCCTTGCTTAAAAATTAGTGGTTGTTACAGTATGTCAAGCTACCCTAGTCAACTTGTTGAAGAAATCATATCTAATATTTCAGTGTACCTGCAAGAGTGTTCAATTTTGTGAAGTCTCCATTGGCAACAAAATTGTAGATCATGGAGCTTATGTTTAATTATAAAGGTTGATAGTCAATATTCATTTACAGATTTATTGAAATAAACTATTATTTTGTGCGATTTTCAAAAGGCTTGATGTTTATTCTTTTCTTGATATTTATATACCACCACTGAGTTGAAGATTTGTGAATAAATTAAAGAAAGGACCAGGGGCTATTACTTTAATAGCTGAGCAAAAGTGTTAAAGGTGAAATAAAGGTGCTTTGTCAAGGAAGTTTTAATATTTGCAGAATACGTGAATGTATGACTCTTCTCCTGCCGTGACTTTTCAATTTGCAGTGCAGAAATAAATACCTACATCTAAGTATAAGTTTTCTTCATTGCGGATCATTCCATTAGTTGCAAGTTGGGTAGATTGTTCAGAAGGGTTTGTGGAATAGCTCTGTTTTTCTTTAGTGCAAGCCATATTTTCTATATGATTCATTTGGTTATGATTCTTCCGAGATTCTCTATAAACATGGCATGATATATTGTGGTCCTAGTGATTTTGTTTGTGATTTGTAAGCAAATAAGGGACGGTTTGGTGTTCTAGGGCAGTCGTGGTTTCTTCTGCTGGTCACATGGGTATCTGAAATAACCCTCCCTGATCTATATTTTAATTTTCTGAATTTTTTGTGTCTTTAGTGTTTCCTGATTTTTTTTGTTTTTATTTTTGCAGTTTTCTGATTTTTTGATAATTTTTGCATATAATGGAATTTCAAACTGAAACTGGAATTAAACAACTTCTAGGGCTATGAAATTTAATTACTTTATCAAACTGAAACTTTATTTGCATTCAAAGAAAATTCTAGCATACTCATTCAACGCCTAAGGTTGCCAGCCAACTTTATTGTTCAAACGCCCAGCTGGCAATTATCCTCGCTGCTGTGTAAATGGACGGTTGGGAATCAGACTTGGTGTGGCCCTGTTAGGATCTAAAAATCAGACTGGTACAGCCTGATTGGAATCTGAAATTGGACTAAAAATGCATGCCTAAGCCTCCACTTTGCCCTGAGAATGTACGGCCTGCTCTGGGAGATGGTATGGCCAGCCAATGAAGTTCCAACACATGCAACCTGCAATTTATTCCTTTCCTGATGCCTATATAAGACTTCCTCCTCTCATTTGAGAGTGTAAGGTTTTTGTGAGATTGTTGCAACAAAGTGCTCTGATAACAAAGTTTCTTATGTGCTTATTGGCTTTGAAATTTATATTGTCTAAGTGGTTCGCATGGTTTCCATTTTCTTCAACAAATAGAGTAGAATTTGTTTATAGTTGTTAGATGAATACAAGATATAATAAGTGTTGATTATGGTGAAATTTGTTTGCACATGCTTTTGATAAATACATGATTTCTATCTATTGTGCAAAGTTAGTCTGAGCCCATCTTGTGGATGCTTAAGTTCAGCTTGGATAAATATTGTTCGAATTGATGGTAATTATTATAAGTGTGAAAATCACAAGCACAAACCCTTGAAGATTGCACCTGCTTTGTTGAGTTGTTTAAATTGGCGAGCCAAAGTATGGTTTATTTTGCCTTGGTCAACACCGTCTCTTGGATTTCTTAGGAATAGATTAGAACTTCTAAATCACTTATCCTTTTTTTTAGATATTTTGAAATCCAAAATTGAAAATCTCCTAAAAGATGAAATCCATTGCCGAAAATGTCTAAGTCCTCATTTGTGAATCATTTAAGTTGAGCGTAAGTCTCCTTGCAGTTTCAGCAAACATCACCAAGGAAGCTATATCCAATGTAAAACCGCTTGTTCGAACATATAAACCTTGGAGTCATCGTATGATCTTCACGCAATCTTAGCATACGTAGTGATTTTGTTCAAGAGAGGGTAGAGTGTCCTTGGACATTTTATTCTGTGTTCAGTGGGTGCTAAAACGCACACCAACAGGTCTCTAGGAGAGGTACTTGTCTAGTTTTTGTATCCATGCACGTGTTGTACATCTAACACTACCATCAAAGTGTTCAAACATTATTTACTCACTACCTATTGGAAGTCTCTCTGTCCCTGAGTCACCCTGGTATCTATCCTACTAGCTGCACTTGTTCTATGCCTCTTCTAGTTCATGAACTGCTATAGAGTCAACATCTCAAGGATCAAGTGGTAGGCTCATATACTTTGTATAATGTGATCTAATCTCCTTGGCCATAGAGACTGGTAATTCCTACCTTTGGAATTAGGGAGCCTCCCTGCAAGCGAAGATCGGTTGTAAGGGTCTGGACGTTGAGCCTATAGTGGGTCTCCTACTCTCTGTAGCATGTTGATCATTCGCCCTATGGGACTCACTCGACTCTCCTATATGAAACAGAGTCATGTTCTCATTCAACTTAAATAGCAGTTGTGACATCATGTCCATCATATTACCAAATTTCCATTTTGCTCTAGTATTCAGACTTTTGAACCCAACACATCCTTTGTCCCTTTCTGCCAACTGTCCTAAAATATTGTCATTGTCACGAGATGAACTTCTATGTAGACCAAGAATCCCTGAAGTCGTTTCACCTTCTGGCACCTATGGTGGCTGCCATTGGACGTGATATTCTTCCCTGGTGTAAGTCTGATATTCCTTATCACTCATCAAACCCTATTTACAAGTTGGCAGGAAAACTCTGCTCTGATACCGCTGAAATATCCCTCCCTGATCTGTAATTTAATTTCTGAATTTTTTATTTTTTTTGAGTTTCCTGATTTTTTTCCTTTTGTTTTTGCAGTTTTTTTTTTTTTTAATAATTCTTGCATGTAATGCAATTTCAAATTGAAACTGGAATTAAACAACTTTTAGGGCTATGAAATTTAATTACTTCATCAAACTGAAACTTTATTTGCATTCAAACAAAATTCTAACATAGGCATTCAACGCCTAGGGTTGCCAAGCAACTTTATTGTTTGAATGCCCAGCTGGTAATTATCCTTGCTGCTATGTAATGTACGGCTGGGAATCAGATTTGGTGTGGCCCTGTTAGGATCTAAAAATCAGACTGGTACGGCTCTATTGGAATCTAAAATTGGACTGGAAATGCACGCCTAAGCCTCCACTTTGACTTGAGAATGTACGGCCTGCTCCTGGGAGATGGTACGGCCAGCCAATGAAGTTCCAACACCTCCAACCTGTAATTTATTCCTCAAATTTGCAACCCTTTATTTCTCCGATAATTCTGATCTGATTTATTTGTTGATTTGATTTCAATGAAGCACAGATAAAATCCCTGTATGAGATTATCAAATCAAGTGTCCTTGGGTGATCTTCCACACCTGCAAACGCTATCCTTCGTAAGGGATTTTTTCCTCAAAAAGCCATGGCTTCCAATCAGAAAGCCCTTGTCCCAGCTCTCCTCCCAAAATGTGCGTTCAAGAATGCTAAAATGAAATTTCAAATAAACTTTTATATCTGCTCCAAAAAACCCACGCACCTTTTGGCTCCATTAATCATTAAATTTATTATTTTCTTACTTTATTGAATTTCTCTAAGGTATATGCTCAATATGACTTTATAAAGTCACTTTATTATTATTTTATAAACTTTATAATTTATTTAAAAAGACACGTTATATTATAAAGTCACTTTATAATAAAGTAACTTTAATTTTTTTAAATAAAACATTAAAGTAAATTTTATATTAACTTTAATATTTAAATATTTATTCATAATCATCTCCTTGCCACTGAAAACTGACAACGGATGCTACACCTATGGCCCACTGGTGATGCCTAAAAATAGCAGTACCTCCTAAAAAATAGGAAGTTAGCTTTGAGCTCCTGAAACGCCAAACCCCCTGCAAGGTCCACCAGTCCCCGGATGGGTTCCCTATCCACTATATTAACCTACGGGAACCACTACTGATAGGCTAACCTTACCAAAAATAGAAAGTGCCTAGGAAGGGAACATTACAATATCTTATGGCAGTTTGGAATCTTCTATGAGCACTGAATATTATCCTTGCTTGAGACAATTGGTTGTTGCATTGTCTGCAAAATCTTATCTACCTCTACAGTTGAAGTGATTATAATATTAAAGAGCGCATGGCCTATTCAAACCTGGCAGTTTAATTGACAAAGAGAGGTGATTATATGTGCAGAAAAATATATTGCAAGATATTATTATTGGACGGCTCTAATAATAATTGGCAGGAACCTTTGAAACTAAATAAATATTATAAGAGGATTGAAGGCTCATTATCTTCTACCATATTGAAGATAAAGTGCGAATCTGAGAATGAGTGACTTCATACTCCTGGTCACAATCATCTAAATCTGCCATTAAAAGGAATTTCTGTTATAGACATGTACATATGGACTGAAGTATACAAAAACACAACAGAGGCATTCAAACTAATTGAATATTGCTGTCTGCGAGCTACTCTCTGCTGCTTATTGCATGTATTTCTACCTTGGACTGTTGGAAAAGTTCTGAATTCCACCCGTGGAGATATCTCCTCAGAATATTAGTATTCACATATTTATCTCCTTGATGCGGGTATCACCGTCATATGGCATGAATCTGTGAAGATTAACAGCAGCTATCTCTGTGCATCTGTGGATCATAATATATTTGCTGTTGCTGAATGAAGATTGGTAAGGTGATATGTATGGTATGACTACTACTGGCACACTTGGAGACTTGTCTTATGCAGTTTAAGATTGGGACAACATTAAACAAGGTCAAAAATAATATTTCTGTTCAAAAGCCATTCTGTATTAGTCTTTGCAAAATTAATAGAATGTTCTTTAAAATTCAGTCTGCATATTTTCTGGAATGTTTATTCATATTTTTCTGAGCCAAACATTCATATCAAACAAACACCTTTACATTTGCAAACTGAAACAATACCTTCATCTTTCAAGCAAACTGTTTGACAAAATTAAAAAGGGTAGAAAAGTGAAAAATTTAAGGTAAAATCCATTGGGGATATTACAACAATAAGGTCAGCCAGCAAGAACGGGAGACAACCAGACTCATAGAGGATTAATGATATAAAGGAAGGTACCACAGCCTTTGAGGAGAAAATAGTTAATAATTATCATCCAAGAACATAGTGTGGCATGAGGCAGATATAATCATTTATGATTCCATACAATACAAGCTGCTGTTCACATCAGATTTAAAGGTCATAATTCGTATTAACTGTCAGCTCAATATATATTGTATTGCCAAACAACTGTGGCTGATTCATAATAGTTATAATAAATCTCTGAATTTAATCATAAGCTGATTTATCTATGGAAAATATATTGTGTAAATTTTGTCTGTGCAATATTGTTACAAACTGTCATTTTTGTCAAACAGTTATCAAAAAAAAAAGAACACAAAAAAATTGTTCAAGCATATTACACAAGACTCCCAGAAGTAGGTTGCATATTTCAGAAAATAGCCAAGTATAATGTTATAAGCAAGGGCAAGAGGTGTTGACATTGAATGGTCAGCTTCAAAAGGGGCTTCCTGCTTCAGTAACGACAATAAAATATATATGAAAAATGCAAGGAATAACTACCATAGACTAATAAAACAAAACAGTCAAAATATATATGAAAAACACAGGGCACCTCACCTGGGTAGATTCGAAGAATTGAGGAGGGCATCGAAAAGGTGACAAACGAAATGAATCATGTTCCTCCATTCAACCCAATTCATGAGGGGGTAAAACATCATTTGAAGTTATTTACAAGCAGGTGCAAAGAACACTTGGAGAATGAAAGTTGACAAATAATCTGATAGACAAGAAAACACTTATCTAGACAAAATGTCCGAGAAATCCCTAGTGATATGACTGCATACTCTCATTGGGTAGATTTTTTGAAATAAAAATAGACCATGATAGCTTGCTGGTCTATAAAAATTGCTAATTCAGCAGCAAGTTTGGAGTGCCCATCCTAATGTGTAAGTTAGCAGGCATTGGGCCCCAATCTTGGAAAAGTTTCTGAATGCAGTTACAACCTCTGTTGTAACTATTTAGTATATACTCTTGCAATCCGCCATTTTAGGGACAGGTATATGGTTCTATAGTTCCTTCTCCTCAACCTACCTATGATTGTACCTAAGAGCAGTTCAAGAAATGATTGGACTGGAGATATCCAACAAGAAACTGTGAATAGGCTGTGGGAGTTGGAAAGTATATGAGGTGGTTGAATTGAGATGAGTGCTAATGAAATTGTGAGTGGGACAGTACTCTTCTAATGAAGACACGGAGAGGCCTCTTTCAATTGCTGTCTAGTATCAATGTAAGATAACTGGATGGTTGAAAGACATAAATTAACATACTAATAAACACTCCATCATCCTTGCACATCATGCAATAATATTTTGAAATCTCTCTATAAGTGTGTTCTGTGTATGTGTGTATAGAATTATTTATACATATATAATTGGAAACATTTATACTGCCAATCAAGCCCGAGACAGGAAGAGAAAAGTTAATACCTTGCAATGATCCGATCTTCATTAGTCTCACCATCACCAGCACCATTTGATTTTTTGCTAACTTCTAGAACAAGAGCTTCAAGATTGGGAGATGACCCAAATGCAGGAGGAGGATGAGTGCTGTAAAGAGGAAAAGGTAAGTTGGTATGCAAAGCAAAAAAGAGATGGCCTAAAAAGAAATGAGAAACATTGTTACTGTAGGCTGCAGGAACCAAGATGATTGTAGGCAAAATAATTTCAGAAAAGAAATCACTTTCTCAAACAGTGAGAACAGAAAAAACATACAATTATAACGTGTAGAAAACAATTTTTAAATAAAAGATATTATGTTATTTAGATATAGCTCCCCTCTGTTATCACCATCCAAAAACAAATCATATCATGAAACCATATTTTCAACCTGTACATCCAGTACACAGACTCCAGATTATCTGATAACATTGAAGTTGCAATCATACCTGACTCGTGGAATAGGACAAGCTGAAGCACCACATGGGTTTTCCGACCTTGGAGATTCTGAATTTGAGAAATCGGAAGATCTTCCTTCCATCACAGGTAAAATCTGCACAACAACCACAATGTAAGTTAATCGTTGCTACAATTTTTTTTTTAAAAATGTTTTTCCCAAACAATGATTAAATATGTTAAAATGAAAATTTAGATTTCCACAGTCCATGATTGATTGATTGTATTAAAATGTCCGGATTCAACTGTGTATGAATTTTTCCATCAACATTCTGGATCACACTCCATGATGCGTCATCAAAATGAAAGAGTTTGTAGCACAATTCCCTCTAATGAAGGGTGTCAATTAAGCTTATTAGGTTTCTGCAGTCCATGATTGATTGATTGTATGAAGATTTCTAGATTCAACTGTGTATGAATTTTTGAATCAACGTTTCAAATCACACTCTGTGATACATCATTAGGATGTCAATTAAGCTTATTAGATTTCCACAATCCATGATTGATAGATTGTATGAAGATTGTTGGATTCAACTGTGTATGAATTTATGCATTAACGTTTTGGATCACACTCCATGATCCATTATTAGGATATAAGAGTTTGTAGCACAATCCCTCCCATGAAGGGTGTCAATTAAGCTTATTAGATTTCACAAACCATGATTGATTGATCATATGAAGATTTCTAGATTCAACTGAGTACGAATTATTGAATCAACCTTTCGAATCACACTGTGATCCATCATCAAGATGTGATAGTTTGTAGCACAATTCCCTCCCATGAAGGGTGTCAATTAAGCTTATTAGATTTCCGCAGCCCATGATTGATTGATCGTATGAAGATATCTGGATTAAAATGTGCTATGAATTTTTCATCAACGTTTTGAATTACACTTTGTGATCCATCATCAGGATGTAAGAGTTTGTAGCACAATTCCTTCCCATGAAGGGTGTCAATTAAGCTTATTAGTTTCCACAATCCATGATTGATTGATTGTATAAAGATTTCTAGATTCCACTATGTATGAATTTTTGCATCAACATTTCGGATCACACCCTGTGATCCATCAATAGGATGTAAGAGTTTGTAGCATAATTCCCTCCCATGAAGAGTGTCCATTAAGCTTATTAGACTTCCACAATCCATGATTTTGTGTATGACATTTTGCATCAACGTTTTGATCACACTTTGTGATCAATTATCAAGATGTAAGAGTTTGTACCACAATTCCCTCATATGAATGCTATCAATCAATCTTATTAGATTTTCACAATCCATAATTGAATGCCTATATGAAGATTTATGGATTCAACTATGTATGAATTTTTGCATCAACGCTTCAGATGATACTCCCTCATCCATCATCAGGATGTAAGAGTTTGTAGCAACATTCCCTCCCATGAAGGGTGTCAATTAATCTTATTAGATTTCCACAATTCATGAATGATTGATTGTATGAAGATTTATAGATTCAATTGTGTATGAATTTTTACATCAACATTTCGGATCACACTTTGTGATACATCATCAACATGTAAGAGTTTTTAGCACAGTTCCATCCCATGAAGGGTGCCAATTGAGCTTATTAGATTTCCAAAGTTCATGATTGATAGAGTGTATGAAAAATTATAGATTCAACTGTGTATGAATGTTTACATCAATGTTTTGGATCAAACTTTGCGATCCATCATCAAGATGTAAGTGTTTGTAGCACAATTCCCTCCCATAAAGGGTGTCAATTAAGATTATTAGATTTCCACATTCCATGATTAATTAATAGTATGAAGATTTCTAGATTCAACTGTGTGTGAATTTTTGCATCAATGTTTTGAATCACACTATATGATCCATCATCAGGATGTAAGAGTTTGTAGCACAATTCCCTCCCATGAAGGGTGTAAATTAGGCTTATTAGATTCCCACAATGCATGATTGATTGATTGTATGAAGATTTCTAGATTCAACTGTGTATGAATTTTTGCACCAACATTTTGGATCACACTTTGTGATCCATCATCAAGATGTAAGACTTTGTAGCACAATTCCCTCCCATGAAGGGTGTCAATTAAGCTTATTATATTTCCACAATCCATAATCAATTGATTGATTATATGAAGATTTCTGCATTCAACTATGTATGAATTTGGGCATCGGTGTTATGGATGACACTATGTGATCCATCATCAGGGTGTAAGATTTTGTAGCACAATTCCCTTCCGTTAAGGGTGTCAATTAAGCTTATTAGATTTCCACAATCCATGATTGATTGATTGTATCAAGATGTCTGCATTCAACTATGTAAGAATTTTTGCATCACCGTTTCGGATCACACTTTGTGATCCATCATCAAGATGTAAGATTTTTGGACTCAACTATCTATGAATTTTTACATCAACCTTTTAGATCACACTATGATCCATCATCAGCGTGTAAGAGTTTTTGGCACAATTCACTCCCATGAAGGGTTTCAATTAAGCTTATTAGATTTCCAAAATCCATGATTGATTAATTTTATGAAGATTTCAGGACTAGACAATGTATGAATTTTGTGTCAACATTTCAAATCACACTACGTGATCCATTATCAGGATGTAAGTGTTTGTAGCACAATTCCCTCGTATGAAGGGTGTCAATTAAGCTTATTACATTTCCACAGTCCAAGATTGATTGATTGTATGAAGATTTATGGATTCAACTATGTATGAATTTTTGCATCAACGCTTCTAATCACACTTTGTGATCCATCGTTG
The DNA here is from genome assembly GCF_030272615.1 of Cryptomeria japonica. Classification (NCBI taxonomy): domain Eukaryota; kingdom Viridiplantae; phylum Streptophyta; class Pinopsida; order Cupressales; family Cupressaceae; genus Cryptomeria; species Cryptomeria japonica. The sequence goes on along the minus strand of NC_081412.1, from coordinate 349,991,752 downwards.
GGATATAAGAGTTTGTAGCACAATTCCATCCCATGAAGAGTGTCCATTAAGCTTATTAGATTTCCCCAGTCCATGAGTGAATGATTCTATAAAGATTTATGGGATTCAACTATGCATGAATGTATCCATCAATGTTACAGATCAAATTTCGTGATCCATCATCGGGATGTAAGAGTTTGTAGCACAATTCCATCCCACGAAGGTTGTCAATTAAGTTTATTAGATCTCCGCAATCCATGATTGATTGATCCTATGAAAATTTCAGGATTCAACTATGTATGAATTTTTGCATTAGCGTTACAGATCACACTTTGTGATCCATCATCACGCTATAAGATTTTGAAGCACAATTCCTTCCCATGAAGGCTGTCAATTAAGCTTATTAGATTTCCACAATCCATAATTAATTGATTATATAAAGATTTTTGGATTCAACAATATATGAATTTTTGCATCAACGTTTCGGATCACACTCCATGATCCATCATCAGAATATCTAGGAGTTTGTAGCACAATTCACTCCCATGAAGGGCGTCAATTAAGCTTATCACATTTCCACAGTCCATAATTGATTGATTGTACGAAAAAATTCTAGGTTCAATTGTGTTTGAATTTTTGCATCAATGTTTCAGATCACACTACATAATCCATCATCAAAAGGTAAGAGGTTGTAACACAATTCCCTCACATGAAGCGTGTCAATTAAACTTAATAGGTTTCCACAATCCATGATTGATTGATAGTATGAAGATTTTTGGATTCAACTATGTATGAATTTTTGCATCAACATTTTGGATCACACCCCATGTTCCATTATTAGAATGTAAGAGTTTGCAACACGATTCACTCCCATGAAGGGTGTCAATCAAGCTTATTAGATTTCCACAATCCATGATTGATTAATTGTATGAAGATTTCTAGATTCAACAATGTATGAATTTTCACATCAACATTTGGGAGCACACTCCGGGGTGTAAGAGTTTGTAGCACAATTCCCTCCCATCAAGGGTGCCAATTAAACTTATTAGAGTTCCTGTTGTGACCTATTTCACACATCGCCCCATTGCGAATGGGGACCCCCAGTTGTTTGCTTTTTAGGATTTTGTCTTAGCATTGTAATTTCATGAATCCATTCCTTTGAGAGTTTGAGTTAGAATTTTTCAAGAGTCGTCCGAGCCAAATAGAGAAATCATGCTTCGAACAACGCCTGGACACCATCAAAGCCTTTAGAAGGCCCAAAGGACGAAAAATGCAATTGCTTAGGGTCAATTCTGACACCTTCCTATTTTTGTGGGATTTTGCTTTTTGCTTTTTTGTTTTTTTTATTTTTGGCACTTTGGGACCAATCTGGGAAGTGGCTTTTCTGCCTGCTTTTTGCTTTTTGCTTTTTTGCCTTTTTCAACTTTTTTGAAAGTTGACCTAGGATTGGGTCACTCAAGCCATGGCAATAGGGTTCCTATCTTCGAAATCAAAAATTTGTGTTTCCAAGTACAAAAAGCTGGGTGAAATCTCTACGCAAAATGTGGATCCAGATGTTCCCGATAAACATGGATTGTTGGGCAAGAAAATTTGTAAAGTGTCTATGCCAAGGATAAGTTCAAATGGAGATTGCAATGGAATAAATTCAAAGTGTCAAGCCAAAAATGAAGTTGGACATGACCGAGTATGGCAAGCCAAGTGCAAAGTCTACTCAAACATGGCAAGCCAAGTGCGAAGTCCGCTCAAACATGGCAAGCCAAGTGCAAAGTCTGCTCAAACATGGCAAGGTAAGTGCAAACTCCGCCCAAGAATGACATGCCAAGGCTAAACTCCGCCCAAGAATGACATGAAGAGTGCAAACTTCGCCCAAGCTTGGCTTGCAAGGGTTGAAGTCCGCCAAGAAGAAATCAAGGGGAGATGGCAAGGGATGTGCAAAGTCATCCATGCTTTGGCATGATATTGCTAAAGTCCGACCTAGCACAAACAAGGCATAAAGAATACAAGTCCGCCCAGCTAGTGAAAAGTCGCATTAAGACATTAAGATTTGCCAAGGCAAGATGGCTCAAACAAATAACATGGCAAGCCAAGTGCCAAGTCCGCCATGAAGTGACTAAACAAAGGTGAACTCCGCCATGAAATGGCCAAGCAGCTGCAAAGTCTGCCAAGGCAAAGATGAACATGGCGAAGCAATGACAAACTCCGCCCAAGGCTAGCATAACATGAAGAAGTTGAAGTCCGCCCTTAGAAAGAGATTGGCATAATAAGGTTGAAGTCCGCCAAAACTAAAATGGCATGAAGTTGACAAAAGTCCGCCATAAAGATGTCCAAACAACATTAAAGTCCGCCATGCCATGTATGGCAAATGGCATCAAAACATGAAAGTCCGCCCAGCTAGCAAGCACAATTCGAACTAACATTTGATTAATTCCACCAAGCATAAAGTTAGTTTGATAAGATGACAATGGCTTAAAGAGGTTGAAGTCTGCCCAAAAGAAAAGTGGCCTAAGTAACACTAACTCCGCCCTTGGAAAAAGGTTAAATGGCAAGCAAACTACAAAGTCCGCCATGTTTTGAAAGGCTAATCAAGTGCCAAGTCCGCCTACCTTTTGGCATGCTAATGATGAAGTCCGCCACAAAATGGCAAGACAAACATGAACTCCGCCATGATAAGTAAGAAAATGGCTTGCAAGGGTTGAAGTCCGCCAAAACAAACACGACATGAAGTTGGCAAAAGAATCTTAAACTCCGCCTAACTAGCAAACAAGAGTATGGCATGAAGATCATCAAGTTTGCCAAGAAGAAAGGAAGAAATGGCTAGAGAAAAAGACAAACATGACAAGAAACACTTTAAAATCTGCCATCGACGAAGGTTCAACCAAGCTTGAAGTTGGAAAAATAAACTCAACACTTATATCATTTTTTTAAAGATTTTTCCAACACAAGAAATTTTCAAAAATAAGTTCAACACTTGGACAGATTTTCGAAAACCCAACACTTAGAAAATTTTTGAATTCAAGAGAAGAATCTAGAAGGTTCTTCGCGAAATCATTCAAAGAGATATTTTGGCTAAGGATGGCACCAAGGTGAAAATTAGAAACTTTCTTTCGAAAATTTTCAATGAAGATTAAGTTTCCATTTTGGAAGAGACTAGGTTCGATGAATCTAAGGAAAAAACATGAAGTTGCTAAAATCATCGAACTTTTCAACTCTATATCAAGTTTAACTTGTCATTTTCAATTCATTCTTTCCAAAGTTCGATTGTGAAAGGTTTTGCTCTCTCAAGGTTAAGGAAGATAGATTTTTGAAGGAAGATTCTCGAAAGAGAGTAAATTTTCTGAGTAAAAGAAATTTACCAAGAAGTTCTAGAAGTAAAGATAGATTTTTCATCAAGAAATCGAGTCAAAAGTATTTTCGAAGGCTTCTTCTGTCTTAATCACTTATTCTCGCAAAATTTACTAAGTATTAGGCCACATTCTTCCATTTTCAGTCCGATTTTTCACAGAAATTTAGCTTTTGGACAGGCTGAAAGTGTTTCCGAGCAAAAGGCCCAAAAATCAGAGTCAAAATCATAAATTTTCTTGAAAAGTAATGTCAATTTTTTTCATGTTTATTGCAGGTTGATGACCACCAAAGGAGGACCTTCAAGAAAAGTTAAGATGAAGTTCGCCAATAAAGGATTGCAGCCGGAGTCAAAGATTAATTCCAAATGGAAAAATGTTACAAACACCAACCTCGGGCACGTGGATTTCAAGGATTTCAAAAGGAGAATGTATGGGCAAGATGGACTCTTGCCAACACCTATTCCTTGCCGGATGATGAGAAATGGCATTGTCCAAGCAGCTGGATTTCCACCAGCTATGGAATGTGCCGAGCTTATGGTTGAATGTGCCATACACTACAATGCCCAAGAGAGAAATCATTGCGCTAGATGGGAGAGTATTGGCTCATCTTGGAGAGTTAGCCATTCAGGAAGCATTTGGGATCCCAAGTTACAACCGAACCTCATATGAAACTAAGGAGGAAACCAAAAGGCTCTACGAAGACCAGCTTGAGCATTGCACGACAAATGTCAACAAGTTGTGGCTACAGAAGCCAAGGCCCACCCTCAAGAGTGTGTTGAAGAAATTGCTTCGTACTGACTTCAAGGAGGACTATGGTGATATCATTTTACTGCTGAATAGAGTAATGGGCAGCCCTCAGAGTGCGCCATTTGAAACATGGATGTATTATTTCATTGACGAGATTTCCTCGGGAGTCAAAATGTTCAATTGGTCTCGGATAATCAGTGACAACCTTAATGAACAGTTGAAAATTTTGGAAAGGACGAAGTCCTTTTCCATGAGCTCATACATTCTCTATTTACTGGCAAGAAACTACAAATATACAGGATTGGTTTGCAACGGCATGGTAGGCAATGGCGAGAATGAGTTTAAGTCCTATGACTGCTATCCGCAGTTGCAGCTTAGCGAGAAGGCCCACTTCAAAAGGGTAAATGATGCATTTTGGATGTACATTACCAAGACATTGCAGGGAGGAACTCATCAAAGGCTCACTCGGGAGGCCAAGAGCTTGATAAGAAAGTATGGATCCTGGTTTATCCAGTATCCAAGATTCACATACATAAGGGTCCAAGGATTTACCGAATGTCCTTACCGACTTCCGATTTATCCCACTAACAAGATGATCTTGCTAGAAGTCCTTAGACAGTTGGAAACATATCAAGGCTTCCAAAGAACAAAGCAGAAGGCAGCCATTTCCTTTCCATTTTTCATTGCCATCACTGGACCAATCCTGGAACAGAAAGCATATGTAATGTCCCCTTCTAGGTTTAAGCCTGTTTTTAATCATAATTAAGCTATCTCAAGTTCTCGACATACTTATGACTTAACTAAATTGATTAGGGGACAAAACTATCTTAACATGAATCCAATTAGCGAAGACATAATCTTTTTCTTGATATTGAATTGATAATTCAATCTAATTTCTAATCTCAGATTTATTTGTTCATTCAAATTCCCATTATATATATTCCCATTTCTATATATATATATATATTTATTTATTTTTAGACATCTTTATACTGTATGTTTTACTGCAGAGCAGTTCTTATAAAATATTATTTGTCTGACCAACCCTTATATATATTTAAAAATAAATAAGTCAGATTATATTTCCTATAACGTATTAATACTGCCAATACTTTATTCATTCCATTATCCATTATATTATTTGATTTCATATTTTATAGTTGAGTTGATGTAACATTATCATCTTGCTGGATTATTAACAGTTCATAGTTATTTCATGGTTATACCTAATAATGATTTCTATCTCAGATATACCATATGCAGATTTATTACAGATATTTGCTGAACTTTAATGTGATTCATGACTTATTATTTTATGCTTAGTATCTGACTTATCCATGCTGGTGTTTCTTCACAGATTAATACCCCTATTGAAATTAGAATATGTACGTAATACTCAAGGCCGATGATTATTTTTATGCTTGATACGGTGCTTACGATACCCTTAACATTCTATTGGCATAGAGTTTTGTGTGACTTACCTGGCCGGATTCCTTTCTGAATCCTCTCCGACTGCTTTACACTCCTATGTGAATAATGCCAAAGTGTATACCCCCGTGGACTAAGGTTGTCTTTCCCTTGGCTTAATAACCTTTTTTTATATCCTTCGTGTGACCTTTCAAGGAACGGTTATGTCTCTTTAATATGAACCGTTGTATATTTCTTTTGAACCGTTTTGTCCTTTTTATAAAATCGTTCATTAAAGAAAAGTTGCCTCTTTTTAATAAGTGTTAATTTTAACTTAATCATAGTTTAGCTAGTCATCAAATTATGATGAAGCTTGCTTTCCTATACTTTGTAGTTTGTAATCTTGACTGTGGTTATTTTTATCAACTGCTGTGATGGATATTATTATATTTGTTTAGAATTTATGTAATTTAATATTAATGTAAATATTTCAAGAATATTATTATTGATAAATAAATATTAATTGATTAAAAAATAAATATTTTATTATTTCAAATATTCATTCATTGATAAATATTATATTAATTAATAAGTGCTTCATTTAAGTTATATATATGACAATCAGGGAGGGGATATGACAGCATAAAACATAGAACAGTGAACACAGTATTTACCCTGAGAAAACCCTCCTACTCGAGGGAGAAAAACCCAGCAAATAATATCTTCTTATAAAAGGAATAAGTGCAGAAGTTTGCATACAAAATTAGGCCCTTGAATTTGGCCAAGTCTTATACAATAATATATGCTACTTCTCCTTGAGCGAATGATAATACTTCTTCAAAGAATCGGATCTGGTGTTGAAAGATGCGTACTGCTGCTAGGAAAAATGTGAATTAGAGAATGAATAATGTGGAGACTCCGCCTCCTTTATATAGAAAGCTAGGTGACCGCCTTTCTAGGGCCGACCTTTGTAATAATAATTGTTTATAATATAAGGCCGACCTGCTTTAAATATTTATTCTTTTGTTTTACAATACAAGGGCTGACTTGCCTTGAATCAATAATATTAAGGAAACATAGCTCCTGAAGCTACAAAACACTAACACTCCCTCTTAGCTAGGGAGGTATTTTCAAGTATCCTCATTATGGAGTCTCTCAACATGACACCCACAATGGTTACACCCATTTGTGGAAAACCACTTCTCAGTCTCAAAGATATTCATCATGGAGTCTCTCAACATGATGTCCACAATGGCTACACCCATTTGTGAAAAAACACATCTCAGTCTCAGAGATGTTCATCGCGGAGTCTCTCAACGTGATGTTGTCATGGAGTCTCTCAACATTGTTGATACATGATAGCCTCAGTAAGATAAATGATTGAATGAGAGATAAATGAAGTCTCTCATTCAATCATCTATCTCATCGATAGACTATGATAAGACTTCAGTCATCATTCCTTCGTCTGATAAATATAATTACTCTTCGATATGTTATTTTCGTTTTATGTTATATCAATAATAGTATGCATGATATACGATCTAGTTATGATCGTATCCCTCGATTCACATATATAACCTTGCTAATAATCAGGTTCTTAACTAATACACGGAATACCGATTGTTATCGGGTTTATTGTTAACTGCATACATACCGATTGTTATCGGGTTTATTGATAACTGCATACATACCGATTGTTATTGGTTTCACTAGTTAATTATATGCACACCGATTGGTATCGGTTAAACTTGTTAGTTATATGCACACCGATTGGTATCGGTTAAACGCGATTATGATTGAAGAGGTGCAATCAAGTAATATCTTGATCGGTCATGTCTAATAGACATGACCGGTCAAGGTATTGTTTGATCCTCCTTATTAGTATATATATATATATATCAATCGGTGATTGTGAGAATGACATCGAAATTAATAAATGCTCTTTCTCCATCTGCAACATACCAAATAATAATCAGATTTATTATATTAAGAAATAACATATACTTGAAAGAAGAAAAATAACCTTGAATATAACTTGCATCTTGAATTGAAAATTGAATTAAATTAACATGGTATCAGAGCTATAGTTAAATCAAACCTGAGGCTATTCAATTTTGTGGAAAATTCAAGACAAGCATATATTCAACATCACATTTCTCCAAATGGCTAGCACCATTAGATTCGAAGATAAACTCGAAGGAGGCGATGACTTCTCAGCATTTAAGTTCAGAATTAACATGATTCTAAGAGAAAATAAAGTCGAATCATTTGTAAAAACTAAAACTACAGAATCTGAGACTGAACCTGACAAAGCAACTTGGATAGAGGGAAATGAAAAGGCCATCAAAATCATAGTTGATGGGGTGAGGAATAATATTATGCCCATCATAAGGAAACATGAAACAGCCTACAACATGTTCAAAGCACTTGAAGATGCATTTGAGATATCCAATGCTAGTAGAACCTTGGCTTTAAAGAGAGAAATAAATCATATAGCTATGATCAAGGGGGAGTCAGTCAATGCCTACTTCATGCGGATATCAGCCCTAAGGGATGAGCTAGCAACCCTTGGATATGAGATCCAAAGCAAAGAATTAACACTCATTGCTCTAGATGGGTTGCCTAGTATATGGGAAACATTCATCCAAGAAGGCATCAGTGCAAGGGATAAATTTCCAAAGTTTGAAAGGCTAAAGGCAGACTATCTCCAAGAAGAATCAAGGTTAAATAAGAAAGGGATCAAACAAAAGAATATAGATGAAGCTCTTCAAGTCCTAAATACAAACTCCAATAAGAAAAGCAAGCAGAAACAATTTAGGAAGAGGAAAGGTCGTCATGGCAAGAACACCTTCAAGAAGGATCTTTCACAGATTCAATGTTACAGATGTGACAAATTTGGACACTATGTTGCCAAATGTCCGGAAAGAGCCAAACAACAAGCCACATTTGCCAAAGCAGGAAAATCTAAAGGGGAAGATGACTCCGAGAAGTATGTACTCTACTCAGCAATTACAAACCAAGCATCAAACAAGATTAACTCTTGGGTGATCGACAGAACTCTTGGGTGATCGACAGTGGCTCATCCAGACACATTACAGGGTTTAAAGAAGTGCTAGACTCCACGATAGAGGAGAATGATGAGGAAGTGACTATCGGAGATGACTCCACACATCCAGTCAAAGGAGTTGGAACCTACACTATCAAATTGAAGTCAGGCGTATCATTGCAACTTAAAGGAGTACTATATGTCCCAGGCATCAAGAGAAATCTAGTCTCCATATCAGCACTAGAGAATAATGGGTACAGAGTGACCTTCATGGACAACAGAGTGTTGGCTTGGCCAAAGAATTCATCTATCAAGAAAGCTAAAACCATTGGTCAAAGACAAGGCTACTTGTATGAGTTGTGCACAAAGCCCAACCTAGCCCTAATACATGAAACTACAGATGCTAATTGTTTGCCCTCTCAGGTGAATAACTTAAAGTACACAGATAAAGCACGTAATGCAGAATAATAATGCCATAGATATCAGATACAATATATCAGATGTTATCCATTCATAGTCGTTCCCCCCTCACAAGTTACATTCGAAAGTATATAAAGATACCGAGGGGGTGCGAGCGCCAACCGTCACACCGCAACTGCCACCCCTCAGTTGCCAACTAACCAACACAATTACAACTTAATTAACTAGTTTTATTTCCCTGTACAATATTGCCGCCAACATCATCCCCCCCAAAAGAAAAGAAGTTGTCTCCAAACGACTTAATACAAAATAGAGATGACATTAACAGAACTGCTAACACCAGTCGAGCTCGGAACTTATACACTTGCTGCGTCCTTGCCTGAAAACCCTTTTCTACTACCATCCGATGCTCAAGTGCGGATTTCACCATTATTGCTTCCTTCGACATCACAGTCCTCTTGTGCCTAAACCAAACTTGTCTGCAAAACACGCGTTTCAGTCTCAGCCTCCACCAACTGCTACTCAAATGATACTATCTCCCTAGCCAATTTGTCCTCAATAGCCACCTGCGTTGCCCTCTCGGCATCCAACTCTTGGGTACACTGAGCTAAGTCTCACGCTAGTACTGCCTCCAACCTGGTGGTCAGCTCCTCCCGAGCCTTCTATGCATCCACCAAGGCAACCTCACATCCAGCCGAGACATACTCCAAGTTCCTCAAAGCGTACCATTCCTGCCTGGAGGTGGCCACAACCCTCTGGCACAAAGGCTAGGAGACGCCTCAAATCCTCCATCACACTCCCCAAAGGTTGATAACTAAACTGAATAACTCTCTAGTGTCGTATGACTTCGCGTTCTTGCAATGCCTTCCCTCAAATTTTGTTTGTTCGCAACCTCCAAATCCGTCTCCCTCTACGGCTTATGGCTTCCACGCCAATGCTTAGCTGCGGGCTTCTTTCTCACAGTACGGAACAACCCAACACTTACCGTGCCTTCTCTGATGCCCTTCTCCAAACTCAAAAAGTGTATTGTAGCTCAAAAATAAACTGGGGGTCTGGGGGCAGCACCCCAGCGAAGTCGAGGGGCAGCGCCCCTCGTGGGGTCCAATTTACAACCTTCAAAACCACACAAAAGTCCATGGCGCACATCATTTATGTGATATTTTAAGATGTCAAAACCCTTCTTCTCCACTCTAATATTTTCAGCATCCTGGCTCCAGATGTCATCGAATGATTTTTCAATCTGGTCGTCGTCGTTTTTTTTTTTTAATCCACTGTAATGTCCTCGATGGCACCCCGGCCATACAACCTCCTCGTACGGTCAACAACAGCACTGACACTTCCAATCGTACGGCCACCTTCCCGTGCGGTCAACACCCCTCCACCGTACGGATCACCCCATACGGAATACGTGGCCACCTTCTCGTGCCTGCCCTGTGCTTGCGTGGGCACTGCGTTGTTGGGCGGAGTGCGTTTGTGTGTCTGCCCGTTTCGGGCTGCTGCGTGTTTTATTTCTCTGTTGGCGATGATGTCCACCACTGGTGGTCCACCGTCAGTGTTACCACCGCACGGTGGTCCACCGCCGGTGTTGTGGCTCCACCGTCGGTGGTGGCTTCCCCTTTTTCTTTTTTTTTTGACCATACGGTCAACTGTCGTACGAACCCGTACGACCGTACGGTTTTTTGTTTTTTTTAAGTGTCCAGATTCAGCTCAGGTTTTGTGCCTCTGGGATCGCCCTTTCTCGGTTTGCCTCGCCCGAGAGTCTCCCGCTTTGGTCCCATGCCTCTCAAGTCGCCTACCCGGCCTCTCAGGTCCCCTTCCATCCTATCGAGTTCCCCTCTGGACTCTCAAGTGTCCTTCTGGCCTCTCTGGTCCCCTGCGCGCTTCTTGTGGTAGGGTTTCAATTTGGACCCATTGGTGGCAAGTCTATTTTCAATGGCCATCTGAAGACCTGGAACCACAAATTCTACAGGGACCACGGTCTTCTTCCCGTACATAAGAAGAAGAATAATAAAGATTTTGAACGTTGCGGCCTTCCACACAAGGTTCCAATCATTGCCGACGCAAATGATCTTCGGATTGTCTACGTCACCGAGGTTTGGGGCGTCTCCCTTCCAATATTCTCTGTATTCCGGCAGGTACACCTCCTCTGTTGCTTGCTCTGGTTCCTCTACTTCGAGCCTGTAGCTTTGGGACATTTCGTAATCCTCCATCTGCCAGTGGAAGAGCCTATTCAATGACCCCGTTTCATCCTCGGAGCACTCTCCTAGTTTGAGAATCCCTTCGTCGTTGGGCTCCCTGCAGCCTTGTCCTTCGTTCCTCAGGTTGCCTTCTCCTTCATCCTCCGATTCCGAAGATGATGCCAGTTCCTCACCGACAACCTGGGTCTTCAAATCAATGGTGTACTTCCACCCCCCTTTCTCCATAGAAAGGGTGTTCTTTTTCCAGTCGTGGTTCACCTTTGCTATAACCAGCCACCCCCTGCCTAAGATGGCGTCGTATCCCTTCTTCTTGAGTGGGATTACCACAAAGTCCAGTATGAAGGATTGCGTGCCAATGGTGATCGGCTGGGCCATCAGGGTGCCGAGTGGCTTGATGTCGTGTTGGTCTGCACCTACCAAGTTGAACGTGGGTGGCCATAGTGTTGGCTTCCCCAGCTTCTTCCACGTATCCTCTAGCAGTACATTCACCCCCGAACCTCCGTCCACGATGGTGTCCTTGAGGATAGCCCCGAGAATTCCCATTTCTACTACAGCAGGATGCTGACCACTATTTAAGGCCAACAACATTGGATCAACCGAGAGGCTGACCGGAACTTCCGCCCGTGTGGCACGCAAAGGTGCCTGCGCAGTGGTTTGTATGGAACTAAAAATGGCGGTTCTTAACTATGGCATTGTTTCTAGAAGGTCCTTTACCCTTATAGGTACTTCCATTTGCAGTACTTGCCCAATGATGTTATTTTCCACTTCCATACAAGATGATGTACTCGCCACCTCGTTGTCCCATCGTTTGGCTGTCATCTCACATTCAATATTGGCCTTTGCCTCCCGTAATCTCTCCTTCTCCGTACGGGGGTCGGGATAAGTGGCCTTTTTCGTCTGGGCGCGGGTGATTGCCAGTACTTCTTTCTCACCAGTCTTCTCAACCTTCTCAATGTTGAGGAGATTAACCCCTGCCTTTGGGCAATTTGCGTCCTCATGGTCGCCTGGCCCACACCATCGGTAGAGGTGCTGAGGGGTGGCTTCCTTCATGCAATCACGGGCGAAGTGCCCCCACTGATTATAGGCCCTACATTGGATAATTGGCCGGCCCTTGGCGTCATACTGGATACGGCTTCCGTTATTGTTATTGTTGCTATTCCTTCCGCTGCCGCGTCTGTTGTCCCGGTAACCTCCAGATGATGCCGTTGTGTTGGTTTGTTGGGTCGTACCCGCTGGTGCGGATATTGCGGCCTGCTTCGTGAACAACACTTGGTTCATTTGCGTACTTCGGGTTTTCATGTTGTATGGGCACTCCTTGGTGGAGTGTCCCATCACTTGGCAAATCTCGCAGAATGCTTTCTTCGGGCAAGTACCCTTTGTATGCCCCTCCTCTTTGCACTCAGTGCACCATATGTCCGCTTCAGTCCAACCAGTGCTTCTCATTGTTTTGAACTCCCTCTTCATTCGCTCCATGTCTTTCTGGAGCGCTTGCACCTATTTGCCAGCCTCGCCGTCGCTGCTGCTTTCCTGTGAAGAGTCATCCTTCTCGGATGAGCTATCCTTCTTTTTTTTCTTCGATGTCTTGGTCTCGCTCTCGAGATCCATCGCTCTATTGTATGCATCTTCGTATGATGTTGGTGGAACGATTTTCATCTTCTTTCGAAGGTAATGTTTCAGTCCCTCCACAAACCATCTCTTCTTCAACCCATCTGCTTGTTGACTCTCCATTTTTCCCAATAGTTCCTTCAGCCGTCGACTATAGGCTCGGAAAGTCTCGTTCTTGTTCTACTTCGTTCCATAGATCTCAACGACTATTTCGTTGTCATCTCTCAGGAGGCGGAACTCTATCCCAAACTCCTTCTTCAGGTTGGGCCATGTGCCGACTTTGGCCTTATCCATATTTGAGTACCAGTCTATGGCCACTCCCCTCAAGGTTGTTGGGAATTGTGTTACCCATTCATCTTGATCGGTAACACCATTTGCTGACCATATGGTTTCGCACGTTCAACAATGGCGAACGAGATCTTCCTTTCCGTCGCAGTTGAACTTCGGTAGTTTCTGTTTACTCGCCATTGATGGGGGTCCTCTCCCCTGAGGTGGTTGTGGCTATGTCTGAGCCCCTGCGCCGCTCCCTCCGGTGCCGGTAGTGTGTCCTGCGTGGGTGACTGGGGGTACGGTGTTTTGCCTGCTGTGTGTAGCACCTATTGCCGTACGGTTGTCTTCCCCTTCGTTCTCACCCGCGCCCACTCTTGGCTCCCTTTGGTGATCCTCACTCCGTGGTGTAAGGGATAAGTTTCTAAACTGATCCCGAGTCTCCTCGACTAGATTCCGCCGTAACCTTGTTTCCTCCAGAAACTCTTTGTGGCTCCGCACCCTACGGTGTTTTGGCGACGCGTAGAAATTTTCATCGGCTTCTGCACCCTCCGTGACACCTCCTTGGTTCCCCTCGGGCCACCCTTCGCCAGGTCGTCCTTCGGCAAGTTGCCTCAACCTCCGTCTACGTTCTACTTGCTGCTCCAGAATCAAGGCCCTCTGCGCGGCCTCCCACTCGTCCGTTTCTGCTTTTTTATTTCTATCTTTATTCAATAGGTTGGGCATTAATTGTCGTACATTTCCATAATTCACAATACATAAACCAAAACACGTCTTTATTAATTCATTTCCTCAGATACAACTCGTGTCAATGACACTTTTATTTGAATATAGAAGATTCAAGGTTCAATTCCTTCCTGGTCTGGCGCCATTCCGTTCTGCTTCCCATCGGCTGCTATCTTCGTACTGCTGAAGGATTTGTTGGCATCGCTCTTCCTAGGCAATCTCCTCCAAGCGAGCTTGTTGTGCCAGCGATGCTTGTGCAAGCAACCGGGGAAGATGGTTCATCAACCGGTTTACTGTTGAGCTCACCTCCAACGCTGTCTACACGGCACTTGGTGGGATTTCCGCCTCCGTCGCCTCTCGTCGGACGTAGGTCTAGATGGCTACCTAGAGCAGAATTGAAAATTCTCTCGTTGCGGTGTCTTCTCCTGTGTAAAGTTATGTTCGCGCGTCGTCGGCCTCTGGGTTTATCTCACCAATGGGTAGGCCCATCGTGTCCGTGCGCCATCCGCGTCTTCCGTTCCCGAGTACGTCTAGGCAACGGCGCCAAATGTTTGCCCTCTCAAGTGAATAACTTAAAGTACACAAATAAAGCACGTAATGCAGAATAATAACGCCATAGATATCAGATGCAATATATTAGATGTTATTCCATTCATAGTCGTTCCCCCTGTTGGGTCTCAAATCAACAGATTGGATAGGTTCTAAGGAAATGCCAACTCCTATGATCAAACCCTCCAATTGACTTGGCCAACTTATAGAATGAACCTATTTGGTTACTAACTCTCTCACTTTAGGCTCTGCAAGACCTAGGCGGGTATACCTACTCACTAGTTGTTCCTTCAACTAATGCTTTTTATAGCAGATTCAATGTCTTAATCTGGATTCCTCCTATCTCAGAATGGCATAAGTTTCTAGGACGGAGATATAGCAGATGAGTTCAAGATTGTTGTTATAGAAGCTACTTGATCTTTATGCTTAGAATTTTATATGTATACACTATTGCCAACTTACTCTATGTTTCCTACTCAACTACTCCTATTGTTTTAAAATAAAATGTGATGAATATAGTGATAAGTTGTAATTTATAAATGGCCAGTGCCTTCTTTGATGTCTGGGCTACAGAGTCTTTATATTTCCTTAGGACTTATTGTGTGAACTTGTGAGACAGTTTTTAAACCCACCCCTTTATGGGTCTGTCAGTTACTATTTCTTATGAGATCAATTGAATGCCTATATCATAAGTTGCTTGAATGAATTTAACCCTACCTTTAAGGGACCACCCAAGTAAGCACTGCAAAGAACAATTATAATTCACAAGCAGAACTTTTATTTCAACCTTATAACATACAACATAAATTTCACTCAAAGAATATGAATAACCTTATCTCCTTTAGATAATATCACAAGCAACTGCCAACAACAAATGAAATAATCCACAGCACATATGCAAAGAAAAGACAACTGATTATATTATGTATCCGTCAAAAATTTGTATAACAGGAAGCTTTCAAGCTGTCATATGTTACTGTCTTTTTCCTATGATATCTAATGACTAATATTACAAGAAACCTCTCTCATATATATATGAGAGCAAATGCTATCTATGAAAAGGCGTGTCTTTTCGAAACACTAATTGTCAATTTGAACATTCCTAACAAACTTAAGTAAAAAGAGATTAAGCATCCCTAAATGATGAATGTAATCATCTTCTTTAAAAGTCTTGATCTTGATGCTCTGTTTCTTTAATTCTTCTCCCTGTGAAAGGTATTCGAATATCATCTGGTTGATGGTAGGGGCCATATCTTTGTTTCAATCCAATCTTGACAGAGCCTGATCCTTGACGCTTATAAGTTCATTCCGCCATTCCTCCATAGATATTAATTCTCCCTCTTTATAAATCGAGGGCATTCCAATAGGGCTCCCATCATCCAATTCTTGAAGATCTCTTTTTAGCGCATCTTCGTATTTAACATGATTCTTCATATACAAAGTCCCTTCTGCTTTCTCCTCTAGCGTCATCACATCAACATTGCTTATTACTTCATGCAATCGTGCTTTTAACCTTTCATGCTCTCTTAATGCCTTTATGGTTCCAGTGTACACCCTCCAATAATGTTCAACATGTATGAGCATGGTGTTGAACTTGTGTTCAATGATATCATTAACCAATTTATCCATCTTTTGTTGAATATTACTCACCTGTTTGGTAGCCTTTTCTGCTTGATATTTCCAATACAGAACATCAGAGACATCATCCAAACTTTGTCCTGTGGGATATGCAGCATATTCACTTAAAGGAGTTCCTGTCTCAAGTTGCAATATCCTTGCTTGTAGCCTCTGATTCTCCTCTTTAGCTCTTTCATATAAACCCTTATAGGTAATGTTTTCCCTGACCAAAAACTCTGTCTGATCCAAATTTAGTTTGGCTACATCCAAGTTTAATCTTGCAGTGACCCTAGGGTCAGTCTTTCCTACTTGATGGATCATAAGGTGTCCAAAGGTTTCTTCAATATCCACAATAATTGGTCTTTTTCCTCTCGGATACAGTGCCCATTGTAAGAGAGCTTTTTGATCAGAATCATATCCTGAGCCTATGAACAATTTATCTATCTCTTGAGGCAATACCTGTTGATTTAGGTCTTGCTTCTTCAAGAATCCATCAGACAGAAGTGCTGAATTTATATCCCAACCTGAAAAGATGATAACACCAGCCTCCTTTAATATTTTCCTCCCCTTCTCAGGGGTCATATCTTTCATGAGAGCATCTATCTCATCTTGCAGCCTTCTCATCTGCTCTTCTTCTGATTTCCCAGCCATACATCGTCTCACATGAGCCCCCTTGTACTGGTATAAGAATGAAAGGAATTCTCCTGAGGAAGCGAATCCGTCATCCGCAACAAAGTCTTCCTGTTCTGTCATCCTTATACCAACTATATCCCTAATATTAAATTCACCAGTTTCCACATCTACCTCTGCTTCAAAACCAGGGGGATAATCTTCTCTAGGGGAGTCAACAGGGATGCTATTAGCAGTTGATTTTGGTGACATGTGAGCCAATGGCTTGCTATCTTTTCCAGTGTTGACAAAATGGAGGAACTGTGGGGGTACTCTATGCATAATCTCTACCTCATGCTGAAGTAGTTTTTTGGCTATCTCCAAAGGATCTTGGAGGTTTCCAAGTAGGTCTCCATCCACCATCCCCCTTGCTCTTTTCCACTTGAAAGCTTCCCAAGTTATCTCGCATCTTTCTCTCAAAACCTTGGCCTCTTCCCTTTCAAGGTTCCTGATTAAATCGTCTGGCATTTGAGCCACATGTATTCCAGCTTTTAGTTTCTGTGATGCCCTTGTAGCTCTTATATATCCCTCAGGATCAAAGTTCTCTCTAGGATCACCCAGAGTCATGCCATAATAATCTAACTTATTTTGAAGTAAATGATAACTTTTAGAACTTCTAACAATGAAATCAGAAAACACCAGTAACCCTAGCACAATAGATTGTTTACCAAAATCTGTGAGATGTTTGGCGCTGACAGCAGACAGTTGTCTTACAATCTCTAGACTAGCCACCCTGTTTGGCACTGTAATTGGAAGCATGTATGGCTTTCCTTCATACCCGAATACCCTGATTTCTGTATGATTAGGGTGGCAATACCAATCACCCCAATGGTGATCAATCTGAGACTCTGGAGAGAAGTCTTTTGGCCTGAGGAATCTTTCGATTTCAGGAGACAAAGTATAACTTCTATGTTGTCCGAAGGCTGCACTAAGTGGTTTTACAAAATATTCCTGAAAGTGCCAATATTGGTTGTTTATAAATCTTTGATCCCATGCAGAAACCCACAACTGGACTGGTTTCTTCAAACCATTTTTATCATAAGCTCTGATGCTAAAATCGTCTGACCAGAAATTGAATTTTTGTCTACAATAAAGAATAATGTGCATTAATAAGGAATACAATGAGAAATGAACATTTACAAGGTCTCCTTTTAACTTTTCCAACCCATGATTTAAGGCTTCTGCAACATAAGTGGCATAGTCAAACGGCCTAGGGTCTTTTGATTGTAGATCAGCACATAGAACCATAACCCCAATATCCATGAGAGGATGAGCTTCTAAGCCTAATACTTGGGCTGCAGCATAGTATGTATACTTGAAATATGGATGGAATTGGTTGACATCAAAAGGCACCTTGTCATCTTTACTGAAAGGAACTAAGGACTTTCCCACTTTTGGCCAGTGAATGGGTAGTCTCCATGTCTTATAGATGTCCTCTAAATTGAAGAACTCTTGCGACAGTTTCTGTATGTCAACTTTCTCTTCTACATCCCAGTCTAGATCAAACACCATATCAATGGTCTGTTTGTTAATTACCACCATAGGATTTCCTCAGTAGTCGCATATGGTTTTGGTTTTTGGATCATAACAATCTACTAGGGCTTTCACTAATTCGACATCCACAAATACATTCGGAACTACCAATTTCCCTAAATTTTTCTTCCACAGGTTACTCACGGGTTCAGGAGCATCCCTTCTCTTGTAACCAAATAAGAACAACTCATGTCCTCTGATTTCAGTCCATATGTCTCCTAGATGTTCAAATCTATCTTCCAACCCTTCCTCTTCACTTTTGATTTTTTTGGACCTCACACTGGATGTCGGGCACTGGTCTAACAGATCCTGAGCTAAAGTTCTACCCTCCTTTTTCTGTCGTTTGGGTTTCTCTTCAGGGTTCAATTCCTTTCCTTTCCTACTCTTTTTAGAAGAAGAAGAGGGTTCCATAATTTCAATCAATGTGAGATATCACACTTACTTGGAGAATTGTCGAGCTCTTCTGACTGTTGTTTACGAACTTCAGCTAGCTCCTTGTAACTTTCCGTCTTTTGGCAACGATCTGGTTCTTTATGAAAATCCGATCAATTCAGCTATAATTGTGTGAGCAACTTGTACAATAGTTAATGTCTCTGTGTTTACAACGGCTACTCAAATGTTTAAACTTAATTGCAGATGTGACATCCTCAATTTGAGCTTTTAATTCCTTCGCGGGAAGTACTGTTCAGCTGAAATGATTGTGAATCGAGTTTTCGATGAAACCCTTGTCTTCGGTTGAATGCTTTAATCTTTCATCGAAAGTTCATTTTCCTCGATATCACCTCATCGGTGAATGGCCCTTGTCGAAAAACCATCTTCTAGTCTCCCCGAAATCATCCTCTCTTCGATGAAATCTTTTTCGATGAGTTATTCGTGAGTTTCATCGAAATCATATTTCGATGAGTTTTATACTTCGGTGAAAGTTCACGCAAGCCCTCCGAAATCTTTTTTCTTCGATGTCCTTTTATCGATGAAATCCCTCTGTTTTTATCGACATATTGTTATCGATAAGATTTGTTCTTCGATGAATGTTTTTTAAGTTTCCTCGGCAATTTTATTTCCTCGACTTCACTTTTTGTTGGCCTTTCGCTTTTCGATGAAACTGGAATATCGATGAGTGGTTTCTTTCATTTACCGAAAGAGATATTTTGCCGAAGTCATTTTAACTTAGTGTTTTACACTTTATGTTTTATTTTGATGAAACTATTCTTTCGGTGAAACTCATTTTGAGATGCTCGACGTGATATTTTTGGCCGATGATCTTTTAGCTTTCGCGCCTTTGGGAAGATTTTTAAGTTCAAATATATTGTTCAACACCCCCCTCACAAGTTACAATCGGAAGTATATAAAGATACCGAGGGGGTGCGAGCGCCAACCGTCGCACCGCAACTGCCACCCCTCGGTTGACAACTAACCAACACAATTACAACTTAATTAACTAGTTTTATTTCCGTGTACAATATTGCCGCCAACACTAATGAAGTTTGGCATAGAAGACTAGGTCACCTGAATTTTAGAGCTCTATCATCAATGGGAAACCTTGTCACAGGCCTACCTAAGTTAAAGCAATATCATTCAGGGGCATGCAAGGCATGTGCCCTAGGTAAAAATGCTAAAGGTGTTTTTCAAAATAGTACTAGGAAAACAAGCAAAATTTTAGAATTAGTTGATTCTGATGTATGTGGACCTATGTCCGTACCTTCTTTAGGGGGATTTTTGTATATGTAATATATGTTGATGACTACTCTAGGAAAACTTGGATCTACTTTCTGAAATGTAAAGAATCAGAAGAGATCCTTAATAGGTTTAAGGAATTTAAATCACTAAAAGAAAACTACTTAGGAAATAAAATTAAAACCTTAAGAACTGACAATGGGGGGGAATACACCTCAGATTTGTTTAAAGATTTTTGTAAAAATGCTGGGATTAAGAGGGAGCTTACTATACCTTATAATCCTCAACAAAATGGGGTAGCTGAGAGGAAAAATAGGACAATTGTAGAAGCTGCCAAAGCCATGATTCTTGATCAGAATCTAAATACCAATCTTTGGGCAGAAGCAACAAGCACTATTGTATATATACAAAATAGATGTCCTCACTCCCATCTTGAAGATAAAACCCCTGAGGAAGTCTTTACTAAAACAAAGCCAGATATTAGCCACCTTAGAATATTTGGGTGTCCTGTCTATATTCATGTACCTAAGGAGAAAAGATTAAAATTAGAGTCTTCTAGAAAAAGGGGAATACATGTAGGATATAGTGAAACCTCCAAGGCCTACAGAATCTATAAACCTAGTCAAAGGAATATTGAACTGAGTAGGGATGTAAACTTTGAAGAAGACTTAGCCTTCAAAAGAGCCCAAAGCTCAATAGAACCTGAAGTCTACATCCCTACCCCTAGCATAGAGGAAGACCCTGCTCCTGAGCTTCAGAGGGAGAGTCTTGAGGAAAATGAAGGTGAAACTCAAAACCCACCTAGAGAAAATTTCACGAAAAGACCACTATGGGCCACCAAAACTGTAGAAGAAGCTCAGAAGTATGCTGCTGTAATGTCCCCTTCTCATTGATGTTCTTTCAGTGGTCCATTAGCCTATTCCTGAGACCTGTAGGCTAGGTGGAATGAGTAATCAGGGTCTAGCATCGATGAAACGAGGACTTACTATTTTTAGTAAGTCAGGGAATGACCATTCTGGTGCCACTGTCCTACTGAGCACTCCTTGCTTTGCCTCTGGATGCGATGATCATATTTTTCTGAGCATTAATTCTTGACTTACTATTTTTAGTAAGTGGCTGGGTGGCACATTTCTATTTTTGGCAGTAGACAGGGGTCTGAATTCTGCAGCAGTCTGTGGTCGTCTGGGCTCAGTTTCATCTTGGTGGTGATAATAATCAGTGCGGGAGACATTTGCAACATAATTAAATATTATTTCCTTATCCTAAGGTTAATATTTAATTAATCTATTTATTGGCTACTGGTTTATTAAATTTGGGATTAATGCCTGTTTAATCCTAAGTTTGGGCGAAATTCAGTTGTTTTATGGAATGTGAAATATTTTAGAAGGGATATTATTTCACTTTGCATCGCTAACATGTGCCTAAGTGTTTAACGTGGGTCCTCCCCTTTCTTGGGCGTGACTTTTGACTTAGGAAGTTGGGCGCTACACTTGGCTCCACATGAAAGTGGAATGAAATTCAAATGCAAGCGTGGAATTTGGAGGGATGTCATTTGAATTTGAAGAAGGAAGTTATAAATATGAGGCTTGGGTTCCCATTTGGATCATCTTGAAAATATGTAATGTTATGCTGCCGGATTGGCGACAGAACTTGAGGCTTCGGAGTGCGTCTCCCTAGTGCTACCCGGTTTCGTACTTGAAATACAGTACCTAGCTGTGCCTTGTATTCTTCTATCGTTTTCAGAGCTTTGCCATAGACATCTTGGTGTTGCAACGATTCTGGACTTGCTGGTTTTGCCTGTGGCTGAAACAAATTTTTGCTCACATCTCTCTGTTGAAACGTCTGACAGTTATGGGTATCATTCCTATCTTCCTTCCCAGCACTGGCAAAAAAGTTTGTAAGTTTTTAGCATGTTTGTTTGAGTATTGATTTAATTATGCAAAATCGAAATTCCTAGTCTAGGCGTGGTTTTTTTGGGTTGCATTGGGATGCGTGCAAAATTCAAAAAGGGTTGTTTGGGGTGTCGCTGTGATTGGTTGTCATTGTATTGGATGTACGGTGGGATTGGGCTTGATTTGAATCAATTCGGGTAAAAATTGAGTGAGTTATGAGTATTTTCATGTTTTCATGGGCTGCTGAAACTGTACTTTCAGCCTGCAGAGCAGTGTAACAGAAAATTACAGTTTTGTGTAGAAATCTGCAGTTAATCTTCTCATCTCATCTCCATATTGTAAGGTTGTTTCAGTAGTACTGAGCATCCCATTCTATCTGCTTTTATTTGTAATTCCCACTGCATAAGTGGAAGAGGTGGCTTGCCGCCTTCTCAGTTTTGTAATTTAGTTTTCTTTGATAAATAGTCCTCCCGCTGAAACATGCGGTAGAGTGATGGTTTAATGTAATGTCCTCCTGCTGAATAAGTGGTCGAGTGATAAGTTCAATGTTTTTGGTCCTCCCGCTGAAATATGTGGTAGAGTGATTGTTAATGTAATGTCCTCCCGCTGAAATACGCAGTAGAGTGATTGAACTTCTGTTTCTTGTAATCTTTCCCTTGGTCGGTTCTCCGCCAAGAAGTTTAGTTTCTATCCCGTTGGATAAGCAGAAGGGGATGGCTTGCCGCCCATGCAATTGTAATTTTCAGTTTGTTTATTGATGCTTGGAACACCGTATGCTCTCACCCTCCTAGTCTGGGCTCTCGGTGAACAAAAGGTGGAAGGGTTCCCTTTCAGTTGTTTTGCTTATTACTCTAACCTTAACGGGATACTTGTTGTGGATGAATTGCTATTGGCCTAAAAAAACAAAAAAAAAAATTAGTGGGATATTACAGCTGCTCCTTCAGGAACCTTCAAAGAAAGCAAAAGGCCTAACAAACTTACCAACTATGTTGCCCTCACGAATGATCTTTCAAAAGCTGAACCTACTAATGTATCAGATGCACTTAAACATCAAGTATGGAAGAATGCCATGTCTGAGGAATACCAGTCCATTATGAAAAATGATGTTTGGGAGATTGTTCCTAGACCAGCTGGAAAATTTGTTGTCACCTCCAAATGGCTCTTCAAAATCAAACATGCTGCAAATGGCAACATTGAGAAACACAAGGCTAGATTTGTAGCCAGAGGGTTCTCACAAAAGGAAGGAATTGACTATGAAGAAACCTTTGCACCTGTAGCCAAATATACCTCAGTAAGAACAGTCTTAGCCATTGCAGCAGCAAAATGATGGAAAGTACATCAGATGGATGTAAAGACAGCATTTCTTAATGGAGAGATTGCACAAGAAGTATACCTAGAGCAACCTGAAGGGTTTGAGATTCATGATGAAGAACCTCATGTATGTAAACTCAAGAAAGCTCTTTATGGGCTTAAACAGGCTCCCAAGGCCTGGTATGAAAGAATTGACACTTATCTCTCAAGGCTAGGCTTCTCAAAGAATGATGCAGATCCAAATCTCTACTATAAGCAAGACAAAGGTGATATGATGATATTGATTTTATATGTTGATGATTTGTTAATCACAGGAAAAGATCACCTCATAGATCAGTGTAAGAAAGACCTTGCTAAAGAATTTGATATAAGGACTTGGGACTCCTTCATTACTTCCTAGGTTTGGAAGTATGGCAGAATTTTGATGGCATTATACTAAACCAGGGTAAATATACCTTGGACATTTTGAAGAGATTTGGAATTCTAAACTACAGACCCATGACCTCTCCAATGGAAACAAACCTTCATAAACTTAAGGAAGGAGCAGCAAAATCACAACCCTCAGATCCTACTCTATACAGGCAAATGATTGGGTCCCTGATGTATATTGTAAATACGAGACCAGACATCTGTTATGCAGTTAATGCCTTGAGTCAGTTTATGTGTGAACCAAAGGAGATACACCTGGTAGCAGTAAAACATATCATGAGATATCTACAAGGTACCCTAAAACTTGGTCTCAAATATGAGAAAGTTGAACTAGATCTACACAGATTCACAGATTCAGATTGGGCTAGAAGTGTAATTGACAGGAAAAGCACCTCAGGATGTTGTTTCAGTTTAGGTTCAGCCATGATATCCTGGATTAGTAGAAAACAGTCATCAGTAGCACAGAGTTCCACTGAGGCCGAATACATTGCAGCCTCCATGGCTGCTCAAGAGGCAGTATGGCTTAGGAAGCTGCTTGCGGGGTTATTCGGTGAACCAATGAAGCCTGCAGTTATTCATTGCGACAACCAAAGTTGTATAAAACTTTCAGTGAATCCAATGTTTCATGACAGATACAAACATATTGAGATTCCATATCATTATGTACGGGACATGGTAGATAGGAATATGATCCAGTTGGAATACATTTGTATAGGAGATCAGACATCAGATATTCTTACCAAACCACTTTCAAGGGTGAAAGTTGAGCACTTCAGAAAAGGTCTTGGTATGATTGAAATTTAATTTGCTTTGTACTCCTATACTTATTAAGATGTTTTATGTGTAAACTTCTTTGTCATGTTAGGACTTTTATGGGTTTAACCCCCTGTGTTCATGTCTAAGAGGTGACGATCTCTCAGATAATGAACACTTGTATGTAGATATTATAAGGTGACAATCTTATGATGTTCAAACCAGTTATCATGTTGGATCTCTGGTATGCCATGGATGTGCCATGATTGTGTTGTAGTAAAACATTTGGATAAAATGTTAGTGCACATACAACAACTTGGATAAGTTGAGAATTTAACTATTCTCATGTGCTTATTCTTAAAGTATTGTGTGCTTAGGCAATACTGATATCACATGCTTGGGTGATATCTTGTCATCACAAGTTAATATGATGAATGTTTGTATCACGCGTTTAGGTGATACTTCATGTCACGTGCTTAGGTGATGTGATTTCTTGTATCAGAATTGATGATACTTCATGTCACATGTCTAGGTGATATGATTGCCTAGAGAGTAAGATTACGTAAGGAATACTGACCATTATGAGAAATGTGATGCTAGATATGTTGTCTTTCATTTATCTTCCCTAGCTAAGAGGGAGTGTTGATACATGATAGCCTCGATAAGATAAATGATTGAATGAGAGATAAATAAAGTCTCCCATTCAATCATCTATCTCATCGATAGACTATGATAAGACTTCAGTCATCATTCCTTCGTCTGATAAATATAATTACTCTTCGATATGTTATTTTCGTTTTATGTTATATCAATAATAGTATGCATGATATACGATCTAGTTATGATCGTATCCCTCGATTCACATATATAACCTTGCTAATAATCGGGTTCTTAACTAATACACGGAATACCAATTGTTATCGGGTTTATTGTTATCTGCATACATACCGATTGTTATCGGGTTTATTGATAACTGCATACATACCGATTGGTATCGGCCTCACTAGTTAATTATATGCACACCGATTGGTATCGGTTAAACTTGTTAGTTATATGCACACCGATTGGTATCGGTTAAACGCGATTATGATTGAAGAGGTGTGATCAAGCAATACCTTGACCGGTCATGTCTACCAATCGGTTAAACTTGTTAGTTATATGCACACCGATTGGTATCGGTTAAACGCAATTATGATTGAAGAGGTGTGATCAAGTAATATCTTGATCGGTCATGTCTAATAGACATGACCGGTCAAGGTATTGCTTGATCCTCCTTATTGGTATATATATATATATATATCAATCGGTGATTGTGAGAATGACATCGAAATTAATAAATGCTCTTTCTCCATCTGCAACATACCAGATAATAATCAGATTTATTATATTAAGAAATAACATATACTTGAAAGAAGAAAAATAACCTTGAATATAACTTGCATCTTGAATTGAAAATTGAATTACATTTACAAACATGACGTCCACCATGGCTACTCCCATGTGTGGAAAGAAACACATCTCGGTCTTAGAGATGTTCATCACGGAGTCTCTCAACGTGATGTCATTGTGGAGTCTCTCAACATGACGTCCACCATGGCTACTCCCATGTATGGAAAGAAACACATCTCAGTCTCAAAGATGTTCATCACGGAGTCTCTCAATGTGATGTCATCATGGAGTCTCTCAACATGACATCCACCATGGCTACTCCCATGTGTGGAAAGAAACACATCTCAGTCTTAGAGATGTTCATCACGGAGTCTCTCAACGTGATGTCGTCATGGAGTCTCTCAACATGACGTCTCATCTCAGTCTCATCTCAGTCTCATCTCAGTCCAGGGCTTGCACCTCATATTTCTTTGTCTCAGAGAAATATACACTACAAGGGCATTCACCTCATATTTCTCTGTCTCGGAGAAATATACACTACAACGAATCTTCATGATGATGTGACTCCCTCTAAAGCTCCAAGCACTTGCATCAACCTCCTGACCTCCTTGTCCAAGATTGCCTGCAATGCTTGCCTCAGAGGAACGGTTTCCAGCGCACACCTCCAGAACTTCTGACATGCTAGAGTCCAGGACTGTCCTCCTCAACCTCATCCCAAATCACCCTATTCTGAATAGGTTTGCGGAGCTACCAATGTCAAATCTAGATTGACTGTGCACTTCTATTCTCTACAGCTGAAGAGGTCTTC
The DNA here is from genome assembly GCF_030272615.1 of Cryptomeria japonica. Lineage (NCBI taxonomy): Eukaryota > Viridiplantae > Streptophyta > Pinopsida > Cupressales > Cupressaceae > Cryptomeria > Cryptomeria japonica. The sequence goes on along the minus strand of NC_081412.1, from coordinate 349,965,392 downwards.
CAAGGACTTTAGCACCTGGCCTTGCAACACTGCAACCCACTTAGCTGACACCTTCACTTCTTCACAGAACTCCCTCTTGATCCCTGCCTCAGAGATTGCAAAGAAATCCTATGGAAGTGAACTCCCCTCTACTGACTGACCTTAGAACCTTAATGCTCTCAACTCGTGCCTTGAATTCTTAGAATTTAACTAAATGTCATTTCCTCCTCTTCGAAGTAGCTGATCGCAATGATAGGTTCTTCGTTGTTAAGTGTCTTCATCTTTCTCAATCTCCTTTGCTGATGCAAACTCTCCATCCAAGGTTGACCCAACCTTGTGCCCTCGAGAGTGTCCCTAGTGAAGTTATGTGTCATCAACTTAGTCTCATGAGTGCAAGCTAAGTCTTCATATTTGTTCATTTCTCCAGCTGGCATAACTTCCTCACTGGTTGCCTTAAGCTCTTCCTCCTTTGAATTCCTTATGCAATCTCGGATCATCATCCTTTTGCTCCTCGATCCATCATGATTCTCTATTCCCAATATTATTGCATGAATTATTATCGACTACATGGTTATTTAAATTCATGATTATTATTCAAAGGTACAAACATAAAATACTTATGTCTTTATTGTTGATCAATTTAGCAATGCCCTTTCAGATTTCGATCTTCATATCTTTCCCTGCTATCAGCACCATGGTCTCTTTCACCATATCGACCAACACTATAACAATTCCACGACCCGTACCAGCATGCAGGGATAGCTTGAAGAAAAATGGAAAAGTTGGGAGTGGGATGCTATGTGTTGGTTGGTGATCATTGAGCATGCATCACAGCCTTACTGCCAACACCCATGCCGTCGTCACCCAGGCAACTAGAAGCCAAACCAACAGTACCTCCCAACTCACCAATGGTCTAAACTGAAGTTGTACCTCTGATACAACACGTCTAGTACCTCGTAAACTGACTGCTATAACTGTGATCAGGTCTGCAATACACTTTTGAGCATGAAATAGGTCTGTAATAGGATGACACCCCCAATGCACCCTCCAACCTCACCAAGGACCACCACCAAAATCACAAATCAAACCAATATGAACTCAGCATTGCTGTATAGCCACAAAGAGATGCACTTTTCAGGTCTGAAATGAGATGCAATATTTGTTGCAGGTCTACAGTCATAAATTGTAAGACCTAATAGCCATGGAAAGACCCTCATATGTCTAGACCATTCCATTAAAGCACTGCCCAGCAATAATCATCATCAACTATTTGCCCATCACTTCAATTTAACATCATAAAAGCAAGAAGGAACCCATTTCCAGAGCTGATGACAACCTACAGGCAACCGAAAGACTAATCTGGCACTAGAAGACAAGGGCGATTTGTTTCAAAAATTCATATCTTCATTGATATTCACCCAAACTTCAATATAATGCCTCATGCCATGCCTTCATTCTCTTTGAATTAGATCCATCAAGGCATCAACATATTAATATCCTTAACAAAGTCTTTACTCTGAATACTTTATGCTCATATATTCACTTAATGGTAAATCTCACATGAAACCACTCATGAATGATGCTCCAGTTTCAAGTTAATAACATAGTACAGACTTTGAGCACTGACAATAATCACTAAAAGCAATTACAAGATTTTCTATATAAAAAATTTAGACCCTACTCTAGAATGCAGAGAAACGTCGACTCTCTAATGATGCTTCAGTTCGAATAGTTGTATCATTTTCAGAGACTCGTACCATGTTGCTCTAAGAAACTTCCAATCTGATTTGATGACTCGACCCCTTCATTCTGTATACACTATAGTCGCTCCAAATACTGTAATACACGTAGGTATGAGCATAATCTTCAGTAAACTGGAAGTCGTTTGGTACCATAAGATGCAAATATGCTCAGCATGAGACATTCCCGTGAGTTCTCCAGAATCTATCGAACACCTCCAGGTCAACTCAGAGATCACGAAACAATGTCTCGATAGCGTTAATTGTGACCAAGATGGTGGCGGCGGCAAGTATACAAGTTTTGGTGCCTTCAAAAAAATGATTTCGTTCTTCCAAATCTTATATCGTCTCTGGTTTAATAAAGTCGGTTTCAATGGATATAATATCGGCCTCTAGGAGCAATAAGACGAGCTTCTACAATAATCCTTCGCCGACAATATTCCAGTCATTTCTTCCACCAAATACAAGGCGATTCACAACTGACGAAAGTCTTTGAGTCTGGGGCGGCTCAAATAAACAAACACTCTTTTGTCTTATTGACAAATCAGATGATCATTGGCTTCAATCATTCAGTAAATATTCAAGACCCACAAATTTGCCTCATTTCCATCTTGCCTACTTTTGAATGGTTTGGCAGGGGAAATAAACTGACGCGTGAGCAGAGATAAATTATTATTTATTGGCTATTTTCTAACATTCCCGACTCTACAGCTTTACTAGCATCGACCAGTCTTTATTAAACTTGGTGTTGGACTTGTCTTATCTTCAAAACTTGTCTCTATCTACCAGATCAAGCTCTGCCAAGGAAGACCATCCCATCCAAAAACCCGAAATATTGCTAAAACCATGAATTCAATTCCTCTTGAATAAAATTAGCCTTCCCACACTTTGCAAAACACCACACTGTAGTTCTAGATATTTAATGTAATCCTCTGAATAAAGAAATAGCCATTGAACCAAAATAACACTTGCAACTAATATACACAAAATTTCCCAGCTTGCCCTTCTCAACAGATATACATGAAGCTCCAATTCCACCACAGTTCAAAAGAAACCATCAACTTCTATATGCACGATCTAAGTGTTATCTCCAGCATCCATACATAGCATGATTTCGATGCAGCCGTTACCCCAGGGAAAATGGCGGAAAATGGATAAGGCGAATTTAAGAAGACTGAAATAAATCTTCACAACTTGAAGGCTTTCACTGCTTAAGCCAAATCTGATGAGATCTTTTCTAAACCTCGCTCTAATACCATGTTGCTTTTTAGATCAGAAATGCAATAAGCAGAAAGCATAACACATAGAACAATGAACACAATATTTACCCTGAGAAAACCCTCCTACTCGAGGGAGAAAAACCCAGCAAATAATATCTTCTTATAAAAGGAATAAGTGCAGAAGTCTGCATACAAAATCAGGCCCTTGAATTTGGCGAAGTCTTATATAATAATATATGCTACTTCTCCTTGAGCGAATGATAATACTTCTTCAAAGAATCGAATCTGGTGCTGAAAGATGCTTAAAATGTGAATTAGAGAGTGAATAATGTGTAGACTCCACCTCCTTTATATAGCAAGCTAGGTGACCACCTTTCTAGGGCTGACCCTTGTAATACAATAATTGTTTATAATATAAAGCCGACCTGCCTTAAATATTTATTCTTTTGTTTTACAATACAAGGGCGGACTTGCCTTGAATCAATTATATTCAGGAAAAATAGCTCCCGAAGCTACAAAACACTAACAAGATTTGCTTAGAGTAAATTTGCGTTTTCAAAATTATTACATGAATGAAGGATTTGATAGTATAGATTGGTGAAACAATTGCTCATACTTTCTTTGAATGAATGATTTTTGTTCAATGTGTAAAGTTAGCCCGAGCTTATTATTGTGGATGCTTTAACTCTTTCTTTGGATAAATATTGTTCGTTGGATAGTATTATTCATAGTATAGAAATCTTTAGCACAACCCTAGAAGATTGCACTTAGTTTGTGTAGTTGTCCTTAGTGTGGCGAAGCAGAGTATTGTTATTGGTTTCACCCGATCTTTATCGTCTCTAGAGTTTTTAGGAGTAGCATAAAACTTCTAAACCCTTACCCTTTTAACCTTTTTTCTGAAGTCTAAAACTGAAAATCAAAAAAAAAAAGAGCAGCTATTGTTAAATTCGTCTAAGTCGTAACCTGTGAATGATATTAGTTGAGCGTAAGTCCCCCTTGTATTTCAGCATAAATAACCAAGGAAGCTATCCAACATAAAGTCACTCGTTCACACATATAAACCTTGGAGTCGCCGTGTGGTCTTTCTTTGCAATCTTGGCATAAGTAGTGGTTTTGTTCAAGAGAGGGTAGAGTGTCCTTGACATTTTGTTCTAATGTTTGGTGAATGATAAAACATACACCAACAGTTCCACTCCATGATTGATTGATTGTATGAAGATTTCTAGATTCAACTAGGTATGAATTTTTGCATCAACGTTCTGAATCACACTCTGTGATCCATCATCAGGATGTAAGAGTTCGTAGCACGATTCCCTCCCATGAAGGGTGTTGATTCAGCTTATTAGATTTCCACAATCCATGATTGATTGTATGAAGATTTATGGATTCAACTGTGTATGAATTTTTGCATCAAAGTTTTGAACCACACTCTGTGTATGAATTTTTGCATCAAAGTTTCGAACCACACTCTGTGATCCATCACCAAGATGTAAGTGTTTATACTGCAATTCCCTCCTATGAAGAGTGCCAATTAAGCTTATTAGATTTCCACAATCCATGATTGATTTATTGTATGAAGATTTATGGATTCAACTGTGTATGTATTTTTGCATCATTGTTTCAAATTACACTCCATGAACCATCATCAAGATGTAAAAGTTTGTATCAAAATTCCCTTCAATGAATTCGATGAAGGGTGTCAACCAAGCTTATTAAATTTCCACAGTGAGTGATTGATTGATTGTATGAAGATTTTTGGATTCAATTGGGTATGAATTTTTGCCTCAACGTTATGCAACACACTCTATGATCCATCATCAAGATGTAAGAGTTTTTAGCACAATTCCATCCCATGAAGGGTGTCAACTAAGCATATTAGATTTCCATAGGCCATGATTGAAAGATTTTTTGATTCAATTGTGTATGAGTTTTTGCATCAAAGTTTTGCATCACACTCTGTGATCCATCATCAGGATGTTAAAGTTTGTAGCTTAATTCCCTCCAATTAAGGGTGTCAATTAAGCTTATTAGATTTCCACAATCCATGATTGATTGATTGTATGAAGATTTCTACATTTAATTGTGCATGAATTTTTGCTTCAATGTTTTGGATCAAACTTTGTGATCCATCATCAGAATATAAGAGTTTGTTGCACAATTCACTCCCATGAAGGGTGTCAATTAAGCTTATTAGATTTCCACAGTCCATGATTGATTGATTGTATGAATATTTCTAGATTCAACTGTGTATGAAATTTTGCATCAACGTTTCGAATCACGCTCTATGATCCATCATCGAGACGTAAGCATTTGTAGCACAATTCCCTCCCATGAAGGGTGTCAATTAAGCTTACTAGATTTCCACGGTCCGTGATTGATTGTATAAAGATTTCTTGATTCAACTATATATGAATTTTTGCATCAACATTTCGTATCACACTACATGTTCCATCATCAGGATGTAAGAGTTTGTAGAGCAACTGCCTCCCATGAAGGGTGTTAATTAAGCTTATTAGACTTCCACAGTCCATAATTGATTGAATGTATGAAGATTTCTTGATTCAACTATGTATGAATTTTTGCATGAACGTTTTCAATCACACTTCGCCATCAATCATCAGTATGTAAGAGTTTGTAGCACAATTCACTCACATGAAGGGTGTCAATTACGCTTATTAGATTTCCACAGTCCATGATTGATTGATTGTATGAAGATTTATGGATTCAACTATGAATTTTTTGCATCAACATTTCGAATCGCACTCTGTGATCCATCATTAGGATGTAAGAGTTTGTAGCACAATTCCCTCCCATGAAGGATGTTAATTAAGGTTTCTAGATTTCCACAGTCCATGATTGATTGACTGTATGAAGAATTTTGGATTCTATTAACTGAAGGAAAGATTACATTTATAGAAATGAAAAATACTGTAGCTATTAATTAAACTAACTAACTGCTACTGTAGACATTTAAGATGTCTAACAGCACTAATTTGACCATTAACAGTACATAGAATTATTATTCTAACACCCTCCCTTAATGGTCAATCTGTCAAAAACACCAAGTTGCCCCCTGAATTTTACAAATTTATCTGGGCTCAGAGACTTGGTGAGATTATCCGCAGTCTGATCCGCCTTAAGAACATACTGCAACTGAACTGATCCGTCTTCTACCAGTTTGCGGATGTAATGACAATGAAGCTCGACATGCTTGGTGCGTTCATGGAAGACTGGATTTTTGGCCAGTTTGAGCACCCCTTGATTATCAGTATACAAGGGAGAAGGACTTGCTTGCGGCATCTACATGTCAGAAAGCATCCTTCGGAGCCAAACTGCCTCACATGCAGCCTTGATTGTTCCCCGGTATTCAGCTTCGGTCGAGGAAAGAGCCACAGCCTGTTGCTTCTTGCTGCTCCAAGTGGCGGCACTAGTACCCAAATTGAATACATACCCAGAAGTGGATTTTCTATCATCCACTGATCCTGCCCAATTTGAGTCAGTATAACCAATCAGCTTTGGATCGTTGCCATAGTCTGAAGTGCCTTTCACATATCACAGTACTCGCTTCACTGCAATCCAATGATCAACTTTTGGGGCTATCATGAAGCAAGAGATGTAGCTGATAGCAAAACAGATGTCAGGTCTAGTGGCAGTGAGGTAGATGAGGCTGCCTACTAGTTGCCTGAATTCGGTTTCGTCTACTACAGGTGAATCAGATTTGGTTGATAACTTCAGCCCTTTCTACATAGGTGTGGAAACAGGTTTACAATCCTGCATTCAAAACTTGTCAACCAAACTGCGAGCATACTTGGACTGTGAAATAAAGATGTTGTCATCAGTCTGCCACACTTGAACACGTAAACAATAATGGAGAAGCCCCAAATCTATCATGTCAAAAGCCTGGCACAAGTCTTGTTTGATGGTTGTAATCAAATGTGTTGAATTGCCAGTAATTATCAAGTCATCCACATACACAACAAGAAAAAGGATATCATCACCGGAAAGTTTGACATACAGATTAGCGTCAGAGGGACTGTGCTAAAAACCATGTTCAACCAAATACTGATCAATCTTGAACTACCAAGCCCGAGGGGCTTGCTTCATTCCATAGAGGGCTTTTACCGATCTACAAACCTAATGTTCCTTGCCAGGAACCTTGAAGCTGGGAGGTTGAGTCATATAAACTTCTTCTTACAACTCACCGTTGAGAAATGCACTTTTAAAATCCATCTGGTGAAGTTTCCATCGAAACTGAGCTGCAATGGCGAGAAGAAGATGAATAGTGCTCATCTTGGCAATACGAGCAAAAGTCTCCTCGTAGTCAATGCCCTCCCGCTGTGTAAAACCCCAAGCAACCAATCTGGCCTTGTACTTATCCAAAGTACCATCTGCATGATACTTGACTTTGTAAACCCATTTACAGCTGATAGGTTTCTTCCCAGGAGGCAAATCAGAAAAAACCCAAGTGTTATTCTTCAGGAGACTATGGTATTTTGTCTCCATAGGCTTTTACCACTCAGAAATGCCTTTAGCCTCGAAATATGTCTGGGGCTCATCAATGTTGTGGATGTTGGCCATAAGTGCAAAGTTGACTGTATTTTGTTGCTTTCTCTTGCGGCGAATTGATCTATCCTCAAGAAGCTCATCATCACGAAGATCTCCTATTGTCTTGGCCCACCATTTAGGCCTGAGGGTAGAAGTACCAACATCTGGCATTGGAGGAACAACATCCCATAGAGTTTCCGAAACAAAGTCATCTGGATGTGAGTCCTGAGGAAAATCAGGTGGTGCTATATCATGACCGGTAGTTCCTCATCTTCAGAGTCAAAATGCTTTGAAGCCCTCCCATCATGGGAACCAAGAGGAAGACAAACACCAACATTAGAAGTCTTCATAAACGAAGTTGCAGGACTAGGAGTAGTAGAAGGCATAAATGGACCAGCAGTCTCATCAACCACAACATCACGACTGAAAATGAGACGATTTGTCTCCACATCAATCAACCTGTAGGCCTTGTGGTTGTCGCTGTAACCAGTAAACATAAGTGTTTGGCTCTTTGAATCCAGCTTAGCACGCTTAGCATCTGGAATCCAGACATGAGCGGTAGAACCGAAGACTTTCAAATGGCCCACTTTAGGCTTGCGTCCTGACCAGGCTTCTTCAAGAGTCATCTTCTTGACGGCATGTGTAGGTGACCGATTCAGAAGGTAGAGTGCAGTGTAAACTGCTTCAGCCCGGTATTTCTTAGGAACATTTCTATGCTCTATCATAGAACGAGCCATTTCAGTAATGGTGCGATTCCTACATTCAACGACACCATTCTGCTGAGGGGTGTATGGTGTGGTGAGTTGGCGTTTAAAACCATGTGTAGCACAAAATATAGAGAAGTCATTGGAACAAAACTCCCCCCCATTATCTGACCTTAGAATGACAATCTGAGAACCAGATTCTTTCTCAACTAAGGCCTTAGTATGCTGAAATGTACTGAGCACATCTGATTTATTTTTCAAAAAATACACCCACATTTTACGACTAAAATTGTCAACAAATAACAAGAAGTACCTGCGACCAGTAACAGATGGTGTATTCATTGGCCCACATACATCAGCGTGAACCAACTGAAGGACCTTGGAGGCTCGCCAAGAATCACCATCCAAGAATGGTGTCCGATGCTGCTTCCCAGCTTGACAAGCTGCACAAACTCCATGATTTTGAGGTTGGATCTCAAGTAAACCAGCAACCAAACCCTCCCGATATAACTGAGAGAGATAGTGCACGTTTAAGTGCCCATAACGTTAATGCCAAAGTGTTCTGATGAATGTACTCCGACCAACCAGAGCGTGCTCCTGAGAATCGTCGGAATCAGCAAGTCGATACAGACTATGATCTTCAAGTCCCATAGCGATTGTAATGCAAGTCTCCCTATCAACAATTCTATAGATGGATGAACTGAAGACAACATCTAATTGAGTAGATTGCCTCATGATCTGATTGACGGAGAGGAGATTATGTTCCATGCCTGGAACATAGTAGACATCAAGAAAAATTAAATTTCTACCTCCTGAGTGAATCTGGACAATGCCCTTACCAGCAACTGTGTACTCTTCTCCTCCTCCGAAGATTACTAAATCTAAGAATGGTTCAAATTTCGTGAACCAATCTCGATGATGAGCAAAATGCCACGAAGCTCCTGAATCAATATACCAGGCAGAAGAGTGTACTGGATCTGCTGTTCTCTTGGCCATTAAAGCATAGAAAGCAAATTCTTTCTGCTCAGAGTGCTCTGCGACATTTTCCTTTTGTTGAGACCCTCCCTGCTTCTTATGTTCAGAAGCCAAACGAATTCGACACTCGACCTTCATGTGACCAAACTTATGACAATAATTGCATTGAACATTCTTCTTCATGCTATCCTGAGAAGAACCAGAACCTTTCGACTAAGAAGATGGAGCCTTCCCTTTGTTCTTTGCAGAAGATTTTGAAGAGAACGCTTGCTCGGTGGAGGTGGAACTGGTACTGCTTCCAAACTGTTGGTGCCACCGATCTTGTTGTAAAAGCTTGTTACAAAGATCGGAAAACTTCAAATCGACGTCACTAGAAGTGATATTGAGTGTTTCGATGAAATGCTCATAAGATTTGGGCAAACTCTTCAATGTGATGACGCCAATGTCCTCTTCCTCCATTGTGTGACCAATCGCCTCAATTTGGTCATGGATGTCCTTGATCTTGGTCAAGTAATCCTACAGGTGTCCTTTCGTCCATCATAATCGAGAAGAGCATATTCTTCAGCAAGAATGTTCTGCTCTTGTCAGAGGTTTCATGGAGACTCTTCAAATGATCCCATATCTCCTTCGTTGTTTGGTCGGATGGTACCTGAGGTAGCTACTCATCGGTGACAGAGAGTTTAATGAGCATGACGGCTTCCTAGTTGCGCTCATCCCACTTGTCGTGATCTTTTCCGGCAGTGGTTGGACGTTGAGACGTGCCCAAAACAACTGCATCAAGACATCAATACTCAAAAATGGTCAGCATATGCTGCTTCCAAGTGTTGTAGTTGCGGTCATTGAACTTCTGGCTGCTTTCGAGCATTATATTCGTCAGAGATGTCATCACGTACCTCGAGGTCGAACTAGTGAAGGCGCGAATTCCAAGGCATGAAAACTAGCAGATGAAAACAAAGGGTTTTTATCCAAAAAAAAAGGTTCTGCAACTCAGATTCTTAAGGTAGAAACTGAAACCCTAGCACGATTTTAAAGGCAGAAATTTTCCGAAAGAACCAAAAAAATCTGACAAAGACCCAAAAGAGCACTTGAAAAACCCACAAGGAATCTGTAATCAAAATAATTTTTCGACTAAAGGGTCAAATTTGGGGGCTCAAAAACCAAGGCACAAAAAACGATGCACCCAAAAAAATCTAATGACCCGGTTCAGATTTCAGAAACCCACAGATTCTGCAACTGAAAAAAAAATCGACTTGAAACAGAGGGTCAAAACCGTAACCGAAAATGTAGAAACCCTAGGCGAAAAAAAATCTGCAGACGCAGAAAAATCTGACAGTGACCCAATTGAGGTTTCAAAAAACCCACCAAGAATCTGCAATCAAAAAGAAATTTCCCCTTGAAACAGAGGGTCAAAACCCTAGGCGAAGTTGCAAAAACCCTAGGTCGTTAAAAAACGTGCAAATTTCTTAAAAAATTGCCCAGGTCGCAGGAAAAAATTTACTAAGATTTAAAAGAAAACCCTAGGCAAAAAAAATCTGTCCTCCCCCAGAAAACCCTAGCAGAGGCGAACAGAAAATCGCGTGCAAAAAAAACCCAGAAAAAAATCCGGCCTATTCAAGATACCCAGATAATCAGACACGAAAAAAACCTCTGAGAAATTGCAATTTGCTTGAAAAAAATACAAGTTCCGTGCCCTAGCCGAAAATGCGATTTTCTGAAAAAAAACAGGTTCCGTTTCCTAGCTGAAAACGCGATTTTCTAAAGAAAAAAAATAGGTTTCATGCCCTAGCTCTGATACCATGTTTAGGAAGTGAACTGGTAAAATCTTAGTTATCTATTAACTAAAGGAAAGATTACATTTATAGAAATGAAAAATACTGTAGCTATTAATTAAACTAACTACTACTGTAGACATTTAAGATGTCTAACAGCACTAATTTGACCATTAACAGGACATAGAATTATTATTCTAACATGACTGTATGCTAAAATTAACTTAACTCGGTCTAATGCATGATGAAAGGAATAAATATTGGCTTTTTCCAAATAAATTAGTTTTTAATGATGATATCATTGAGGTACACAACAAAGTGTTGGGACAATGTCAAGAACTATTAAGTTTAGCTTTGATCCAAGTGCAAAGCAATAGATTTAGGCACCAAATCATTCAAGTACACCCTGGCATCGATAGTTATCTTCAAATATGCAGTATTTACAATCTTGAAAACTAACCCTACAAATATTCTTTAGCAGATAATCTCAGACCAAATGTCCTAAGAATAGAAAAAATAAAAGGTTATTTATCATACAGATTTAACTACAACAATAATGTCAGGGAATAGCACTTAAATTTTATATTTGGATAACATATTTCCTAAAAAGAACTGCAAACTGCATAAGTAACATTTTTAGCCAACATAGAAAGCATTATTGTAGAATGCAAAGATTAAAACCTCTTAGAGGATGTTACTAGTTAGAACTCGGAACATAGTTTAATCTGAATTAATTTATTAATGATTGACTCATAAACTATTAGTTTTGTTTAGGGATAACATGGACCAAGAGATCTATCTGGTGACATGAGGAGATTGAAGTTCCTGGAGGAAAAAAGTGGTCAATTTAAAACCAAAACATCACAACTTACTGGTGAAGTGTTTATAATAAACTTGCTACTTTTTTTTCAATGTACTTCTTAAGTGTCTGTTTAAAAAGTATCATTCAAGGAAATTGTCAGAATTTTCAGAATTTCTCGTATAAGTCGACTCCAGCAAACTTACAGCTTTTACATACTTAGAAAATGATATGTATAATGAATGGCATATGCATAAACTCCGACATTTGCAATTTTTTATAGTCTCACTATCTGTTTGCTTTCTATCTCCAAGACATGCCCCTGTATTATTTCTAATTCTTCAGTCCAAAATTTGTTGAAATGACAATTTCAATAGTCTAGAATTTTTCATTGTCTCACCATCTGTTTGCTTTCTATCTCCAAGACATGCCCCTTCTCACTATCTGTTTGCTTTGTATCTCCAAGACATGCCCCTGTATTATTTCTAATTCTTCAGTCCAAAATTTGTTGAAATGACAATTTCAAAAGTCCAGAATTTTTCATTGTCTCACCATTTGTTTGCTTTCTATCTCCAAGACATTCCCATGTATCATTTCTAATTCTTCGGTCCAGAATTTGTTAAAATGACAATTTCAAAAGTCTATTGGAATGGCAACAAATCTTCTGTGCAGATCAAAACCCAAAATTGTAATTAAAATTAAAAGCTAAAGTTTTGTTTCTGCATAATCCCAGAAGAGGAAAAAATGATGTAAGAGAATGAGAAATCATTCAAGAACCCATCAGCTGTTTTGGCCCAATATTCTCACCACAGAAAACATTTCATCAAAAAAATTATTGATCTTCTAATTCCTTTGGCTCGAAGCAAGTTTCTTTTTAGTGCTGGAAGCACTTCCACTAAAGGCATAAAAATCAAGTCTGTTCCATACACTCATGAACTATATTGTCATAAGCAATTTCTACCATAGTTTGCATACTCGGACTCAGAGAGTACTCAGCAAGCCCAAATTTTTTAACTTGGCGGAAACTCCGCAGAAATTCGGCAACTTAAAAAGTACTAAAATTTCTTATAAAAACACTTCTTTTTTTTTTTGCAAAATTCAATTACAAAATGTAACAAATAAGTCTAAAAACCATGACGAAGTGTTTTCTATTAATAATCTAAGTTGCCGCTTCGGGTTCAAGTACTGGTTCGGGTTCGAAGAAGGTAAGGCAAAACTTTGAAAAGGGGTTTGGGTTCGTTAGTATAAAAACAATATATATATATATATATATATATAAATACATGTATGTATATATATATATATATATATATATATATATATATATATATATATATATATATATATATATATATATATATATAGATATATAGATATATATATATATATGCAGCCTAGAAGCATGAATTAAGATTAGAATGTCACATAGCATCATATACATCAAGTTCAATGTCAAAATAATAATATCGAGTTCGAGTATCATTGTTTCAACAATTAAAAATCTGCTCTAAGCTGCAATTAATAATGTTTATATTAGAGGAAGACCTAGCAAACTAGAGCTCTTAGAGGAAACCACTGCTACCTGCCAATTGTACTCTAGTTGATTAACTTGTGTTGACACCCCCTATGCCTTGTGTTAAGCCTTTTCTATGGTCATCTGGCACTAACATTCTGATTTGAATGTTCTTCACCCCAATATTGTTCTCTAATCTTTAAACCAGTAGATCTGATGCCCATTCACATTGATTAATAATGATCCAGTTTGGGATCTTGAGGATATTTTGAAGCCCTTGGTGGTACTCTTTTAACATTTTTGGAGTCTCCTCTGTCACTTTTTGGTATATAGTAAGGCAAAAACAAACTTTTGGAGGATTGAGGGTATACAAGATTAACTGTAAACCCTGTGGTAAGGAGCAATAAGGTTGTTTTTATATAAGGGTGCATGTAGGTGGTATTCAACACCTTGATCAAACTGGGTGTGTTTTGTAACTTGAAAATGGGTCCTTTGTACTTGAACATGGTTATGCATGCATCCTTCACAATTCAATCCTCACCACAAATTTAATGCTATCAGTCAAGTCAGAGACATATTTGTAAGATTTTGAGGTTGTTGGTGTAAATAATTATTCATCTTGGATATTATTACACTTTACTTAAGTTTACTTAAGTACATGCATTTCATAGTAGTTTGGGTATGAGACACTTGGGTGTTTGTGCCACATTGGGATAGTGTGTGTAGGAGAATTTCCACCTTTTATGGTGTTGATCTTATCTTGTTGTTACATTCCATCTCATATGGAATATTTTATTGTTTCTCCTACCTACCACACCTATTTCCTACCTACCCTTGTTTCATATTGAGCCACATGTCATGTTTGTGTGCTCACATATCAGTAGCCTTGCCTATATAAGCAGGCTCATCTACATTGTTTGTACGGGCAATCATTGAACATCTTGTAATGATCCAGTTGATCATATTTTGCATCTTGGTAGAATACAATTTATTCCTATCATCTATTTTGTTCTCTCTTATTTGTGTTTTCCATTGCCTCTAGATCTTGACAAATTCTCACATGGTATCAAAGCTGGCCCATGTCTCGCATGGTATCAAAGCCATTAGAGTGTCACTGGTTTGAGAATTGAAAGATGCTATTTGGGGTTGTGTATTTTGGAGCTTTCTATTGCAGGTTATTATTGAAGCTTGATGGGTCAAATCTGAGGTTACCATTGGATTGAGGAGGTCCAACAAAGTCAGTTTTGCCTTTTGTTTCATCCAAATCGGACTTCGGAGGCCAAATCTAGAGGCATTTGAAGTTTGAAGCTGTAGCAGAAAATTTCCAGAAATTATAATTTTGCAGACAATTTTCAAATAGTGATATCTCACTCATCTGGACTCCTTTTTTCGAGCAATTTTTTTTTTTGGGGTAGAATTTCATGATACAGTGGTGCAGGAGTTTTCTGATTTTCAAATACAGGTTTTTCTGAAATCGTGAAATCCCGATTTTTACAACTTTGGAGGCTTCGTTGGGGCTCATATGGACTCCTTTTCAAGGGCCGTTTTTTTTTTAAAGTGCATAATTTTTTGTCTACTTTCATAATCTACCATTAGTTTGCAGTGATTTTGAGTGGATAATGTACTTTCAGTATTTGGTCATTTTTGGCCTATTTGGTACTTGTATTTTGCTTGGATCTCAGTTTAGATTACTAGCAGTATTTGTTGAAGTCTCTTATATCTCATTTTGAGAAGTTGTAATCATTGAAACTAGAAATCCACTTTGCCATCATTTGCAAGTGCCAACATGATCTTTTTATGGGGGGTCAATTGTTCATTTATATCTCTTGGTGAAATTCCATTCAGAGGCATCTTCATCTGCAATATTCTACAGGGCTTCTTTGTTGGTGGAATCATTTTCATGTTTCCATATTTGAATATTTTATCATGATGTATGCTCCTGCATGAGCAATGTTGTACTCACACTATCATAAAGTGTCACACCTCTTTGTATCTTGTCATTGTTGACTATTTGATGTAATCCTCTTGTACACGTAGATTAGGAATATCTTGTGAGACTTGGTGCATGGCTCCACTTGAGACTTAGATTGGACACATTTGTACATGGCTCCCGTGAGACTTGGATTGTACCAGTATTTCTGCTATTTACGAGTATCCAGATGATGCTCAAAGCAGGTTGTCTCCATGCCTGATCTTCTTTTTGTTGCAATGAGTGATTCATCATCATCGACTTGGTACCTGGTTTTGTCACACTTTGCCATTATTGGTGCAGCATTGGCTCTCTTTCTTCCTTATGGGGAGGTATTTTGGTCATCATCATTGGACCATCTTTGCAGGAGATTCAACATTAAGGGAGGGCTTCATGGTCTCTTCTTCTCTCTTATGGGGGGGACATATTTTTTGTAATGTCCCCATTTTAGCAAACTTGGATTTTGTGAGATTAGCCTATTATCCTGACCCTCGTAGGCTAATGTGTTGGATAGAGGGTCTTTTGAGGATTGGTATCATCTCCAGTGTTCAGAGTGCTTCAGTTTGGTCTTCGTTTGGCATCATTCGGACATCATTTGCTCTACTTCCTATTTTTAGTAAGTCTTGGGATGTTAGAGATGGACCCCTGCTATTTTTAGTAAAGGGGGTATGGTCATATGCAGTCTCCTCATGTTAGCTCCCAGTTCAGACGACGTTTGAAAATACAAAGTACTCATGGAGATATTAATGTTTAATTGGCTCAATTAAACATTAATTATTTGGAGATTATATTATTAAGTTATAAAATGACTAGGCACTTAAATGAGGGTCTATTTATCATGATAAGGGGGCCAAGTTTATTAATAATTTATGAGCACATAACCCAAGGTTTAATTACATTATTGATGCCAATGAAATATTATAACATTTTAATGTTAATTAAGAGCTTTTTGAAGAAGTTCAAACTTCTTGAGGAAATATAAGTGTGCAAAAGGAATCGAACTTCATTATGTGATTGGAGTTTTTGATTGAAGTTTCTCTGGAGCATTGAAGTGTAGAATACCAAGGGTTTCTGCAGGATTCAAGGCTTGTCGGCATTGGAGAGCGTGGCTTCTTCATTGTAACAGCATATAGAGGGTGTGCAATATCATCTGATTATGCTTGTGAGAGTTGGTTTCATTCAGAAGTCAATATTGAGCTGATTGGAGGGTTTATTTCAGAGTTTGTTTGCAAATTGAAAGAGACTGCAGTGCCGTGAACAATGCGCGTGAACAGTGCGCTACAGTGTCGTGAACAGTGCGCTACAGTTTTTTGAATTCTATAGAAGGGGATTTAGAAAGGTGAACAGCTATATATATTTGACAAGGGCTTTGCGTATGAGGAGAATCAAACCAATATATCAAGGCAGCCATTGAAATTCCAGGTTTTCTATCTATGGTCATTGTATTAGAAAATCATTATTCATTGCATCATTTTCTATTATGATTATATCATGAAATACTTGGAGGTTGCATATGTTTAATGGAGATATAAGTTGCATATTCCACATTCATGGTAACATTCAACATTGATCAGCCACTTAGCTTTCATGCCAATTGTTTGCTTAAATGCCTAATGGCTGTAGGTATACATTGAGATGCATGACAAGTGTTTGTCTTAATGTCAACTAGCTGTACTAGTTAATTTCAGTCATTACATGTGTGTGTAAAGGTCTAAAACAGCTAGTATATCATTTCTATAACAACTTTGCATTGTTAGAAGCTTTCCATAACTTCATTTGCAGCCTACAAACCCAAAGAAGACAAATAAAGAATTCACTACAGTGGCTTCAAACATTGTATGCCAAGTGTTTGACAATATTCCTTGGGGTTCAAATAAGCGAAACAGGGTCAGATTAGCCAAGGGATATTACATTTTTGTTCTTCTCATTCATCATTGAGAGCATTGTGTGCTTTCATCATCTCTCTTTTGGGGGAGAGTTTTTTCCCATTGAGTTTTTCTCTCTTTCCTCGC